>NW_027361761.1:28322500-28922500 GCF_039654945.1 Dendrobates tinctorius
CTGCTGCTGAGGTGGTGGCTGCTGCTGCTGAGGTGGTGGCTGCTGCTGCTGCTGCGGTGGCTGCTGCTGAGGTGGCAGTGCTCGTCCTTGCAGGAGGACTGGTGGCGGCAGTGATGGTCCAGGTTTGCAGAGTGGTGGTGGCAGGGCTACTACATGTTGTTGTAGCGGCAGGGCTGTTCCATGTTTGCCTAGTGGTGGCTGAGCTCCATGCATGCATGGGAGTGGCGGTGGTGCTCCAGACAGGAGCAGCGCTTGCCATGGTGGTGTCTGTGAAGTGACCAGCTGCACTCAGACTTGTGGTGGTGTAACGGTGGGTGTCCTGGCTTTGAATAGAGGTGTCCGTGCAGTGGTATGCAGCACAAGTCGGTAGTGAGGTGAAGCGAGTCAATGGTGGCACAGGTGGAAATGACACCACTGACTGCTGACCGTACCGATTATGCTGCATAGCCTGCAAGAAAGCATTGTTGCAGGCCTGCAGCACATTCAGCTGTTGCTCAGGACTAAGGTGTTCCGCCATGTCCTTTTCAATCTTACTAAAAAAATGGTGTGCTGGTCTGTTGAGGTTGGCCTCCAGACGGTCAAGGCGCTGTTCTACAGAATTGAAGCGGTGTTCAAAGTGGTTAAAACCACGTTCCATGAGTGCAAAACCGCTTTCAACTCTGTCGGACAGTGACTTGAGGCTGGAATTAAAGGCCTCGCTCAAATGCATAAACTCGGGCAAGACATTCCGGTCCAAGGCCCTCTGCCGCTGGCGGGTAGTGCCCGCATAACCAGTGGCAGAGACCTAGGACAGGGGAACACCTGATGGCCCAGCTTCCTGGTCACCAGCTGTGTGTGTGGTTGACCTGCAAGGTGCTTCCTGGCTGTCGGATGGCTGGGACGGGTCAGAGGACGTCCGAGGAAGGACCGCTCCAGGGCCAGGTTGCAGGGTGCTGCTCCAGGTGCTGTGGAAGAAAGGAAAATCATTACTACCATGCCTTTACAAGAAGCATCAGCTGTGGATTAGAAAAAAACAGATTAATAAAAATAAAAACCCAAAATTTATAATACTTACGATCTCGTGGCAAGGACCGGTCTTAGGAACTGCAACGCGTGATAGTGACGGTATCTAGTTCTGGTCCTTGACGCAGATCCACTGCGAACCTGGCCCTCAGCACGAACATCACTGTTGAAGCGGTCCTTGATCGAACGCCAACGTGTTCGGACTTTGTCCACTGTTGTTAAAAAAAAAAAAAAAAAAAAAAAAAAAAAAAAAACAGTGCCGTCAAGGACAACAGTCAATGCGGCACAATATAGCAATACAATACTCAAAGCAGTCACTGTAGACCCCGATGACACTGTTGGGTTTCCTGCTAGAATACACCTAGCACGAAACCCAACAGTGTCGTCAAGGACAACAGTCACTGCGGCACAATGTAGCAATACAATACTCAAAGCAGTCACTGTAGACCCCGATGACACTGTTGGGTTTCCTGCTAGAATATGCCTAGCACGAAACCCAACAGTGCCGTCAAGGACAACAGTCACTGCGGCACAATACAGAGCAGGGAAATACTCACTAAACGCCTTTCTGGAGGATGCTGTGGCGCTGTCCCAGCCATCCATCAACGCTGCGGCCACCTCATTCCATAGCCGCCGGGTCACCACAATGTCCTTGTGCAGCCGGTCACGGCTGTCCCACAACGGCGAACGCTCCTGGACCAGGCTGATGAGCTGCTCATTATCCAGGTAGACGTCTTCATCCCGTTGTGGAACCTAGACAAAACACATTCATTAGAATAATCAAATTTAAATTGAATAAAAAGTTACAAAAAAAGAAACATAAAAAAGAGTAAAAATAGAAGATAAAAAATAAAGAACATTACAAATCATTTGATACATACATTCCGTATCACCACCGGGACTTGGCTTCGCTGCTCCTGCTCTTCGCCCTCACTAGTGCCGTCCGCAGAAGATGATGATGACGATGTCTTAAAAAAGTTGAAAAAAACGTAAGAGATTTGGAGAAGCTGCAGATATACTTACCAGATGCACGAAAATAATCACCTCACGGTCTGCTTGCACCAATTCCTGCCGCGATGGGGAATACTCGGATTCTGAAGACATACTGCATGTAAAAATAATAAAAATCATTAGTACATACATAATTTAAAAGGACAGGCATATAATGTAATATACTCACATTCTTCGCTGATAGAAGATGGGTTCCTTGTTGACTGTCTGCTCTCCAATCTGTCAGTGTAGTAGTGGCAGAGTTTTGGCAGGCGCCTCCTTTATATAGACTTTTTTTTTTTTTGACTTTAGAAGATTATAACTAGTACAACAAGTGGACACCACCAAAAAAACGCAGCGCTAAAAAAAGCTTACATGCGCATGCCAGTGCGCACGTATGCGCATCCATAGGCTATAATGGCCATTTTTAGCGCAAAACGTGAGCATGCGCTTTTTTGCAGGGCCAAAAAATGCAACATGCTGCATCTGGAAAATACAAACGCACACCCCAAAAAAACGCAGCGCATGAAAATCGCATACGTGCGCATGCCAGCGCGCAGGTATGCGCACCCATGTTAAATATAGGGGAAAAATGCATGCGCACGTAAGCGTTTTTTCAGCGCAAAAAAACGCAAATGTGAAACCAGCCTCACACATCAGTTTTTCCAGATCAGTCAAAATCTGCCAAAAAGTGAAAATGGCGGATCCGCTAAAAATGTGTAAAAATGGATGCCAGCTGATAGTATGGATCCACTATAAGGATTTTTGTACGGATCTGTCAAAAAGCAGATCCGTTCCATTCACTGGCATCCGTTTTCTTGTGGATCCGTTTCTCCACACCTCCAAAATGGGATGCTCCCAAATATGATTGGATCCTGGAAACTAGGGGAAAACTATCTATGGTGTTGTAATACAATATCTTTGAAAGGTTTTAGAGCTAGTGGCAGCGATGGAAGGAGTTAGTGTGAGTATGGAAGGAGTTGTGAGTATTAACAGCTTCTGTGTGGACTTTGATCTTCACTGCAATCGGTTGGCAATTATTGCTCTCCAGAGGGAGAAAAGAAGACTGTAAATCCTGCGTCAGAGGAGACTGCAGTGGATTCATCCGATAAATGCGCAGAGGTTTACCCGTGGCGTGTTTTCTACACTATACCTGGAATTGAGGGATAACCCGGACAAGCTCTTCAACTATGTGCACATGAGGCAGGACTTGTTTGAGATATTGGTGGAGCGTGTTGGAGAGCAAATCTGGAGAAGGGAAACCTACATGCAGTTTTCTATTTCAGCAGCGGAGCGTTTGATGGTGACCCTTCGGTAACTTATCTATTTTTTTTTAAAAGGCTTCAGATTCTGCAGACTTTTATTATGTTATGGCTTGTATTTTGCATTAATTTTACTTTATTCCCTTTTTTTTTTTACAAGTTTCCTGGTATCTGGAGAATCCTTCACCTCCCTCCATTACCAGTTCCGCCTTGGGATTTCAACAATATCTGGAATTGTCTAACAGACCTGCCGGGCATTGTGGGATTGTCTACATGAGGAGTACATCCCACAGCCAACACGGGAGAGGTGGCTGGAGATTGTCGACAACTTTGAACAAATCTGCCAGTTTCCAAATTGCGTTGGTGCTGTAGATGGGAAGCATATCAGGATTGTGAAACCCATCGGATCTGGATCAGAATTTTACAACTACAAGAATTTTTTTTTCAATTGTACTTATGGCCATTGCAGATGCAAAATGCAAATTTATTGCCATGGAGATTGGTGCATATGGTCATTCAAATGATTCTCAGGTCTTCAAGATGTCCACCATGGGCCGTCGTTTGTATGGAGACAATTTTGACTTCCCACCTCCAAGACCACTCCCTGGAACAACAGGCCCACCAATGCCATTTCTGAGCATGCTAAGTGCGATTTAGCGGATTGCACAAAATTGCGGATCCACTGACCATAGGCGCCCACTCTACCGCAGGGCGGACGGCGGCGGATTCGCCGTTTTGACGGCGCCAAAAATGTTGCAAGGCCCGTTCACCTCAGACAGAATCCGCAAGGAATCTGGCAGATCCGCTGGATAGCTGCCGTAACGGACGACCATCCGCCACTAATGTATCTCAAAGGGAAAAAATGGCGGATCCGCCACAAGAAAAGCAAAGCGCATCCGCCATTTTCAAATTTTGGTGGATTTTGACTGATTTTGAAAAAACTATGTGAAACAGGCCTTAGGGGTAATGTGGTGGGCCACTAGGGAGGTGCCAGATGTTGTAGGAGGGCCTGCAGGGGCATGTGGTCCCACTGGCAGCAGGTAATGTCACAGTAGCTGAAACTAGTCACTGGACCACTCAGCACTTCCCTTGTGTCCACAATTGTCATAATCAGGAGGTGGCACTTTTGGATGGCATAGGATCCCCTGAGGGCACACCTGTTGCGGTGGTGTCTGGCTGCAGGTTTTGGAGCATCTGTGGTGTTTGGCTACTTGAGTGCGTGTGCGCTCGCACACACGCTGGTGAACTTGTATACATAAGTTTACTGAAAGGGGTAACAAGGTACAGTCTCTCTTAAAGGCAAAGCTCACATTATATAGAGCATAGGAAAGTTTCTCTGGTCATGAGACAGATTATGACCTCTCAGGGTGGTGGGAGCAGAATTCTCTTCACTTGCTATTAGAACAAGTGCTTTGCGCAGTCTGAAAAATTACACTGATGGAGGGACCTTCACAGATTGGCTCTGTGGAAACACTACTGCAAAGCGTGGAAGTACTCTGAATTTTCCATGGGGAGTCATGTGCACCTATCAGTGATTAACCCAGCGGAACTGAAAACGCGCTCTGACATCACACTAGCAGCCGGACAGCCCAACACCTCCAAGGCATATAAAGAGAGGTCAGGCCAAGTGTTCAGATTGGACACCCAATAACTAAAATGACCTGAAGCATCAAAGGACACACGTATGGCCACTTAAGTGCCCCTTGACCATTTTCTGCAACTTCTTCCTCCTTGGCATTGTTACAGGCACAGAGAGCCCTTGCTGTTGTGCTGGTTTATTGAAAATTGCCAAATTTGTGCATATTTTCCTCCCACCTCCGTTGGACCTGGTGTTCGTGTCTCCCCATTATCCCTTGGTGTTGAAAAAGGCTGATGCCTCAGCCACCATCATTGTCTGAGGGTGATGTCTTCAGCAACTGATCTACAACAGCCCTCTTGAACGATTCCATTATAAAACTCTTTGGTGACTCCAAAAGGAGAGAAGGAAATGTCTCCTTGTACCATGGATAGAGAAATGTGGCCAACCAGTATTGGTGGTTGGATAAAATGTATAGTGCACGAGGGTCTTGTCACACTTAGGCTAGTTTCACATTTGCGCTTTTGAGCACAGTGACGGCTAGCGCACGGCCGCTGCTAAGCCCCGCCCCTGCTGCGCCTCCGCCGGTAGCTCCGCCTACCGGTGCATGATGCTGCATGCGTCGTGCATCCCCTATCTTTATCACTGGGGGCGCAGGCCGTGCGCAGTATGTGTTTGGCAGCGCATGCGTCCTTTTCACGGTGCGCTGACCAGCGCCAAACGCAACCTGCTGCAGTTGGGTTGCGCTCGGTGCACCGTGAAAAGGATGCATGCGCTGCCAAACGCATACTGCGCACGGCCTGCGCCCCTAGTGATAAAGATAGGGGACTCGTGCAGCGTCATGCGCCGGTAGGCGGAGCTACCGGCGGAGGAGCGGCAGGGGGCGGGGCTTAGCGGCAGCCGTGCGCAGGCCGTCGCTGCGCTTAAGAGCGCAAATGTGAAACTAGCCTTACACAAACTGTGCCATGTGAGCAAAACTGCCAAAAGGTAAATGTTCTGTGCCCCAACAGTAGGAGCAGTACTCATCCTCTCCTCACACTGTCTCGTCTGACCAAATTTGTCTCTTCTCCCCCCAATGACTGGGTCATCTGTTTTTCTTATGCCAAAAAGACAAGATTCGTGTGACTAGCCTCCACTTTTCCTTACTCTGCTGTTGGAAAATGGTGAGCCTGGCCAATATTTAATATGGAAGTTGTTTAGTCATTTAGCGATGGTGCTCTGGTAAGATGGTGATCAAGCATGCTCATGTGCTAACAGTATTCGAGCACGCCAAAGACACTGTACATGCTTGGATAATAAAAAAAAACATTGTTAAAACACTGACACAGGACCTTGTTTTATCACTAAAGAAATCTGGACATTAAGTTACAAAATCACTTTGTCCTCCAACTTGGGACTGATTCCTTTTCCTTAACTGCCAAGTTGTTGCCATAGTCCAAGACTTTAAATTTTCATGGACAAATAAGGTAATTGTTGATAGAACTGGATGACTACAAGAGGGACATGGAGAGAAGAGGGTGCCAAACGTGTTTATGGCTACTCTTAGCATCTCCTGTTGAGCAGGTGGATGAGTATAGTCTGGATATTTCCAGTTGATATAGATTTGGTACATTGCACTGCTTCGACCCAGAAGAAATATTCAGTTAAAGCAACAAAAAGAACCCACATATAAGCCCTGGAATCTATAGTAGGGCTCAAGATTATAAATTCTCCTTTGTCACACAACTCTGAAGACATGCACGGGATAGTATGCGACAGATGAGATTGGTTTGACCCAACCTGTAGGAGCCCAAGTCATTCAGCTTGACTTGATGACCATTTTTGTCCATGAGTAAGGCCCCTTTCACATGTCCATGTCTCCAGTATGTGTGGTGAGTCTGCACATGTACTGGAGACACGTAGACCCATTTAAAACAAATGGGTATATACGCATGTCGGTGTGTCTCCACAGACCGTGTCCATAGCGCATTTTGCCCATATCCCTTTTTTTGCAGTCATCACAGATGGAATAATGTCCCGCACACAACACAAATTGATGTCATCTGTGTGACACTGACAGCGCTGGGGAAGAAACGCTACTGTAAGAGCTGGTGGCTGGTGCTGAAGCCTGCTGTCATTCTCCCTTGCTCTGCCATTGAGCAGAGGAGAATGATGAGCTTATATTTAAGTCCGAATAACAGCAGGTGGGGGCTCTTGGGACTGTTACCCCATCAGCCAACACTTCTGTCGCTAATAACAGTGACAGTAGGTGCAGATCTGGGTATTCAACATCCCCCACCTGCTGTCGTTCAGAGTTTAATATAATGCTCATCATTCTCCTCTGCTCACGAGCAGGGCAGAATGAAGACAGCCGGCTTCAGCACCAGCCACAGGGGAACACCGCTTAAAGTAGTGCTTCTTCCCCAGCGGCTATCCGAGTGGTACTGATGCAGCACTTGGGTGGTACATGTGTGCCACACGTATTACACACACTGACACGGATGTCTCTGTATGGATATGAGAAAGAGGCCTTACACATTGTTGGCTTAAGGTCACTGTGACCCCACCCTCTAACATGCATATAGTCTAGAGCTGAAGATATCTGTAATGCGCACCTATTGACTGCATCCTCAGGAATTTCAACCTGCAGAAAACAGATCAGTATCATGATATGCAGATTCTTGTGTAGTTAATGGAGGTCGATTTCCTAAAGACGTTGGTCTGGATACATGACCCGTAGTCTACCTCCAGACTGACATTAAGGAAATCAACCTTCTTGTTACTGATTTTAAGTTTAAGATTTAATGAATTGTTATGCAATTTATTCATGAAGGTATCAAGCTGCTGCACCATCCCCTGCCACAACATGAGGACAGGATTGTCCGGGATAGAGGGGGAATGTGACCTTTGGCAGCACACGGCTATCACATGTGCAGGGGGGCTTACCTTGGCTATGCCACCGCTGCCACAATGTGATGAAAAGCGGCAAGCTAGTCTTGCCCTAACAATTTACCGCAGGGGCTTATTGGTGTTATCCCACTGCTCTCTGCTAGGTCACAAACTGCAGGGATTAATGTATATCCCACTTTTCAGTTCTACTTTGGAACTCGCAGCTCCAACGCCCCCCTTACCCTCAGGTCAGTCAGAGATCTGCACAATGGATAATTAGTCGTCTCCGAATGGGCCACGTGATGTGCACTGGCTATTGGGCACGCTGCAGTGAGGGAATTATAAATGCTTTGGCCGCAGCCACACAATCGACTTATAAAACCTGCTCCATCACAGCTAATGCTACCCACCTAGCTAAAACACACTCCACTTCCACCAGCTTCTGATTTCTCTAATATTTAAAATTAAGAAAAGGGTACGAAGCCAACCAAAATTAGTAGCGTAATCACTTCAGGCATGTAAAAGTTTGGTAGAGCTTGGAGACAGAACTAATAATTTTATATTTTAATCCCAAAAGATAGGCAGTGTTTAGAGATATAAAAATATTATACAAGATGAGATAATTAAAATATGTACAATGCAAATACAAATAAAGGGGATTCAGAGAAGAAATAAAACTCACATGTTAGTTAGATCATCTTGTGCAGAACCATGCTG
This sequence comes from Dendrobates tinctorius, assembly GCF_039654945.1. Classification (NCBI taxonomy): domain Eukaryota; kingdom Metazoa; phylum Chordata; class Amphibia; order Anura; family Dendrobatidae; genus Dendrobates; species Dendrobates tinctorius. Next base: position 28,330,916 of record NW_027361761.1, read on the forward strand.
GTAATAGGAGCCAAATGTCACAATGCATTGAGGGGTCTGGATGCAGCAGTTTCCCCAGGCTAGAATGAGGGCTGTCCTGCATGCAAGTGACTTAAACCCCTGGGCTTGTGACATCACTAAAGGAGCTGGCTTGTGACTGTCCTACCCTAGCTCAGCTCAGAGTTACTGATCTGGTTCTGAAAACTTAGAATGATCATAACTGGGCTTGTGAACCTAGCAGAATATCAGCAGAACCCTCATTTGTCTTATATTGAAATAAACTTTTTGTGTGACAGTAATGCCTCCACAAGGGGCTTCAAATAGGTAGTGGAAATTAGTGACATAAACTCTACAAACTAGACGCTGTCGGATGCCCGGTTGGATTGACTGAATCTTTGGTTATTGGTCAGGAGGTATAATGTTGGAATCTTAGGAAATATTTACTGTGAAACCATCAAGCAACTTTGGTTATAATTCCCTCTTCAGATGCCTTGATCAGGATGGTTTGGACCAGGAAGAGGGGGCAACATGGCTGCAGGCTAACGTGGTGTATGTAGTCATATCTCTCAACTTTCTGAAATCCTCTTGTTAGGAGTTGGTGTCAGGCCAAACCACAATGTTCCATCCCCTTCCCCCTCTGCCTTGTCCATTGCCTTAAAAACTACATTTATTACAGTAGATTGCAGTTCTCTAATTGCATATATCTGCTGAGATGTAAGATTATCCCACCTACGTCTAACCAAAAGTTGTGTGGTTTTTTTTTAATCTTATGCCAACTTCATGAATATTTCAAATGCAGGGCTGAGGGACAAGGGGAAGGGGGGAACCTTGTTGATTTAGGCCTGACAGTCTGTGGAAACCTACCTGATTCAGATGTCTGGTCATCTAGTAACTCATCCAGAACCTGTATTGCTGGTCTCTGAAAATCATGAGTTGATGGTTTGTGTAACTTTTTGAAGATGACTTTCCATGAAAAAACAGGCAAATCCTTCAAGACTGAAAGGTAATTAAAAGAATTAGTAGGGGAGAAGGTCAACCCTTTCACCAACTCCTCCAATTTTATGTTTTAGTAAACACACGAGTGGACAGGGAATAAACTGTATTCCTTCCTGGGGCATCATTCCTGCGTGTATTTTGGTTGCCCTCATGGTCTTTGTAGTCTGTCCTGTCTCAATTTTGTTGGTTTGATGGTCCCCCTCATCAGTCTCTTAACCATTCTCATGGTTAGGTTGTGAATTGTCACGAGGCATTAGATTTCATTGATGACCTAGACCGGGAAGTGGATCTACCCCTATACCATGATTGCGGTTAGCAGGGCTGAAAATTAAATATTCTCCTTCTTTCAAGTCACACAACTCTGGAGATATGTATGGGAAATGTGACATGGACAACATGGTTTCCTACATATTGGGTCAAACTAGAGTTATTCGGCTTGATTTGATAGCAATCTTTGTCCATGAGCAACATATCTGTCATCTGTTCCTGAAGCACGATGATTCCTCTTCCTCGGCACTTTACTTTTTTTTATTAGGCATACCCCTTCTCACATGTAATCTTTAACAATGCAAGTCACAACTGGTAGAGGAGGAGAGAGGACCATGCCCGCGAGGGCTCACAATCTACAAGGGATGGATACAATAATCGAGTCCAAGATATCTGTAATGCGCATCTCTTGACTGCATCCTTTGGCATGCCAACCTGCAGAAAACAAATCCGTATCATGAGATTTACTTGTGCAGTCCCTTATCTAAAGCAAAAATTGTAAACTTTGAATATTTTGCTATTGAGACGGCAAATGAAACTGATACTCATGTGGCATCAAATGGTGCATTGTAATACTCTTCCAGGGTTTAGGTTTTCCCTAGACCCCACCATATATGCTAGTTGGCTAACTAGCTCCCATTTTATGGCAGTATCTAAATTATTCCCCTGACAGTTGATGTTGATCTCCAGCCTTTGGTATTCAACAATACAGCATGGGTGTATTGTAGGAGAACATATGGAGCCAGCCTTAATTGCCTCACTTTTTGTGTAAAATAATGCAAGGTGCCTGCTGTTTTCAACTCCAGACTTGATGCATAGTGGTCCATCATGCTAATGATTGTATGTGTGCTAATGTGAGGGTGACAACACAACCTCATTAGAAAGGTTTGCAGTGGAGTTCTGTTCTTCCTCACAAATTTCAAAGCCACTGATTCTCCTTTTAAACATTCTAAGTAGAGTTGAGCGACTTTTGGTTTTTTAGGGTCGCGTTTCGTTTCGTGAAACCCGACTTTTCCAAAAGTCGGGTCGAGCAAGATCGTCCGATTATAGGGAAAAGTCGGGGTCGTCCCGAAACACGAAACCCAATGTAAGTCAATGGGGAATAAAAGTCGGCAGTGAGAGGACAGGAAACACACCTACATTGCCCATTTGAATGCCAAAAGCATCAATTCTTCTTACTTAAGCTTGTCAACCTTAATTAACTTCATAATACAAGTTACGCACTGAAAAATGGGGGTTATTTGGCTAAATTTGTGGGGGGGGGGGGGAGGGCTAGCTGCAGGTTTTCATGTGCCCTGGGCGAAAGAGCGCCCCTTTAACACATACCACAACTCATCATGCTCCGATACGGCAGAGAAATAGCGGTATAGTACAATGAAAAATACCTCACTTTTTACATCTCATGACGAGGCCCATCCACTTCTCCATACAGAATCATTGGTCCCATATAATGTTTGAAACAGTATATGATGAGCTCCACATAATGCTACAGTGTATGTTGGTCCCCATGGATGAAGCTCCACTGTCTTATGGGCCCAAATAATGCTCCAAACATAATGGGCCCCATTTCTAATGCTCTAGTGTATAATGGGCCCTGTAAATGCTGCTCCAGTGTCTGATGTCCACCTTTGTAATGTTCCAGTGTATGGTGGGCCCCATCTATCATTCTCCAGAGTATAGTGCTCCCCAAAAATTGCTGTCCCAACATTGAAAACAATCAAATAAGTCTCCTCGCTAGGGAATCCCTGTACTTGTCTGGACAGGTGCTGTAGCTTGCTTAACAGCTCGCCAGCCGTTCTCACGCCCAGTATGGATTGCACGTGATTGCACAAAGGTTAGAAAGGGTACCGTATCCCCGGATAACATGTATGGATAGCGTACACATTCAAAATATATGTCTCAGGAGGCAGGCTCAGACGGTGTTAGGCCCAGTATGGATTGCACGTGATTGCACAAAGGTTAGAAAGGGTACCGTATCCCCGGATAACATGTATGGATAGCGTACACATTCAAAATATATGTCTCAGGAGGCAGGCTCAGATGGTGTTAGGCCCAGTATGGATTGCACGTGATTGCACAAAGGTTAGAAAGGGTACCGTATCCCCGGATAACATGTATGGATAGCGTACACATTCAAAATATATGTCTCAGGAGGCAGGCTCAGACTGTGTCAGGCACAGTATGGATTTGACGGCCCAGATTACACAGCGGAGGAGCAGGGAGAGGTAAAGATTGCAAATGCTGGGGCCCTGCCCAAGCAAGGGGGGCCCACTCGTGGGCGTCGATACTGGCACTGGGCCCCTCATAGTACAGTGGTGTGTCTGACGGCGGGTGTGCACAACCACCGTCAGAGACACTTGATTGCACTTTGAGGGACCCTGTGCCAGTGCCCGCGCCCAAGAGTCGGCCTACCCACCTGTCCAGGGCAACGGCACTCGCACGGTGTCGTGCGCTAGGTGGTGACCCCGGCCATGGGGGGGAGGCAGCACAGTTAGGGAGTTTTAGAAAGTGGCATATGTTGATGTTGGACATTCAGCTGATGCAAAAGGCGAAATAGGTGAAGTACCAGGAAGAGGTGGACCAAAGCAAGCCATTTTTCTGCCACCCTATGTGTCATCAGGGGAAGGTGGGACAAAATCCTTGGAAACCCATGCGTGGTTCATTTTAATGAAGGTTAGATCATCCACATTTTGGGTTGACAGACGGGTCCTTTTTTCTGTCAGGATTGATCCAGCTGCACTGAAGACTCTTTCCGATAGCACACTTGCAGCTGGGCAAGCGAGCTCCTGTAAGGCATATTGGGCCAATTCAGGCCAGGTGTCCAGTTTAGCGGCCCAATAGTCAAAGGGGAATGACCTGTGTGGGAGAACATCGATATGGGAGGAAAAGTAGTTTGTAACCATAGTTGACAACTGCTGTCTCCTGTCACTTTCCATCGATGCAGTATTACCAGTTGTGTGAGCGGTATTTGAAAAATCAGTCCACAACATTGTCATGAAACCCCTGTCTCCAACGCCACTTCTGCTGTGTGCACCACGAACACCTCTGCCAAGCTGCCCCCGGCCCGTACGGCTCGTGTGAGAACCATCACCGCTGCTGTGTGCTGGGAATGCCTTAAGCAACCGATTTACCAGAGTTGCTTGTTTATTAGCCAATATTAGGTCAAGGTTCTCCTGTGGCATGATGTTTTGTAATTTGCCTTTAGCGTGGATCCAGGATGCTGGCCAACCAGTAGTCGTCATCGTTCATCATTTTGGCAATGCGGGGGTCCCTTTTTAGGATCCGCAAGGCATAATCTGACATGTGGGCCAATGTTCCCGGTGTCAATGATGCACTGTGAGTGCTGGGTGGAGGAGCACTTTCTGGCAAATCCACATCCCTCCAGTCACGCACAAACCCTGTACCAGACCTTGCCACGCCAACATTTTCACTTGCCCCACGAGATGCATCCTCCTCCCCTAAGTAATCATCCCCATCATCCTCCTCCTCTTCCTCTTCTTCCTCCACCTCGTCCAGGAGAGGTCCCTGAGCAGACAATGGCTGAATGTCATCAAGGATTCCCTCCTCCTCTTCCTCCTCATCATCAACATTGGCTGCAGACGCCTGCTCCTTAAGGTGCGTCAAAGTTTGCATGAGCAGACACATAAGTGGAATGCTCATGCTTAGGATGGCGTCGTCTGCGCTTACCAGCCGTGTGCATTCCTCAAAACACTGAAGGACTTTACAAAGGTCTTTCAGCTTCGACCACTGCACGCCTGTCAACTCCATGTCTGCTCTCAAAGTGCCTGGCCGTGTATCCTCCCACAAATGCATTATGGCCTGCCTCTGCTCGCACAGCCGCTCCACCATGTGCAGGGTGGAGTTCCACCTTGTTGCAATGTCGATAATGAGGCGGTGGTTGGGAAGGTGGAGCAATCGCTGCAGCTTCTGCATACGAACAGAGTGTACAGGCGACCGGCGGATGTGCGCGCACAGTCTTCGCACCTTCTGGAGCAGGGCTGTTAACTCCGGATAATTTTTGAGGAAGCACTGCACCACCAGGTTCAAGGTGTGAGCCAAGCAAGGTATGTGGCTGAGTTTTGAAAGGGCTATGGCTGCCACAAAATTACGGCCGTTATCACTAACTACCTTGCCTGCCTCAAAATGTACACTGCCCAGCCATGACTCAGTTTGTCGCTTCAAGTACTCGGCCAGCACCTCGGCGGTGTGTCTGTCGCCCAAACACATCATCTGCAACACAGCCTGCTGATGCTTTCCACTAGCTGCTCGATAGGGGGACACATCGTGTGCAACAGTGGCAGCTGCAGATGGAGTGCTCGTACGACTGCGCTCTGTGGATGAGCTTTCGCTTCTGGAGGAGGAGGAGGGTCGAACGCCTACAGCCAACTGTTTCCTATACCGTGGGCTAGGCAGCACTGTCCCACCACCGCTGTCCCCTGTGGACCCTGCATCCACCACATTAACCCAGTGCGCAGTGATGGACACGTAACGGCCCTGGCCATGCCGACTGGACCATGCATCAGTTGTGAGGTGCACCTTTCCGCTCACTGACTGCTTGGGTGCATGGACAATGCGGTCTTTCACATGATGGTGGAGGGCTGGGATGGCTTTGCGAGAGAAGAAGTGGCGACTGGGTAGGTCATAGCGTGGTACTGCATAGGCCATGAGTTCGCGGAAAGCTGTGCTTTCCACCAACCGAAAGGGCATCATCTCAAACGAGATTAGTTTGGCAATGTGGGCATTCAAACCCAGTGTACGCGGATGAGAGACTGAGAGTACTTTCTTGACCTACTCATAGTGTCTGGGAGGGTGAGCTGGACTTGAGAGCTGCATATGGTGGAAGTAGCGGTGGACAGGGCGGACAGAGAGGGTTGATGATGGTGATGGAGTTGGCGTTCTTTCTGATGGCCTAGAATCAGTCTTTCGTTGATATAACAGTGGGATTCCCTGACTGCTGTGGCCTTGCAACGACACCTCAACATTTGCTGCTGTGCTAACCGGTGGGCTTACAGTGGGGGAAACAATGTAGCGTTGCTGACTACCTTCGTTGTGATCAGTTGCACATGTGGCACTTGAGGTTTGGTGTTGTGTCCACGCTTGCAAGTGCATGCTGGTTAAATGTCTAAGCATGCAACTGGTATTCAAATTTTTCAGATTTTTCCCTCGGCTAAAGGTCTTTGCGCACTTCTTACAGATAACCTTGGCCTGATCATGAGGATTTTGTTCAAAAAAGTGCCACACTGCACTCTTCCTACTTTGGCAGACATTTTGCGGCCTAGCACGCTGTGATCTTTTGACCCTCTGGACAAGCTGTCCAGCAACTCTTTTGATGTTTGGAACCTGTCTTTGGAGTGCTCCGGGCCTGCCAGATAACAGCTGTTGCAATGTCGATGTCTGCTGTGGATGCTCCTCATCTGAGCTATTGGAAGCAGCACCCTCTTCCCCCAATGGATGCCAATCTGGGTCAACAACTGGGTCATCCAAATGAGCCTCCAATGACGACTCAGTGCTTTTACTTTGTACAACTGAAGAAGAGGAGGCGATAGAGCTGGAGGCTGAGTCAGCAATGTAAGACAAAACTTTTTCCTGATGCTCTGCCTTTAAAAGCGGTTTGCCAACTCCTAGAAAACTAAGCGTTCGAGTCCTTATGTAGCCAGACGATGACGCAGGGTCAGCACCTCCTGCATTCAGTCCTATTTTGCTCTTGCCACTACCATCAGATCCACCACCAACACCATCATTACCAGCTGCCAACCCCCGCCCAATTCCACGGCCTCTTCCACCAGCCTTCCTCATTTTTGGTAGAAATGTAGACAAAATCCAACAAACTATATAGTAATGTAAAACAAGGTACAAGGTGTCTATAGGACAGGGGAGATTTAGAATTTCTGCACACACTTGTGGACAGTGGACACTTTTGGATTGTGTGAGGCCCACTGATATCTGAGCGCTATGTCACAGGCTCGATGGCACAGCTGTGACAAAAGTGACTAGAGGATAAGGGAGATTGGATTGCTTTTAAAAAAGCAGTTTGCGGAGCAGTGGGTAAACAGCAATGCCAGCGTGTCAGGAAGCCTTAAAAGGCAGCCCAACAACCAACAAAACTGATACACCACTATATAGCCTCCCCTTGCACTGCACACACAGTGACTGGTGTGTTGTGCAGGCCAAATCGCTAGCAGCAGAAGCAGTTTTTTTGTCTTCTTCCCTGCCTAACGCTCTCCCTACAGAATCAGCAGCAACCTCTCCCTATACTAAGATCGGCAGAAGTAAGATGGCGGTCGGCGTGCACGCCCTTTTATACCCCCTGTGACGCCCACCAAAGCAAGCCAATCACTTGCATGCCCTTCTGAAAGATGGTGGTGACCCGTGCCTAGGTCGTCACGTTGCCCACAGTGTCCGTGGATCCTGATTGGCTGAAAGAGCGCAAAACAAACTTTTGAAACGCGACTTTGGCGCGTAAGTCGCCGACCTCGTGGCCGACATCCTAGGGTCGGGTTTCGTTTCATGAAACCCGACTTTGCCAAAAGTCGGCGACTTTTGAATTTTTTCGACCCGTTTCGCTCAACTCTAATTCTAAGCACTGCCAGAACCTAATCACCATTCTACAGTACACTAACATCTTAAATTGTTTTTTTTCTTTTTAAAGTGTAATTAAATATTACTTATCATGCGTTCATGTCAGTGATCTGATCACAACTGTAATGAATGGATATGTTGAAGTGCTTCACTATTCTACAGTGCCCCTTAGGGGAGATGAAATACTGGTGTCCAATGAAACCAGTGCAGGGTTGTCTATAAAGGGGGTGATCTCGTTCTCAGTTAAGATAATGGAGAATAGTTGTGATGCACTACTATTAACTAATCGTTCTCTGGATTGCTAGTTTTTCTTGCCACATAATGGCTCAATCCATTGTCCAAAAAACAACCCCCCAGACATATTTGTATTGTGTATAAAAGATTAAGTGCTTTGCTTGTAATTTGGGGGGTAAGGCCCAGTCCATGACCCTGCATAGAGAAACAGGCAGAGCCATAACTACAGAGCTGAATATGAGAAACTTTATAGACCAAATAAATGAAACCATTTTGGCTTTCAAAAGACCCCGAGCAGGACAAACATCACATGTATAGTAACCAATGTATTATTTATATTTTTTTTTGTCTCTGTTCAAAAAGATAAAATGGAGCAGCACTAACACAATAATCAAATCAATTTGTTTCTTTAAATGTGAGACCTAGTAACTAGTGATGAGTGAACATGCTTGAGTAACATGGACAACAAAGACTGCTCTGATAAGTAGAGGTGAGGTAATATCTTTGGCTCCCTCCTTATTTTACAAGTTATAGCACTTGCTGAACAAGCTGTCGCAGGAACCCAGATGCCTGTATCGCTCCTGTTGATCAGCTGTTCAGCACCACAGCTGCTTGTGTCGCGGCGATTTGATACTCACAACGCATTCATATGTGGTGCCCCCAGGAGTATGGCTGCCACAGTGGCTTTGCCTTCCTCCAGGGGAGGGTAATGCCAGGCTTGGAGGCAATGATGGGTCTCTCTCGCAGTCAATGCATACATGCAACACAATTCCACTCCAGGCCAGCAGGGGGAACTCTGAACCAGGATTAAAGGGAGGGGTGCCCTCTGAGGGCCAAGAGGAAGGAGTGGTCAGTCTGTGGAGGGTGAAGGGTGCAGACATTTAGGAAGAAGCTGGAGGTTGAGCTAGGAAGGAGAGCTCCCTCAGCTTGAACACACAAACTGGAGCCTGGCCTTCACAGCTGTATGGATACTAAAGGTCCTACAGCAGATGCAAGAGGAGTAGGAGGCTGTAACTGCCCTACTGCCATCTAAGACTTGAGGCACAACAGCAGCTCGGATAGAGAGCTAGGACTCAGAGCGAGAGGAGTCCCCGAGAGGCTACAGCTGTCTGCCATGCAAGTAAGGTTCTGGGGAACATCTGACAGGAGGAACTTCAGAGTAACTTAGTACTTCAGTGCTTCATTCAAACAAGTGCTAGGAAGGAGACTGCACAGCCCATCTGCTGAGAGAATCCCTGAGTTTCTTCCAGGCTAGTCTGCTCCTATATCATCTGTAATCAGGACCCTGGACTGCAGTTATCAAGTAAAGGTACAGAATTTGCACCCCGCTGTGTCTTGTCTGCTTCCTGCCTTTCCGGCACTGCTACATCCCCGTGCCAACCACATCTACACTGCCCTGGGACTATAGCTTCACCTGTGGGGAGCTACTACATCTTTGCTGCACCATACCATCAGTCCCAGCAGATCTGTCTGCAGCATCGGCTTAACATCTCCCTTGCCAAACACCACAGGTGGCGTCACAAACTATTCCATTACACCATTACAATCTCGGGCGTATGCCTTTTGGTGCCAGCAAGTAGAGTTGAGCGAAACGGGTCGAACAATTTCAAAAGTCGCCGACTTTTGGCAAAGTCGGGTTTCATGAAACGAAACCCGACCCTAGGATGAGGTCGGCCACGAGGTCGGCGACTTACGCGCCAAAGTCGCGTTTCAAAAGTTTGTTTGGCGCTCTTTTTCAGCCAATCAGGATCCACGGACACTGTGGGCAACGTGATGACATAGGCACGGGTCACCACCATCTTTCAGAAGGGCATGCAAGTGATTGGCTTGCTTTGGTGGGCGTCACAGGGGGTATAAAAGGGCGTGCACGCCGACCGCCATCTTCTGCCGATCTTAGTATAGGGAGAGGTTGCTGCTGATTCTGTAGGGAGAGCGTTAGGCAGGGAAGAAGACAAAAAAACTGCTTCTGCTGCTAGCGATTTGGCCTGCACAACACACCAGTCACTGTGTGTGCAGTGCAAGGGGAGGCTATATAGTGGTGTATCAGTGGTGTTGGTTGTTGGGCTGCCTTCTAAGGCTTCCTGACATTCCTGCATTGCTGTTTACCCACTGCTCCGCAAACTGCTTTTTTAAAAGCAATCCAATCTCCCTTATCCTGTAGTCACTTTTGTCACAGCTGTGCCATCGAGCCTGTGACATAGCGCTCAGATATCAGTGGGCCTCACTCAATCCAAAAGTGTCCAGTGTCCAAAAGTGTGTGCAGAGATTCAAAATCTCCCTTATCCTCTAGTCACTTTGGTCACAGCTGTGCCATCGAGCCTGTCACATAGCGCTCAGATATCAGTGGGCCTCACACAATCCAAAAGTGTCCAGTGTCTGCAGAAATTCAAAATCTCTCCTGTCCTATAGACCTTGTACCTTGTTTTACATTACTATATAGTTTGTTGGATTTTGTCTACATTTCTACCAAAAATGAGGAAGGCTGGTGGAAGAGGCCGTGGAATTGGGCGGGGGTTGGCAGCTGGTAATGATGGTGTTGGTGGTGGATCTGATGGTAGTGGCAAGAGCAAAATAGGACCGAATGCAGGAGGTGCTGACCCTGCGTCATCGTCTGGCTACATAAGGCCTCGAACGCTTAGTTTTCTAGGAGTTGGCAAACCGCTTTTAAAGCCAGAGCATCAGGAAAAAGTTTTGTCTTACATTGCTGACTCAGCCTCCAGCTCTATCGCCTCCTCTTCTTCAGTTGTAAAAAGTAAAAGCACTGAGTCGTCATTGGAGGCTCATGTTCATGAACCACACCTTTCCTTGTGTCCTTCACCCCAACCAAGATTGAAGGATGACGCAGGCCATACTACTGATTACTCCATGGAGCTGTTTTCACATACCATGCCTGGATTATCAAGTGAAATGGTGAATTACCCAGGCCAAGATGAATCTGACATGGAGTGCACTGATTCACAGCCGCTGATGGATGATTCTGCTGGTACATTCACTCAGAGCACTACATTGTCCTCGCAGTGTACAGAGCCAGATTCTGACCCTGATGAGACTCGGGTGCCCCTTCCCGCACACTATACCACCATACACGGTGACACAGAGGAAGGTGCACATGACATAGAAGAGGAGGTGATGGATGACCCAGTTGTTGACCCAGATTGGCATCCATTGGGGGAAGAGGGTGCTGCTTCCAATGGCTCAGATGAGGAGCATCCACAGCAGACATCGACATCGCAACAGCTGTTATCTGGCAGGCCCGGAGCACTCCAAAGACAGGTTCCAAACATCAAAAGAGTTGCTGGACAGCTTGTCCAGAGGGTCAAAAGATCACAGCGTGCTAGGCCGCAAAATGCCTGCCAAAGTAGGAAGAGTGCAGTGTGGCACTTTTTTGAACAAAATCCTCATGATCAGGCCAAGGTTATCTGTAAGAAGTGCGCAAAGACCTTTAGCCGAGGGAAAAATCTGAAAAATTTGAATACCAGTTGCATGCTTAGACATTTAACCAGCATGCACTTGCAAGCGTGGACACAACACCAAACCTCAAGTGCCACATGTGCAACTGATCACAACGAAGGTAGTCAGCAACGCTACATTGTTTCCCCCACTGTAAGCCCACCGGTTAGCACAGCAGCAAATGTTGAGGTGTCGTTGCAAGACCACAGCAGTCGGAATCCCACTGTTATATCAATGAAAGACTGATTCTAGGCCATCAGAAAGAACACCAACTCCATCACCATCATCAACCCTCTCTCAGTCCGCCCTGTCCACTGCTACTTCCACCATATGCAGCTCTCAAGTCCAGCTCACCCTCCCAGACACTATGAGTAGGTCAAGAAAGTACTCAGTCTCTCATCCGCGTACACTGGGTTTGAACGCCCACATTGCCAAACTAATCTCGTTTGAGATGATGCCCTTTCGGTTGGTGGAAAGCACAGCTTTCCGCGAACTCATGGCCTATGCAGTACCACGCTATGACCTACCCAGTCGCCACTTCTCTCGCAAAGCCATCCCAGCCCTCCACCATCATGTGAAAGACCGCATTGTCCATGCACTCAAGCAGTCAGTGAGCGGAAAGGTGCACCTCACAACTGATGCATGGTCCAGTCGGCATGGCCAGGGCCGTTACGTGTCCATCACTGCGCACTGGGTTAATGTGGTGGATGCAGGGTCCACAGGGGACAGCGGTGGTGGGACAGTGCTGCCTAGCCCACGGTATAGGAAACAGTTGGCTGTAGGCGTTCGACCCTCCTCCTCCAGAAGCGAAAGCTCGTCCACAGAGCGCAGTCGTACGAGCACTCCATCTGCAGCTGCCACTATTGCACACGATGTGTCCCCCTATCGAGCAGCTAGTGGAAAGCGTCAGCAGGCTGTGTTGCAGATGTGTTTGGACGACAGACACACACCGCCAAGGTGCTGGCCAAGTACTTGAAGCGACAAACTGAGTCATGGCTGGGCAGTGTACATCTTGAGGCAGGCAAGGTAGTTAGTGATAACGGCCGTAATTTTGTGGCAGCCATAGCCCTTTCAAAACTCAGCCACATACCTTGCTTAGCTCACACCTTGAACCTGGTGGTGCAGTGCTAACTCAAAAATTATCCGGAGTTAACAGCCCTGCTCCAGAAGGTGCGAAGACTGTGCACGCACATCCGCCGGTCGCCTGTACACTCCGTTCGTATGCAGAAGCTGCAGCGATTGCTCCACCTTCCCAACCACCGCCTCATTATCGACATTGCAACAAGGTGGAACTCCACCCTGCACATGGTGGAGCGGCTGTGCGAGCAGAGGCAGGCCATAATGCATTTGTGGGAGGATACACGGCCAGGCACTTTGAGAGCAGACATGGAGTTGACAGGCGTGCAGTGGTCGAAGCTGAAAGACCTTTGTAAAGTCCTTCAGTGTTTTGAGGAATGCACACGGCTGGTAAGCGCAGACGACGCCATCCTAAGCATGAGCATCCCACTTATGCGTCTGCTCATGCAAACTTTGACACACCTTAAGGAGCAGGCGTCTGCAGCCAATGTTGATGAAGAGGAAGAGGAGGAGGGAATCCTTGATGACATTCAGCCATTGTCTGCTCAGGGACCTCTCCTGGACGAGGTGGAGGAAGAAGAGGAGGAGGAGGAGGATGATGGGGATGATTACTTAGTGGAGGATGCATCTCGTGGGGCAAGTGAAAATGTTGGCGTGGCAAGGTCTGGTACAGGGTTTGTGCGTGACTGGAGGGATGTGGATTTGCCAGAAAGTGCTCCTCCACCCAGCACTCACAGTGCATCATTGACACCGGGAACATTGGCCCACATGTCAGATTATGCCTTGCGGATCCTAAAAAGGGACCCCCGCATTGCCAAAATGATGAACGATGACGACTACTGGTTGGCCAGCATCCTGGATCCACGCTATAAAGGCAAATTACAAAACATCATGCCACAGGAGAACCTTGACCTAATATTGGCTAATAAACAAGCAACTCTGGTAAATCGGTTGCTTGAGGCATTCCCAGCACACAGCAGCGGTGATGGTTCTCACACGAGCCGTACGGGCCGGGGGCAGCTTGGCAGAGGTGTTCGTGGTGCACACAGCAGAAGTGGCGTTGGAGACAGGGGTTTCATGACAATGTTGTGGACTGATTTTTCAAATACCGCTCACACAACTGGTAATACTGCATCGATGGAAAGTGACAGGAGACAGCAGTTGTCAACTATGGTTACAAACTACTTTTCCTCCCATATCGATGTTCTCCCACACAGGTCATTCCCCTTTGACTATTGGGCCGCTAAACTGGACACCTGGCCTGAATTGGCCCAATATGCCTTACAGGAGCTCGCTTGTCCAGCTGCAAGTGTGCTATCGGAAAGAGTCTTCAGTGCAGCTGGATCAATCCTGACAGAAAAAAGGACCCTTCTGTCAACCCAAAATGTGGATGATCTAACCTTCATTAAAATGAACCACGCATGGGTTTCCAAGGATTTTGTCCCACCTTCCCCTGATGACACATAGGGTGACAGAAAAATGGCTTGCTTTGGTCCACCTCTTCCTGGGACTTCACCTATTTCGCCTTTTGCATCAGCTGAATGTCCAACATCAACATATGCCACTTTCTAAAACTCCCTAACTGTGCTGCCTCCCCCCCCCATGGCCGGGGTCACCACCTAGCGCACGACACCGTGTGAGTGCCGTTGCCCTGGACAGGTGGGTAGGCCGACTCTTGGGTGCGGGCACTGGCACAGGGTCCCTCATAGTGCAATCAAGTGTCTCTGACGGTGGTGGTGCACACCCGCCATCAGACACACCGCTGTACTATGAGGGGCCCAGTGCAAGTACCGACGCCCACGAGTGGGCCCCCCTTGCTTGGGCAGGGCCCCAGCATTTGCAATCTTTACCTCTCCCTGCTCCTCCGCTGTGTAATCTGGGCCGTCAAATCCATACTGTGCCTGACACCGTCTGAGCCTGCCTCCTGAGACACACATATTTTGAATGTGTACGCTATCCATACATGTTATCCGGGGATACGGTACCCTTTCTCACCTTTGTGCAATCACGTGTAATCCATACTGGGCGTGAGAACTGCTGGCGAGCTGTTAAGCAAGCTACAGCACCTGTGGTTTGCACACGTAAGTTTTTCATTTTTTCAGGAATGACGGTTAGGCCTAATTCCGGAACTGCGGTTGACCTGCACTTACTGGGAAATCATTGTTTGCGGGTAATAATTGTAATCAGTGATCCCCATCACTAACGTTGTTCAGCGGGTTATCTGCACCTGTAAGCGACAAATGCTGGCCTTTTCAGTGTAGCGCACATGCAGCCACGGACATGTAAGGGCATGACACACCAGTTATTGGCCAATCTCATATGCCAGAGCCTCACGTGTCCCTCTAGTAAGCCGGACTCGGACCGCGGGGCATGACGGAGTCTCGTTCGTTAACGGAATTAAGCTTGCAATGTGTGCATCTGTTCTGTAGCTGGCATGGTTGAGGTTTCCCAGGTGGAGTCGAATTTAACCGTAGGCTCCACTCCTGGTGGTGCCGTTCTGGGCATTCCTTTAAGGTTCAGCTTTGCAACCATACTGCCCACGTAAAACAAACACTTTGCCTTCATGAACGCTGTTTGGAGGGTCATGACTCGTGGGAATAACGTCGCCCAATCAGTTAACCTGCTAGAGAGATCCTTCGTTGCTCCCAAGCATGACATCACACTCCCTAGGAAGAAGGTAATGCCACTGTGGCGACCGTACTCCTGGGGGCGACACAAGTGCACTGATGCCCAGCCACTGCTCGTTGAATCTGCTGGTACATTGACCCAGACCACTACATTCCCCTCGCACGCTACACGACCTGAATCTGACCCTGATGAAACTCAGGTTACCCTTCCCATATACAGTTCCATCTTACACGGTGACAAAGAGGAAGCTGCAGATGAAAGTGCAGGTTCGGCCCACCCGCCATCAGACACACCACCGTACTATCAGGGGCCCTGTGCCAGTGCCGTCGCCAACGAGTGGGCCCCCCCTGCTTGCCCAGGATCACAGCACTTGCAAAGTTGAAATACTGTGCAGTGAGATGGAAGATGGGGACGACGAGGAGTCCAGACAAGTACATGGATTCCCTAGCGAGGAGACTTATTTGATTGTTTTCAATGTTGGGACAGCAATTTTTGGGGAGCACTATACTCTGGAGAATGATAGATGGGGCCCACCATACACTGGAACATTCCAAAGGTGGACATCAGACACTGGAGCAGCATTTACAGGGCCCATTATACACTAGAGCATTAGAAATGGGGCCCATTATGTTTGGAGCATTATTTGGGCCCATAAGACAGTGGAGCTTCATCCATGGGGACCAACATATACTGTAGCATTATGTGGAGCTCATCATATACTGTTTCAAACATTATATGGGACCAATGATTCTGTATGGAGAAATAGATGGGCCTCGTCATGAGATGTAAAAAGTGAGGTATTTTTCATTGTACTATACCGCTATTTCTCTGCCGTATCGGAGCATGATGAGTTGTGGTATGTGTTAAAGGGGCGCTCTTTCGCCCAGGGCACATGAAAACCTGCAGCTAGCCCTCCCCCCCCCCCCCCCCACAAATTTAGCCAAATAACCCCCATTTTTCAGTGCGTAACTTGTATTATGAAGTTAATTAAGGTTGACAAGCTTAAGTAAGAAGAATTGATGCTTTTGGCATTCAAATGGGCACTGTAGGTGTGTTTCCTGTCCTCCTCTCACTGCCGACTTTTATTCCCCATTGATTTACATTGGGTTTCGTGTTTCGGGACGACCCCGACGTTTCCCTTTAATCGGACGATCTTGCTCGACCCGACTTTTGGAAAAGTCGGGTTTCACAAAACGAAACTCGACCCTAAAAAACCAAAAGTCGCTCAACTCTACCAGCAAGAGAGGGAGAGATGGCAGTGGCGTCGTTTTTGGAGGCATCCAATCTAACTCCGGGCAAGCCGTGGAGCATATCACACGCTGTACAGCGAGCTCCAGGAAAACCCGGAGAAACTTGCTGACTATACCTGGATGTCCCAGGAAAGCTTCCTGGACTTGCTGGGTATGGTTTAAGGAATCATCCGGAGACGGGACACTCGGATCCGGCGTGCCATTCCTCCCGAAGAAAGGCTCCTCGTCACCTTACGGTATGTATGTTATGTTTGCATAATTTTTTTGGATTTTTCCATTTTTTTATTTGTTTTTTTTTTTGGCTAAAAATTTCGGTATGTTTTTTTGCTGTTGAATTTTAACATTACTTTTGGGAAATTGCTTTTTTTGCATAATGGTTTTTCTTATGTCATGTACTAATCCCAAGCCTTTATAAAATGTTTTTTTGCTATGTTGTATTAAAAAAACATGCAAAATAGTTAGGCCATGTACTTTTTATTTTCAGTTTTTTTTATTAATACCCAAGACAGAAATATTTTTTCTTTTTATGTTTTGCAGGTTCCTGGCAACTGGAGAGTCTTTCATCCCTGCATTTCCAGTACCGGCTGGGAATCTCAACTTTATCCGGGATTGTTGCCGACACACTGCCGAAAAGTGGCTTCAAATATCGGACAAATTCTGGGCAGTCTGCAATTTCCTGGACTGCCTAGGAGCGGTCGACGGGAAGCACATCCGCATCACAAAACCTGCAAGAAGTGGCTCTGAGTACTACAACTACAAGAAGTACTTTTCCACAGTACTCATGGCCATTGCGGATGCAGACTGCCGATTTGTGGCGGTGGACATAGGGGCATTCGGACGGGGCAACGATTCCCAGACTTTTAAGAACTCTGATATGGGCCGGAGGTTGTACGGTAACCAGTTCAATTTTCCACTGGCACGGCCTCTTCCCCAAACCCAAACTTCACCACTGCCATTTGTAGTGGTTGGGGATGAGACATTTCAGATGTGCCAAAACCTGCTGAAGCCGTACTCCAGCCGTGACTTGGACCACCCCAAGAAAATTTTCAACTACAGGCTTACGAGGGTACGCAGGACTGTAGAGTGCGCCTTTGGCATTCTAGTGTCCAGATGGCGACTTCTTAGCACCGCCATCAATCTCAAAATGCAAACAGTGGATGAGGTGGTGAAGGCGTGCGTGGTTCTGCACAATTTTGTTATGGCAAAGGAGCAGCCGAACTTTGACATGGATGAACCTGCTGCCAACCCTTTGCCAGATTTTACTCAGCACCCTCTTCGGTCATCAGTCGAAGTTGCCCAAATGAGGGACCAATTTGCGGACTTTTTATCCGATGTGGGTCGTGTAGCATGGCAGGATCAAATGGTTTAATAGTTTTTTTGTTTGGTAAAAATAAAATACCAGTTTTTTTATACCTGTACCCAGTGTACTGTGTCGTAATACACTCCACTACTCACCTGCCCAGGTTAAAGGAAAGAAAGGGAAACCACCATAAGAAAAAAATGTGTGTATGTATGTGTGTGTGTGTATATGTATATGTGTATATATATATGTGTGTGTGTGTGTGTGTGTGTGTGTGTGTATATATATATATATAAATATAGAAAATATAGTATCCCTTTCAGAGTTGGATGGCTGACCATCCGGTATAAAGTAAAGAAAAACAAACCATAGTGTATGGCGCAGTGTGTGCTGGCGGCGAAAGACACAATAACCAAACCTTATTTTGAAATAAAGCTTTAACATTTATTTTACTTAGTTGGTGGAAACTGGGGGGTGTGGAGGGATGAGGAACTGCTTTGGGTGGAGGAAGGGGTTCTAGGGGAAGGAGGAACCAAAGAAGTGGGGGAAGGGAGCCGAGGCAAGGAAAGTTGTGAAGTGGGAGGTGACGGTGGCCCGTCTTGCTGCTGTCCTGTCTGCAGCGGCTGGAGCCTGAGGACTGGCTAGACCCCGGGGACCGCCTGGAGGCTGTGGACCGGCTGGAGCTAGGGGACCGCCTGGCGCTTGTGGACCGCCTGCCAGGATCTTGTAGCTGCTGTGGCGTGGTGGTGGTGGATGTCCTGGCAGGGGCCATAAATTTTGAATGCAGGTCCCCCAGCTGATGCTGCTCCGAGGTGGTGGTGGCGGTCCATGCAGGCGTGGTGGCTGTGGCGGTCCATACCGGGGTGGTCCTCCCGCTGGTGGTGGCGGCGCTCCAGGCAGGGGTGGTGACGACGGGCCATCCAGTGGTGGTGGCGGCAGCAGTGGTGGGCCATGCAGGAGCAGCGCTTGGCATGGTGTTGGCGGGGAAGTGTCCAGCTGCACTCGGACTTAGGGCAGTATATTGGTGTCCGGCGAGGCTGTGCAGTGATATGCAGCAGAAGTAGGTAATGCTGTAAAACAAGTCAGGGGTGGCACCGGTGGAAATGCCACTGCTGACTGCTGCATATACCTACTCTGCTGCATAGCCTGCATAAAAGCATTGTTGCAGGCCTGCATGACAGTCAACTGGAGGTCAGGGGTAAGGTGTTCCGCCGTGTCCCGAGCTATTTGTGTATAAAAATGATGCGCTGGTCTGGCGAGGTCGACTTCCAGGCGCTCAAGGCGACCCTCGATAGACTTGTAGCGTTGGTCCAAAAGGAGGAACCCACTGTCAAGTCTATCGGAGAGTGCCTTGAGACTACTCTGAAAGACCGAGCTCAATTGAATGAACTTGGGCATGACAGGCCTGTCCGAGGTCCTCTGCCGCTGCTGGCGGGAAGTGCCCGAAAAACCAGTGGCAGAGACCTGGGACAGGGGAACACCTGAGCGACCAGCTTCCTGGTCTCCAGATGACTGTGGTGCAGACCTGCAAGGTGCTTCCTTGCTGATGGATGGCTGGGAGGGGTCCGGGGCAGCTTGATGAAGGACTGCTTCGTGTGGAATAGAAAAGCGCAGAATTAAACACAATGCAACTAGAATATACTTAAGTTCGGGAGGCAAGGACCGGTCTTAAAAATGCCAAGGCACGATGGTATCTGTATTTCGTGCCGGTCCTTGCCGCAGCACCACTGCGAACCTGCTTCTCCTGACGGATATCCCTGTTGAAGCGGTCCTTCATCGAGCGCCAACGGGTTCTGACTTTGTTCACTGTGGGGGAAAAAAAAAAGTAAGACTAGGCACTGGAGGCCGTGATCACCCAACTGTGTGTGATGATAGAAACTCCATGGAGTTAATAGCATCACACATCGTTGGGTGATCCCGGCCAAGATCACTGCTGCATCACACTGCATTTAAATACTTACGAAAATCCTTGCGGACCCGGGGAGAGGCGTTGTCCCAGCCATCTATCAGCGACTCGGCCATCTCGTTCCAGAGCCGCCGGATCACCACGTTGTCAGTGCAGTTGGTGACGGGTGTCCCACAACGGGACTCGCTCCTGGACTAGACGGATGAGCTCGTCGTTGTCCAGGGCGAGGTCCTCCTCCCGCTGTGGAGCCTAGAAAAGAAAGACAAACAATCTTTGAAAGATTTTAAAATGAAATATAGAAAATACACAAGCCATGAAAATTTTTTTTAAATGAAAATAAATGCAATAAAAGCATGACTTAAAAAACACAGAAAAAAACAACCATGAAAATTTAAAAAAAATACATTAAATGATTACCAAAAAAAATTAAATAAACCAGCCTAGAAATTAAGTTTAAAAAAAATCTGTAACCAAAAAAGCAGCAAAAAAAGAAGGAAAATTACCAAAAAATACTAATAAAAATTTACCAAAAACATAAAAATAAACACCTGAAAGCATTGTATCAATACAGTTCCAAAAAAAAAAAAAACCAGCATGGAAATCAATTATATATAAAAAAAAAAAAGTCCGTCTGTACTTGCATTCCATCTTCCCGCCCGCACTTGGCCTTGCTGCTCCTGCCGTTCCTCCGGTGGTGGTGGCGTGGTGGAGGATGAGGTCTGAAAATTAAACAAAAAAAATTAACCACATGTGTATATTTTTACCAATCCATACGGAAGCATGGTACTCACTACTTCTGCCTCTTGCCCTGTCCCGGGGACATATTCGTCACCAGATGAAGACATGCTGCAATAAAAAAGAGACATAAGTACATAGAAATGTATTGAAATTTCAGCCAGACATATACTTACATTGGTGCAGCTTGTGCTTTTTGCTGTGTCCACTCTTGGAGCAGTCTGTAAAGTATTGTGGAATTCCAGTACCCACACCATTTTATCACCTTGTTTTTAGGTTTTGTTTTTTTTTACTGTCTAGACCACATTCCAGACGTGTTTATCTTAGAAACGCATGCGCATAAAAACGCAAGCGTGCGCAATACCATGCATGCACGCACGCATGCAACGCACGCATGCGTTCCCATAGGCTCCAATGTGGTGTTTTTGCGCATTCCGTGCGCAAGCGTGCGCATGCGTTTTTTGTCGAGACAGGGCGGAAACAAAAATGCAACATGTTGCGCCTGGCGCGAAAGACAAAAACGCATGCGCACGAAAACGGAAGTGTGCGCAAGACCATGCGCACGTCATGTTAAACATAGGTGCGCATGCGCACGGGTGTGCACGATGCGCTGCGCACAAAAGCGCTAATGTGAAACCAGCCTAAGGAGGGAGCTAAAGATATTTGCTCATCTCTATTGATAACATTATTTGAGCACACTCAAGATACTTATGTCCCAGCCCTTGCAGCTACATGTTTTGCAGCAGTTAAACAACCTCAAGACATGTAAGGTTTCCTTTACAGGCAATACTCTCATGTGTTGCAGCTGTCAACAGGCTCACATCCCTGTAGCTGCATGTTTTGCAGCTATCATCAGAGCACACCCAAGATACTCAAAACGCCTGTGCATACTCTGATAACACATTATCCTAGTGGAGCACCCCGCAGGGCCTTAGTTAGGCCTCTTTCACACTTCTGTTTTAGACAATCAGTCAAGATCCGCCAAATTTGAAAAAAAACGGAGCCGCCATATTTCTTTGTGGATCCGTTTTTTTCCCCATTGACTTTCATTATTGGCGGATCCTGACGGATTGCCGTCCGTTGCTTCTGTTTTTGTGAGGATCCGCCACAATGTTAGTGTCCGTCAACATACTCAAAGAATTCCAAACGGAGCTTGCAACGTTTTTTTGGCCGGCGGATCCTCCAGACACTGAATTAACCCCAAATTCTGTCTGGGTGCCGGACAAAAAAAACTCTCCCTCTCTCTCTCGCCAGCGGTTCCTTTAAATTTCCTCATTTTCAGGATCCATCTAAAAACGGATCCTGTGCCATCAGTTCACATCAGTTGAGAACGGATTCGCTTGTCTGCCTTTTTGGCGGATTAAAACTGATGCAAATAACTGAAGTGTGAAAGAGGCCTTACTCGGTACCGGGCCCATTAACTTCAGTGGGGGATGTGACTGTGACCCGGTCTGTGGCCCTGGGAGTCCAGAAATAAAATTGAGCAAAGTTGTGTGATGCCACCCGTGGTGTTCGGCAAGGTATGGCCGACGCTGCGGTTTTGGTCCTCTGGGGCTGATGGTGATGCAGCAAAGAATCGTTCAGCTCCCCACGGGTAGAGCTTAGGCCCCAGGGCAAAGATATTTGATTAATGGTTCAGATGGCGGTGAAAATAGGGGTGCAGAGAAATAAGAGAAGGACACAAAGGTGCAGGCTTTTTTTTACCTTTTACTTGCAGGTGGTTGCAATCCGGGGTACCACATACAGGTGATGAATTCAGTCCAGCTCACCTGGAGGCATTCAGGGGATCCACCCTGCCAGGTGGGATTTGGGACCTTCCTTCTGCACATTTTCGGGTCCTGGCTTGTAACTAAGCGGCAACCCTCTCTGGTGTGATGGTTTCTAACCTGTATGGCTGACAGTGTGAGCCTATATCAAAGGTACTGTCCTTTTCACCCTCAGACCCAGGCTCTTGAGATGCTGCTGTGCCTTCAGGTGTTCAATGTTGCCCAGGAACTAACAATCCCCTGTACTTCCAGATTCGGCGGTCAGGGCATACAGCTCCTGTTCAGCCTAGGACTCTGGCATCCTCTTTCTATATCAGCACTTCGCTCTGGGGTGAGCTATATGCAATTTTAGCTTCCCCCAGAGCCTCTTGTCTCTGCTCCTGTCCTTTCCCTCTAAACAGGTCAGCTCCCCTTCACCAACTGTCTTGTCGTGAGCTCAGACTGCTCTCGTTTCCATGACAACACCCTGTTTACTCTCTCAGCTGACTACTTGCTGACTCACTAACCCTATCTGCTGGCCAGAATTTACAAGGAAGCTTCCCTTTCTGACCTGCAGCAGGAATTGTCATGTAATCTTTTACCTGGCATAGGGCCCTCCTTCTGCCTCCAGGCATGACTTTACCCCTTAGAGGGAGGCAATGTCACTGTGACAACCGGACTTTGGGGTGTCACATCCCCCCACCCCCTCCCGTGAAGTTCAGTACTCCTGGACTGAGGAAACATAACCAGAATTGTTAACAACAATTAATGAAAATCTGCAAAATCTTAGTTTCTTTTTCTTTTCTGGTTTTGATAAAAAATTAACAGTTACTGCAGTGACCAGTCCATACGCTGCCATCCAGGAATTGTCTTTGCCCTTGTACCTGGGGTTTGGTTGGTGGGAACTGCCTTATCCCACTTTGTGTGTCACTGGGCATGGCTACAGGGCACTCTGTAGATGGGCCTGGTTTTTCGGCCACGCCGGCGGCTTATTTTCAAGGCCAAATTGGGGTAATTATTTACAAATAAAGTTCTGACCACACATAGTTCTGTGGCCCAATTGTCCTTCAACTGGTTATTAGGAATACTTAAAGTTCATACAGTAAGTCGCTGTAGGCTCTCATGCTTAACAGTTACAACTAGTGATGCAGACAAGGCGTGCACTCTGTGGATATGAGGTAGGTGCAAGCTGAACCTGGAACTTAGTCCAGACAGTCATCCAGTGAAGAGAAAACAGCTGCACTCTGGGAAATTTTGATTTTCAATGCAAAAATTTTTTTTTATTGACACCACATGGGAATAGTGCGTTGAGGTAGGATTGTTGTGTGCAAAATCATTACAAATCAGTTAGCCCATAGGATGTTGGAGTTAGATCCAGTAAATATTGATTGAAGCAGCTGTGGAGCTGGGTTACGGTGAGGCTGGCATAATGGAGCAAATCACATGCAACATAATCAGGCAGTGCAAGCATGGAGACTGACCTTAAAGCACAAGAGAAAAAGAAGCAATCACGGCAGTATGTATGTGCAGGAGGGGCTGAAAAAAAGATCCAGTCTGGCAGGGACCAGGCAGAGGTCCTAAGATGAGCTGAGGGGACAAGTAATGCAAGAGTTAACAGCATGAAAGCATTCTAAAGTAGCTCACAGTGCAGCACTGCTGTAGGACATACCTGGAAGCATGGGGCAGCTAGCGCCATCTGTGGTGTAGTGTGCAGGCACTGGTGGTTAGTGAGTTAAAGTAGCCTGGAGACTGGAAGTCAGTGGGAGTGTCTGAGGTGTGCTACTGTGTGGGAAACATAAGTGGTGTGTACTGAAGCAAGGCTTGTAGCGCTGTTGGTGGGGGCGCCTGCGCGCTGTGCTGAAGGTAGAAACTACAAGAAGACAAGACATAAACAAAAGTGTGCCTGGTGCCTGCGTAGTAGCCCTGGGGGAAGGGAGGGGGGAGAGAAAGAGGAAGGAGTGTCAGGCTGAGCCATGGAGAAAGATGGATGAGGAGAGATGAGTGAAGGAGGGCATAACACAAGGAGGGAGAAGAGATAGGGAGATGGAGCAAAAGTAATAGAGGAGTGGGAGGAGAACATAAGAAGGAATTAATGAATGAGGTAAAAAAATGGATGAAATGGATCAGAGGGATTGACAAGGAAATAGAATGTAATAAATCTGAAGTAAAAATGGGAAATAAAATTGAAAAATTGCTGAAGAAATTGAAAGAATGAAAAACAAAGAAATGAAGAAAAAGTGAAAAATAAAGAAATAGAAAAAATTATAAAAAAATAACCAAAAATTTAAATAGTAATAGAACAAATGGGGAAAAAAAAAAAATAGGATTAGAAAAATATCAGTACTTACCCTGATGGGTGTAAAATGTAAGGGTCAAGGCGCCTAAAAAAGTAGGGAGAGTTAGTGTACAGAGGAAGCAAAGGTCAGCATGCTATACACAGACCTGCGAATATAAAGTTCACATTTTACGTATGCAAAAGAATCAGACAACAAGCAGGCAAGCAAGAAACCAGTGCTATTACTTATTTAAGAACCATATCTAGTTCCCTGTTTAGGCCCTTGGGAGATAAGGTCTGTAAGGTATAAATCCAAAAGGATTCCCTTTCTCTTGGGCGTTTAATGTGGTCACCACCCCGTCGTGGTTTTTTGACCTGTTCCAATATTTGGAGGTGTAATTGAGAAACCGAGTGGTTAGTGGCTAAGAAGTGATGGGGAAGAGGAAGCCATGTCTTTTTGCATCTAATGGTCGATTTTTGTGGCTTGCTATACGGTCACGGATGTGTTGTCGTTTCACCGACAAAGTAAACCACATGGGCATTTTACCACATATACAACGTTGTTGGACTCACAGGTGAAGAAACCTTTTATGGTATACTGTTTGCCAGAATGTGGGTGGGTGATAGTGCTAGATTTAATAACATTTGAGCAGCATGCACATCCCAAACGGGGAAATGTGCAATTTCTCTGTGAGGAAAGTTTGTCTGGGGACCCGGGTAAAACTGCCCAAGTCGGCTTTAACTATCCTGTCTCGAATATTATGAGGTCGTCTTTTGCACATTAATGGTGGAGTCTTAAATGCCTCGACCTGCGGATATGACCGTGCGAGCATTGGCCAGTGTTTTTGGATGATGTTGTAGACTTTAGGCATGATGGGGTGGTGGGTGTGGACGAAGGGGAATACGTTCAGGTTTGGATTGAACAGATTGTTCAGGTACCGGGTTGAGAGCCAAAGTTTTTTCTTTATTGAGGAGATTTTGAGGTTAATGGCGAGCTGAAATTTTTTTTGACATTTCATCGAGACGTTCCGGCAGAAGCTGTGAGTTTGATACTATGCGTGTCACACATTTAAACTGTGAGCGGGGAAAGCTATGTTTGATGGAAGTAGGATGGCAACTGTCATAGTGGAGTAAACCATTGGAGTCAGTGGAGAGGTAACCACTGGCTTCTCTTATGACAAAGGTGTCAAGAAATGAAATTTGTGATGAGCTACAATTCAATGTGAACTGGAGTTCAGGGCGAATAGACATGAGGTATTCAGTGAAGGCGACCAGGGTATCATGAGGACCTGTCCATAGACAAAAAATATCGTCTATGAAGCAAAGCCAACAGATGTTATGCTGTCTAAATAGGGTGTCTTCATAGATGGAAACACGTTCGAAGGCGTCCATATATATGTTAGCGTACGCAGGCGCTACATTTGCGCCCATTGCGGTGCCTTGAATCTGTAGGAAGAATTGTTCACTGAAAAGGAAAAAATTATCGTGCAAAATCAGAGATAGAAAATCAAGACACATTTGTTGAGAATTTCTAGTGAGGTCAGACTGCTCAAGGAGGTCTCCAACTGCTCTTATACCTAGATTATTCCGGATAGAGGTATAGAGGCTTTTAACGTCAAAGGTGACGAGGAGACACTCAGAAGGGATAGGAGGTAGCTGTTTAAGAGTTTGGAGAAAGTGACCCGTGTCGAGAACGAAAGACCTAAAGGTTTTAGTGAATGGCGTAAGTACTCTTTCAAGAAAAATAGAGATGGGGGCCAAGATACAATCGATGGAAGCGACAATTGGTCTGCCAGGGGGATTTGTGTATTTTGGGAAGAGTATAGAGGACAGGGGTCACAGGGTGCTGATTAGATAAAAATGTGACTGTCTTAGAGTCAATGGTGTTAATTAATTCCTCAAGAGTATGTCAATTTTATTCCTAATACCTATGGTAGGGTCAGAGGGAATTTTCTTGTAGGTGGATGTATCAGATAGTTGCCTGAGAACTTTGGTGATATAATCTGTGGTGTTCTGTATAACAATAGCCCTACCCTTGTCCGCTGGTTTTATAACGATTTTCTTGTTTAAGGGACTGAAGGGCCTGCTTCTCAAGGGGGGAGAAATTGCTATAGGTCGGTAAATGCCCAGAATGATGTTGGTCGAGGAGCATGTTGATCTCCTTATGAACAAGATCAACATAGGCCTCAGTGGCATGGTAGTTTTGAGGGGGGGGGTTGAAGTTACTCTTATTCTGTAGACCAAAGTTAATGATACTTAATTCAGTAATGGGGTTCTCCACTGGTGCAGGGACCTTATTCCTGGTTGAGTCTTGAGGAGATCCAAAGTGGGTCTTGAGCCGCAGGTTGCGGTAAAAGAATTGTAGGTCTCGGGACAACCTGAATTTGTCCCATGGGGGTGTCGGACAGAATGACAAGCCCCGCTGGAGGACAGCCAATTTAGCGGGGTCGAGCATGTAGGAAGAAATGTTCACCACCGAGTTGGGGGCCTTACCTGGGACCTCGTAGTGATGTGGTCTGCGTTGTTTCTGGGTGGCCCTCCGAATCGGTGTCCTCCGGGTTGGGTATTGGTTCGTGTATTTTGGCGCTTTGCTAAAAAACGATTTTGTGAGTAGCTGTTGGTGGAACTGTCGCTGTCAGTGCTGAGTGATCCTTGGCGACGATATCCAGGTGTTCGTCTGTTGCTGGAGGTAGCAGAGTCGTTCCATCGATATACCCGACCTAGAGAGTAATCCTCGGAGTCTTTTTGAAACTTAGAACGTTTATTGTCTTGTAGGTATTTACGATGCTCTTCTATTGCCTTGTCGGTTTTGGCCTTCAGGGCACTCCAATCTGCTACGGAAAGATGTGGACAATCGTTCCTCAAAAGCTGTCCGCTTCTGTTCAGACTCCTCGATAGCTGTTTGAAGGAATTCAACGGTGAGCAAAATAATGTCCAAGGAACATTTATTTAATGTTTTTTGGAACTTTTCGCAGTATTCAGATTTCTCGGGAAAAAAGCGTGGGTCTCAAGTGGCACCTCAGGCCACGTGGAATCCTGCTTAGCCTATGGTACTCAGCTAGTGTAACTGAGTGTAGATAAAATGTCAGTCTCCTCCGTTCCCGCTCGTAATCCTTTGTGCTGAGTTCATGAGTTGGAGTCTTGAGGAAGTCTCCTGGTTTAGTCACTTTCGAGAGGATTCTCGAGGCTGCTCCTTCATCAAAAGTGACTGTTTCGGAAGACATCTAAGGCACAGGTGCAAAACGCCAACCAGAAGGAGTAGTGATACAGACAAGGCGTGCACTCTGTGGATATGAGGTAGGTGCAAGCTGAACCTGGAACTTAGTCCAGACAGTCATCCAGTGAAGAGATAACAGCTGCACTGTGGGAAATTTTGATTTTCAATGCAAGAAAATTTTTTTATTGAAGGCACTATTCCCCTGTGGTGTCTTCAATAAAAAAAAATTTTTTGCATTGAAAATCAAAATTTCCCAGAGTGTAACAGTTACAACTATACATTCTTAACTTATTTACTTTATGTATTCTCTAAAATGGACAGGGATCTGATCTCTAGTACTATGAGTGGAGTGGATCTATGCAGTATAGGTATCTCTGATCTGACCTGTTCTCTAATGTCTACTGCTGGTGCGCAGGAACACAGGAAAGGAAGAGAGCGACACAGACTGAAAACCTGAGTTTTCATAGAAAGAAAGATTAGTACGGAACGTGAGTAAAAGAACAGAGGACGTGGGTTAGAAGAGAACCCTTCCTAGAAGTTCTAAGCGCAAGGCTGGGGCCTGGTCCCCGAGGTTGTATGGATACTAATGGTCCTGCAGCAGACACCGGAGGAATAGAAGTAGTGACCACTTTATTCCCACACAAGACTTGGGGGCACAACAGCAACTGGATATTGAGCCGGGACTTAGTAGCAAGAAGTCCCCGAAGCAGGCTACAGCTGTCTGCCGTACAAGGAGAGTTCATAAGAACATTAGACAGGAGGAACTCCAGTGTAACTCAGTACTAGGAGTACTTCATTTAAAGGTGCTATAGGAGGAGACGTTCAGAAAGGCACATGTTGGCGGAGTGTTGGAAAGGAGTATTCCATCTAGCTAGGAGGTTGACTGAGTCCCTAACCCGGAGGACACGACACGGAAGCAGGCACCTGTTTTGTACAACACTGTGAGAAAAGCTTTGGAACTACATGCCCTGGTGTCCTCCATTCATTCCTGTGCCACACACCAAGCACCACTACATCCCTGTGCCTACACTGCACCATTCCTGCATTGCTTATCTACACTGCCCTGGGACTACAGCTTCACCTGTGGGGAGCTATAACATCTTTGCTGCGCCATACCATCTGTCCCAGAGGATCTGTGTTGTGAGTTCATTTTCCCCTCCGTCACTGAGGCCTGGTGAACTCCCTATTCTAGTGAAGGAAGGTAGTGAGCCTGATTATCAGGCACCTGGGACTAATGAAGACTATTGGCTGAGTGGAGTCACTGACTGGATTTAAGGCAGCCTACGCCCTTTCTGCCCTGCGGGTGATTTCTCTGTGGACTCTTGGACACCAGTCTGATTCCTGCTCTCCTAAAGCGAAGTTTTTTCTGTTTTGCCTTTTTGCATCTAAGATTTGTTTTTGTTTTTCTTGCTTTTTGGATTCTGCCACTCCCTGCTGGAGTGTGCAGTATTCCTTGAGCTCTGTCTTCTGAAAGTACCTGAGTGCTGATTTTAGTTTTTGAAGCTTAGTTGCTTCAGGGCCATTTTTATATCAGCTTGTTGGCTTTTGTCTCTGATAGGGTTTTGACAGATTGCAGACAGCAGCCTTCCTATCCGTTCCTATCTAGGTAGTTTTTGGGCCCCGTCTTTGCTCAGCCTGTCTTTCTGTCTAAGTGTTTTCATCTTGCTTCACCGTCATATGTGGGGGGCTGCCTATTGCTTTGGGGTCTGCTCTGGGGCAGTTAGACTTCCCCTTTCCTTCTTTAGGCCTATGTATCTCTCCGGCTGTGATCAAGGGGTCTAGGTCATCGTAGGAACCCCCCACGGCTACTGCTAGTTGTGTTGATAGGTTCAGGGGTCTGCAATCTGATAGTTGCCAACTTCTCTGGTTTTCAGGACGTAGCTAGCATTTCTGTTTTTGCCTCCTACGGTGACTCAATCATAACAGATCTGCATGCAGCGTAGCTTAACACCTCCCTTGCCGAACACCACAGGTTGCGTCACGAATCACTTATAAACTTTATTCCCAACTCAACCCTTTTACATGGGCGCCCAGGGCCACGGACCGGGTCACCGTTGCTGTGACAATCCCCTCTGAGAGACCCGCCCGGTACAGAGTACCCCACAGCTCTGGGAGGGCGACCCACTTGAACCCACACTGGAGCAGACTGTAAGAGATCAATGTAAATGTACAACACTCTAATCATGGAGCCATGCCTATAATGATGGAATGCAATCCTGCCAAATCACAAAAATATATGTACCATCTTATATAAGTTACAGGGCTGCAAAACAACAATCGCATGGCATGCTGCTAAATGCAAAATATAAAGTATGGATCAAGAGTGCACAGAAAACAGACTGCCCAGTACAACCTGAGCCCTAGGGAGTAGAGACATGTGCCTTAACAGTGTGACACATACAGATAGGGCTAAATATGGACAAGGTAGTGAGAGAGGCAGGGGCCCAAAAAGGTGCCCGACACGTTACGCCAGGAAGCCTGGCTTCATCAGGAGCAATATACAGTGTGTAAGGAAGTGTCTTATAAATACCTTGACATAATGCTGTTTGCCAGAGAACAGCTGAAAAGTATCAGCATGATGGTGACCGAGTGCCAAGGCCAGCGTGTGACGCAAGCGGAAGTCGCGCAGGGCCTCCAACTGCACAGGCCCAGCTAAAAGTCAATAGTGAGGGCACCACCAGGAGATTCAAAGATGGCCACCGAGGAAAACCACAGCGCATGCGTCGGTCCGTGCACGCGCTGATACAGCTAGTCAGAGCTAAGTGAAAAAATATAGTTCGCTCATGCGCAATACAAGTGACTCCAGCATTAAAGCATGCAAGAGGGAAAATATATAAGAGGGAGAAAGGGAGAATATACTGAGCATGTCCATGCCCTGAATGTCCAAAATCTGTCTACACAGTAGGAAGGAGAAAGCATATGAACATGAGGGACATGCAAATTGCCACCCCCACAAGCCCCAACAATATGTCAATGCCTGCTAGCACACGCTAACTAGAAACCAATACATGTACAATAAGCGCCATTCAAAAAAATGAATTACCCATAACTAAAATGTGTTTTTTTTTAAAACAGATAGAAGCTAGTTCATCTGTAATTGGTATAAAAAAAAAAAAAAACTACAAAGGTACACCAAAAACACAATGACCATAAGTGAATTTATCAGCGCACAATGTACGGAAAGGCACTATTTGATAACAAAGATATGCGCAAATACCACAAACAATTTTTTTGTACAAAAACAAAAAAAGCCAAGGAGTACATTAAAAAAAACAAACAAGGATTGTGTAAGGACTGATTTGTAAAGAATGCATCTAATTGTCCAATGTGATGGAGGGCCAGAAGACGCAACAACCACTCCATGCTGAAAATATGGCAGCCATAAGGAAGACTCGTTTCTTG
This sequence comes from Dendrobates tinctorius, assembly GCF_039654945.1. NCBI lineage: Eukaryota > Metazoa > Chordata > Amphibia > Anura > Dendrobatidae > Dendrobates > Dendrobates tinctorius. The sequence continues at coordinate 28,361,956 of NW_027361761.1, forward strand.
TTCTTGGCAAAGAGCCTGGTGTAGATTCTGAAAAGTAACATTCCTGCCATAGGTCCTAAGATGGCATCTGGGAAGGGAAATGGTTGTATATGTATAGTCTTATTTTTCAGATGACAAATATCACCAGAACAGGACTGGAAACAGGCCACAAAGAGGCAGGTTTAGAGATGCTTATGAAATCCAGTGAAGAGAAGCTCTTCATTCTGGTCATGGGGGGTAAGGCTCTTAAGGTTGTGGATCCATTTTGATTCACACCTGAGAAGTTTTTTGGCCAGATCCCCCCCCCCTCTGATGTTTTCCAATACCAGTTCAAGGCCCATCACCTTCAATCCCGTAGTTCGTCCCTGATGAACTTCAGAAAAAGTGATACGATCGAAATGCTCTTGCCTTTTTCCAGGTCCTTCTTTGCCGTAGAGACATTGGAGATATGTTGTACTCTGCGACAAAGTTCCTGTGTCGTTTGTCCCACATATACTTGCGGACAATTGCAGATTAGGGCATAGACCAAATTCTGTGACTTACAATTGAAGAAGGTCCTACTAGGTTTGATCTGAAAAGGAAAGACAGTGTAAAGCTATCCTGGGCAACCATCAGCTGACATACATTGCAATTCCCGCAGGGATAAGTGCCATAAATCCTGGTACCTCTATTCAATCTCACTGTTGGATGAACGTAATGACTATGGCAAAGTCTATCCTTCAAGTTCTTGGCACACCTCGCTATCAAATTAGGGGCGGAGGAAATGAAAGGGGCCAATTTTGGTTCACTTAAGAAGATGCCCCAGCTGCGGTTCAATATTTTGCAAATGTCTTGCCACTGGCTGTTAAAAGTAGTGACGATGCCCAGGGGCCTGGTCAACTCGCCTGTCTATCTTAGTAGTAATTCCAGATGTGAACTCCTGGCCGCTCTTCGATAGGCAGTAGCGATGTCCTTATTCGGGTACCCACGATTTTGAAACGATCGGTTAATTCCCTAGTCTCAGAGTGGAAATCTGATATGCTGCCTTAATTGTGTCTCAATCGCAAGAATTGACCTGTGGGGATGGCATTTCTGAGATGTCAAGGGTGGAAGCTAGTGTAGTGTAAAAGGCCATTAGTAGCCGTTGGTTTCCTAAATAGACTTGTGGAAATATACGAACCCTCAACTGTAAGTTTCAGGTCCAAGAAGTCCACAGAAGTAGCTGAAATGTTGGACATCAACTTGATATTTAAGGTTAACTGTTATGAATGAGTCGCCGAGGAGGAAAAAACAAAGCAAGCTAAGCCCAGAAAACTGGAGAGGTTGGTAACTAGCGGATTTCAGACCCCTGATCCTATCCACAACAATTAGCAGTAGCCGTGGAGCGTGCCTACGGTGGTCCTAGACGCCTCGTCACGGCCGGAGAACTAAATAAGCCTAAAGAAAGGGAAAATCTAAACTGCCCCAGATCAGACCCCAAAGCAATAGACAGCCCCCAACATGTATTGTTGGTGAAACAAGATGAAAACGCAGACACAGGCTGAGCAAATGATGGGGCCCTCGCTAACTAGAAAGGACAGGAAAGAAAAGCTGCTGTCTGCAATCACGCAAAAAACCCTGCCAAAAATAATGTCCAACATTTCTGATAGAAAAAGGCCCTGAAGTCGCTAGACTTCAAAATCACTATATCGGCACTCATGTATATTCTGAAGACAGAGGGCAAAAGAGATCAACTGATCAGAGACAAAAATGGGGGTTCAGCCCAGTCCCAGCCAGGGCAGGCTGAACACAAAAACTAAGTAAACCAGATGAAAACTCATATGAACAATAGCAGAGAACACTTATCTTTAGCAAGGCAGGAACCAAACTGGAAATCAGAAGCCACAGTCAGGAAAAATCACCAGCAAGAAACTAGGGTGTCGGCTGCCTTAAATGCAATCAAACTCCTGATGTCCAATCGCAGTCCTCTTCCTCAGGTGGCCGGTCTCTGCCATTTAGATCAGCTTCACTACCTCCCTTCACCAACAGAGGGAGTTAGATAGAGAACTTGCTACTCTGTCAGCACAGCCAGCTCCATAACCCTCACCAGAAGCCAGAGGCAAACCCGAAAATGAGCTCACAACAGTTAACATTCAGTTCCATGATGAAGTTTTTACAGCACTCTTCAGAACCTGTCCAAAACAATACAACATCGTCAATGAATCGTAACCATCGAAAACAATGTAGCTGGAAATCCTTATGTCTCTACACTACAAACTCCTCCCACCACCCCCAAAAAATTAGCGTAAGAGGGAGCCCATCGTGCTCCCATGGCAGTCCCTGTAATTTGTCTGTAGAAATTTCTGTCGAAAATAAATAGACATTTTTATCCAAGACAAAGTGCAATAAGTTCAGGAGGAATAAATCATGATCCCTATCCCCTGTAGATTTCTGCTCTAGTAAATAGACAGCTTCTAGACCCAGTTCATGGCTGATACTTGTATAGAGGCACTCGACATCCAAAGCGACCAAAAGTGTATGTGGTGGAATACACAGGTCACCAAGAAGTTGAATCAAAAGCGTCGAGTCCCACATAAAGGATTGGAGTGCCATGGCCCATGGTTGTAGGTAAAAGTCTAGATATATACAAGGTTTTTCCAATAGCCCCCCTATACCCAAAACAATGGGCCTACCTGGGGGGTTATCCAGAGACTTATGTACCTTTTGGCAAAAGATAAAGCGTCGGTGTAACAGGGTCATCAGACGTCAAGAATTCGACTTTTTTTGCTCAGGACACCCCATCTTGATGCTTGACCAATCAAGCCATCCAATTTATCTTTAAACACATCTGTTGGATCCACTCGGAGTCGAGTATAGCAAGAGGTATCCTGTAGCAGTCATGTTTCCTCCTGTAAGTAAAGGGAATTAGGCCATAAAACTATATTGCCCCCCCCCTTGTCCGCTTCACGGACTATAAACTCCTTGTTCTGGAGGTCCCAAATAGCTTTGTATTCTAACTTACTCAAGTTCTGATACCTGTTGCCATCAAGACTGAGGTCCTGGATGCCCCGGCAAATATTGTGAAAAAAGATGTTGACTGCAGGAAAAAGAGTGTGGGAGTAGCCTGGGAAGGGAGTCATCCTGTGAACTTTCCTCTTGAGGAAGTCCCTTCGTTCTCCTGAAGTAGGTCAAGTAGATCTGAGAGCTTGTCATTCATCGGTGGAAAGTTGGTCAGCTGAGGAGGGATGGTGATGCAACAATTTAAATGTTAATTGGCAACAAAAAAGGTACACATCTTTGACAACTGTGAATTTGTCCAGAGTACTTGTGGGGGCAAATGTAAGCCCCCATTGTAGAACAGATCTCAGGTTCTGTCAAGGTGTGTGTGTGTGTGTGTGGTCAAATTGATAATTTGTAGATTACCTGTGTTTTCAGGCCCTGCTGTATTAGAAGACTGTCCAGAATAACTTAGTGTTTCCTGCGGTTGATACGAGTTTCCCGTTGGTACGCAGGGGATGTCTGCTTGTAACACCTGTTCCTTTTCCTGACGCCTCTTAGTCTTCTGTCTACCCCTCCTACGGCTCCTCCTAAATCGCAGCACTTTACATTTTAGAGGGGACTTGTACAGACATTACAGCATAGCAATACACACAGATCAAAACAGATACCAAAATTAATGAATGCCCTGTATCATTCTTATGACCATGAACTATGTATTGGTTGCTTCACATTGTGACCATGTATCTAGTACAGATATGCTCACAATTAGGAGCCAGCTATTATCAATGATCTTGGTGCCACACTACTTTCACACAGAATCGATCAGCTGCAGAGACTAACATGGATGTACATCTTCTAGAATAATTTTTGAACATAAAGACTTTAGGAGGACAGGTACCTATGATGGAGGATCCTAGTAAATGTACACTTAAGGCTTAAAAGGATTCTGTCACCTCTTATACTGATATGTATATGACCATAATTGCATCAGTGAAAGGGGTAACAGATTCCCTCTAAAGAGGCACTGTCTGCAGGTTTTGGCATCGAGAAACTGTGCATGCACATAAAGTGCAAGTATCCTGGTGGAATCATGAAGTTTCTCTACTGCATACAAGGTGCCTGCTCGTGAGTGGGGGAGCACTGTCTTAAGAAAACTCAACAATCTCTGTAAACTTAAGCTCCATTCAGGAGCCAGAAAAACTCCACATCCTGCTCACTTGACCCAGCTTTTTTTTTTTTTTGCTTTGCTTTTCCCTCTTGCATACGGGTGGAGTCCGGACCCCAACATGGGCCGTTCGTGCCAATGGAGACTTCTGAGACAGACTGCAGACACAAACTGTGGAGACAAACTGCGGAGGGAGACAGCATTTTTGGGTCCTGCATATGTGTTCTTCAGGAACCAGCAGAGGCTGGGTAGACTCCTCTTCCATGGTGAAATTCTCTCTTGGGTGTCAAAAATGTAATTTCCTCCACTTTGATACATTTCTAAGGCATGATTTATTTTCGTTACCATCCTGTAGCGTGCCCATCCTTTTAACCTGTAAGACAAAGACCTCATTCTCCTCCATTTGCTTTTCCTCAATTCTTAACTTCGTTCCTAAGTACCGACCCTGGAGCATTCGAGAGTGAGTGCGTGCATTTGCGCCAACAGGCAGAATACGGCGTCCTCCATTCCAGAGAACAGAGGACGTTGACTTCTGCCTGTTGGCGGGCGCACTCACTCTCGAACGCTCCAGGGACGGTACTTAAAAATGTAGTTAATGATCTTCTAGAATAACATGATCAGAGAAACTTCACTTCCTGCCATTGGCATCACATCAGCTCCTCAGTGCTGCTCCTATGTGGTCACTGGTTATTGTGAGGCTCATTAGTATAATCCAACATTTCCCCTCACCTCAGGTGTCTCCTCCCAGGAAGCCAAAAATGTACTTCTGCATTAGGCTGCTCACCCCTATTCTGAGGGTGGACAAAACCTTATCCCAGGAGTATGCAAAGGTTGATTTCAGTACATTTGTGTGACTTCATTGCTTGTTAAATACATTCTAATAGACTTTATTTAACCCTCCGTCAGGCGCAATAGATCTGACAGGCACACAGTAATTAGTTTCCCTTCTCTCCTTGCCCACTTATCAGAAAACCCCACCCCTCCTAGTTATCTCCTGACTCTACAGGCTCTGTGAAACCTGATCACAGTGACTCAGCAGACCTTCTAGTGAGCAGATATCAACACTTTGGCTTCTCAGGCACATTGCGCCTGATTTCAACACAAATTGAAAGGTTAGTATTTTCTTTTTTTATTCATCACGACTGTGTATTTAGCTTGTTTTATGAAGGATTAATGCTAAGTTAGTGTACATAAGTACTGTTTTCTTAGACAAAAGGAGGGTGGCTTCTAAGGCACATTGCGCCCTAAGGCCTGTTTCACACTTCCGTTTTTGTGTCCGCCAAACGGATCCGTTTCCGTTTTTTTGACGGAAACTGATGCAAACGGATCCGTTTTAAAAAACGGATCCGTTTTTTTGACGGATCCGCGGTAACCACTAATGGAAGTCTATGGGACAAAAAAACGGATCCTGCAAAAAAATGGCGGATCCGTTTTTTTACGGAAACCAACGGATTTTGACGGATTTGAAAAAACGGAAGTGTGAAACAGGCCTTACACATACTCTTTCTCTCTTGCTTCAGATTTTCTGCTGCAATGGCCAGAAAACAGTATGATTCATCTAAACCCCTTCATTTAGAAGAAATGAAGATTTTTTTGTTAGAAGATGATGAGGAAGAACCAGCAGTAACTGAGGATTTAGAGGAATCTAGTGACATTTCATCTGAAGATGAGGTAGCAGAATGTAACACTGATTCTGGAACAGAGCAGGATGGTGATGACACTGATACAGAGGAAACAGACACAGATCTAGCTTATTATTTGGGCAAAGATAAAAATACAAAGTGGAACAAAAAGGCACCCAAGAACAAACAGCGCAGAGAATCCCACAATATTATTACACACCTTCCTGGAGTTATTGGAAGTGCTAGAAAAGCTAAAACTGCAGTGGAATGTTGGAGTAATCTAATTACAGATAGCATGTTGGAAACTATTGTTCGGTTCACTAACCAGTATATTGACACAATCAAAGAGCAATTCTCCAGGGAGAGGGACATCAAAAACACTGATGTGATTGAACTCAAGGCATTTATTGGCTTGTTATACCTAGCTGGTGCTTTCAGAGCAAATAGGCAAAGTTTGGAGGAGCTGTGGGGGACAGACGGTGATGGCATCGAAAAATTCAGCCTTGTGATGAATCTGAAACGATTCAAAGTCCTGATCCGTTGCCTCCGTTTCGATGATCGAAGTACCCGGACAGAACGAAAAGGTTATGACCGGCTTGCACCAATTCGGGACATATTTCAACAATTTATTATGAATTGTCAAAAAAGCTATTGCCCGGGGCAAAACCTCACTATTGATGAGATGCTTCCAGGTTTCCGTGGAAGATGTGGTTTTCGGCAATATATACCATCAAAGCCAAACAAATATGGAATTAAAATTTTTGCCATGGTTGATGCAAGGATGATGTACGCTATGAACATGGAAGTTTATTGTGGAAGACAGCCACCAGGTCCTTTCAATGTGAGCAACAAGCCTAGTGATGTGGTAAAGAGAATTGCTGAGCCAATGTTTGGATCTGGTCGAAATATCACTGCTGACAACTGGTTTACTGACTTTGATCTGATTGATTTTTTTAAAAACGAAAAAGCTGTCATATGTGGGAACTGTTAGAAAAAACAAAAGGCAGTTGCCGCCAGATTTTCTATATACAAAAGGCAAACAACAGTATAGCACTATGTTTGGGTTCAGTAATGGAAAGATTTTAGTTTCTTACATCCCACGCGAGAGGAAAAAATGTGATTTTGGTCTCTTCATTACATAATGATTACACCATTGATCCAGAGTCTGGGGAGCTAAGGAAACCAGAAATCATAACTTTTTATAATTTGACCAAAAGCGGCATTGACACTGCTGACCAAATGTGTGGAAATTTCAATGTAAGTCGAAATACCAAGCGCTGGCCGATGGTAATCTTCTTTACAATGCTGAATGTGGGTGGCATCAACTCACAAGTAATTTACCTCGGTAATGAACTTAAACAAATGCGCAGAAGAATGTACCTAAAACAATTGGCTAATGAACTGGTGAGTGGAGAGCTAAGCCTAAGAAGTACAAAGACGGTTGGAATGCCCCTTGCTCTGCAACACCGGTTGAAGAGATATCGTCCCAAGGACGTTCCAGAACAAACACCGACTCTGCCACCTTCTAAAAGACGCAGTTGTACTACCTGCTCATTTGTATCTGGTTTCAGAAGGCTTTCTAAATATGACTGCAAAATATGTAAAGAATCAATCTGCCTTTCCCGTGCAACTTTCGTCTGCCAGCCTTGCTTTTCTAAGTGTACCTGTGCTGCTTCTGCTGCAATTGAAACCACTGAAGATGAGTAGAAAATAATTAAGTAACATCTAAGTGCAATATCCTTTAAGTTTTTTTCCATAATTTTATATTTAAGCAATAGTTAAGTAAAGATAGCTGGAGCCTATTTGGCGGTACTACCGAAAAGTGGTACTTTTAGTTTTAATAAGTTTATGGTTAATAAATGGTTTTTTTTTGCATCTGATTTGGTGTAATCTCTTTTAATACATTCCTATGAAGGTCACTGACTACTTCTATAGTCCTGAAATTGAAATATGTAGCTACTATAGGTGGTTTTCTGACCTGTGCTTGTCAGGCACATTGCGCATGAACTGAGGAGAATCTATATTGCGCCTGACGGAGGGTTAATTACCTTTAATTAGCTTCAGTTCAGTGATCTGATCAGTTTTCACCAGTGTTTATATCTGGCAGTAAGTGTTCCATTGTTCTGCAATGCTCCCAGTGGAAAGAATTAGTATTGCAGTATCCAGTGATGTCCATAAAAGTCTTAGAAAATTTCCACTTCTGATTTATGCATGGATCAATCTGGATTGTAGACTTCTGTCCCCAGATTCAGGTTCTGTTTTAATCATAAATTAAAGCTGTTGGCTGTCCTGCATCTATTACCAATTCCTCAACTGCCAAGTTAGTCTGAGTTGACAAGTTGGAATATAATCTAGCAAAAAACTCAGCAGGAAGCTGCTTGAAGGTAAAATTTACAAGCTGTATGAGCTCCTGGATTTGGCTTTGAGGGATGAGGGCATTGTCCTCATGCAGTCTCAAGGACCAGATCACAGCGAGCAATGCAGCCAGGAAGGACCACATTGAGAGGAAAGCCTCCATCTCCAACAAGACCACCAGCTGCATAGTCAAACTACTGCAAGAAGCTGGTATCAAGATTGCATTTGTGCAGTGCAACTAGTTTCTTTGCCACTCACTTTGATGATCCCTGAGGTATCGGAAGGATATAAATTTTAACCCCCTGAACTGGAGATGTTTTTCAAGGATGATGCCAATAATGACCCTCAATGGTCTGCAAAGCAGCTGATTGCAACCAAACTAAGCTGTGCTGGTCTTGTGATTGGCCACCTGGAGGTATACATCCTGAACCATTCCACAGCGGCTATCTTTGACATTGAGGAAAAAACATGATCCAGACAAGACTGCACCCTAGTGGACATGAAGATTGCGTTTGGTGTGGATATGACCAAAAAAGGAATGGTCTTCGCTGACACGATTGATAATGACTTGTGGCAACTATGGCCCTCAGGCGATAAGACCCAGCAGAAGGATAAACAGACTGCGATCTGAAGATTACTCCAGAGGTAATGCAGATGGTCAAAAGAAATTGAGTGGATTGCAGACAAAGTGGAGCTACTCCTGTCTAGTGCTGTCAAAACCCGTCTGTCCCACCGGTAGTATAAATTACCAGAAACAGCACTATGCACATGCAAAATAAAACATATTTTATTGAAACATATTAAAACCGAAAACTGATGAAAACATAAATCCCCTTGGTCTCAACATGCTGCGATGAAAACTTCCATCACCAACAAGAAATACTATGTCATATTTTAAATGTATTTGTGCAGAATAATGTTAATATTGGGTATTTTGTTGATGTATGTTATCCTTAATATGTATTGTAGATAAAGTAATGTGATTTTTTTGATACAATTATAATAGTATAATATATTGGGTTATGTATGTATTATTGGTTTTGTATATTCACTGTTGATATACACTCACTGGCCACTTTATTAGGTACACCATGCTAGTAACGGGTTGGACCCCCTTTTGCCTTCAGAACTGCCTCAATTCTTCGTGGCAGAGATTCAACAAGGTGCTGGAAGCATTCCTCAGAGATTTTGGACCATATTGACATGATGGCATCACACAGTTGGCGCAGATTTGTCGGCTGCACATCCCTGATGCGAATCTCCCGTTCCACCACATCCCAAAGATGCTCTATTGGATTGAGATCTGGTGACTGAGGAGGCCATTTGAGTACAGTGAACTCATTGTCATGTTCAAGAAACCAATCTGAGATGATTCGAGCTTTATGACATGGCGCATTATCCTGCTGAAAGTAGCCATCAGATGTTGGGTACATTGTGGTCATAAAGGGATGGACATGGTCAGCAACAATACTCAGGTAGGCTGTGGCGTTGCAACGATGCTCAATTGGTACCAAGGGGCCCAAAGAGTGCCCAGAAAAAATTCCCCACACCATGACACCACCACCAGCCTGAACCGTTGATACAAGGCAGGATGGATCCATGCTTTCATGTTTACGCCAAATTCTGACCCTACCATCCGAATGTCGCAGCAGAAATCGAGACTCATCAGACCAGGCAACGTTTTTCCAATCTTCTACTGTCCAATTTCGATGAGCTTGTGCAAATTGTAGCCTCAGTTTCCTGTTCTTAGCTGAGAGGAGTGGTACCCAGTGTGGTCTTCTGCTGCTGTAGCCCATCTGCCTCAAAGTTCGACGCACTGTGCGTTCAGAGATGCTCTTCTGCCTACCTTGGTTGTAACGGGTGGCAATTTGAGTCACTGTTGCCTTTCTATCAGCTCGAACCAGTCTGCCCATTCTCCTCTGACCTCTGGCATCAACAAGGCATTTCCGGCCACAGAACTGCCGCTCACTGGATTTTTTTTCTTTTTCGGACCATTCTCTGTAAACCCTAGAGATGGTTGTGCGTGAAAATCCCAGTAGATCAGCAGTTTCTGAAATACTCAGACCAGCCCTTCTGGCACCAACAATCATGCCACGTTCAAAGGCACTCAAATCACCTTTCTTCCCCATACTGATGCTCGGTTTGAACTGCAGGAGATTGTCTTGACCATGTCTACATGCCTAAATGCACTGAGTTGCCGCCATGTGATTGGCTGATTAGAAATTAAGTCTTAACACACAGTTGGACAGGTGTACCTAATAAAGTGGCCAGTGAGTGTATATACCAACAAGTCTGAATCCACATGGTTAACCATATGGACGAAGGATTAATGGCCTATCATGAATTACCACATAGAGTACTCATAGAAAAGGTTATCAAAAGGCAAAATATGCATAGAAAATACCAGTTTTATTAGTAGACAATTAAAAATCACATCACTAAATACTGGTAGGAAGTAGGAAAGTGTAAGGTGCATCACCACTCACAACTCTAAGGACGCGCAGGTCCACGAAGAACATTACGGATGCAGGAATAAAGCAGTATAGATATTTGTATACCAAATTTCTTTATATTATGGCAATGAAATGCAAGCATTCATATTGAGGCCAGTACCAACACTATTTTTTATATATAAGCGTCACCTAATGTATGACCTGATATAAGACGCCAAAAATAGGGCAATAAAGTAATAAGTCCCCTATAATGGGGTTGGTATCGCAACAATATATCACACTAAGGCAATATAAAAAGTGACTCCACCTAGTGGCCACATGTAGCACAGGAAAAATGATACAATAGCAATCAGTACAAGACTTTACACGTGCCGCGCCAATTCTTTGGAATGCACTTCCCAGGTCAATACGATTAGTCCCCAATCCCCACAATTTTAAGCGTGTCCTGAAAACGCATTTATTCAGACTGGCCTATCGCCTCAACACATTAACCTAACCTATCCCTGTGTGGCAGAGCCAAAAGTTTTACCATAACCAGGTTCCCAGCATCATGTTCCCACATGCTTTATGCATCCATTAGCCCTCTGTGTCTGTACTGTTACACACATAACATTATGGCTGGTCCATACAATCAGGGCAACTGTTACCACCCACCTTTCGTGTCTACCTCTTTCCTCATAGACTGTAAGCTTGCGAGCAGGGCCCTCACTCCTCTTGGTATTTGTTATAATCTACTGTATGTGATTATTGTTATGCTGTAATGTCTATTGTCTGTACAAATCCCCTCTGAAATGTAAAGTGCTGCGGAATATGTCGGTGCTATAGAAATAAAATTTATTATTATCAGTAACTATTGGTAACCCCCTATAATGGGGCCAATGTCACATCCATATAAGGACGGAAAAAGGCAGAATATTAATTAAGTTATTAATAATCCCCTATAATGGAGTAAACGTCGCTATATGTCAATATAGCAGCATATGTTTAAATTGGCGTTATTTCCTGTGTCACATAAGATAACAAATATTAACTGTACCACATGGTGGGGATATGCCACAACAATAAGTGTTGCCCATAATACCAAATAGAAATCCGTAGTCACAGCATCACCCAACCAGCCCCACATACAGATGGCAGAAGAGACATAGCATGAAATAATCTATAATGATTACCTATGAATGTAAGTAGTGACGGGTGGTGCTGCTCCTGGGCCAGAGCTTCCGCACCGACGCGTGTTTCGGACTCCTTCCTCAAGGGGCTTATCGGTCAAATCATGTCCCAGCTATTTATAGTATTCGGTCGCGGTGTCCACAACCGCCAGACTGGAAATCTCGTTCAGTGCCCGGAAATGACACGCTATGATGCTCGGCCACCGGCCAGGCGGCGTCTGCGTCACCAGTGGGCGGGGCCAGGGTGGGCCCAGTCAAGATGCCAAGAGCCGACAGGCATAGCAGCGGGCGAGCACCATGCGCATACAGAGCAAGAGCGCTGGGACCGCCTCAACCATGCAAACAAACATAGTGTACAATAAAAAGGCATAATAAGAGAACAGAATGCAAACAGGACCTCATACTTAGATTGGTAAAAATGTTAGTACTGGCCCAAATATTTGTATTGGTATCCATATATTAAAGCACACTGCATATAATAATGATGTTAGTTAATCATGTTTAACATATATTAAGTAGAGAATACATTATAATAATGACATATGCCAGTCATAACATACAAAGCACAATAATATAGCAAGGGCAAAACCATTATGGTACAATTATAATTATCCATATATCATATATCTCTATTATTGTACAAAACAACTTTAAAGATTTTTTATTATTGTTACATATATTATATTGCACCATTTTCTTTCCCATTAACCGCCAAATGAGGTCCAGAGCGTCCAAGCCACATGATCACCAAATAGTAGAACAAGAAGAACCGCAACTAAAATGAAATGACATAAAAACATAATTAAAATTGAGTAGTAAGCGATGAGAATCCCCAAAATGACAAGTGAGGAAAGAGAAAAAAGGTCATATATAAACAGGGCATAACTAATATTCTCATTGAGTCCAGATGGATGGACTGTACCAAGGGTCCATATCCACCTGGGCCAACCTTTTTGAAATACAGCCCCCTTGTATCCCTACCTCCAACATATCAATCCCCCTAAATCTAAACAACCTGCCATCGCAGTTATGGTATTTCCTAAAATGTCTAGGGATGGTTTTTAAGGTGACTAAATCATCAATGGCCGCTGCTGCCTCAATCCCAAGCACGTGTTCGCGAACACGCACTTTGAGTTGCCTAGTTGTCATGCCAACATAGATTTTGCAGCAAGGACATGTTGCATAATAGATAACATTTCTGCTAATGCATGTTATCTTTTTAATTTTAAACTCATGGCAGCCATCCTGACTCGAGAAGGAGTCCGCACGATCAATGTTGGCACATGCAACACAGTGGCCACAGGAGGAACAACCAGCCAGCATCGGCCCTTGATCCAAGAAGGTTCTAACTGGGATCCCAGTATAGTGACTCTACAGCAATCTATCCTTGAGATTTCTTGATCTCCTTGCTGCAATTGCTGCCTTTTCTGGAACCAATTTTGCAATAACAGGATCCGCTCTTAAGATGTGCCAAGATTTATTCAAGATCTCTCTTACGAGCGAATTGAGAATGAAAGTTGGTCACGAACCTTAGCATGTTTGGTTCCTCCCTACGCCCAGCACCATGCAGCAGGCTCTTCCTAGAGGCATACCTTGCTCTACTAAAGGCCTTCTTAATCATGCGTTTGCTGTAGCCACGCTCCTCCAATCTACCCCTCAAATCGGTGGCCTGTTTTAGGAATTCCTCATCCGTGGAACAAAGCCTCCGCAAACGCAGGAACTGTCCTGTGGGTACTGCCTGAATTATATGGCCGGGGTGAGATGAGGAAGCATGTAGAAGCATATTGGTCGATGTTGGCTTTCTAAAAATACTAGTCTGCACTTCACCCCTGTCATCCCTAAATAATGTCACATCGAGGCATTCTATCTCCCGTGAATGGTATTTATAAGTAACGAAAATATTAAACTCATTGGTATTGAGGTATGACATAAAGGTCTCCAAATCATCCACCGAGCTCTGCCAGATCAGTAAAATGTCGTCTATGTATCGCGTCCAGGAAAGGACGTGGCACACCAGCGATGACTGATCAGGCAGGCTGAGGTCTCTCTCCCACAGCCCCAGGAACAGGTTGGCATACGAGGGGGCAAAGGAATCCCCCATAGCTGTTCCCTGGAGCTGCAGAAAGAAAGACCCCTTAAAGGTAAAGTTTTGGCATAGTGAAAATTTAAGGAGTTCTGTTGTGAGTTCATTTTCCCCTTCATTACTGAGGCCCGGGGAACTCCCTCTTCTGGTAAAGAAAGGTAGTGAGCCTGATTATCAAACACCTGAGGCTGATAATGATGACTGGCTGAGTGGAGTTACTGACTGGATATAAGACTGCCGACGCCCTTCTGCCCTGCGGGTGATTTCTCTGTGGGATCCTTGGAGACCAGTCTGAATTCCTGCTCCACTAAAGCGAAGTTTGCTGCTCGGCCTTTTGCATTTGTGCTTTGACTTTGTTTTGCTTTGTTTTTCTGGATTTCTGCCATTCCCTGCTGGGGTGTGCTGAATTCCTTTAGCTCTGTCTTCTGAAAATACCTGAGTGCTGATTTAGTTTTTGAAGCCTAGCTGCTTCAGGGCCTTTTTCATATCAGCTTGTTGGGTTTTGGCAGATTGCAGACAGCAGCCTTCCTGTCCTTTCCTATCTAGGTAGTTTTGGGCCCCGTCTTTGCTCAGTCTATCTTTCTGTCTGTGTTAGTGTTTTCATCTTGCTTCACCGTCATATGTTGGGGGCTGCCTATTGCTTTGGGGTCTGCTCTGGGGCAGTTTAGATTTCCCCTCTTTCTTTAGGCCTAGTTAATTCTCCGGCTGTGATCGAGGGGTCTAGGGCATTGTAGGAACCCCCCACGGCTACTGCTAGTTGTGTTGATAGGTTCAGGGGTCTGCAATCTGATAGTTGCCAACTTCTCTGGTTTTCTGGACTTAGCTTGTATTTCTGCTTTTGCCTCCTACGGTGACTCATTCATAACAGAGTTCCACAATTCGTTTCCTGATGTTTACGGGCAAATTAGATGTGCTAAGAGAAAATTCTGTTGCACAAATGCCATCCTCATGACGGATGCTGGTGTACAGGGATTCAACGTCACCTATCACCAGCATCATGTCATCCTCAAGTTGGAGACCATCTCCCCGCCTCAACTCTTCAGTGCCCTTCAAAAACGATGGCAACCCCTCTACCAAAGGTTGCAACTTGGAATCTATCCACTGATTCACATGTTTGAGAACTCCCCTTTCCTGAGATAATCGGACGACCAGGGGGTGTCTGTGCATTTTTATGAATTTTGGGCAACAAGTTAAAAATAGGTATGGTCGGCTCAGGCAATACCAGTGCCGTTGCCAACTCCTTGGTGATAACGCCTGCCTCCTTGGCCCGATTTTAATGATACCCATCCATTTAGTGAAAAAAGCAGACTGGGGGTTGAATGTCAATTTTTTTTTATAACACGTATCGTTCAGTTGGCGAAAGGCCTCTCTCATACAGCTTCTTAGGCCAAACAACAACGTTGCCCCTTTTGTCCCCAGTTTTATATACAACATCCGAAAGATTTTGTAACATGCGCAGACGTCCCCGCTCCTCCCTCGTCAGATTATCCTTATAAATGTAGCGTGGAATCTCCATAAACTCTTTGGTCACAATCTGCACAAAAAGGTCAACATTTGGGCAAGATGATAACAAGTGGAATTTTTTTTTAGACCGGGGACGTAAAGTATCAGGTACATTACCTCCTTCCAGTGTATTGTTTTCGGTGGACAGATCTTCCAAAATGAGTAAAGCTATTTGTTGTTCTTCTCTTGGAAAAAGGTCAGAGAGGTTGCCATGAAAAAAAAAATTTTTTTAAAAAAACGAGAGCGAACAAGTGTAGATCTTTGATAGCTGAAAATGCATCAAATGATGCCGCAGGTGAGAAGGACAATCCTTTCTCAAAAATGGCCAGTTCAACACTTGTGAACTCGTGACTACTCAAATTAATTACCTTGTTTTTATAACAGGTAGAGATTGGAGAGAAGTTTTGGCGTCTGTATGGATGAAAGGAGTATAACTTTAGGTCTCGCCTGGTTGATCCAGATCTAGTGGCCACTGATGACCCAGAGACCTCTGAAATGTCACTAACAGACGATATAGACGTCTGGGACATAGCACTCCCCTTTGGGTGGTTCTGCTGATGTGGCTTACTCCATAAATAGACAATCTTATTTTCATAGTCCCGGCGGTCACGATTTAATTTATTAAGCTGAGTATTCTGGATTTTCTTAACCGTAGTTTCAAGCGTTTTGTCCAATTGACCATGGAACGCATCAATTTTCTCAGCAGACCCAATCGATTTTAATTCATCTTCCAACCCTTTAATCTTCACATCCAAATCGTTTATTATGGTGTTATTATATTCACATAACAGCCACATAATAATCTGAGAACATCTATTGCAGGCCTCTTCCCATTTAGCTATAAACCCATTGTCCTCGATAGGGAATGTCGGAATTACACGGACTCTAAGGCCACAGGGTATAAATTTCTTAGACAGGTATTTCTCAAGGAAAGTGCGGTTCCACCATAATTTCGTTCTCAATCAACATTTGTTGAAGTGACCCAGTGTATTCATCCCTGTTTCCATCACTTGTCAAGGGTACACCTGTCGCATCCCCACCAAAAACATGGTCGATGTGAGTAAGCCAATTTTTCTCCTTGGCTTGAAAATCCATATCAAACGAGACACCTGTGCAGAACACAGCAAAAGTTAAATACCAACAAGTCTGATCCACATGGTTAACAATATGAACGAAGGATTAATAGCCTATCATCAATTACCACATGGAGTACTCATAGAAAAGATCAAAAGGCAAAATATGCATAGAAAATACAAATTCTACTTCCTACCAGTATTTGGTTGTGATTTTTTACTAATAAAATTTGTATTTTCTATGCATATTTTGCCTTTTGATCATCTTTTCTATGAGTACTCACTGTTTATTGATATAGAGTATTTAGTTGGCACTATATGAATAAAAATTATTCATGAAGTAAATTGTATATTTCTACACTTAACATCTTTCTAATTAATTTGGTTTGTTATTAATTCACTTATTTTATATCACTTGTTTACTTTATATATGCAATTTTTGCACATGAATGAGCACTTGTTCACTTTAGATATTCTCATTTTGCATGGGAACGTTGTCAGCGCTGATTGATTTCCAGGGAGCGCACCCGTCCTGTCTGCTGCATAACGCTGTATTCTCCAGCAGGATGGGGAATACTGACATACAGGTGACCATTATCATGGTTACAGGTATGTTTGCGTTTCACAGACCGGGGTTGAAGAGTTCCTTCCATATGCAGCAGCTTTATGATCCGGTGTGCCGCTAAATGGAGAATCAGCTGTGATTGACATGGGCTGTGCAGCCCAACGCCTGTTGGCGCTGTTTTGTTTAAAAGACCCGCTTTTCCCCGTCTTTGTTACACGCCCCCTGAGGAAGAGTACGAAACGCGCGTCGGAGTGGGACAGGCGGCTAATTCTAATCCATGTAAGCTATTGACGCTACACTTTGTTTGATCAGTGGTTTTGTATTATTGGCACACATAGGCTTATATTTAGTAGTGTTAATAGGCTATGTATTTAGTCGAGGCACACTATATATTGTGTTGCAAGGATCACTACCTAGCGGTCATTGATATCTGGAGAGCGAGTGAGCCGGAGCATTTCATGCCATTAGTTCTATGGGGAGCCTCTCTTCATTTTGCATTTTGCTATATTTTTTCGGGCTAAATGTAGTAATTTTGTTAGTCTGGCTTACCGCATAGTAATTTAATGGTTGATATTACATTTTTATTGTCAAGTATTATCTTCTCTCCATGTTTTCATACTTGTCTATGCTCTTGGATGTATTTAGCGTCTCATGTCTTACAACAGAGGTTTTCATCAGTTTTCTGTTTTAATGTTTCAATAAAATGTTTTATTTTGCATGTGCATAGTGCTGTTTCTGTTAATTTATACTACCGGTGGGACAGACTGGTTTTGATATCAATTTATTGGCACTAGAAATAGTTGGATTTCATGATTTATTATGCTGTCTAGTGATGGCCAGGGACAGGTTGTTGTGTTGATGGGGTCAATTTCTAACCTAGTCCACTATGATAAGATTAAGTAATTATGGCATCTTGTGTGAACTGAGGGTGACGTCTGCTCACAAGGACCTAATATAATAAAACTAGGAAATAGAAAAGCGCAATAGGGTCTTATCTGGTGGACAATTGAATAGATATAGTAAAGGTCTACTCACCCTTTCCAGGAAAGGTATAAGCATATAAACCCGCTGTCGGCCTGCTGCACGCCCGAAGGTCCACTGCGTGACCTCCAATACGAATCCTTAAGGATAAAATGTTATTCTCGGGCTTACTGTGCGCTGCTTGACCAGGATAAAATCACCACAATGTGAGAAATTTAACCATTTAATTCCCAACGCGTTTCAAAGTGTGAACCACTTCTTCCTCAGGGGCTGATTTGCACATGCTTAGTGATGGGATGGGCTCTTTTACTTTAATTGTGTACTTCTCAAGAAGCTTCTTGAAGCATTCATCTTATCAAGTTGCTCTCCTGCATTGATTCCTTCTTCCACTTCATCTTCTTCTTGGTCCTCTTTCTTCTGGCCACTTTCCCTTCTTAATCGCTGTAGATCTGTGGAATTAGACAGACAAGTTAGTTAACTTACTCACTCAATGGTAGTGATAACTAAAACGAATTGAAAAAACACTTTCCATAATGCATCACTGCTTATCTCCACTTCTATGAAGATAGGTGGCAAGGCTGTCTATGGCTGGAGGCAGGGCTGCCACTAGGAATTTCGGGGCCCCATACTGGTAAATTTTTCGGGGCCCCCTTGAGACTCCACCCAGGCTCCAGCCCCGCCTCCACCCCTCAAACTGTCAAGTCTCACCGCTCTCTCTTGGAAAAACACTTCTCACCAATTACACAATAACAGTTCCCATCACCAGATCAGACATATAGCCGGCAGCTTTTGTTTTGGCCAAAAGATTTTTTAAGCCACCGCCATGACACGGTAGACTCTTTTGGCCATGCCCTAATCTACTGTAACCTATTAAATATTTGTTAAAATATGTGATACAATTTTAGTTTTTTTTCAATTTTTAAAATGACCAATATCGCAAGGGAAAAATACCACCGCACCATGTCCAGACCACAGTGACCTATAATACCACACACAAGGAACAAATACCGCCAGACCATGACCAGACCACGTATTACCACCACAGTGACTGAATACTACAATACTGATCAGTAATAAAAAAAAAAATACACGCTACTATCACCATAAGCGCCATTATACACAGGAGATCTGTACTTAGTATGCAGTGTCTGTGTACAGGTAATAGTGATCAATGACTTTATACACAGGGCCTCTATACAGTGTATAGTCAGTGTATAGGTAACACAGGAACTCACCAGTGACGTCTCTAGGTGAAGTCCTTCATCTTTGTTTTTCATCTTTCATCCAGCACAGATCGCCATCACGTCTTCCAGCCAGGACTCGTCTCTGCAGGAAATAACAGTTATCTAGAGCTCCGCTTGCAGAACACATTACTTATTTTTCCCAACTTCTACATTACATCACATGAAGAAAAAAAGGTGACAGTGTCACTCTACACAGTAACAGGACCGCCCCCCCATTTAAAGCAGTATACTCAAAAACTAAAATAAATACATCACTGCAGTAATATCCCTTAATTAGACCCTGTGGTTATATCCCCCATCCTGACCCCCATGTGTCTCATTCCTGGCTTCAGCCATACGTTCTCCAATCCCGCCCTCCTAAGTATCCATTCTGCCCCATATGATCTCCCCATCCTGCCCCATCTGTCTCCACCGTATCCATCCTGCCCCATGATCCTGCACGATCTGTCTCCAATCCTGCCCCCAGTGTCTCCAGTCATGTCCCCGTGTCTTTGATCCTGCCCCCTGTGTCTCCAATCATGCCCTGTATCTCATTCTTCCCCTTCCTGTGTCTCACTGTCACTTTCTGCCCCCTCCTGTCTCACTGTCACATTCTGCCCCCATCGTGTCCAGCATTCTGCCCCCATCTCAGTCTGCCCCGGGCCCCCTGGATCGTCGCTCTCAAAAAAAAAAAAAAAAAAAAAAAAAAAAAAAAAAAAAAAAAAAGTTACCTGGCCAGCGGCCGCGCTCCAGCAGCAAGGCTCCGTCCCTCTCCCAGTCCCACATGGCACACACTGTGCAGGGGGGGATTGCGGCGCTTGCTGGACCATGGTGCAGTTGGGGCCTGCCCGGGGGTTCCAGCAGGTGCTAGGTATTAATTTAAAAAAAATCTGCAGACGCCTGAATAAATGTAGGGGGGGGCCCTAGCACAGATCGGGCTGCCAGCATGGTCGTGCCCCGTACACATGTAAGGGCTGTCATGCCCTGATGGCGGCCCTGGCTGGAGGTGAGACTTAACTTGAGCTTTCTCCTGTATCACCCAATATTGTTGTTGCTCAACTTCAGATGGGAAATTCCTTCTTGCTGATGGGTATGGTTGATTTAAGTTTCAGTAAGTTCTCTATCTTCCTCAAAGGTTTTCTCGTGCCATCTGGTAAAATGGCTCTGACCTCTTTTGCACTCACCAAAAGTTCAAATCTAGAGAGAAAAATACATTAGTGCTAGTGACTACCACTCAAGCACACAATTCCTACTATTCAAGCCACATGTCATTGTACCTCAGTACTAATCCTTAATGCCCTAATTCAGACCATCCTGATGAGAAGCACAGGCAATCGCCACCATAGTGTACAAAGCTGCTTTATTTAAAGTCTCAAAAATTATCCTCTCGGCATGCAACCTTTGACTTTGATCAAGTGTGTGAAGTCTGTCATCAACCATGTGTGCAAACCCACCAATGGGTGGTTTGTCCTGCAGGATCAAAATTTTCTTTGCCAAATCCACAAGCTCAGGTAACGGCGTGGCGGTGGGCTTTCTTTTGCGACTAGATGTGAGACACCGAGGTACAGTGGAAGGTCCAGCTGCTCACTTGCCTCCTCAGTAGTGATTGGTCTCAATTGTCCTCAGTACTGATTGGAGTCCTAGGGATGTCCTGACTGCCACATGTTTTTGGTGACAGATCTTCAGTATGATCCTGCAAGAACAGAAAAAGCATGTTAAAACACAAATTAAAAATAATGTTCTATAAATAAATCACATATAAAATATGGGGGCGGGACTAGCGCTACAGGATATGAAATGCCATTCACCTTTGGTTAAAAAATGGTGGGACAAAACAATTAAAGGTGTATTATCTGTAGTGGAAGGGAAAAATTTTTTGACCCTGTAAAATGAATCCTGGACTCATTTCAATTCAACTATGCCATGTACATAGTAATGTTAAATGCAATTTTGAGGGATGCCCAAAATACACTTACATCGGCAACCGGAGGAGTCGGGCTATATCACTGTTTCTTCCTCTTACTTGCGCAGCGTCATAGAACTATGCATCTGTCGGGGTATTTCTTGGTCGTGGGTGGACTCCATTAGGTGGTAGTACCACAAGTTTGGTACATAGATGTCTTCCGTACCGGCCTCCGACTTAGTTGACTTTTCAACCTTGTTCAGTTATTTTTTGAACAGTCTGTAGTGCCTGAATTTTTTTCTTTACGACTGCCTCATCAACCGTGTCACTGGGATTATGTTGTTGGAATTGTAGCACAAGTTTTTCATACGCCTTTATCTTCTTGTACTTGTTGCTATAATCCGCCGACTTGACCTTACACAGGCATGGCGCGATACAACTCGATCAACTGGTGAATGAATTCTTGGCTATTTGAAATCTGAAAAAAAGGAAATGGTGAGAACGTTACATTGCAGGCCAGAGCTACAAAATTATAACGCTACAAAATAGCAACAATCGGGGCGGGCGCAGTAGGAAAACTAAAATGGCTGCCCAGGCCAGTGCGTATGGACACTACAGTATGTACATGCCAAATGTAAAATAGTTTTAATTGCAGATCCAGGATTGCAGAGCTAGAAAAGTTAATGCTTAAAAAAAGCGACAATGGGGGCGGGCGCAGCAAGAAAAAAAATAGGATGCCAAGGACACTGCGTATACAAACAGAATAATTTTACACATCAAACAAAACCTACCTAAGGCCTGTTTCACACTTGCGTTTTTTTGCGCTGCTTTTTAGCGCAAAAAAAGCATGCGTTTTTTCCTATATTTTACATGGGGTGCGCTTATGTGCACATACACGTGTTTGTACGCGCATACGTTTTTGTAGTGTTCGCTCGGCCGCACAAAATGCATCCTGTTGCTTTTTTTGTGCGTCCGACTTGCCCCAAAAAAAGCATGCACACAATGTGTTTTTTACAGCAAAACCCCCATTGTACTCTATGGGTGTGCATACGTGCACAAAAAAAGCATGCGTTTTAAAAAAAACGCACCAAAACCCGCAAAAAACGCACAAACGCATGATGCATTTTTTCCATGCGTTTGTGTGTGCAAAAAAAAGTGTGAAAGTAGCCTTAGATGGTGGCAAAAATGCAGAAGGTATGATGGAGCAAAAAATGAAGGTCTTGTGAAATAGCGCTGTTGCGTCTTCAGATGGAGCCAAAAATGCAGGTCTTGGGAAATATCACTGTTGGCCTTCTTCAGCGACCCTGTTGAAGACACGAGTAGCAAAATCCATGAAAACTGCACTTGTGACTCAAACGGGACCGATGCTGGTATTGAAATAAACCACAGCGCTCGAGAGCTATAAACAAGCGCTAATACGTTTCTTTTATGACTCCGTCTACCAATGAGAGCGCAGCAGTGACCACCAATCGGTGCTTGGGCGTTGAAAAGGAAACGCTGAAGCACGCCCACCGAGGTCTGAATCGCTTACAATACAAGTAGTGTGACAAGGACCGAGGTCGTTATACAGATCGCTGATCATTCTTGCGTCGTTGAGGATATCGGACTGTTTGGCAGCTAACTAGCAACCATGTAGCGATGCACCAACGATCTTTGCCAGGTCAGATCATTATCGGCCTCGCTGGTGCGTCACTATGTGTGAAGGGGCCTTTAGTGTACAATTGTTAGTGGAAAAGTCAGGTCCAGCTTCTTGGTGCAGTTGAGCATTTATTGCTGTTTCAATATATGCAATAGTGCAACACACAGACCCCTACTGCCGTCCTATGCATTTAGACTCTTGGACTACGACTTCATAAGAGTCAAAACACACAGGCTGGCAAGAGGCGTCTGTTTGCTGTGATATATTGGAATATATATTGAAACGGCAATAAATTGGTAACTGCACCTAGAAGCTGGACATGTCTTTTCAATGTTTCCTACTGTTCACTCACTTCTCATGGAGCTTTTCCAAGTCCTTCCCAGAATGTGTAATGGGTTGTCCTTTTAACATCACAAAAAATGGTTAACCATCTTTGAATTCTTCAGCTGAGTTGGTCAGATAAATTTGAGGTATGTTTCAAATAGCTAGTAAATTAAAAATTGTGCTAAGGTTTTGCTTAACTTAACAAAGAACTTAGAACAAAGTAAATATATTGATTTTCACTTGCACACACCTTCCTGCCCTGGCCGTATTTAGGGTTTGCGCTTCCCTAGGCACTTTTAGTGCTCCTCCCCCATTGGTGAGTATGACTAATGTTAGAGCAACAAGGGGTATCATACCTTTACAGATCACTTCATCATACACTTTTTTTTTTTTTTTTTGGGCAACTCAAATACTAATATAGCCTGTTACAGAACATGGAGTTAATAGCCCAAATCAATGATACAGATCATAGTCCACTCACCATGATTTGTGAGAAAATTTTACTTGTTTTGATAAAAATCTAAAGTATCGTATTTTCTGGCATATAAGACTACTTTTTAACCCCTGAAAATCTTAAAAGTCGGGGGTCGTCGTATACGTCAGGTGTCTCATGCGCTGGGTGCAGACCAATCTCTGCATATAGTGGGGGAGTGGTCCCGATGAAGGGAGGGGGCATCTCACAGGGAAGATGTAACTAGTTATCATCCCCCTTTTTGCTTTTACCTCATTGGTGGCAGCAGTGCTATCTGTGGCTCTGTGCTGGGGTGTCGGTGGTGGCTCTGTCCTGCGTCGAGGCTCCGCCGGCGTATCCCCAAAGCCCGGAAGCCCCCGGCAGCTCCATTGCTGTGATGCGGTGGCCTCCAGGAAAATGGCTGCTGGAGCCCGCGCGAGCTCAGATTCAGATCTCATCTCCCGGGCTCTCATCTCCCGGGCTCTCATCTCCCGGGCTCTCATCTCCCGGGCTCTCATCTCCCGGGCTCTCATCTCCCGGGCTCTCATCTCCCGGGCTCTCATCTCCCGGGCTCTCATCTCCCGGGCTCTCATCTCCCGGGCTCTCATCTCCCGGGCTCTCATCTCCCGGGCTCTCATCTCCCGGGCTCTCATCTCCCGGGCTCTCATCTCCCGGGCTCTCATGTCCCGGGCTCTCATGTCCCGGGCTCTCATGTCCCGGGCTCTCATCTCCCGGGCTCTCATGTCCCGGGCTCTCATGTCCCGGGCTCTCATGTCCCGGGCTCTCATGTCCCGGGCTCTCATGTCCCGGGCTCTCATGTCCCGGGCTCTCATGTCCCGGGCTCTCATGTCCCGGGCTCTCATGTCCCGGGCTCTCATGTCCCGGGCTCTCATGTCCCGGGCTCTCATGTCCCGATCTGAATCTGAGCTTGTGCGGGCTGCAGCAGCCATTTTCCCGGAGGCCACCACATCGCAGCAATGGAGCTGCCGGGGGCTTCCGGGCTTTGGGCATATGCCCATGGAGCCCCAATGCAGGACATAGAGCCATCGCTGTCCCCCAGCTGCACAAAGAGGAGCTGCCACCGACCCCCCCCCCCCCTCCCATGCTACACAAGAGGAGCCGCTGCCGACCCCCAGCACAGAGCCGCAGATGGCACCTCTGCCACCAATGAGCTAGAAGGGGATGATAACTCCAGTTACATCTTCCCTGTGAGACGCCCCCTTTCTTCGTCATTGGGACGACTCCCCAACTATATGCAGATTGCTCCACACCCGGCGCATAACATGACACATGGCGTATAAGGAGATCTCCTGACTTTTAAGATCTTTTGTTTTCACTGTAAAAGTTGGGGGGTCATCTTATAAGCCCAGTCATCTTATACGCCGGAAAATACGGAATATAAAAATGAGTCTATATAGTGGAGAGAACACCAAGATCTCATCAGGTACAAATACAAAGAGGTTGTAAATAGCAACTGGGCCTTTTCAAATGCGGCTTATTGGGCACATAGGGCAGTGGGCAAACATCATTGAATTAGGCATTTGCATGTAGCTGCTGCACCCAGATTGAAACTTAGGCATTAAATAGTAACTAAAGTGCATGTAATCGTGCCATATGTCAGTGCAACAATCAGAGGTTCACAGGAGCACATACAAATGCAGGCTATCATAAAGTGTTTTCACTGCCCCTTAGCACTGAAAAATCATGCTGCTGTAGAATAAAGCCATACACATAGCTGCACCAAAACTGTAGTAAAACTCCTTACCCATGTGGGGACTGGGTGAGGCAAGGGGGATGCCCAACGCGTTTCACCAAAGCAGCTTCTTCCCAGGGCTGTGTGGCAAACATGTATTTATATGAAAACTGCAAATGAGGGGACGCACTGATCTGTGCCTGCGCAGTGACACCAGGCACACGGCGCAACGTCACTTCTGTTTCCGGGAAGGGAGAGAATAAATGTAAAAGTGCGCAGGCGCCCACCAATAAGGCGGCGCGTGTGCAGTGAGTCACAGCTACGTCTAGCTGCCCAGAATGTAAGGAGGAATGCGCAGGTGCCCACATGAGAAGCGGCATGTGCACAGTGAGTGTGGTTGTTCCCCTGCAGCATCATGTCCGGCTATCCGGAGCATGGCACACACATCCACAAGGTGCCTGTGAGAGTGCGTGTCAGCGCTGCTTGGATGCCTTCCATGGCACCACGGGAGCACAAACACCACTCACTCGCACCATGAGGGAACCTTTGCATGCATGATAACATTAACTGAAAATTAATTCCACAAAAAGCATCAATAAATAGAAAGTGTCCTCAGGATATAAACATATACAGAGCATATAACAGAGACAAGATATGACATTTTATGAACCACATATAACCCAGAAGGGCACAGGTTCAATAATGCGTTATGTAGGTAGTCCCATCAACTTCAGAACGATAAAGAGATTGTCTGTACTCATTCATTTTTTTTTTTTTTATGCAATTTTGAGGTACTTTGGTGATTCCATCAAGTTGTGATCAACTATGGTCAGAATATCACTCATATATTCTCAATAACTAAATAAAAATGACTAATTATTAAACTGCACATAGTACAAATTGAAAGAACAAAAGAGAGACTAGGAATTTTAGAGGAATGGAACAAAAGACAGTTTCTCGTTTAAACCTGAGGGTGTCATGGTACCAAGTGTGACAATCCAGCTGCACTCAAGGTGCGCCAAGGTTTTCTTGAGGTCGCCACCTCTTGCACCACCATGGATTCGATCAATGCCACACACTAAGAATCCACCTGGATTGGAGTCATGGCACAGCTTGAAGCGCCTTGATATGGTCTTTAAGCTTGAAACATCAATGTATTCTTTGGCTGCTATGATGTCCCTCACATGTTCCCTAGTTCTAATGTGTAACTTACGGGATGTGAGGCCCACATATACCAGCTTACATGGGCACTGAGCATAATATATAACGTATCTCGTACTATATGAGATATATGTTAAGATTTTAAATTACTTGCCCCCGTTGATGGACAGGAACGAGGTGGCCCATGATATGTTGGCACTTTTGGCATTAGGTACAACGTGGGAGTCACTGGGATCTGTATCATGAGGCTGTCAAAAACCTTTTTGGGGATCAACCCCTGGGATAGAGCCCCCTCTAGTATCGCAAACAGTTCACCGGAAAATTTCTGTACTGGGTTATTTGGTAATTGGGCATATGCCTCACAATCCCTCAGCTGGCAATATGCCTCCATCTCGTAAATCACCGATGGCCAGATGACCACGTCCCCCCCCCCTCCAATCCGCTGGTTTTATAGCTACATGCTTCATATCTCTTCAAGTGTCCCTTGCTGTGCTCTAGAAAGATTCTTTATGCCTGTACTACTAGTTGGCAATTTTTTAAAATCCTCCAGTATGAGTTTGTTGAAAATTTCAAACTGGGCACCGATGAAAAAGGAAGGGAACGTGGTTGATCTAGGAAGTACTGATGTGGGGAAAGTACCTTTATTCAAGGGAGGCATCCCCCTCTCAAGCTCCTCCAAAATGGCCAGGGCTTCACGTTCTTGTGTACTATCCAGGGTCCCAGTACCCTCGGGTTTTAGATGTAACTAGCTGAAGAGCCTGGCGTTGCCTGGGCATAGTAACCAACTGTGGTTAGTTATAACAAATTATAAATATTATATTGCACATAAAACCATTTCACATCATATATTCAACACTACAGATTTGCAACACAAATTAACTAAACGATTACCCAAGTATCCTCTCATGTGTGATACTTTCTGCTGAGCTGTGTATCTAATCCTATACTGTGGGATACCGTCTGCTGAGCCGTGTATCTAACCCTATCCTGTGTGATAATGACTGCTCAGCCGTGAATCTAATCGTCTCCTGTGTGATACTGACTGCTGATCCATGTATCTAATCCTATCCTGTGGTACGGACTGCTGAGCCGTGTATCTAATAGAAGAAAACACCATAGAAATGATAAGAATAATAGGCTTCAGTTACCACAACTGTCTACAAAGAAAACTGTTGCTGATGGCAACCAATCACAGCTCATTTTTCATCTTTTAAACAGCTCTGGGAGAACGTGGCGAGCTTTGAGTGGCGAGTTTTGTGTTTTGACTTTTATGTGGCGAGGTTAGTGTATGTGTGGTGAAATGTGTGCTGAGGGTGGTATATGTGAAGCACGTGGTAGTGTGTGGCGCATTTTGTGTGTGTGTTCATATCCCCGTGTGTGGTGTGTATCCCATGTCAGTGCCCCACCTTAGCAACTGTACGGTATATACTCTGGCACCATCGCTCTCATTCTTTAAGTCCCCCTTGTTCACATCTGGCAGCTGTCAATTTGCCTCCAAGACTCTTCCTTTCACTTTTTCCCCATTATGTAGATATGGGCAAAATTGTTTGTTGAATTGGAACGCGCAGGGTTTAAAATTTTGCCTCACAACATAGCTTATGATGCTCTCGGGGTCAAGATGTGTGACTGTGCAACATTCTGTGGCTGTAGCTACGACGGTGCAGATGACAATATATACACTATTTCCCCATTATGTAGATAGGGGCAAAATTGTTGAATTGGAACACGCAGGATTAAAATTTTGCCTCACAACATAGCATATGATGCTCTCGGGGTCCAAATTTTGTGGCTGTAGCTGCGACGGTGTGGACGCCAATCCCGGACACCACACACACACACACACACACACACACACACACACACACCGAGCTTTGTATATTAGATTTGCGTAGGACCACCTTTCCTAAAAACAGCTGAAGGTAGTATGACTTATGAGTATGACTAATGCAGACACTTTCATCAGTGACTTAAGCTACTGTCAAATCAGCGATTTTTGCAATTCGCAGCAGATCCGGTAGTTTTTCCTCATCTGCCACGTAAGGCAGCACTGCATTCTGCCTCATTCATTCCCTATGGGACTTGCAGACATGTGCGACACTTGCGGTTTTGTCGCGATCCGGCAAATGCGGTACTTGCAGCAATAGAATGATTGAGGCAGAATCTGTGTATGCCCATGTAGCTCTTTCAAAGACAATTCCAGCGATATTTTTACATGTTCAGTCTATTCATCTGAAATTTGGTTTGCATATGGGTTGACCTCACACCCAGGGCTGTGGGGTACTCGGTACCAGGCACGATGGTACTCAATGGGAGATGTCACGGTAGCTGTAACCCAGCCCGTGGCCCTGGGCGCCCATTGTAAATGTTCAGTGTAAGTCGTGACGCCACCTGTGGTGTTCGGCAATGAAGATGTAAGCCGACGCTGAAGACGGATCCTCTGGGACAGATGGTGTGGTGCAGCAGTGATGTTATAGCCCTCCACAGGCAGGGCTGTAGTCCCAGGGCAGAGTAGGTGAAGTGACACGTAGATGGTGTAGTGTCAGGTTCAAGGGATGTAGCAGTGCTGAGCAGGTTGGTGCAGGAATAAGTGGAGGACACCAGGGCATGTAGTTCCAAAGCTTTACACAGTCTGTACAAACAGGTGCCTGCCTCCGTGCCGTGTCCTCCAGGTCAGGGACTCGGTGCTCTCTCTATTCCTTTCCCGTGCCAGCAGACCCAGGTCACTGGGATCTGTTGCAGCACTTCCATCCTTCCATCCCTCTCTCCAGGGATCTTCTTCTCTCCAACTCTCTAACCAACTCAACTGTTGTCCTAAACTCTTCCCGCTCTTTGTAATGTAATCTAACTCCACCCACCTCCCAGCACGTTTCCTGTTCCAAGCAGGGACCTACCAATGGGTGCTTTGCTATACTCCAAGCAGGGAGCCGCTGAAGGTGCTTTGCTACACTACGAGTGGTGTGTGGTCAGGAGTCTCCACCTTATCTAGATGGTGGGATACCACACCTCAGAAGGAGGTGCAGTACCTCTGTGGCAACTGAGCCTCTGGGGTGCCACATATACATATTCAAATGAGGGAGTAGATCTGTTGCTCCAGCTCTATACCCGCTCGGTGCCACCTCTTCCTGATCGACTTGCAGCTCTTTTTTCCAGAATGAAACACATCATAGAGGCTGTTGGTGAAGCAAAAGCAGGTAGCACTCTGCGGGACATAGAGCTGGAGTGATAGAGGGATAAGATCCACCAGAGTCGTTAGGCATAATTTATATATCAATTGAAATGCTGATTTCTGAATAAAGGGAGAAAGGGGCTTGGCTTATAAAGGTATTTATTGAGTTTGTCTTTAAAAGAGCTACATGCACATATAAATGGTTTGGAGGGTTTAAATCCTGCAGACTGCCTTTAAATAAATGCATTGGAACACGGTGTATAAGAATGGTAAAATAGCAGTCCTTATTCCATGAAACTCTACAACTCCTTCAGTCAACTGATCAATGCTGATGTCAATATTGATAGCCTATTATAAGGATAGGATGAGTGAAGAATTCTGAAACCACAGATATGTGATAATCATCCTAAATGGTGCTTGGCGCTCTTCCATCCGGTTCTCATTATCAGACTCCATGAGCACCTGATCATATTCACTAAGAGCTACAAGGAACATTATGGAGGTGTATCCACTTCTTCCTTCTCATTGATGCCCTCCTATGTCCACCATTCTGAAGATGACACTTTGTAAATCAAATGGATATTAAATATTTCCTGTTGTGGGCACTCTGACTCAGAGCACAAGTTGTTGAAGGTAGATATCCATGATCTGCAATATGGTCCAGGTCAATTGGATAATTATTTGTGGAATCAGACAGTTGATGATCCCGTCTCCTATCATAGCATTCTTGTATGTCAGGGTCATTCCATAAATATTTCACTGCATCTACATAAGGGATCTCAAATGAGCACACCTTCTCAATATCAACTTCCCGAAATAACAGTGCATGGCCCTTGTTGTGTTGATACTTGTATGGAATTTTAAGGGTCTCCCTTGCCCTAATCATAGCTTGCATTGCAGTGAATATGTTCTAGTACACAAGCTTAGTGAAGCCCCTCTTATCTTCATCAGAGTAGCCAGATCCATGGATAATGCTTATCTGCTCCCGGCGGGCGTCCCTCTTGTCTTGGTGGAGCTACGTGTCTCGTCACTGATCCTCCGAGCTTCCTTGGCCTCCTCACTGAGGCAGCACACGATGATGGACTCCAGAGTCATGTCTGCTAACTGCTAGTGGTGCTGGAAAGAGACAGACCCCCCCACCCTGCAAGGCACAGACCTGCTGCTTCTCCTTGTAAGAAGGGGGATTGCTGTGCAGATTGGGGGGAGGCAGACTGAGACGGGAGATCCCTTTAAATAAATATATTGGAACATGGTGAATAAGTATGGTAAAATAGCAGTCCTTATTCCATAAAGCACTACAACTCCTTCAGTCAACGGATCAGTGCTGATGTCAGTATTGATAGCCTATTATAAGGATAGGAAGAGCGAAGAATTCTGAAGCCACGGATGTGTTTAATAATCCTAAATGGTGTTTAGCTTTCTTCCATCCGGTTCTCATTATCAGACTCCATGAGCACCTGATCATATTCACTAAGAGCTACAAGGGACATTATGGAGGTGTATCCACTTCCTCCTTTCTCACTGCTGCCCTCCTACGTCCACTATTATGAAGATGACACTTTGTAAATCAAATGTGGGTCACCCGCCAAGGCCGTGGGGTACTGTACCGGGTTGGTATCTCAGAGGGAAGTGTCACAGTAGCGGTGACACGGCATCCATGTAAAAGGGGTAGAGTGATGGGGATAAAGTCATTGAGAGGATTTGTGAAGCCACCTGTGGTTTCTGGTCAGTTTGACCAGCGCTGCAGGGTTGCCTCTCTGGGACAGATGGTGTGGTGCAGCAATGATGTTGTAGCCCTCCACAGGTAGGGCTGTAGTCCCAGGGCAGAGTAGATGAGGTTGGCAAATGAGGAGATAGTGAGGAGGAGATGGTGCAGTGTTAGGCACAGAGATGTAGCAGTGCTGAGTGGGTTGGCGCAGGAAGAAGGCAAGGAGACAGATGAATGCAGTTCCAGTTCTTTTACTTGCGTTCTTGGCACAGATAGGTGCCCGCTTCCATGCTGTGGTCTCCAGATCAGGGGCTCAGCCAACTCCCAGGCAGATGGAATTAACCTCTCCAGCTCTCCTTTTCGTGTGCCTGTTCTGAACGTCTCCTTTCTAGCGCTTGTAATGAAGTACTCGTGGTTGTGTTAAACCTAAGTTCCTCCTTTCAGATGTTCCTTTGAACTCTACTTGTATGGCAGACAGCTGTAGCCTGCTTTGGGGACTCCTTGCTATCAAGTCCCGGCCCACTCACGTTGCTGTTGTGCCCCCAAGTCTTAGGTGGGAATAAAGTGGTGACCACTTCTATTCCTCCGGTGTCTGCTCTAGGACCATCAGTATTCATACAACCTCGGGGACCGGACCCCAGCCATGCGCTTAGAACTTGAGGAAGGGCTCCGCTCCGACCCTAGTCCTTAGTTCTCTTCTTCTCCTTACGTTCCATACTAAACTTTCTTCCTTCTGGAGAATCAGGCTTTCTATTTCTCTTTCCCGTTGTCATGATCTCAGTGCGGGTTTGACTCGCACAGGTGGGGTTAATGTCTGGAACCAGTGCTGATGACTGGCATTTCTGGGGATAAAGGTTGTGATCCCAGTGCAGGCTTACCTGCACACCTGGGGCTTATGATTGTAGCCTCTCCCTGGTTCTGGGAAAGCTTCTTATAACCTTAGGACGCTCCCATCCCCGTCAGTTATATTTTCGCCCTTGGCATTGTGTGGTGACCCCTGAGGGTGTTGGTGCTGTGTTCTTGTTTATCTGATACTGTGTACGACTCGGTCTGTTCTCTGGATACTGCTTGTTGGATTCTGCTTGGTACCTTCTATGTCTGTTTGGCTTTGACCACTGCCTGTCCCCAACTATCCATTCTGTCTCATCCCTGGTACTTGATCTGTGTATGACCTGGTTTGTCTGATATTGAGTATTCCTGTATAGTATTTTGCCTATCTGACAGCAGGACGCTAAGCCCTGCCCCCTTGCGGTCCTTCACTGCTCGCTGACTTTAGCTTCTCCAGGTCCTGTTTGCTTGAACTATCCAGCTGTCTGACCCCGGGCCCCTCTGCAGTATGGGTGAGTCCTTGCTCTGCGGTGGCTGCATGCTGGCACTGACAGGACTGAGACACCTGTGCCAGCAGCTCCAGGTCACTGAAGTCTGCTGCAGCACCTCCTTCACTCCATCCCTCTCTGGGGATCTTCTTTCACAGACTGACCTTGTCTTAATATTCTCCCGCTCTTGTGCAGTCTAAGCTCCACCCACCTCCCAGCACTCTTCATGTTCCAAGCAGGGAGCCACCAAAGGTGCTTTGCTACACTATGTTGTGTGGGATGCAGGTGTTGGAGGCTGGTCAGGTGTTACCATCTTACCTGAAGAGTGGGATACCACATCTCAGGAGGAGGTGCAGTACTTCTGTGGCGACTTACCCTCAGGGGAGCCACATACCCCCTCTGTTAACCGCAGCACGTCCACGGGCTGTAAACAAATGAGTAGTAAGATGTTACATAAGGAACATACAAAATTTTTTAAATGCATTTTAACAAGTAAACAATTTTTAAACTAAACTTCCCAATATGGGAGACACTGATTCTTAAACGTTGCAGAACAAATTAACAGATTAAATTAGGAAAAATGTAAAATTACAAGTAAAGTGCTATTGGCAGTAACCATTACTAAAAAGTTCACTACCAGTTCAAGTATTACCATTTTCACTTCACCTTTTTCTTTTGTCATTCACTTTCACATTCTGCTGTTTCTTCGACCCATAGGTGACAACCGCTAACTCCTGGTTCGTCACCGGAATTCAAAATTTTTATTCAAAACTCATATTTTTATTAAACATTGCTACCAACTAAATCCTATAGAAAATCTGTCCTAATGCCATAACTATACTCTTCTGCTAGCAACACTTTTATTAAAGACTACCACTACAACCTATTCTTGTCGAAGAAATGCTTTCACTACAAAATACTAAACGTTAATTAAGACATTAAAGGCAATCATTCTTGGGTGATATAGACACTGGCCCAGCCAGGATGTCTTGCAGTGTCCTTAGAATTGGAGCCGAACTCCAGGTCTGAAGTAGTCCTTATTTGAAGGTTCATGTAAAACCAAGAGAACCTTAAGAGGCACAACTATTTACAGGAAAGTTTTTGGATCAATCAGTCCATGATCTCCACAGTCTGTTTCAATAATACTGATGGCAACTGAGACAAAACTGAGGAACAATAACAAGGGCAAACATGCCAATACCCTCCTGGGTAACAGTCATGATTTTAAAGTGTTTCTAGTGATGGTCCCCTCCTGGGGTGGTAGAAGCAGATTTCTTTTGCTTCGACTTTCAGGATGTCCGCATCCTGCTGGTGGATTCACAAACTGCAGGTACTCCTCCTGTTGGGCTTTGGGGATGGCTGCCTGTGCAGATATGGTGGCAGCTGGTTTTTGAGCAGTAGCTGCCTGTGAGGGTAGCACAGCAGCTTCAGGCAGTATCTCTGCTGCTCTGGTTCTTGGTCTGACAGCTGGTGGTACGGTTTCCTGTGGAACTGCAGGGGTAGCAACCTGTAGGGGGTGTTTCACTTCCATGGATGTGGCCTGCTTGGCTTTGCTGGGTACAAATACCACGGTGGGGACTGCTTCTGCTGGTGGAACATGGGTCTTGTCCCTTTTGTAGGCTGCTACAAACTTCTCCGGGATGCGATGCACATTCAAGGCATACCAGCCATGTAGCCCCTCGTGCCGTGTGAAGATGACGTACTCTCCCGGGTATAAATCACGACTGGGGTGTTCCCCCCCCCCCCCCCCCCTGTAGGTGGGACGCTACATCCCTCCGGCTGACAGAGGTCGGAGGTCCTCTGGGGGTCTGAGATGAAGCCAAACCCCCTTTCCAGATTGAAATTCAGTACCTGACCCCAGCCGGCCGAGTCCCGAGGACTGTAGTGCCCGGCGCGGGCCTTTTTCTTTCCGGTCCATGTCAGGGCCCAACACTGCCAGTCTCCGCTGCTCCCGCTCCCTCTGCTCGGCTGCCAGCTTGCAGAGAGTCTGCTGGCAGTAAGGCTCTTCCTCCTCCACCTCTTGGGGCTCGCCTCTACCCATCGTGGACAGGGGCACCACTGCCAGGGGTTCAGTTCCCCCCCCGGGATTAAAATCCCGGTCCCAGGCTAGGTCCAGCACAACCTGCCCGGACGTTGAAGCACAGGCACCCAGCGGTCTCCCAGTTGCAGGGGCGCCGGTCATACCTGGCACCTCTGGGCAGTGTTCCGTCTCTGCTACAGGCACTGTACGGTGGTGGGTGGCAGTGGTGGTTGTTGGAGCTGCCTGGTCAGCGGGCGGAGACGGTGGTGAAGTGGATGCTGACTCCAAGTCTGCAGGGGCCTCCAGTGGGACCTGCGCAGCTGTGATAGGTCCAGGCAGGAGCGCAGTCGCCATCTCCTCTTCAGCTCCCAGGCCCTTGGGTAACTCCTCCTGGCAGGCAGCTATGTCTGGCTGTGGAGCCAGGGTGGAGGCGGCAGCAAATGCTGGCGGCGATGTTACGGATGCCGCTGAGGTAGCAGATACTGCCAGTGGTGAGGCTGGTGCAGCGGTGACGGGTACCATTGGCGCAGGCCCCTCCTGGGCGCGCTGCAGGTTCATGGTCCACAGAGCCTCTTGTTTCAGCCGCAGACGGTGGGTCAGCTGGGCAATTAATTCCTGCAGCTGCTGGCGGTCCATCGTGGAAGCAGGATTGGAGCCTTCGGCTAGTGCGCTGGGGAAGACAAGCTCAGCCTCCTCATGCTCTTCAGGTCTCCATGCTGCTTCTAACATGGCGTCCTGGCATACTCCTTCCTGGGCTCCTTTCCCGCTATAGGGCTTCACTCCTCCTTCCTGGGGCGGCGTCTTCTTCCTCTTCCTCCATACCAGGCGAGTATACGAACCCCTTTGGGGATGGGCCATGTCGCTGTTGCATAAAAGTTCAGGCAGGTGAGGCCCAGGACAGTGCGCGCTCTTTTCTTAAGACCACCCATGTTGTCATGCCATTCTTCACCGTGTCGGTGGCCATTTTGAGAGTCCATTTTACAGTCCATTATTTTTTGGTTCTTTTGCACATTCTCAGCAATTTTAAGTCCAATAAATCTTCAGCACACGGGAGCCGGTGGTCCGGGCTTCGTCATCCTGTTTGTGACTCCAAAATGGGTCGCCCGCCAGGGCCGTGTGGTACTCTGTACCGGGCCGGTATCTCAGAGGGAAGTGTCACAGCGGTGACCCGGTCCATGGCCCTGGGCATCCATGTAAAAGGGGTAGAGTGATGGGGATAAAGTCATTGAGAGGATTCGTGATGCCACCTGTGGTTTCTGGTCAGTTTGACCAGCGCTGCAGGGTTGCCTCTCTGGGACAGATGGTGTCATGCAGCAATGATGATGTAGGGCTGTAGTCCCAGGGCAGAGTAGATGAGGTTGGCAAATGAGGAGATAGTGAGGAGGAGGAGATGGTGCAGTGTTATCTACAGAGATGTAGCAGTGCTGAGTGGGTTGGCGCAGGAAGAAGGCAAGGAGACAGAGGAATGCAGTTCCAGTTCTTTTACGCACATTCTTGGCACAGACAGGTGCCCGCTTCCATCCTGTAGTCTCCAGGTCAGGGGCTCAGCCAACTCCCAGGCAGATGGAATTAATCTCTCTAGCTCTCCCTTTCGTGTGCCTGTTCTGAACATCTCCTCACTAGCGCTAATGTGGCGCCCCCAGGAGTATGGTCACCACAGTGGCATTGCCTTCCTCCAGGGAGGGTGATGTCAGGCTTGGAAGCAATGAAGGGTCTCACTAGTAGTTAACCATAACCTGCAACACAGTTCCCACTCCGGGCCAGCAGAGGGAGCTCTAAACCAGAATTGGGGGAGGAGTGCTCTCTGGGGGAAATTAGTCAGTTCTGTGAGGAGGCTGAAGTGTGTAGACGTGGAAAGAGAAGCTGAGGGACTGAGCAGAGTAGAGAGCTCGTTCCCAGCTGGAGCGCATGATCTGGAGCCTGGTCTTCACGGTTGTATGGATACTAATGGTCCTGCAACAGAAACCAGAGGAATAGGAAGCTGTAAAAGCTCTATTCCCACCTAAGACTCGGAGGCACAACAGCAATGGGTGAGCCAAGGGAAGAGATAGAAGGCTACAGCTGTCTGCCATATGAGGTAGATCTGAGGAGGAACTTCAGTGTAACACAGTACTGGATGTACCTCGAGTAAGCGCTAGGAAGGAGACTATACAACCTATCTGCATAGAGAGATTCCGGAGTTGCTTCCAGGCTAATCAGCTCCTGTGCCATCTGTAATCTGGACCCTGGACTGCACTTACAAAGTAAAGGTAAAGAAACTACATTCCGCTGTGTCCTTGCCGCCTTTCTGCAACGTCTCCAGCACTGCTACATCTCTGTGCCAGACACTGCACCCTCTTCCCCAACACCGATCTACACTGCCCTGGAACTACAGCCCTGCCTGTGGAGCGCTACACCATCATTGCTGCACCACACCATCTGTCCCAGAGGATCTGTCTGCAGCGTCGGCTTAGCATCTTCATTGCCGAATACCACAGGTGGCGTCACGAATCACTCAAACTTTATTCCACCACTCTACCCCTTTTTACATGGGCGCCCAGGGCCATGGATTGGGTCACTGCTGCTGTGACATTCCTCTCTGAGAGACCGGCCCGGTACCGAGTACACCACAGCCCTGGGAGGGCGATCCACTTATACTGAAGTAATTTTGGTTGTGTGTTAAACCCAAGTTCCTCCTTTCAGATGTTCCTTTGAACTCTACTTGTACGGCAGACAGCTGTATCCTGCTTCGGGGACTCCTTCTACCTAGTCCCAGCTCACTCACATTGCTGTTGTGCCCCCCAGTCTTAGGTGGGAATAAAGTGGTGACAACTTCTATTCCTCCGGTGTCTGCTGCAGGTCTATCAGTATCCATACAACCTTGGGGACCGGACCCCGGCCATGCGCTT
Source organism: Dendrobates tinctorius (assembly GCF_039654945.1). NCBI lineage: Eukaryota > Metazoa > Chordata > Amphibia > Anura > Dendrobatidae > Dendrobates > Dendrobates tinctorius. Next base: position 28,399,354 of record NW_027361761.1, read on the forward strand.
AGAACTTAAGGAAGGGCTCCGACCCTAGTCCTTAGTTCTCTTCTCCTTATGTTCCGTACTAAACTTTCTAACTTCTGGAGAATCAGGCTTTCTATTTCTCTTTCCCGTGCCAGCAGCACCAGGTCACTGAAGTCTGCTGCAGCACCTCCTTCACTCCATCCCTCTCTGGGGATTTTCTTTCACAGACTGACCTAGCCCTAATATTCTCACGCTCTTGTGCAGTCTAAGCTCCACCCACCTCCCAGCACTCTCCATGATCCAAGCAGGGAGCCACCAAAGGTGCTTTACTACACTACTATGTTGTGTGGGATGCAGGTTTTGGAGGCTGGTCATGTGTTACCATCTTACCTGGAGAGTGGGATACCACACCTCAGGAGGAGTTGCAGTACCTCTGTGGCGACTGAACCCTCAGGGGCACCACAAATGGATATTCGATTCCTGTTGTGGGCACTCTTACTCGAAGCACATCTTGTTGAGAAGGTAGATATCCATGATCTGAGACCTGTGGAATCAGACAGTCGATATTCCCATCACCTATTATAGCATTCTTGTATGCCAGGGTCATTCCATAAATATTTTATTGCATCTACATAAGGGTTCACAAATGAGCACACTTCTATCAACTTCCCAAATAAAAATGCATAGCCCTTGTGTTCATACTTGTATGGAATTTAAAGGGTCTGCATTGCCCGAATCATAGTCTTAGTGAAGCCCCTCTTATTTACATCAGAGAAGCCAGATCCATGGATAATCCTTTTCTGCTCCCAGCGGGCGTCACTCTTGTCTCAGTGGAGCTGCCTCTTCGATCTCGTCGTTGATCCTCCGAGCTTCCTTGGCCTCACTGAGGCAGCGCGCCATGATGAACTCCAGAGTAATGTCTCCTGACTGCTGCTGGTGGTGGTGGAAAGAGACAGACCCCTACCCTGCAAGTCACAGACCTGCTGCTTCTCCTTGTAAGAAGGGGGATTGCTGTGCAGATTAGGGGGAGACAGACTGATGAGACGAGAGATCCCTTTAAATAGATACATTGGAACATGGTGTAGAAGTATGATAAACTAGCAGTCCTTAGTCCATGAAGCGCTACAACTCCTTCAGTCAACTGATCAGTGCTGATGTCAATATTGATAACCTATTATAAGGCTAGGCTATCAATATTAAATCCTCAAATCAATTAAAAACAGATGTTTAGTGCATTTGATGTGCATAGAAAGAGCTAATACACAATGCTGTCAGCAAAAATATTCTATATCTATTATGGCAGCACGGTGGCTCTGTGGTTAGCACTGTATATGGTGGCTCTGTGGTTACCACTGTATATGGTGGCTCAGTCAGCACAATAGCTTTGTAGCACTGGGGTTTGGGGTTCAAATCCCACAGAGGATGACACTTGCAAAGAGCTTATATGTTCTCCCAGTGTTTGTGTGGGTTTCCTATCACACTCCAAAAACCTAATAGGATGTTAAGATTGTGGGGACAGTGTTGATGATGTATGTAAAGGGCTGTGGTGTAAAAATGAACCTGTCACGTTGTTTTGCCGTTATAAGCTGCGGCCACTGCCTTTCGGTGCTTATCTACAGCATTCTAGAATGGTCTAGATAAGCCCCCAATCTGATTTTCAAGATAAGAAAAACATGTTTTATTATACTCGCCCGAGGGCAGGGCAGTCCAATGGGTGTCGCACGTGTGGCACCTCCCTTCATGTGATGTCATCTTCCTTGTTCCGTGTCGCGCTCCTGCGCAGGTGTACTGATCTGCCCTGTTGAGGGTGGAGCAAAGTACTGTAAGGGGGTGAAGAGTAAGAAGAGCCCAATGGAGGTTACCTTCCCTGCTCCTTATCCAAAGCCACTTAACCAGACAGGTTTGCTGGGCGGGGAAGACTTTCTGCCCTGGACATAGTGGACCATGTAACTGCTATGGTCAGAGAGGAACAGGAAGGGGGAGTGGACCAGGTGGTGTGCACGCAGAGGGCATGAAAGCAGCCTGCAACACCACACTCCCAGAGAGAGGACTCCCCGTCAGAGCACAGAGGCTGAGAGAAGAGCAATGGTGAGAGCTGTAGTTGAGTACATGGACTCTGGAGTCTTCATCACCAGAGGAGACTGCTCCTGACAGTGCAGGGACAGTGACCCGAGCGTGTAGCCCTGGTGACTTCAGTGGCAAGCTGCTCCTCCCTGCATGGAGAATTTAACCCCTATTAAAAAAAAAAAAAAGCCCTTTAACCATTGGTCTCTCTGATCCGTGGTGACATCAGTACCTGCACATTATTACAGTCCTGCAGTGCGCAGGTGCTTGGCCTCTCTGACCTTTCCCAGCTCCTGTGCACTATAGGGCATATCAGTACGCCAGCACAGGAGCGCAGCACAAAGCAAGGAAGATAACGACATCGCATGTAGATGGGAGGCGCTGGACCTGCGACGCCCACCGGACTGGACCGCCCCTCGGACTGGACCGCCCCTGGGTGAGTATAATATAACTTGTTCTTTGTATCTACAGCTTTACAGAATGCTGTAGATAAGCCCCGAAAGGCGGTGGTCGCATCTTTTAGTGACAAAACAAGGTGACAGGTTCCCTTTTTAATAAGAATATTATTTATTCATTGGTATTATGCTGTCACAATACCAGGATCTGAGGATCTTCTGTTTCGAGGTCAAGAGCTCTCTGATGCGATGTTGCTGCCTGTCTCGCTGTCTTCCTCTTTTGACACTGCAGTGTTGTGGATAAAATATTTAAAAAATAAATTTTTGGCACTCAACTTGAAATGATTGGTAGAATTTTATTCGCAGTCATAATAGACGTTTCGGTCAATTCATTCTGACCTTTCTCAATATACTGCAACGGTACAGAAGTTGAAAAGAATATATAATAATAAATCAAAACTATGAACAATAATGTATGATCATCACATCAAGAAATAAAGACCTCAAAATCATGTGCATGAGTGGTGGGAAGACCTAGATATAAAATGTGAACAAGAGGTAAAAGTCACAGAAAACGAAAAAAAGGAGGGGGGGGAAATAAAGTATGAAACATACCCGACTGCTCTTGAGATGTAGAGAAAAATTGTGTGGCAGATATCTAGATTTAAATATATGTTCATGTCAGTCAAAACAAGAAACCGGGGTGAGGTAAATGTGTTCAGTATATGGGATCACTTACATAAAGGTATAACAGGGAGCAAAAGGGTCCGTGAATCAATTGCCTACGGTCCGAATGAGGCCTAAGTCGATATGAAAAAATAAGCCTTGTTATATGTTGACTATGGTAGGAGCATCGGTTTAAATATATATAGCAATCTGTGTATGAGGAAAATGACCAACCTGTGGTATATCATACAAAATTTCGTATGGCCTGCGACATGTGTCACTGGTATAAATGTACCTAGGCAATAAATAAGGTGTAAATAGATCTCTCCAGATCATACATTGATTGTTGAAAAAAATATATTTACAGAGAATATATACTGAAAACCGTACCATATATGTCTCTATATGCAGGCTGATGGGACCTGGACCATAAATACACTAGAGATAAGTCTGTATGTCCCTGATCATGATATCCTTGTAAGTACTTGTCAATTCAAATCTGTATTGCCCTGTAATTTCCTTTTTCTATCTGAAACCATGATCAAAAAATACGTCTTAGATGTCTGGCTTTCAGCCAGAATAAGTCATAAATATCTGACATTCAGCGTAAAAGAGCATGTCCCAAGAAAAATGTGTACCCACCATCAATGAACTTGGTAATGAGGCCCGGGTCCAGAACTCTGATTACCAATGCGATCTATATAAGAGAATGTGGGTCAAAATGCGTCCCTACCGAAGGAATGACAATATGTGAAAAGGTAAACTAGTGAGGTCCCTTACCAGTAGTAGATAGTAGTGTCTCCTGCCACAATGTAACTCGGCATCCACCGCTTGTTCATGGGCAAGGTGACAGTGGAAGGCGCTCATTTTTAAACATTAGGGGCGGGACTAACAATCCGGCCGTAAAACCGGAAGTACGTCACCGGAAGTGACGTCGCGCTATGTGATAGTGTCAAATGACACTCGAAAGGGAATGTAAACATGAGATCCCTCATGATAAGTAGTGTACATGGCACAATGGCACAAACACAGACATAGGAGTGTATGAGAAATGTTATTTATTGGGAAGAATACGATATTTAGAGCAAACTATAATGTACCGTATTTTTCGCTTTATAAGACGCACTTTTGTTCCCCCAAATTTGGGGGGAAAGTAGGGGGTGCGTCTTATAATCCGAATATACGAGGTGTATGTGTATATATGTATGTGTATATATGTATGTGTATATATGTATGTGTATATATGTATGTGTGTGTGTGTGTGTGTGTGTGTGTGTGTGTGTGTATATATATATATATATATATGTGTGTGTGTGTATGTATGTATATATATATAATATATATATACACACACTGCAGGGTCCAGGGGAGGTGGGGGCAGCTTTGGAGCGGTGCTGTGAGCTGGTAAAAGCTGCCGGAGGGAGCCTTTGATCTCCTGCTCCCGCTCATATAATATGCACTGCCGCTGTCCATCACCATGGTGCTGAAACCACACCACGGTGACTGGCTGGGGGAGCGGCGCATATTATAGCTGCCTGCGCCTTCCTTTGATCGCACATGATCCCCTGTGTTAGATATCTCCCCCATGCTGCTGCCCATAGTAAAATAAAAAACTTTCCTTACCTCCTCCAGCGCTGATCTCCCAGTGTCTCGGCTGCCGCTGTCATCAGGCACGCAGAGATGATATCACTCTGCTGTGCTGATCACATGACCGGCACTGAGAACCAGGAGGTGGAGGAGGAGCTCAACCACACTGAGGGAGACACGAGGAGGGACAGCGCTGAGAAGGTAAGGAAAGAGTTTATTTTACTAAAAGCAGCAGCATGGAGGCGATATCTAACACAGGGGGCCGTGTGTCAGCCACAGGGGGCCAGTGTGTCAGCCACAGGGGGCCAGTGTGTCAGCCACAGGGGGCCAGTGTGTCAGCCACAGGGGGCCAGTGTGTCAGCCACAGGGGGCCAGCCACAGGGGGCCGTGTGTCAGCCACAGGGGGCCAGTGTGCCAGTGTGCCAGTGTGCCAGCCACAGGGGGCCAGTGTGCCAGCCACAGGGGGCCAGTGTGTCAGCCACAGGGGGCCAGTGTGTCAGCCACAGGGGGCCAGTGTGCCAGCACAAGGGGGCTATATTCAATATAAGGTGGCCATATCCAGATTAAGGGGGCTAATTTTAGGATGGGGGGGCTATGAGGGACATATACCCTATATGATTTGTTAGACGGACACTGGCATTATAAGACGGACCCCATTTATTAAAAAATTCTCTATTCCTTCACCACATTTGGGGGTGCGTCTTATAATCAGGTGCGTCTTATAAAGCGAAAAATACGGTATATATAAGGCAGCGGGTAAGGAGATAGGAGAAATAGGAAAACGAGATGAGGAGAGGTCAGGGATCCAGAAGGAAGGGTCGGGAGGTGACAAATTGCATGTTGTCTATTCAATAGCGACGGCTCTGTAAAAGACAAAACTGTATGTCAATGAACATATATAAAAAAAGGATATGTATAAATGACTACATAGTAGTAGTATATCAGTGTTTCCAATGTATAATATATATGCTGCAGAATATACCTGGTAAAACACAAAACTATGCATTACCCATGAGTTAAGTATCTATAACGTCTTCACATCGGTGAAATAAGTCCGTTAGGGATTTGCAAATAATGAAGATACCCCATTGTTATAAGTTCAAATAAAGGACAAAAGATCGTATTCCCTATTGAGACCCCTTGGAGATAGAGTCTCCAGCTCGTGTATCCAGTAAGCCCCTCTCTTTTTTAGAGTCTGGATCCGGTTCCCCCCTCGTCTTGGCAATGGGATCTGTTCAATAACCTGGAATTTCAATTGGGGTATCGTATGTCCTGCACTAATGAAGTGATGGGGTAGGGGTAATAATGTGTTGCTGCATCTTATGGTGGACTTGTGTTTACTTATGCGGTCTTTTATGGATTGTGTGGTTTCACCAATATAAAGGAGGCCACATGGGCACTTGATCAAATATACCACATACGACGTTTCGCAGGTGGAATAGTCCTTAATCTTATAGCGTTTACCTGAATGTGGATGATGGAAGTAATTCCCCTTGAGGACATTGCTGCATTGATTACAATGTAAACATGGGTAAGTACCGGTTCTTGGTTGTGATAAGAACCTCTGTGTGGAGGGGCGTGGTCCTGATCCTATATCAGCTTTGATCAGAGTGTCACGTATGTTACGAGGACGTTTGTAACACGGTAGGAAATCTTGTTGAAATTCTGGTATATCAGGATGTGCTTCCCTTAAGAGATTCCAATGTTTCCTAATCGTATGGTGGAGGATGTGAACATAGGGATGGAACGTGTGAACAAAGGGTGTGCGCCCAGTAACGGGTTGTTTGAGTGATGGTGAGGGTTCTAAAGCTTGATGTAATACATTAGGGGGATAGCCTCTCTCCCTAAATTTCTGAAACATCTCCTCCCTTCTCACATCATTAGTAACTGGATCCGTGACAATGCGTTCTAATCTTTTGAATTGAGAACGTGGTATGGATTTCTTTGTGGATGGTGGGTGAAGACTCTGGAAATGAAGTAGACTGTTACGGTCTGTAGGTTTTATATATAGATCTGTACTGAGTACCCCCTCTCCATCCTTGATAATCATGGTATCAAGAAAACTGACTCTATATGAGTCCATAGTAATAGTGAATCTAAGGCCCGGCCAGGCTTGATTCAGTGTGGCAAAGAAATCTTCCAATGTGTCAGGTGGACCTGTCCAAATACAGAACACGTCATCAATGAATCGTTTCCACATAATGCAATGTGTCATATAGCGGGGATCAGGATACACCACCTCATCTTCGAAGGTGGCCATGTATGTGTTAGCATATGGGGGCGCTACGTTAGACCCCATTGCGGTCCCTTTCGCCTGTAGGTAGAATGTCTCCTCAAAAAGAAAGTGGTTTTTGGTGAGAACCACTGTGAGTAATTCGAGGCACATATCGATCATATCAGGGTGAAGACCCGACCGTGTCAGCAATTGTCTTACACATTGAATTCCCTGGTTATGGGGAATGGACGTGTAAAGATCTTTGACGTCAAAAGAGACCAAAATGGACTCTTTGGGTATGGTACCAATGTCCTTAATAATGTCGAGAAAATCACCCGTATCAAGTAGAAAGGATTGTGCTTTCCGTGTCAATGGGGTTAATATCTTCTCCAAGAAGATTGATATGGGAGATAAGATCGATTCAGAAGACGCTACAATGGGTCGGCCCGGGGGGCATTCTAAACTCTTGTGTACCTTCGGAAGCATGTAAAATACCGGTATAATAGGATGTGTTTTTATCAGGTATTCTTTTGTTTTGGAGTCTATGACTCCCTTTTCATGATAAGTAGTGAGAATGTTGGATATGATGTCACTAATCTCTCTTGTTGGGTCGTGTCCTAATTTGATATAGACTGATTCGTCGCCAAGTTGGCGAAGGGCTTCCCTGATGTAATCAGTCTTATCCATCACAACTATAGCCCCACCTTTATCAGCAGGTTTGATGATAATGTTATTGTCGCTACGTAGGGTCTGTAGGGCCTGAAAGTCTAAGTTAGTTAGATTGGAGGGGAAGTGTAGTAAACCATTATCAGTATCTCGACGGATTTTCGAGAATGCCTTCCCCACAAATTCAATGAAGGATTCAACAGCATGGGAGCTCTGTGGCGGTCTATAGGAGCTTTTATTCCGGAGGCCCAGATCTTTTATAGAAATCAGGGGTTGTCCCTCGGAGGGAGTGGGGTCACCACTCCGAACACTCATGGCAAAATGTGTAAGTAGTCTAATGCGACGAAAGAAGCGCTGTAATTCCATGTCAAGATCAAAGGTACTTAGCTTGAAGGATGGGCAGAAAGACAGACCCTTCTGTAAAAGGTTGTATTCTGCAATGCCAAGGGACCTTGAAGAAATATTGATGACTAACGAGCTTGTACCTGAGACCGTGTCACTCTGTAGAAGTCTGGACCTCTTCCTTCGTTGGCTACGGCGTGGCCTCTTCTTCTTGGACGTCGTCCTATTTCTCCTATCTCCTTACCCGCTGCCTTATATATACATTATAGTTTGCTCTAAATATCGTATTCTTCCCAATAAATAACATTTCTCATACACTCCTATGTCTGTGTTTGTGCCATTGTGCCATGTACACTACTTATCATGAGGGATCTCATGTTTACATTCCCTTTCGAGTGTCATTTGACACTATCACATAGCGTGACGTCACTTCCGGTGACGTACTTCCGGTTTTACGGCCGGATTGTTAGTCCCGCCCCTAATGTTTAAAAATGAGCGCCTTCCACTGTCACCTTGCCCATGAACAAGCGGTGGATGCCGAGTTACATTGTGGCAGGAGACACTACTATCTACTACTGGTAAGGGACCTCACTAGTTTACCTTTTCACATATTGTCATTCCTTCGGTAGGGACGCATTTTGACCCACATTCTCTTAGATAGATCGCATTGGTAATCAGAGTTCTGGACCCGGGCCTCATTACCAAGTTCATTGATGGTGGGTACACATTTTTCTTGGGACATGCTCTTTTACGCTGAATGTCAGATATTTATGACTTATTCTGGCTGAAAGCCAGACATCTAAGACGTATTTTTTGATCATGGTTTCAGATAGAAAAAGGAAATTACGGGGCAATACAGATTTGAATTGACAAGTACTTACAAGGATATCATGATCAGGGACATACAGACTTATCTCTAGTGTATTTATGGTCCGGGTCCCATCACCCTGCATATAGAGACATATATGGTACGGTTTTCAGTATATATTCTCTGTATATATATTTTTTTCAACAATCAATGTATGATCTGGAGAGATCTATTTACACCTTATTTATTGCCTAGGTACATTTATACCAGTGACCCATGTCGCAGGACATACGAAATTTTGTATGATATACCACAGGTTGGTCATTTTCCTCATACACAGATTGCTTTATATATTTAAACCGATGCTCCTACCATAGTCAACATATAACAAGGCTTATTTTTTCATATCGACTTAGGCCTCATTCGGACCGTAGGCAATTGATTCACGGACCCTTTTGCTCCCTGTTATACCTTTATGTAAGTGATCCCATATACTGAACATATTTACCTCACCCCGGTTTCTTGTTTTGACTGACATGAACATATATTTAAATCTAGATATCTGCCACACAATTTTTCTCTACATCTCAAGATCAGTCGGGTATGTTTCATACTTTATTTCCCCCCCCTCCTTTTTTTCGTTTTCTGTGACTTTTACCTCTTGTTCACATTTTATATCTAGGTCTTCCCACCACTCATGCACATGATTTTGAGGTCTTTATTTCTTGATGTGATGATCATACATTATTGTTCATAGTTTTGATTTATTGTTATTATATATTCTTTTCAACTTCTGTACCGTTGCAGTATATTGAGAAAGGTCAGAATGAATTGACCGAAATGTCTATTATGACTGCGAATAAAATTCTACCAATCATTTCAAGTTGAGTGCCAAAAATTTATTTTTTATATATTCTCTGGTGTGGGAACCTTTTTTGTGCACCATTTCAGCTGTGCCACGGTATACATGTGGATAAAATATTGACTGGTTAACAACAAGTATGGTGTCTATGTACTAACTGAACTATAAACTCTCACTATAACATGTCCAGCAGACATTGTAGGATTACTATATGAATTTTATTCTATTACTGCTCAGTCTCTGACTAAGGTCTTACTCATGCGTCCATGTTTAAACACACAAAATGGTATCTGTGTCATTGGTGTATGGTCAGTGTAAGATTTTACAATAGGGGTATATGCACACGTTGCCTGGGGACTACGCATGCTCAGATTCAGATCTAGTCTCCCGAGATCTTGGGACAAGATCTGAATCTAAGCATGCACCGCCCCAGTGGCCATTTTCGCAGAGGCCATCGCATCACTGCAATGGAGCTTCGGGGGCTTTGATAAAATGCCGACGAAGCCCCCCCTTGCTGCACAGAGCCACCGCCCCAGCACAGAAATCCACACCGAGAACTGCTGCCACAATGAGGTAATAGGGATACTTCCCGGTGAGGTGCCCCCTCTGCACCTTATCATCGGGACCACTCCAAACCCCCCCTTCCCCCCACTACCATACGCAATAACCGCAGATTGCTCCGCACCTGCCCTATAAGCCTACATCCGGTGTATAAGATGACCCCCAGCTTTTAAGATTTTCAAAGGTTAAAAAAAATCATCTTATACGCCGGAAAACATGGTATGTCCAGGGAGATCTCTAAAGTATGATGTCCAGCGACAGGTGACCTATAATATATAATGCTCAGGTAGTAGATATATAATATACAATGTACAGTCCAGGCAAATCTATAATATCTAATGTCCAGCTAAGACCAGAGGCAGAGATGTATTACTACACTCCCACCCATCTCACACTATCTGGGACTGGGAGCAAACATTGCCAGTGCTGCTGCTGCTGCTACCATTCACTCTCTGGGGCCATCTCAGAGCGAACATTGCCGCTGCTTCTGTGTGTGCTCCAGCCTCCAGGCAGAAACGAGGCTGAGGAGTCTGAGGGAAGTGGTGAGTCTGACACAGCCATGCAGCAAGCAACGCATGGTAGGGACATCATGTTTCCTTACCTATGTGTACTGCTCTGCCACTGAGAGGGCCAGGCCAGCAATGTGTGACAGTTTCCCAGCCAGGTTGAGAGACAGCCAGGTGCTGCTGTTCCACCTCAGCCCCACGCACTGCCGGTAAGTGGACTGGTAGACTAGTGGTAGCAGGGTAACGTGGTTAACAGTCAATAACCTTCCGTGCGGGCATGAAATTAGGCTGTGACTGAGCAAGGGTGACTCTGCCGCCCCCTATCTTCAGGGATGATCATGCACCACCGGACTTAAAAGGTGCCACCCCACCCCTCCCCCACATCCTCCCATCCTAGGCATGTGCCCTCAAGTGCCTAATGGCAAGAATACAGCCCTGCTTCCTGCAGCACAGTAACATTCTGGGATGTAGAAATGAACGTGGCCTTCTGTCCTTCAGAGTACAGGCATATCTTCTCTAGCCAGTCTTATCTGTTATGGAAAGAACAAAAATAAGCAAATTAGATAAGGCAGAACTAGAAGTTTATCAACAGTTCATGAGTAGAATATAGAAGAACCTTACCATCAAGTTTTTAGTAACAGAAGGATTGGAAAGATGTTTTAACATCAGCACTGCCTGGAGGTAATGAAGATAAGGAAAGGATGCCAACATCTGAAGTGCGATACCAGATAACACATGTGTAAAAATACTCATACATGGGGTCTTGCCACCCTCGGCACATGGTGGCAATCAAAAGGGGTCCTGTGCACTGGATTCAACCTGCGTAAAAGGAAAAAATATTAGTAAAGGTTACATTTTCTAAAACCACAACATCAAAAATTCCACAATCTGCGGTGTAAAACTGAGTGCTACTTGCCCTTTTTACTTTAATTGCCAAACTCCTGGTTGATCTCCCTATAAATGTCTTTAATGCCTTCTATAAATGCCTCAGCATCCTGTTTTAGGCCTTCAGAAAGGTTGTTTGGAACTTGAGGAATTGCTGAATATGGCTAGTCTCTTTTTTTAAAGTGCTGTTTGATGTCTTAATCTTAGAATAGGTGCTAATAAAAGCTTGTGTTCTCCAGGTCTTTCAGAAATTCCATAGAGATGTCCTCTGGGTTTACAAAGTAAAGATAATGAGAAACTTTTCCATTGTAAAATTGAAGTATATATATGATTTAAAGATGTTCCTCTAGGATAGATCTCAACGATCATCATGGAATCAAAGTCAAACTCAAGTAAAACCAAAAAGGTCTCTAAGATTTGTTCTTTTCTAATAGTAGCATTAAAAATTGGAGCTGCACAGTATGATTCCAGTATAGCAATATTACATCCGCAGAAGCAGCACTCCTCCACTATCCCACGCCGGGATCTGCTGCAGACAGAACCAGGTTTACTGACATGGAAGCCCCAGTTAGTGAAGATGAATTGCAGCATGTCCACCAATTCCGAGCCACAGAGCATCTCCCGGGAGTGAGACCTCGTGCACTGAGCGTTGGCGACTCCCATGTAGAGCGTAAACACCAGAGACAAAGTATTACCTGATAGTGAGCGGTACGGCCATCTTTCTCACTAACATTGGCCGTTTTTATTTTTTTGCAGTCTTGGAGATACATGACTGTCAGTGCCAGATATTGACTGTATGAACGCATGCAAATGTATTAACAGCTCCCAGGGCTGCTGACAGGACTTTGCACTGTGGAATCTCAAACCATGTAACAGCCAGTTCTGATGTTTAAAGAGAATATGCAGGGCAGGAACCATATATTTTTTTTTTTCCTCCAAATGTGGGAGGAAAATGGCGGTGTCTTATGGTCTCAATGTAGCTGTCGGACACATGGTGGTGAAGTGGGCTCACTGCTGATGCTCAGCTTGGTGTACGGCAGTAAGAAGCAAGGGAGGCGGGAGCTCCAGTGTCGGGGAGTTAAATAAAAATGAATATTCACTGCTCACTATGCCTTTATGGGTGAGGGGATCAGACAAAATTTAACTCACTGATGCCAGAGCATCTGCCTCCCTTTTTTGTGTACTTTGAACACCTGGTCACATTGGAGCTAAAGGGGGGTGTACCAGTGGTGAGAAGCAAACCACATTGACCATATTTATTGCTACAATTTTTTTTTTTTTTTTTTTACCTATTTTCCCTCCTCTAAAACCTATATGCGTCTTATGGTCCCGTGACCTTTTAGTGCAGAAAGCACGATAGTTCAGATACATTTAACCTAAAAGTATCATATTTGCCATCTTCCTTATGCTTGATTTGGCAGTCATTTGTCAAATACTTTGAAGCTTTCCAACACTGGGGAGTCCAGGTCATGCATCTTGTAATTGCTAGCCTCGGCCAGATTCTTCCGGAGGGTGGAGCTCCTCCTGAAATGGACAACAAAATGTTATGACACTACCACCAGAAGATCTTCTACCAAAACAAATTATCAGCATTAAGCAGGGATAATGTCTTGGTCACACGGGATGGCCTGCATGTTGAGGCTGCACAGTATTCAGAAAAATGGCGGCACCGTATAATAACTGCACAGGCACAATAAGATTTCCCAGTGGACTGTCACAGAATAAGATGGTGATGAATCGGAGGTAAAGGAAGATCCGACGAGGGCTACAGGCAGCAAAACTTTTTTTTAAGGCTAATTTCACACTAGCATTCTTGGGCGCAGGGTGGCCGCTAAGCCTCGCCCCTGGCTGCGCCCCCTCCGGTCAGTGTCTCCTCTGATCGCATGAGTCTGCATGTGATCAGCGTATCCTATATTTAGCGTTGGATACGCTGATCGTGCGCTGGTCTGATTTTGCTGGTGCTGCGCCCTTTTTGCGCTGCGCCCAGAGCACAAAAATGCAACATAGCATGTTTTTGTGCGCTTGGCGCAGCTCCAGCAAAATCAGACCAGCGCACAATCGGCGTATTCAACGCTAAATATAGGATACGCTGATCACATGCATCCTCATGCGCTCAGAGGAGGAACTGACCAGAGGGGCGGAGCTAAGCCACGGCCCTGCGCTGTGCCCAAGAACGCTAGTTTGAAACTAGCCTAAGGCAAGTACACATAATGTGTATAGATGGTGTCTGGGGCCAGAGCACCAATCTTTTACCCACACTTCCAATAGTCGTTTTGGTTCTAGGCCCCGGCCACATGATATTCTGAATGAACCCTGAACTTGTAAGTCGGTCTTCGCTCATCCCTGGTGTTCAGAGTTTTAAAGGAAGAAGTGCACTTCCCAGCTTCTTCATCCTCAGACATGTACTTCATCAGAAAATTGCCCAAGAATATACAAAACTATTTTTAATCTGTATAAAAATGTATATCTTCCTATAAAAGACATACATGTTGTATATGCTGGATAAATTACCATGGCACATTTCAGAAGTCATTGAATAACCTAACTGCAGTGCACATATTAGAAATGTTAAATATAAAAAATGACTAATGGCCTAGAAATGATCAAATTACTTTATTAACATCTCTAATAGAATACAATTGACAAATTATTTTGCAGATGGTGGAAAATTAAAATCAATAAAAATAACAGTGTGAAGTTGAAAGGATGGAGAATAAACTAAAGGAGCAAAATCAATTCATAACAAGTTGTATATTTGAATGTACAGAAATGGCAGCGTCAGATTAGTAGCAGCACGGTGGTGGTAGTAATAGATGGATAGATAGCATGAGCACGTCATATATCTATATCTATCTATCTAACAAGTTTGTATTATGGAATGTCAGTCAGATATGCTTATATATAGGATAATATGGACAACAAAACGAGATGCATAAGAGGTTTATGTAGGAAAGGGCACCAAAAAACTGTAATATATCAAATGCACTATATGGCGATAATAGTATATCAAAAAGCAGTATCAAGTTGGCACGTAAAAATTGTGCTGATGTATTTGATAATTAGAATAACCAATAGATACAAAAGATAAATATGTAAAAAAAAAAAAAGAACCAGAAGCAGTAAGTATAACCAGCACACTATATGGCTATGATGCAAAGTATAGCAGTATCCAATCAGTATGAAGCTGCACTATATGGCAATGCTGTGTATAAGGGTAAAGTATAATGTGCCAAAGTGCACATCAGTATAGCCAATGTACTATATGGTGGTAATACATAGTGTAATGTGCTAAAGAGTACAAACCTGTAAGATGTGTGCGTATACACTCAGATATTTTACAGCACTTTATTGCTATTATTACTATTATTCATTTTTATAGCGCCATTTATTCCATGTTGCTTTACTTCTCTACTTGTGTGCCTTTTACTGCTCATCTTTATTGTACTTGTCTTTGTATGCTCCTTTTTCACATGTAGAGGACCCTGCCCGTGAGGTCTCAGTCTACAGGGGATAGGTGTGGATACACTAGGAGCTGGTCGTGCGGCAGTTCAGTAGACTTGGGATCATTGCAGGTTGTAGGCTTGTCAGAAGAGGTGGGTCTTCAGGTTCCTTTTGAAAGTTTCTGTGGTAGGTGAGAGTCTGATGTGTTGGGGTACAGTTCCAGAGTGTGGGGGAAGCACGGGAGAAAACTTGTATGCAGTTGTGGGAAGAAGAGATAAGGGGGGATTAGAGAAGGCGATCTAGAGAGGATTGAAGGTTGCATGTAGGTAAGTACCTGGGAGGCCATGTCACAGATGTATGGAGGAGACAGGCTGTGGATGGCTTTGTATGTCAGTTAGGGTTTTGACCTGGAGCCTCTAGACAATACTAAGCCAGTGAAGGGCTTGGCAGAGGAAAGGCTGGGGAATAACAGGGAGACAGGTGGATTAGTCGGGCAGCAAAGTTTAGGATAGATTGGTTCTAGAGAGGAGGCCAGAGAGAAGGAGGTTGCAATAGTCGAAGAGGGAGATGAGGGCTTGCACAAGCATCTTTGCAGTTTCTTGGTCAAGGAATGTACGGATCAGGAAAATTTTGAGTTGGAGTAGGTAGGATGCAAGGGCTTGGATATGAGAGAGAGGGCAGAGTCAAGGATTACACCGAGGCACCCAGCATGCAGTACTGGGGAAAGTGAGCAGCCATTGATGTTGATGGCTTGGTCTGATGGATGGGGAGAGTGATATGGGGGGAGAAAGATGATAAATTCTGAGTTGTCCATGTTTTAGTTTTAGAAAGCATGCAAAAAAAGACGAAATGGCAGACATTGTGTGATTTTGGTCAGCAAGGTGGTAATGTCATGTCTACATCTGTCACTGGCGTAGAGATGATACTGAAAACCATGGGATTCTATGAGCTGTCCCAGGCCAAAGGTGTAGATGGAGAAGAGTAGGGGTCCAAGAACTGAGCCTTGGGTAACACGACACATTGTGGGCAAGGTGAGAAGCTGGTGTGGGAGCATGATACTGAATATTCGGTCTGTTATATATGATGAGATCCAGGATAGGGCCAAATCTGTGATGCCAAGAGATGAGAGGGTCTGTAGTAATAGGGAATAGTCCACTGTGTCAAAGGCAGAAGACAGGTCCAGGAGGAGGACAGAGTAGTATCACTTGCTCTTCACGGTTTGTTAGTCATTGGTGACTTTAGTTAGAGCGGTTTCAGTTGAGTGAAGCCTGATTGTAACAGGTCAAAGAGGGAACAATGTCTAATTATACATGGGATCCTGTCCCCATTAGGAAGATACATGTGCTTATAGGAAAGTCCATCCACCATACCTACAGACACCTAAAATTACAATAAATATAAAAAAATGTACCATCAGGAGGGCGTATTCTTGATGCGTTGTGGCTTCATCATCCAGAAGTCTGGAAAGAATTCCTGTGGGTATGAAAACTTGCTATTCTTGAATTAAAGAGAATCGTACGAGACGATGCTCAGTTTTTCACCAGTTTCTGCTTCTTCGCTTCTTCCACAGCTTGGTTTAGCTCTGCTTCATCTGCAGATTTTTTTTTTTTTCAATATTTGTGCAAATGTGCAGATGGCTTGTCATGAAGCTTGATGCATGTGTTGCAGGCAAGGAGATTGTGGTTAGCAGAGGCCATCTTCACTGTGGGGTAGAATTTGAAGAATAAGTCTTGTTCCAGAAAGTCAGTAGGTCCAAATGCCAAAATAGGAAGGAGCAGAGGGCAAACTTCCAGTAGTTTTAGGCAAGTGAATTGACAACATGGCTTATGCAGCTCTGTGTATATATACAGGTACTATGGCCAATCAGATTGAAGGTAGAAAATTAAATTGCCACAATTATTTATTTGTAACAGAATCCTGTGTAGTCAGTTGGATGGAGATGTAAATTGTCAATATAGTGAGTGATAAATCAAGGTGTTAAATTGGGTCCTAATGTTAATGAATTGAGCAGGTCTATCAGTGTGAAATCCCTCATTTCTTTGTCTTCCTTTAAAATGATCTTTCAGTATTAAGACTTTTATATGCCCTTCACTGTCCAGGTCCAGAGAACTTTTTTCCCACAGGTGTCTCCAGCATCACTCCCCAGAATACTGCTGTCAATTTAGGATATAAAGGTATTTACATTGATTTTCTGGCTGACACGATACCGCAATATCATTTTTATTATATATTATGTTAAACAAAATACAGAATAGAAGTGAAAATACTCTATTGCCATCTACTGTTAAAATTTTTTTTCACATATACTAATTTAAGTGTAATGTGCATCCTCTGTGTATTCTCATTGGGGACCAATAATGCGTCTTCCTTTTTGAACCTTTACATTCTGTTAAATGAGCACAAGATGGAGATACACGGGAACATTTGTTAATAAACTTTGTCTTCAGCTCTGCTGTGGTGCCAGATTTATGAGATGAGCTTGGCTCACTGGTGGTGTTAGGTGACATGAATCAAGCTTATAACATAAATATAGGACCCAGTATAATAAATTGCAGTCTTTAATAGTTACATATGGCCAAAAGTTTGTAATGACCAGAGGTCCGATTGAGATCCATTGTGTCACAAACCGAGATTGAGGCAGAAATACCAAGCCTTTACTCAAACAGCAGATCAAGTAGAACTTAGTATATGGAAGAAACATATTGAATCCCCTTATACAGTACACTCACTCAGAGCTGAAATCACTATGTCAATCCAAGGTTCCCTGAAGAGTGTATTACACGGAGATTTGAAATTTACATAACAAAGGTCAATTCTTGTACTCTGAGAACAGGTGTAAATCTAATGTAGTGATATCAAGGGACCCCCTGGAATGGCACAGTCAGTATAACCTACCAAAATCTACAATAACAATACATGTAAATATAATATGTAATACAAAGGTCCTTAAGCACTTCAACTAGGGATACCTAGGTATCTGACTATGGTACCTTTAACCTGAGGTGAGTCTCCTCTCAGGCATATAGATTGCGTAGGCTGCAGCCAGTCCCAGATCTTCGGTGCCAATCAGTTGCAGCAACACAAGGTTCCTCATCTTGTTGGCTGGTGCCAAGCCCAAACGCCAGCAACTTATAGTCCTGTAGCCTCAAGATGCTGTCTCTCCTCCAGTAGTCCTTCATGAATTCTCCTAGAAGCAAATGTGCCTGTTTTTGTATAAAATCTGTCTAATATTGCTTCTCAGCTCATCACAGCAGGGACTCCACAGTCACACAGCTCTCAGGAATGCACTGTCTTTGTTCCATAGCAAGGTCTCAGGCTCCCAAGATGAAGAGTTGCAGTACAGTCTCATACAGCGTTCAATCTTTGCTTCTCACAAGCTGCTCCACATAGTGTCCCTCAGGGCAGTCTCTCTTCTCTTCTGGAAGCTTCCCTTTACAGCTCTAGCCAGCCAACACTGGGCCCCAGCACACAGACTCCCAGGCACTCGCAGCACCTGCTCTTAGCTGAAGCAAGCAAACACCACAGGGTCCTATTGCTCTCATGGTGTAATCACAAGCTAATAGTGTGGTTTTTATGTTTTAATAAAAAAAAAGTGTTCATGTAACTCAATTAACTAAGCAATCCATTAACATACAAAAGCTAGAAATGTCTTCCCAGGCACCAGACAAACTGTTTTCAGAACTTCAGGGGCTGATGAAGATGATTGCTTGATCCGTTTGTATTTCATAAGCCTGTGCACTAGATTTGCTCTGAGAGGGGTCTGATATCCATGTAAAGGTTCCCTGGCAAAAGGGATGTACAAAGAAATCATGGGCCCTATAGCAGAAGGTCTAATTGGGGACCTCCTCCCAAAAAATGTGGTTAAATCACAGAAGACCTTGTATTGTGAAGCTACAGCCTTTACTAAGTAATATTCATACTATTGAAGCCCCTAGATTCTCTCGCATTGCCCACATAAAGTATGATGCCAACAAAAGTGACCTCAGTATCAGTCCCCAGACAAAGCTTCATTGTATAATTGCTGAAATACTGTAAAATGGCCCCATCATAGCCCTTCAAACAGTAGAATGGCCTCCACATAGCCATGTAAAAGGTAGAATGGCCCCCACGTAGTTCTGCAAAAGGTATACTGGCCCCCATGTAGCCGTGCAAACCATATAATGGCTCACACGTAGCTCTGCATGCGGTGTAATAGCCCCCTTCATAGCCCTGCAAATTTTATAATGGCCTCCATGTACCCCTGTGAATGGTATAATGGCCCCTACACAGCCCTGCAAACAGTATAATAGCCCCCACATATACCTTCAGATACTAAAATGGCCATGCATATAATGACCCTCACATAGCCCTCCAAGTAGTATAATGCAACCCCCCTAGTCCTCCATATAATATAATGGGCTCCACATAGTCTTCTAAATGGTAAAACTGGCCCCACATAATCCTCATTACAGTAGGTCCCATATGGTATTCCCCTTTACATTAGGGCCCATTTAGTATTTTCTATACAGTAGGGCTCATATAGTATTCACTTTACAGTAGAGATCACAGCTAAGGAAGTTGGGGTTATTCACGTCAATGCTTTGGTACTGACCCCTAAGCATTGTTACAGGGGAGCCCCACCCTGGAACACCATGGATGTCATGGCAGTTCAGTTCCACACGCTGGAACAGACTTTGTACGCGGATATAGGTGGTAGGTTGAACAACACAAGAACTGAGCAAATATACTTTATATTTTATAAAGTGAGTTTATTAGTATAATTTAAAATGATACATGAGGGACAAACCAGCATTAGTGAGTCAGGAAAGCTGATTCTTAGGATAGGCAGCAGTGAGACCTGTGCGTGCAGCAAGTGGCCGATGCTGGACTGTCGGCAATCCAGCATTTCTAATGTCAATTTCTTGATCAATGTATTTTTTTTTTTCTTCCGTTATTCCTGGTCTTTATCTGGTGTATTTTGTATGTTTTTGTCCACTGTTGGTTAATTCTGCATCCATCTTGGTTTTGCTGGTGTCCTGGGGCAGTTGTGCTAAGAATGGATAATAGATTTTTATAACATTTTACCACATACAATTTTTGTGAGATCTCCAGACATGTTTACTAATATTTCAAAATCTATAAAACTCTCCGTACTTTATTCCTTTTCTATAATATGACAGCATACAACGGCTCAAACATCACAGCACCAATGGCAAGGCCTTCTGAAGCAACATGTGTCTAGATTTTCTAGACTTCGGCATTTTTCGTCTCCATCTGCTCATCGCTGTTGCCTTCTGCACATTTGTGCAGATTAGGGGAAATATGTCTCTTGTATAAAAGCAAATATCCAGAGTTACACTTCTAGCATGATTTCTGCCTGATGTTACAATCTAATTTTACTAATGCTAAAGAAAAATGTATATTCTATAAACCTCATTATCCTAGACCCCAACCAAACAAAATTATTTTTTAAAGTATTTCTGAAAATCCCCAATCCGGGCTATTGTTTCCACCATTGGTCCATTATGTTGTTCACTCGGGACTGGTTGGTTTTCCACAGCTGCTTTCCAAAACATCTTCTCACATCATCATCTGGTTGTTGGTCCTGTAGCAAATCTGATTAATAGATAATAGAAAAATAATCATATATATATTTTTAAATGTTTGTGAAACCTGTATACCTATTGCCAGGTGTAACTTTATGCTTACCTAATATATATAGTTCTGCCGTCTCCTCCACCTGTCATAGAAATGTTGCCCATGTAGTTTTGATGCCATCAAACATGTTTTCCCAGTCGGTGGATCCTTCTCCACAGTAATAGAATGTGTTTTACAATATACAATATATTCTTCATCTTTGTTCTGCCATAGAGAAATAGGAGGGTTTTCTTAGTGGATAGATTCAGCTCTGAAAAGAGAAAATATTTCACTAGTGTTGATCAGAAAATGTGAGACGAGTGAATATTATACTAATATTGTGTTACTTTGAGGTGGAGTCCTTCCATAATTTTGCTGCTTTAATTAAACTATTGATGGTATTTCTTCTGTAAACCCTTTCTGCGGTAGCATTTGAGTGTGCAATGGATTTTGCAAATAAATACTTATAATTGCTCTCTTTGCAATTAGAGGCAACACATGTTTCAGTCGTCCTCCGGCCACTTGGCTACTTACTGGCTTTACTCCAAATCTAGGTAATATATTTAATGTTTCTCTTTTCATTTGTTTAGTAGATATAGGAGCGGCTCCCCCTGGACATGTGCATCCACCGCCGGCTCTGGAAGGCTGGAAGCCCAGCCAATATTCCAAAACACGATGATGAGCAGTCACATCTGTAGTGGAGATGCTTTGTTCAAAGAGCCACAGTAAAGAAACAAGACAATGTGTTTCTGCTCCAGAGTCTTCCTCACGTTCTAGTATCAGTAAAGAGAGATCTTGGAACAAACAAACTCCTATTTCTGCTCCAAAATGGCACAGTAATGTTGCTCTACTACAGTGGTGCTGGGATTTTGCTTATTTTTTCTATAGATTAAATGTTTAGCTTGTTCATATGTCATGTATAAATTTAACATTCCCTTAACTAACTGAAATCTCTATACTTCTGCACTATCCTCTCCATTTGTTCACCACGTTGAAGACTTGGACTTTATTGTGCTGGTGCACTAGCTGGTCTAAAGTGTCAAAGGACTCGCTGAAATTGCTTATTCCAGTTGTATCACTACTGCTAATGTTTTGGTGTTGAAGAATTGACGTGTCAGAGGTTGGAAGTCTACAGCTGCAATGTGAACTGTGTGTGGGGGGAAGCACTCTAGGCTGTGTCTAAGCGTGTTGTGAAACTACAGCATTGGCGGGTCCATTTACAAGGTGGGAGCACCTGGTTTAATTTGGTTTTATAATTTGGATCTAACAAAGTGGCAACCTGGTAGTCAGCAGTATTCCTAATCATAACTATACGGGGATCATGTTGCAGATAGTGCAGCAAAAAAGTATGTCAGGCTCTACCATGAGGTACAAGCCTATGCTGTGTTGGTGGTTGAGTACCACTGATGCTCATTTCCTTTTTTAACCTCCTGCCAAACACTAACAGAGGGGAGGATTATCCTCTTCATCTGACAGTTGCTCGCCAATTGCCTCTTCCTCCTCCATTTGTTCCTCATATCTTTCCCCTTCGATAACAATGTCTGTTATCCCCAGCCTACCTCGATCACAGTAATCCACCTTCCATTGGCACCCACCTATGACTACAGTCTTGAACCTATAGACAATGTTGTCCCTTCTGCATCCTCCTCTGCCTTCTCATCTTCTGGGACCACCATCTCCTCCCACAGGCTATTGACTTTGCTCCTGCATATAGATGACCGGAATAGGGATGCTGATGACGGCATCCTTAGCGCTAGCCTTCTTAGTAGCCATTTAAAAACTGTACAGAATGGTGCAGAGGTTTTTATCTTTCTCCGCTCCATTAACGTGATATGCACCGCAACCGTACAGCTTTGGCCCAGGCTATACAACATGACATACTGTGTCAGGGATTGTTGCTGCTGCCAGTCGCTGCAATACCTGCAGAATGGTATTCCACTGTCGACATATTGTCCATGCCAGTTAACAAGTTGATAAACGAAGACCTCTGTATTGATGCCAGTCAATGACCTGAGGGGTGTGAATGGCAGAAATGAGCACAACTTATGTCTTCTGTAGCAGCTCACCCAGGCCAGGATAATGATGGATTAAACATTGTACCACCAGGTTGAGGATGTGAGCCATGCAAGGCATATGTGAGCTTACCTCTCCATAAGGCTGCCACCACGTTCGCACTGTTATCGGACACAGCCTTCCTTGGATGCAGTACCAGCAGAGACAGTCATTGATCAAACTCTGCCTGGAGAGCTGTCCACAACTCTTCAGCTGAATGATTGTGATCTCCAAGGCATAGCATAGCAATTTTGATACTGCCTGATTGCGGTGAACCCTGACTGCTCAGTAAGAAGGTGGTGGGGTTTTGCTCTGCACTGTCAAAATGCGTGTCTCGTTAAGGCAGAGGTTGAGGGCACAGGTGGAGGCCCTATGGGAAATGGAGAAGGCATTAAATGTAAGGGTACCGTTACACCTAGCGATGCACCAGCGATCCCGACTAGCGATATGAAGCAGTCAGGATCGCTGGTGCATCGCTAGGTGGTCGCTAGTGAGCTGCCACAGAGGCAGATCTCACCAGCGACATCGCTGGGGACGGGGGTCGCTACTTAGCTGTCAGACGCGGCGATCCTGCGTCCTCCCGCCCGGCGCCACAGGAAGCCCCAGCAGGAAGTGGCCGACGAGGAATGGTCCAGCAGCTTCTTGCGTGATCAACGATAACCAGTGGGGGAGCCGGTCGGTGGTAAGTATCAGACACAGCAATATCGCTGTAACGTCACAAAATCGGTGACTTTACAGCGATATTGCTAGCGATATCGCAGTGTGTAACGGGGGCTTTAGGCTTGCGGTACAAACCTTGTGATTCCAAGACTTGTGGAGGAGCACCTGTCCCCATAGCCATCAGTCACCCAGTGCCCAGTCAGCAAGATGCATCACCATTTGCCAAGCTTACTTGTCCTAGTGTCTGTTGTGAAATGCACCCTGGAAGACAGATTTTGTCAAGGAATGAGTGTTCTCTGCAACATGCTGGTGTAGAACAGACACTGCTTGTGACGGGGTATGCGACAGAGCAGGAAGAGACACCAGGCAGATAAATGATCCAATGAGAGTTATTGGAACAGGGAGTTGGGCAGCACAAATGAGGGTAATGCTACAGCTTCCGGAATGAGTCCACACAAAGGGAGCCAATCCGGGGAGTGCCACCCGGTAATTCAACGCCAGACCAAAATGGAAAAAGTTCTTGGATGAGTTCAATAGATCCATCAGATGAGGGATACAACACAGTCCCACCTGGCGGCTTTTAATAATACTCACTCTCGCCTCAGCATAAGATCTCAGCCCTACGCAGGTCACCACCAACTGACTGCCAAAAACATTTGTCTATTGTCCTGGGATCAGCCCCTCAAAGGGGTAGGTTCACACCAACTTTTTATCGTGAATCAAAATGGAAAAGAAGTTATGACAATGTAAATTACAAAATTTTGAGACAATAATAAAAAAAATGACATTAAACATATTCAAAATGGGGACAAAATATGCAAAAAGCCACTCAAGGTAAAGCAGACCAATAAATGTCAAAAAAAGCTTATGAAAAAATTGGAGTAATTTGTGGGAAAAACCTCACTGAAATAAGTATAATAGGCTTACATTGGTGTGAATACATACAAGTTAAATCCTAAACACAAGGAAATAACTCCTGCCAAATAGTATTGTCAATGTAGGTCCCATGATGTAATGTATAACAACAATGGAGACTGTGCAAAAAAGTGCCCAGAAAACTGCCCTATTATCCAAAGAGAATGTAGTTCAAAGAGCAACAGTGAGCAAGGATAAAATCCATAGAGCAAGCGGCCTAGATATATATTGAATCAAGGTGACAAAGATGTAGAATAAAGTATGAAGGTGGTGGCGGTACCCTGGCGCGCATTTCACATGTTGATTTTTTTTTTAGGGGAAATTCTAGATTATTGAAGCTGCCTCTAGGCATTTCCTCTTTGGAAACTTCTCAGTAGCTACATGTTAAAAAGTTGCAATCCCAGAGCTACCTGCTCTGTTCTGTCTTAAAGGTTTGCATATTGGATGAGTCCCATGCTGAGAATATCAGACAGATTCTCCCACTAGATGCAGCAAAAGGTAGGTGGTCCTAGGATTGATTACATTACAGTCCAGGAACACAGGCTGTAAAAGGGACACACTGTTAGAACCCCTCCCCCCCCAATTTGCATTCTAACTAGAGATTTCCATAGGCTGCTAGTCAAGTACACATGGCCATGGCTGACAGGACTCAGGGCTCCTCCTACTTGGACAATCCATCTGCATTTTGGTGTTGCCTGCCTCTTCTATATTGTATTGTAAAGCTATAAGGTTGAAGAGCCCGACTCCACTGTTGTTGGCATCCATTGTCCCAAGAGACTGTTCAACAAGTGAGTGGATTGTGATCAGTAACAACAGTAAGTTCTCACCTATAGAGATATGGCCTTAAGGCCCCGTCTCACTAAGCAATCTCTGTAGCGAGATCGCTGTGTGTGACAGCGATCAGCGAGCGGCCCCCCTGCCGGTATCGCTGATCGCTGCAAGAAATCTCTGGACATTTCTTTGGTCGCTGGTCTCCCGCTGGCCAGCACACATCGCTGTGTGTGACAGCGGGAGACCAGCGATCAGGTGTAAAAAATAATAAAAAAAATATAGTTATTCTCACCTTCCGATGTCCCGTTCAGCCATCCCGCCTCTCTCCACGCTCCGGTCCCAGTGATCCTTTGCACGAATGACCGCGAGACTTTGTTATCCCGCGAGACCGTGACATCTCGCGGTCATTCATGCAAAGGATCACTGGGACCGGAGCGTGGAGAGAGGCCGGAAGACTGCGCGGGACATCGGATGGTGAGAATAACTATATTTTTTATTTTGATTCTATTTTTTACAGGATGGCCAGCGATGCCGGGCGCTCGGCATCGCTGTGCTGATCGCTGGTGAAGCTGTCTGTGTGACAGCTCACCAGCGATCACATAGCGACTTACTAGCGATCCTGACACCTTGATATTGGTGTCGGGATCGCTGGTAAGTCGCTTAGTGAGACGGGGCCTTTAGTTTCCTGAGGGCCCATACTATAATCAGGCATTCCTTTTCAAAGGTTGCATAGGCCAATTCTTGACCCAGCAGTTTCCCACCTGCATTCACCTGGCTGAGTACAGCCCCCAGTCCATAAGAGGCATCCGTCTGCACAATAAACCTCCTTGTAGTCTACAGCAGCCAGAACAGGGTCACAGACCAGGGTGTCTGCAGCAGATTAAAAGCCTCATCACAGGCTGGAGTCCAAGTCCATATCTGGGGCATGGTTTTCTTGGTGAGGTCTGTAAGAGGCTTGGCCACAGGGCTGGAATGAGAAACTTTCGATGACTGGCAGTGCCGAAAAAAAGCCATATCTTGTTTCTTGGTTTGGGGTACAGGTTAATATCTAATAGCATGGATTTTGGCAGGTTCAGGACATGGCTTTCCTCCTCCTACTCTATGCCCCAGGTACTGGACTTCACCCATCCTCAACTGGCATTTATCAGGTCGAATGGTTATGCCTGCTATAAGAGTCCGGTCAAGAACTGCTACTTGATTCCCATGTTTCTCCCATGTCAGGCTAAAAGTGGCAATATCCAAGTATGCACAAGCAAAGTTGCTAAATCCCAGAGGATCTGGTCTACCATTCACTGAAAGGTTGCAGTTGCATTCTTGATTCCGAAAGGCATGTTTAGAAATTAATAGACCAAATGGAGTTATGAAAGCTGACCTTTCTCTCCCTCATTTAGAAGGATTGTCCAATATCCCTTACTGAGATCCAAGGAAGTAACATATCGGGCTCCAGGCTAGCCTGTCTAGCAGTATATCAATATGGGGTATTGGATAAGTATCAGTAATGGTATGGTCATTTAGTCATCTATAGTCCACACAAAATCGAGTAATCCCATGTTTCTTGGGTGCAAACACCACAGGAGAGGCCCAAGGGGGTATGGAAGGCCTGAATTATCCCAAGCTGTAACATCTTCAGTTCCTGCTGCATGGTGTCTTAAACTAATTCTGGTACCAGGTAAGGAGCCTGCTGTATGGGACGGATGCCCAGAGTGTCTGCATGGTGTTGGGTTACTGAGGTTTGACCAGGTCAGGATCAGAAAGCAGCCTGTCTCTGAAGCACTCTCAGCATTTGCTTTTTCTGTAAAGAATCTGGGTCATCTCTGAGTAACCTGTTCCACAGTCAATAGGGCACTTGCGGCTTCCACAAGATCAAGTAGTGAGTCCTCCACCTCCTGACAGTCTTCTGAAGCAAGCCAACAGCTTGCTATCACTAGTAGGGTCCAGTCGTGGTACTTGATCATATTCACATGGACAGTGATTGGTCTTAAACCCTGATCATCTAAAGCAAGGAAGTAATTGGTGTCATTCAGTTTTCTGAGAACCTGGAAGGTACCCTCCCATGTCTGCAACTTATTTTCCCAGTGGGGAACAATCATTAAGACCTGTTAACCTGCAAACTCCCAATAGAAGACATAGTATGACCGCAAAGCACGCTGTCTGATTTAAGCCATCCGCACATGATCCTGAGCAAAGCTAGCAAACTGAGCTAGGGTTTGCCAAAGCTTTAGGACCTGTTGGACAGGGGTTCTGGTATCTTCAACTTGCCCCTCCCCAATATTCTTTTAGTAGGGTTAAAAGTCCTGACCTTTCTTCCATAGAGTAGATCAAAGGGGGAAATTACAGTGGACTCCTGGGGAACTTCCCAATTTGCAAATAGGAGATGGGGTAGGTACTTCATCCAGTCTTTATTTCTGTCAGTGAAGGCCCTTAGCATATTTTCAATGTGCCATTGAACTGTTCACAAAGTCCATTTGTTTGAGGATGGTGTAGTGTTGTTCAGATCGCTCATACTCCATGTACACCACAGACCTTGTACCAGCTTTGACATGAACTGGAAGCTTTGGTCTGATAGGATCTCCCTTGGAAATCCTACTCTGAACATGGTAACCAAGGCCTTGGCTGCAGAAATACCTGACAAGGCCACAGCTTCTGGATATCTGGTGGCATAGTCCACAACAGTGAGAATGTACTGCTTTCTAGACTGACTTGGTTTAGCCAGGAATCCAATATCGACAGCTACTCTTTCAAAGGGTTCTTCTACTATAGGGAGTGGTTGCAAGGGTGCCTTTGGGTGATCTCCTGGTCACCCTCTACGTTGACAGATGTCGCAAGTTGTTAGAAAAATAACACTTAATTTTAAGAGCACAGAGGATAGAAAGGAAAGCAATATTGAATTGTGTGGATAAAGCAAATCTTGCTTAATATTCATTCAAAATGATTAAAAAATAGAGAACTTCATAACACAAAAATAGGTAGTATTAAGCTACTTTCTCACTTGCGTTTTTTGCGCTGCGCACTGTGCGCAGTGCAAACGCACATAAAAAAAGCATCATGCGGTTTTGTGCGCGTTTTTTGCGCTGATGTGCGCATTACCATGTGCACGTCAGTGCACCCATAGACTTTAATGGGTGGTTAGGTAAAAAAACGCATTGCGTGCGCATGCGGTTTTTGGGGCAAGTCGGACGCTCAAAAAATGCAACGGAGTGCATTTTGTGCGCCCGAGCGCACACTACAAAAAAATGCATGCGCATACAAACACGTGTATGCGCACCATTCACTCTCTGGGGCCGTCTCGGAGCAAACATTGCAGCTGCTTCTGTGTGTACTCCAGCCTCCAGGCAGAAAAGAGGCTGAGGAGTCTGAGGGAAGTGGTGAGTCACTGACAGAACCATGCAGCAAGCAACGCATGGTAGGGACATCATGTTTACTTACCGATGTGTACAGCTCTGCTACTGCAAGGGCCAGGCCAGCAATGTGTGACCGTTTCCCAGCCAGGTTGAGACAGACAGGTGCTACTGTTCCACCTCAGCCCCACGCACTCCCGGTAAGTGGACTGGTAGACTAGTGGTAGCAGGGTAACGTGGTTAAGTCAATAACCTTCCGTGCGGGCATGAATTTAGGCTGTGACTGAGCAAGGGTGACTCTGCCGCCCCCTATCTTCAGGGATGGTCATGCACCGCTGGACTAAAAAACCCCACAGGTGCCACCCCACAGGTGCCGCCCCACCCCTCCCCCACATCCTCCCGTCCTAGGCACGTGCCCTCAAGTGCCTAATGGTAAATACGGCCCTGCTTCCTGCAGCACAGTAACATTCTGGGATGTAGAAATGAACGTGGCCTTCTGTCCTTCAGAGTACAGGGATATCTTCTCTAGCCAGTCTTATCTGTTATGGAAAGAACAAAAATAAGCAAATCAGATAAGGCAGAACTAGAAGTTTATCAACCGTTCATGAGTAGAATATAGAAGAACCTTACCATCAAGTTTTTAGTAACAGAAGGATTGGAAAGATGTTTTAACATCAGCACTGCCTGGAGGTAATGAAGATAAGGAAAGGAAGCCAACATCTGAAGTGCGATACCAGATAACACATGTGTAAAAATACTCATACATGGGGTCTTGCCACCCTCAGCACATTGTGGTAATCAAAAGGTGTCCTGTGCTCTGGATTCAACCAGCGTAAAAGGAAAAAATATTAGTAAAGGTTACATTTTCTAAAACCACAACATCAAATATTCATCAATCTACGGTGTAAAGCTGAGTGCTACTTGCCCTTTTTACTTTAATTGCCAAACTCCTGGTTGATCTCCCTATAAATGTCTTTAATGCCTTCTATAAATGCCTCAGCATCCTATTTTAGGCCTTCAGAAAGGTTGTTTGAAACTTGAGGAATTGCTGAATATGATTAGTCTCTTTTAAAATGCTGTTTGATGCAGGGCTGTGGAGTCGGTAAGCCAAACCTGCGACTCAGACTCCTCAATTTCCCTTACTCCGACTCCACGACTCCGACTCCCACATATATTGCTTATATTTAAGTGAAAAATTTTATTCTAGTACAATGTGAACATCAGACATTAAATCATTTTTATGATACAATAATCAAGATATTTAGATAGAACATAATATTTATTGGAATACAACTTTAGAACACAAAAAACTGTAATATATTGCAAACATGTAATACACTATGTAATATTGATTACATATATATGTATAGTGTGTATGTGTGTATATGTATATATGTAATAAACTATAAGTGGCAAAAAACAGTTTTCAACAAAAACATTCTAAATAACATTTGTGCAGTCTATGAATTTGTTCTAAGAAATAGAATAGCCTCCATCAGATCCTCCTTCATAGATGACCTCAAATCTGACCTAATAATTTTAAGGCTAGAGAACAACCTCTCTAAACTAACTTGGTTGGAGGCAAAGCCATAACCACATGGGCAACATCTCTAACAATTCCTGAGGGTTCGCCATATCTGTAAGAAACGGTTTTAGTTGATCAACAATTGCCCTTTTCCAGCACGTCTCTTCAAGATGGAATCAATTTTAGGGGTTCTGGCGGCAATAACCAATTTCCTCACTTTTCCAATCAGATTTCCAGCATGTCGCTCTTGCAGACTATCTCTTATTGCCAGCTGCAGCGTGTGCACAACACAGCACATGTGAGGAATAGGAAAGTGTTTTGAAGCAGCTTCAACAAGATCATCTATTTCTACAGTATAATTTTGCTGTTCTTCTGTAGTAATATCTGTTTGTTCCTCAGCTACATGAACAGCACTGTGGCCTTCCATCTCAAACATACTGAATCCTAAATGTTCTTCTAGCTGTTGTTCATTACTCTCATTCATCAGTGTTATTGTACTTATGTTTGAAGCATTGTCTGTTACAATAGCAAGAACCTGTTCTTTATTGAGTTCGTAATCTTGCAGAACTTTTTCCACTAAGGCCTGGAGAAACTGGCTGCTGTGATTTAGTTTTAGTATCTTTTACTGCCAGCGTGTGGTAACAATTTTTGTTGTCACAAACATAACGAACATTGATGGCAAAATAGTTCACTCTGTGACGTGTGCAGGCATCCTTTTTAAGAAACATGAAGCGTCTTTTGAGAGTCTTTTTAAGATCTTCCTTTTGTTTAAGGGCTTCTTCAATCATAAATTTTCTAATACTTTCTCTTTCCAGAGAAACACCAAGTTTGGGGGCCATTTCTCCATTAAGAGCTGTAAAAGCTGGTCGTGCAAATAATGATAATGGTACACAGTCCTTCAGAGCAAGCTGTATGCGCTGTCTTTTAGACATATCTGCTGTCATTGTTACAGTAACTTTGTCACTACAAAATATCTTGTTAATGATGTTTGAGACGCTCTTTCCTCCTTCTTTGCCTGGCAGGAAGTGTTAGTCTGTGTGCTACCCGGCTTTCATTCTTTTTGGTACAGATATGATATTGATACAGATATGGATAAATGGATGGATAGAGCAGATTACTAATCTGATTTTGATATTGAAAACATTATGAGCTCAAAAACCTTTCAGGTGATGCGGTTTTTTAAAAATCTGATCAGCTTTTGCAGCTGAAAAAAATTCCACAAAAAACGCAGCAAAAATGCTGTGTGTGAATGTAGCCTGAGATCAAGAATAGAACAGTCATTTATAGGGCATTTCATAACTTTCCCAAATTCCTATAAAAAAAATATTCTTCACATTCTGCATTCAACTACTGTACCCAATTTATTATATATTTTAGGAGTCTGAGTCGGTCCATTTTATACCGACTCCAACTCGACTGCGCCAAAATGAGCACCGACTGACTCCACAGCCCTGGTTTAATGTCTTAATCTTAGAATAGGTGCTAATAAAAGCTTGTGTTCTCCAGGTCTTTCAGAAATTCCATAGAGATGTCCTCTGGGTTTATAAATAGTGAGCGATACCGTTCGATACCCAAAAATATCGTATCGGATGGTATCGCCCGATACGAAAAAAATATCGGGTATCGCCGATTCCGATACCGGAAGTCCCATTCAAGTCAATGGGACTTCCGGTATCAGAATTTAAAAAAAAGCCCTTTATTTCCTTGTTGGCTAATTCTACATAATTGAAAACAAATAAGAATCATGTAGAATGTATTGTGGGAGGTGGAGGAGACATTAAAGGTATAGTGGTTTATTCAAATCACATGGCATAGCATTAATTCAAATTTTTTTTTTTCAAGACGTTAGGAGTTAAAAAGATATTGACTATGTTAACCTTTTTTATATTTTGTCAGATATGTATGTTTCACAACTTCCATGCTCTTAACCTTCTTTTGCACTTCTCCCACACTCTCTCCTTCATGATCCGCAGCAGTAGCATTTTTTTCATCAACTTTTTCTTCACCTTATTCATCTTCACCTTCTTCCCATTATTTTTTTTCCATTCTTCATATTCTTCTCATTCAGCTGCTATTAATTTTCATATGCTATTTCTTCATCTTCTTCCTATTCTTCTTTCTTCATTTTCTTATGGTGACAGGCATTCCTGTAGTACTTATCTATAAAAGTTATAAGATTACACCTTACGTTCTGCCTGTCACAAGAGATTTACAACAGGATTTGTCTGCGTTCAGTTTGGCCTGCAGCAGGCATTTTCCAGGGGCACCACGAGGAGGAACGGACTCACCCCCATTTACTGCTTAGTCTTCTGCTTATAATTTTGATATCTTCTATGCTGATTTTTAGTCTTATGCTTAATGTTCTTCTGCTTTCTGTTCTTCTGCTTTTGCTTCTTCTGCTTCTTGTTCTTCTGTCTTTGTTCTGTATCTTGGTGGTTGTCTTCATGTTCTTTGTCCTCTTGGTCATATTATTTAGGGTCATATTTCTGGTCTTCTTTGGTGTGGTCTTCAGGGTCGTCATCAGGGTCGTCGTCATGGAGATCAATAAGGATTACCAAAGACAATTTCAAAAAGCTTGATCTTGGAAATGTAGCAGAAGGTACAAGAAGGCTGAGAAACTGGCGAGAACCAGCTGACAGTACTGGAACCCATAGTGGCAGCAGAAGGAACAAGAGCCAATGGCACTACTGAGGAACAGCTGAAGGTGCTGGACCCTGGTTACTATGCAGGAGGTACCTGTGCTAGAAACCTCTACCAAGGACCAGCTGACGTTGCTGGACCTCGGATACAGAGATGGAGGCACCTAGGCCAAAGGCTCTGGCGAAAACCAGTTGACAGTGCTGGCACCCGGATGGGTAGCAGAAGGAACAAGAGCTAATGGCACTACCGAGGACCAACTGACGGTGCTGGACCACGGTTACTAAGCAGAAGGTACCTGTGCTAAAAAGCACTACCAAGGACCAGCTGACGTTGCTGGACCTCGGATACCGAGATGGAGGCACCTAGGCCAAAGGCTCTGGCGAGAACCAGCTGACAGTGCTGGCACCCGGATGGGTAGCAGAGGGTACCCATCCAAAGCAAAGTAGCCAGGCCGCAAGCCGGCCGCAGTTACCGAAACCCACAGTCCTACAGGGGGTCCATGTCCCATTGGCACTACGGATCCAGCCTTCAGTGCCAGATCCCTCAGTCCACATAGGAGTCACCTAAACTGCAGGCACCGTAGAGTCGGCTAACCCGGCAGCAAGATGACAGGACAACGGATTGGTGGCAAAGTGACCTTGACACTATCTGGAAACAGCTGGCGTGCTGGAACCAGGCTGGGCAGGAGGGAGTACCCGTGCCAACGAAACTTCTGAGCAGCAACTGGTGAAGTTGGAGCCCAGGGACAATCATGGTGTAGGCCGAGGCCTACTTGGTGGCAGTATTATATAGGTTGTAGACTACAACAGACTGTCAACGTGCTCCAATTAGGCATCTGTCTCCACTCTGTTTCCAGGATTTCACCTGACCACCAACACCGCCAGTTTATGCGTACAGTAGCCGTCTGCCCAATCCACACGTGTTCCTGTGTTACTGGGGTTCTGTAATGTCAGCAGATCCCCTGATGTGTGTCTGGCAATGTCTCCTGCTCTGTCCACATTCCCACCACTTGTAGTGGGAAGGTGGACAGCGCAGGAGACAGTGCCGGACACACATTGAGGGATCAGCTCACGTAACAGAACACCAGGAACACAGGAACAAGTGTGGAATGCGTGGACGGCAACTGTGAGCAGGAACTGGCGGTGTTGGAGGTCAGGGGAAATACTAGAGACAGAGTGGAGACAGAGGCCAAATCAGAGAATTTTTAAATCCGAAGAAGTTACAATTTGAAGGCAGCAGCAGTTTGCCCTCCACACAGCAGGGGATCAGCTGACGTTACTGACCCCCACTTTCACATGAACGAGTGTTTTTTTTTTTTTTCTGTGTGGACAGCATTTCTGAGCACCAACTGGCGGTGTTGGAACCCAGGGAAAATCGGGTAGTAGGCCGAGGCCTACTTGGTGGCAGTTTTCGATTGTTTCTACACTACTACTAACTGTCAACGTACTCCAATTAGGCCTCTGTCTTCACTCTGTTTCGAGTATTTCCTCTGGCTTCCAACCACGCCAGTTGCTGCTCTGAAATGCCGTCTGCACAACCAACACTTGTTCCTGTTACTGGGGTTCTGTAACAGCAGCTTCTCCCTAGAGGTGAGTCTGGCAATGTCTCCTGCTCTGTCCACTTTTCCACTACAAGTAGTGGGAATATAGACAAAGCAGGAGACATTGCCGTGCTCAACTCTGGAGATGAGCAGATGTTACAGGACCCAGGTAACACAAAAACAAGTGTGGATTGTGCAGACGGCACTTGAGAGCAGAAACGGGCATTGTTGTAGGCCGGAGGAAATGCTCAAAACAGAGTGGAGAAAGAGGGCAAATCAGAGAACATATTAAATCAGAAGTTGTAGGCAGCAGGAGAGTTTGCCGTACACACAGCAGGGGATCAGCTGACGTTACCAAACCCCACTTACACATGAACAAGTGTTTTTTCTGTGTAGACAGCACTTCTGAGCAACAACAGGCGTTGCTGTGGCCCAGGAAATAAAGTTCAGGTCATAGAAACATGAACACAACAGGAGACCTGGATCCTGTTGCCAGGCAATTATTTATTCTGTAAGAGGACTGGCAAATTCAGGTGAGATCCAGGCCTTGTTCATTTTCACAAAAGTAAGCCGGTCAACATTATCGGCGGATAGTCACATGCGACGCTCTGTTACCACACCACCTGCAGCACTAAAGACACGTTCCGATAATACACTGGCAGCAGGGCAAGCCAGCACCTCCAATGCATACTGGCTAAGCTCTGGCCATGTATCCAGCTTAGAGACCCAATACTTGAACAGGGAAGAGCCGTCTGGGAGTACACTAACAGGGCACGACAAGTAGTCTGTCACCATCTGATGGAAACATTGCCTCCTGCTGACTGGAGCCGTCTGTGATGGTGTAGCCGTTTGTGGCGGTCCCACAAAACTTTTCCACATTTGGGCCATACTGGCCTTGCTTTGTCCTGTGGCACTGCCTCTGCTACCTCTTTGTGCAGAGCTTCCTCCACTGCCTCTACCCACATGGCTGCTTTGAAAAGCACTACCAGCAACACTTGTGCAGGCCATCATGTTCTCCATTCCCCCCACAAGTGTTTCTTGGTACTCCCGCATTTTACGCTCCCGGTTCAACTGTGGTATGAGGCTTTGTAAGTTGTCCCAGTAGCGAGGATCTAGCAGGGTGTACACCAAATAATCAGCCGTGTGGAGAATGGTGGCGATGCGGTGGTCATTTAACAAGCACTGCAGCATGAAATCAACCATGTGCTGCAGACTGCCAACTGGACCGGAA
This sequence comes from Dendrobates tinctorius, assembly GCF_039654945.1. NCBI lineage: Eukaryota > Metazoa > Chordata > Amphibia > Anura > Dendrobatidae > Dendrobates > Dendrobates tinctorius. The sequence goes on from NW_027361761.1 coordinate 28,434,598, forward strand.
ACGCTGTCCCCAGCTTGAGGCAGCATCTCAGCCTGCTCAGCATCACCCCACCCTCGCTGTACACACTGACTACTAGAGCCTTGTGTACCTCCCTCCTCTGGAGAGATGTGTTCCTCCTCCATTGACTCCTCGTCATCCTCCTCACTAAGTGTCCCCTGCCTGGGCCTTTGTGTGGAAGCACGTTGCGCAGACTTGCCAGAAGCAGATGGCATTTCTGACTCCTCATCCTCGACCTCTTCAAAAACCTCCTCACTTAGTGCTTGTAAGGTTTTCTGAAGCAGACAGATAAGGGGGACAGTCATGCTGACTAGTGCATCATCTGCACTGGCCATCCGCGTGGAGTCATCGAAGGCACGCAAAACTTGGCAGATGTCCCTCATAGTGGCCCACTCAATGGTGAAGTGTGTCCGGCGCACAGTGCGACTTGTTTGAGCCTGATGCAGCTGGTACTCCATTACTGCTGCCTGCTGCTCACACAGCCGCTCCAACATATGTAACGTTGAATTCCACCTGGTGGGGAGGTCACATATGATGCGATGTTCTGGTAGGCGGAATCGGCGTTGCTGAGATGCAATGCGCGATCTTGCCATGCTGGAATGCCGCAAGTGAGCACTCTCTTGCCGAACTTTGTGCAGCAGTGCATCAAGATCCAGATAGTCCCTCAAAGCTCTGCACGACCAAATTGAGCACGTGTGCCAGACATGGTATGTGGGTGAGGTTGCCTAGGCCTAGAGCTGCAACTAGATTTTGGCCATTGTCGCTCACTACCAAACCAGGCTGGAGATTCGCTGGCACAAACCACACATCGCTCTCCTGCTTGATGGCATTCCAGAGCTCCTGTGCTGTGTGGCTCCGATTCCCCAAAGAAATTAATTTAAGGACGGCCTGTTTGATGTTTGGCCACACCTGTGCTCATATCTGGCCTACCAGGCTCATGCAGTGCTGATTCCGAGGAACTACAATAGGAGGAGGACTCAATATGTACAGACTGCATTCCTGCAATCCTTGGAGTTGGCAGAATACATACAGAGCCACTCTCCAGATCTGTACCTGGCTCCACAACATTAACCCAATGGGCAGTGAGGGAAAGGTATCGTCCCTGTCCATGGCTACTGGTCCACGCATCGGTGGTCAGGTGGACCTTGCTACTGACGGCGTTTAGTAGCGCATTTTTAATTTTTCACTCCACATGCTTTTGCAGGGCAGGGACGGCTTGCCTGCTGAAATAAAAGCGGCTGGGCACATTGTATTGTGGATCTGCCAATGACATAAAGTTCCGGAAGGTGTCAGTCTCCACCAGCCTGAATGACAGAATCTCAAGGGCCAGTAGTTTGGCAATGCCGGCATTCAGAGCTAGTGCTTGGGGATGGTTTGCCGAGTATGGCCGCTTTTTCTCCCATGCCTGTGCTACTGATTGCTGGTGAGTGGCCTGGGAGTGTGCTGATGACTGAGAACGTGGTTCAGTGGGTGGAATTTCACTGGGTCTCTGGACAACAGTGGCAGAGGTTCTTCCATGGCGTTCCAGTGAGGAAGCCGAACCAGCTGTGTGTGAGCTGGAGGAAGAGGCCCCAACACGAGCTGAAGAGGTGGTAGGTGCTGCTGAAGGTTGGCCTACATCTTCAATGTGTCTGTGTAACTCCACCTCGTGCTTGGTACACACATGTTTCCACAAATTTGTGGTATTGAGGTTGCTCACATTTTCCCTGTGTTTAACTTTCTGATGACACAGCTTGCATTTGACAAAGCAAATGTCATCTGCAACTGTGTCAAAAAGACCACGCACTGCAAGTCCTGGGAGCGCCCGTTTTGTGTTTTGGAAGAGTACTGCTCCTCACGGGTGCCAAAGTGGAGGCTACAGGCAACCAAGTCTGTCCCCGCCCTCTCCCTCCTCTTTTGGCCGTTCGGGGAATCTCTTCCTCAGAGCTGCTCCCACCACCTTCCTGTGGCTGACGCCATGATGGGTCAAGGACCTCATCATCTCCACTCCCCTCTTCAAGCACTGGCTGGTCCTGGGTTGTCTCGCCAGCACCGTACGCACTAGAAATTGGCAACTGAGTCTCCTCATCATCATCAGATGAGCACTGAGGTGTGCTGACAATAGGCACTGGACCACCCGCCTCTTCAGATTCAGAGGGACAAAGCAGTTGCGCATCACTGCATACTCCCTCTTCACACTCTAGAATGCTGCATGGTTGGCCACCTCTTTCCAAGTCAACAGATTCTGAGAACAGAAGTAAAGATTGAGATGGCTCCTGTCCAGGGCTTTCAGACTGCCTGGGCAATTTGGCAGGTGGTGAAGAGACAGATGGTTGCTCTTCAGTGCTCTGGCCCTGAGAGGATGCGGAAGTCATTGAAGTGGATGCGTTAGCTGCCATCCATCCGACAACGGCTTCAATTTGTTCGTCACGCAGCAGTGGGGTACGGCGAGGTCCTACAAAGCTGTGCATGAAGGACTGTTGCCTGGTAAAAGTGGGGGATGCCGGGTCACTGGTGGCCGCAGCAGACAGAATCCCCCCGTCCTCTCCCTGCTGAAACGCCACGACCACGTGCCTTACTCCCTGCCTTCTTCATCTTGGTAGACTGATAATGATAGGCAGAAAAGTAAAAAAGGGGGGGGCTTAGTGTTCTTATTCCTGAACACCTGCTAACCAGTATAAGAAACATTAATTTTGCTAAGAGTGTGTGTACTACACTTTAATATGATCTAATGTGGCCTTGACAACTGTAAAGTGGAGTGTTTGGTGAACTTTATTTCCTTTTTTCTTGGGGGGGGGAAAGGAAAGGATGTGACCAAAGTTTGAAAGCTATAGTATCACAAACTTTTTGGAGCGATTACAATGCAGGAAGCTAACCTACAATGCAATTGATGAGGCTCCAAAAATAGGGTGATACTAGTCTGGCTGGCCCTGAAGGGCACAAGCCAGCAAAAAGGCTCCTCTATCTAATCCTATATAGTGTTTGCAACCAACCAATGACAATGGATGCGGTTGGAAGCACACTAATATAGGAGCAAAAATCTGGACAAATTAGCTGCAAAAAAAGGACTATGTATGAGGCAGTGACGCACGCTGAGCGGACTACAACCAGCGGTGGCTGTAGAACACACTGCAACGTGAGCTGCACTCACACACAGAGAGACCTATCAGACAGCCAAAAACAGTGCAGAGAAATGGGTTTCTAGCACTGAAAGGCTGCTGAAAGGCTCCACTGTCCACTCCTTTAGTCTTTGCAACCAACGTATATGGATACGTATGGAAGCACACTATACAGGAGAAAAAAAAAGCAGCAATAAAAGAAAAATGTGTATTAGGCAGAGACACACGCTGGGCGGCCTACAAGCAGACGTGCCTGCAGGACATACTACACAGCGTGGGTCTGCACTCACACAGCCCTTGCAGACAGCTATTAAAACAGCGCTGCTGGGCTAAAAAAATGCTACAGTGGTGGATTATGTAGCCTGGGTAGAGCAATAGATATGTTTGATGATCGCTATTTCTAACTGTCCCTCACAGTCTTCAACAGCAGCCTGTCCCTAACTGAATTCACAGCAGAGTGACCAGAAATGGCAGCTGCAGCGGTTTTTATAGTGCATCATGACATCATTTCAGCAGCCAATCACAGCCATGCCAGTAGTTAACATGCCTACATGCCTAACAGGATGTGCCCACACTTCTGAGGATCCACATTGGCTGAATCAAATCGAGCGGGCTCCTAGCATTATGGGAACTTCCGATTCCGGTATTCAATATGAAAAAAGTATCGGAATTCTGATACAGCTAATATCGGCCGATACCCGATACTTGCGGTATCGGAATGCTTAACACTATTTATAAAGCAAAGATAACAAAGAAACTTTTCCATTGTAAAATTGAAGTGTGTGTATGTGTGTATATATATATATATATATATATATATATATATATATATATATATATATATATATATATTTTAAAGATGTTCCTCTAGGATAGATCTCAACAGTCATCCTGGAATCAACGTCAAACTCAAGTAAAACCGAAAAGGTCTCTAAGATTTGTTGTTTTCTAATAGTAGCATTAAAAATTGGAGCTGCACAGTATGATTCCAGTATAGCAATATTACATTCGCAGAAGCAGCACTCCTCCACTATCCCAGGCCGGGAGCTGCTGCAGACAGAACCAGATTTACTGACATGGAAGCCCCAGTTAGTGAAGATGAATTGCAGCATGTCCACCAATTCCGAGCCACAGAGCATCTCCCGGGAGTGAGACCTCATGCACCGAGCGTTGGCGACTCCCTCGTAGAGCGCAAACACCAGAGACAAAGTATCACCTGATAGTGAGCGGTACGGCCATCTTTCTCACTAACATTGGCATTTTTTACTTTTTTGCAGTCTTTGAGATACATGACTGTGAGTGCCAGATATTGACTGTATGAACGCATGCAAATGTATTAACAGCTCCCAGGGCTGCTGACAGGACTTTGCACTGTGGAATCTCAAACCGTGTAACAGCCAGTTCTGATGTTTAAAGAGAATATGCAGGGCAGGAGCCATATTATTATTATTTTTTTTTTTTTTTCTCTAAGCTGCACTTTTTTTCCTCCAAATGTGGGAGGAAAATGGCGGTGTCTTATGGTCTCAATGTAGCTGTCGGACACATGGTGGTGGAGTGGGCTCACTGCTGTTGCTGAGCTGGGTGTACGGCAGTAAGAAGCAAGGGAGGCAGGAGCTCCAGTGTCGGGGAGTTAAATAAAAATGAATATTCACTGCTCACTATGCCTTAAAGGGTGAGGGGATCAGACAAAATTTAACTCACTGATGCCAGAGCATCTGCCTCCCTTTTTTGTGTACTTTGGACACCTGGTCACATTGGAGCTAAAGGGGGGTGTACCAGTGGTGAGAAACGAACCACATTGACCATATTTATTGCTACAATTTTTTTTTTTTTTTTACCTATTTTCCCTCCTCTAAAACCTATATGCGTCTTATGGTCCTGTGACCTTTTAGTGCAGAAAGCACGATAGTTCAGATACATTTAACCTAAAGTATCATATTTGCCATCTTCCTTATGCTTGATTTGGCAGTCATTTGTCAAATACTTTGAAGCTTTCCAACACTGGGGAGTCCAGGTCATGCATCTTGTAATTGCTAGCCTCGGCCAGATTCTTCCGGAGGGTGGAGCTCATCCTGAAATGGACAACAAAATGTTATGACACTACCACCAGAAGATCTTCTACCAAAACTAATTATCAGCATTAAGCAGGGATAATGTCTTGGTCACACGGGATGGCCTGCATTTTGAGGCTGCACAGTATTCAGAAAAATGGCGGCACCGAATATAACTGCACAGGCACAATAAGATTTCCCAGTGGACTGTCACAGAATAAGATGGTGATGAATCGGAGGTAAAGGAAGATCTGACGAGGGCTACAGGCAGCAAAACTTTTTTTAAGACTAATTTCACACTAGCATTCTTGGGCGCAGGGCGGCCGCTAAGCCTCGCCCCTGGCTGCGCCCCCTCCGGTCAGTGTCTCCTCTGATCGCATGAGTCTGCATGTGATCAGCGTATCCTATGTTTAGCGTTGGATACGCTGATCGTGCGCTGGTCTGATTTTGCTGACGCTGCGCCCTTTTTGCGCTGCGCCCAGAGCACAAAAATGCAGCATAGCATGTTTTTGTGCGCTTGGCGCAGCTCCAGCAAGATCAGACCAGCGCACAATCTGCGCATCCAACGCTAAATATAGGATACGCTGATCACATGCATCCTCATGCGCTCAGAGGAGGAACTGACCGGAGGGGGCGGGGCTTAGCCACGGCCCTGCGCTGTGCCCAAGAACGCTAGTATGAAACTAGCCTAAGGCAAATACACATAATGTGTATAGATGGTGTCCAGGGCCAGAACACCAATCTTTTACCCACACTTCCAATAGTAGTTCGGGTTCTAAGCCCCAGCCACATGATATTCGGCATGAACCCTTAACTTGTAAGTCGGTCTTCACTCATCCCTGGTGTTCAGACTTTTAAAGGAAGAAATGCACTTACCCAGCTTCTTCATCCTCACACATGTACTTCATCAGAAAATTGCCCAAGAATATACAAAACTATTTATTTTTAATTAATTTGTATAAAAATGTATATCTACTTATAAAAGACATACATGTTGTATATGCTGGATAAATTACCATGGCACATTCCAGAAGTCATTGAATAACCTAACTGCAGTGCACATATTGGAAGTGTTAAATATAAAAAAAGGACTAATAGCCCAGAAATGATCAAATTACTTTATTAACATCTCTAATAGAATACAATTGACAAATTATTTTGCAGGTGGTGGAAAATTAAAATCCATAAAAATAACATGTGAAGTTGAAAGGATGGAGAATAAACTAGAGGAGCCAAATCAGTTCATAACAAGTTGTATATTTGAATGTACAGAAATGGCAGCGTCAGATTAGTAGCAGCACAATATGGTGGTAGTTATATATATATACTGTATATAGTGACGTGCTCATGCTAACAAGTTTCTATTATGGAATGTCAGTCAGATATGTGTGTGTATGTGTGAATGTATATATGTATATGTGTGTGTAATATATATATATATATACACACTCACTGGCCACTTTATTAGGTACACCATGCTAGTAAGGGGTTGGACCCCCTTTTGCCTTCAGAACTGCCTCAATTCTTCGTGGCAGAGATTCAACAAGGTGCTGGAAGCATTCCTCAGAGATTTTGGACCATATTGACATGATGGCATCACACAGTTGGCGCAGATTTGTCGGCTGCACATCCCTGATGCGAATCTCCCGTTCCACCACATCCCAAAGATGCTCTATTGGATTGAGATCTGGTGACTGAGGAGGCCATTTGAGTACAGTGAACTCATTGTCATGTTCAAGAAACCAATCTGAGATGATTCGAGCTTTATGACATGGCGCATTATCCTGCTGAAAGTAGCCATCAGATGTTGGGTACATTGTGGTCATAAAGGGATGGACACGGTCAGCAACAATACTCAGGTAGGCTGTGGCGTTGCAACGATGCTCAATTGGTACCAAGGGGCCCAAAGAGTGCCAAGAAAAAATTCCCCACACCATGACACCACCACCACCAGCCTGAACCGTTGATACAAGGCAGGATGGATCCATGCTTTCATGTTGTTTACGCCAAATTCTGACCCTACCATCCGAATGTCGCAGCAGAAATCGAGACTCATCAGACCAGGCAACGTTTTTCCAATCTTCTACTGTCCAATTTCAATGAGCTTGTGCAAATTTTAGCCTCAGTTTCCTGTTCTTAGCTGAGAGGAGTGGTACCCAGTGTGGTCTTCTGCTGCTGTAGCCCATCTGCCTCAAAGTTCGACGCACTGTGCGTTCAGAGATGCTCTTCTGCCTACCTTGGTTGTAACGGGTGGCAATTTGAGTCACTGTTGCCTTTCTATCAGCTCGAACCAGTATGCCCATTCTCCTCTGACCTCTGGCATCAACAAGGCATTTCCGGCCACAGAACTGCCGCTCACTGGTTTTTTTTTCTTTTTCGGACCATTCTCTGTAAACCCTAGAGATGGTTGTGCGTGAAAATCCCAGTAGATCAGCAGTTTCTGAAATACTCAGACCAGCCCTTCTGGCACCAACAATCATGCCACGTTCAAAGGCACTCAAATCACCTTTCTTCCCCATACTGATGCTCGGTTTGAACTGCAGGAGATTGTCTTGACCATGTCTACATGCCTAAATGCACTGAGTTGCCGCCATGTGATTGGCTGATTAGAAATTAAGTCTTAACACACAGTTGGACAGGTGTACCTAATAAAGTGGCCAGTGAGTGTGTGTATATATATATATATATATATATATATATATATATATATATATATAATATATATAGACAACAAAAGGAGATCCATAAGAGGTTTATGTAGGAAAGGGCACCAAAAAACTGTAATATATCAAATGCACTATACGGCGATAATAGTATATCAAAAAGCAGTATCAAGTTGGCACGTAAAAATTGTGCTGATGTATTTGATAATTAGAATAACCAATAGATACAAAAGATAAATATGTAAAAAAAAAAAAGAACCAGAAGCAGTAAGTATAACCAGCACACTATATGGCTATGATGCAAAGTATAGCAGTATCCAATCAGTATGAAGCTGCACTATATGGCAATGCTGTGTATAAGGGTGAAGTATAATGTGCCAAAGTGCACATCAGTATAGCCAATGTACTATATGGTGGTAATACATAGTGTAATGTGCTAAAGAGCACAAACCTGTAAGATGTGTGCGTATACACTCAGATATTTTACTGCACTTAATTGCTATTACTATTATTCATTTTTATAGCGCCATTTATTCCATGTTGCTTTACTTCTCTACTTGTGTGCCTTGTACTGCTCATCTTTATTGTACTTGTCTTTGTATGCTCCTTTTTCGCATGTAGAGGACCCTGCCTGTGAGGCCTCAGTCTACAGGGGATAGGTGTGGATACACTAGGAGAGGGTAGAGCTGTTCGTGCAGCAGTTCAGTAGACTTAGGATCACTGCAGGTTGTAGGCTTGTCAGAGGTGGGTCTTCAGGTTCCTTTTGAAAGTTTCTGTGGTAGGCGAGAGTCTGTTGTGTTGGGGTACAGTTCCAGAGTGTGGGGGAAGCACGGGAGAAAACTTGTATGCGGTTGTGGGAAGAAGAGATAAGGGGGGATTAGAGAAGGTGATCTAGAGAGGTTTGAAGGTTGCATGTAGGTAAGTACCTGGGAGGCCATGTCACAGATGTATGGAGGAGACAGGCTGCGGATGGCATTGTATGTCAGTTAGGGTTTTGCTCTGGAGCCTCCAGACAATACTAAGCCAGTGAAGGGCTTGGCAGAGAGGAGAGGCTGGTGAATAACAGGGAGACAGGTGGATTAGTCGGGCAGCAAAGTTTAGGATAGATTGGTACTAGAGAGGAGGCCAGAGAGAAGGAGGTTGCAATAGTCGAGGAGGGAGATGAGGGCTTGCACAAGCATTTTTGCAGTTTCTTGGTCAAGGAATGTACGGATCAGGAAAGTTTTGAGTTGGAGTAGGTAGGATGCAAGGGCTTGGATATGTGGCTTGAAAGAGAGGGCAGAGTCAAGGATTACACCGAGGCACCCAGCATGCAGTACTGGGGAAAGTGAGCAGCCATTGACGTTGATGGCTTGGTCTGATGGACGGGTAGAGTGATATGGGGGGAGAAAGATGATAAATTCTGAGTTGTCCATGTTTTAGTTTTAGAAAGCATGCAAAAAAAGACGAAATGGCAGACATTGTGTGATTTTGGTCAGCAAGGTGGTAATGTCAGGTCTACATCTGTCACTGGCGTAGAGATGATACTGAAATCCATGGGATTCTATGAGCTGTCCCAGGCCGAAGGTGTAGATGGAGAAGAGTAGGGGTCTAAGAACTGAGCCTTGGGTAAAAACACATTGTGGGCGAGGTGAGAAGCTGGTGTGGGAGAGGGACACTGAATGTTCGGTCTGTTATATATGATGAGATCCAGGATAGGGCCAAATCTGTGATGCCAAGAGATGAGAGGGTCTGTAATAGGGAATGGTCCACAGTGTCAAAGGCGGAAGACGGGTCCAGGAGGAGGACAGTAGTATCACTTGATCTTGACGGTTTGTTGGTCATTGGTGACTTTAGTTAGAGCGGTTTCAGTTGAGTGAAGCCTGATTGTAACAGGTCAAAGAGGGAACAATGTCTAATTATACATGGAATCCTGTCCCCATTAGGAAGATACATGTGCTTATAGGAAAGTCCATCCACCATACCTACAGACACCTAAAATTACAATAAATATAAAAAAATGTACCTTCCGGAAGACGTATTCTGGATGATGCAACCACGACGCATTAAGAAGTCTGGAAAGAATTCCTGTGGGTATGAAAACTTGCTATTCTTGAATTAAAGAGAATCGTACGAGACGATGCTCAGTTTTTCACCAGTTTCTGCTTCTTCGCTTCTTCCACAGCTTGGTTTAGCTCTGCTTCATCTGCAGTTTTTTTTTGCAATATTTGTGCAAATGTGCAGATGGCTTGTCATGAAGCTTGATGCATGTGTTGCAGGCAAGGAGATTGTGGTTAGCAGAGGCCATCTTCACTGTGGGGTAGAATTTGAAGAATAAGTCTTGTTCCAGAAAGTCAGTAGGTCCAAATGCCAAAATAGGAAGGAGCAGAGGGCAAACTTCCAGTAGTTTTAGGCAAGTGAATTGACAACATGGCTTATGCAGCTCTGTGTATATATACAGGTACTATGGCCAATCAGATTGAAGGTAGAAAATTAAATTGCCACAATTATTTATTTGTAACAGAATCCTGTGTAGTCAGTTGGATGGAGATGTAAATTGTCAATATAGTGAGTGATAAATCAAGGTGTTAAATTGGGTCCTAATGTTAATGAATTGAGCAGGTCTATTAGTGTGAAATCCCTAATTTCTTTGTCTTCCTTTAAAATGATCTTTCAGTATTAAGACTTTTATATGCCCTACACTGTCCAGGTCCAGAGAACTTTTTTCCCACAGGTGTCTCCAGCATCACTCCCCAGAATACTGCTGTCAATTTAGGATATAAAGGTATTTACATTGATTTTCTGGCTGACACGATACCGCAATATAATTTTTATTATATATTATGTTAAACAAAATACAGAATAGAAGTGAAAATACTCTATTGCCATCTACTGTTAAATTAATAGATATGAAAACAATTTTAAGTGTAATGTGCATCCTCTGTGCATTGGGGACCAATAATGTGTCTTCCTTTTTGAACCTTTACATTCTGTTAAATGAGCACAAGATGGAGATACACGGGAACATTTGTTAATAAACTTTGTCTTCAGCTCTGCTGTGGTGCCAGATTTATGAGATGAGCTTGGCTCACTGGTGGTGTTAGGTGACATGAATCAAGCTTATAACATAAATATAGGACCCAGTATAATAAATTGCAGTCTTTAATAGTTACATATGGCCAAAAGTTTGTAATGACCAGAGGTCCGATTGAGATCCATTGTGTCACAAACCGAGATTGAGGCAGAAATACCAAGCCTTTACTCAAACAGCAGATAAAGTAGAACTTAGTATATGGAAGAAACATATTGAATCCCCTTATACAGTACACTCACTGCTGAAATCACTATGCCAATCCAAGGTTCCCTGAAGAGTGTATTACACGGAGATTTGAAATTTACACAGCAAAGGTCAATTCATGTACTCTGAGAACAGGTGTAAATCTAATGTAGTGATATCAAGGGACCCCCTGGAATGGCACAGTCAGTATAATCTACAATAACAATACATGTAAATATAATATGTAATAGAAAGGTCCTTAAGCGCATCAACTAGGGATACCCAGGTATCTATGACTACGGTACCTTTAACCTGAGGTCAGTCTCCTCTCAGGCATATAGATTGCGTAGGCTGTAGCCAGTCCCAGATCTTCAGTGCCAATCAGTTGCAGCAACACAAGGTTCCTCATCTTGTTGGCTGGTGCCAAGCCCAAATGCCAGCAACTTATAGTTCTGTAGCCTCAAGATGCTGTCTCTCCTCCAGTAGTTCCTCATGAATTCTCCTAGAAGCAATGTGCCTGTTTTTGTATAAAATCTGTCTAATATTGCTTCTCAGCTCATCACAGCAGGGACTCCACAGTCACACAGCTCTCAGGAATGCACTGTCTTTGTTCCATAGCAAGGTCTCAGGCTCCCAAGATGAAGAGTTGCAGTACAGTCTCATACAGCGTTCAATCTTTGCTTCTCACAAGCTGCTCCACATAGTGTCCCTCAGGGCAGTCTCTCTTCTCTTCTGGAAGCTTCCCTTTACAGCTCTAGCCAGCTAACACTGGGCCCCAGCACACAGACTCCCAGGCACTCACAGCACCTGCTCTTAGCTGAAGCAAGCAAACACCACAGGGTCCTATTGCTCTCATGGTGTAATCACAAGCTAATTGTGTGTGTGTGTGTGTGTGTGTGTGTGTGTGTGTTGTTGTGTTTTTTTTTTTTTTTTTTTTTTTTTTTTGTGTTCATGTCACTCGGTGAACTCAGCACTCTATTAACATACAAAAGCTAGAAATGTGTTCCCAGGCACCTGACAAACTGTTTTCAGAACTTCAGGGGCTGATGAAGATGAATGCTTGATCCGTTTGTATTTCATAAGCCTGTGCACTAGATTTGCTCTGAGGGGGGTCTGATATCCATGTAAAGGTTCCCTGGCAAAAGGGATGTACACAGAAATCATGGGCCCTATAGCAGAAAGTCTAATTGGGGACCTCCTCCCAAAAAAATGTGGTTAAATCACAGAAGAGCTTGTATTGTGAAGCTACAGCCTTTACTAAGTAATATTCATACTATTGAAGCCCCTAGATTCTCTCGCATTGCCCACATAAAGTATGATGCCAACAAAAGTGACCTCAGTATCAGTCCCCAGACAAAGCTTCACATTGTATAATTGCTGAAATACTGTAAAATGGCCCCATCATAGCCCTTCAAATAGTAGAATGGCCTCCACATAGCCATGTAAAAGGTATACTGGCCCCCATGTAGCCGTGCAAACCATATAATGGCGCCCACGTAGCTCTGCATGCGGTGTAATAGCCCCCTTCATAGCCCTGCAAATTTTGTAATGGCCTCTATGTACCCCTGTGAATGGTATAACGGCCCCTACACAGCCCTGAAAATGGTATAATAGCCCCCACATATACCTTCAGACACTAAAATGGCCATGCATATAATGACCCTCACATAGCCCTTCAAGTAGTATAATGCAACCCCCCTAGTCCTCCATATAATATAATGGGCTCCACATAGTCTTCCAAATGGTAAAATTGGCCCCACATAGTCTTCATTACAGAAGGTCCCATATGGTATTCCCCTTTACATTAGGGCCCATATAGTATTTTCTATACAGTAGGGCTCATATAGTATTCACTTTACAGTAGAGATCACAGCTAAGGAAGTTGGGGTTATTCACGTCAATGCTTTAGTACTGACCCCTAAGCATTGTTACAGGGGAGCCCCACCCTGGAACACCATGGATGTCATGGCAGTTCAGTTCCACACGCTGGAACAGACTTTGTACGCTGTTATAGGTGGTAGGTTGAACAACACAAGAACTGAGCAAATAAACTTTATATTTTATAAAGTGAGTTTATTAGTATAATTTAAAATGATACATAAGGGACAAACCAGCATTAGTGAGTCAGGAAAGCTGATTCTTGGGATAGGCAGCAGTGAGACCTGTGCGTGCAGCAAGTGGCCGATTCTGGACTGTCGGCAATCCAGCATTTCTAAAGTCCATTTTTTGATCAATGAATTTTTTTTTCTTCCGTTATTCCTGGTCTTTATCTGGTGTATTTTTGTATGGTTTTTGTCCACTGTTAGTCAATTCTGTATCCATCTTGGTTTTGCTGGTGTCCTGGGGCAGTTGTGCTAAGAATAGATAATAGATTTTTATAACATTTTACCACATTCAATTATTGTGAGATCTCCAGACATGTTTACTAATATTTCAAAATCTATAAAATTGTCCATACTTTATTCCTTTTCTGTAATATGACAGCATACATCGGCTCAAACATCACAGCACCAATGGCAAGGCCTTCTGAAGCAACATGTGTCTAGATTTTCTAGACCAGGGGTCCGCGGCCCAGCACCGGGCCGTTGCAGTGCCCTTGCCGGTCCGCGGACAGAAGGGGAGCCGGCGGCGGTGCAGCAGCTGATACTCACCCTGCATCCTGCGGCGGCTTCATCCAGCGCTGAGCGGTCACATGCTACCGCCCATTTAAGGTCATGAATATGGACGCCACTCGGCTCCCATAGGCGTGGCGTCCATATTCATAGACCTTAAGGAGCGGTAGCACGTGACCGCTCCGCACAGGAGCTGAAGCGCCGCGAGATGCAGGGAGGGAAGTTTAGCGACGTGAGGGTAAGTATGATGGGGGAGGATGGGGGAGCCGAGAGGAGCCATATATACAAGGGAGGGAGAGTGGGAGCGGAGCCATATATACAAGGGAGGCCGGGAGAGTGGGAGTGGAGCCATACATACAAGGGAGGGAGAGTGGCAGCGGAGCCATATATACAGGGGAGGGAGTGAGAGCGGAGCCGTATATACAAGGGAGGCCGGGAGAGTGGGTGTGGAGCAATATATACAGGGGAGGGAGAGTGGGAGTGGAGCCATATATAAAAGGGAGGCCGGGAGAGTGGGAGCGGAGCCGTATATACAAGGGAGGCCGGGAGAGTGAGAGCGGAGCCGTATATACAAGGGAGGCCGGGAGAGTGGGAGTGGAGCCATATATACAGGGGAGGGAGAGTGGGAGTTGAGCCATATATACAGGGGAGGGAGAGTGGGAGTGGAGCCATATATACAAGGGAGGCCGGGAGAGTGGGAGCGGAGCCATATATACAAGGGAGGCCGGGAGAGTTGGAGCGGAGCCGTATATACAAGGGAGGGAGAGTGAGAGCGGAGCCATATATACAAGGGAGGCCGGGAGAGTGGGAGCGGAGCCATATATACAAGGGAGGCCGGGAGAGTGGGAGCGGAGCCATATATACAAGGGAGGCCGGGAGAGTGGGAGCGGAGCCATATATACAAGGGAGGCCGGGAGAGTGGGAGCGGAGCCATATATACAAGGGAGGTCGGGAGAGTGGGAGCGGAGCCATATATACAAGGGAGGCCGGGAGAGTGGGAGCGGAGCCATATATACAAGGGAGGCCGGGAGAGTGGGAGCGGAGCCATATATACAAGGGAGGCCGGGAGAGTGGGAGCGGAGCCATATATACAAGGGAGGCCGGGAGAGTGGGAGCGGAGCCATATATACAAGGGAGGCCGGGAGAGTGGGAGCGGAGCCATATATACAAGGGAGGCCGGGAGAGTGGGAGCGGAGCCATATATACAAGGGAGGCCGGGAGAGTGGGAGCGGAGCCATATATACAAGGGAGGCCGGGAGAGTGGGAGCAGAGCCATATATACAGGGGAGGGAGAGTGAGAGCGGAGCCATATATACAAGGGAGGCCGGGAGAGTGGGAGCGGAGCCATATATACAAGGGAGGGAGAGTGGGAGTGGAGCCATATATACAGGGGAGGGAGTGAGAGCGGAGCCGTATATACAAGGGTGGCCGGGAGAGTGGGTGTGGAGCCATATATACAGGGGAGGGAGAGTGGGAGTGGAGCCATATATACAGGGGAGGGAGAGTGGGAGCGGAGCCATATATACAGGGGAGGGAGAGTGGGAGCGGAGCCATATATACAGGGGAGGGAGAGTGAGAGCGGAGCCATATATACAGGGGAGGGAGAGTGGGAGCGGAGCCATATATACAGGGGAGGGAGAGTGGGAGCGGAGCCATATATACAAGGGAGGGAGAGTGGGAGCGGAGCCATATATACAGGGGAGGGAGAGTGGGAGCGGAGCCATATATACAAGGGAGGCCGGGAGAGTGGGAGCGGAGCCATATATACAAGGGAGGGAGAGTGGGAGCGGAGCCATATATACAGGGGAGGGAGTGAGAGCGGAGCTATATATACAAGGGAGGGCGGGAGAGTGGGAGTGGAGCCATATATACAAGGGAGGGAGAGTGGGAGTGGAGCCATATATACAGGGGAGGGAGTGAGAGCGGAGCCGTATATACAAGGGTGGCCGGGAGAGTGGGTGTGGAGCCATATATACAGGGGAGGGAGAGTGGGAGTGGAGCCATATATACAGGGGAGGGAGAGTGGGAGCGGAGCCATATATACAGGGGAGGGAGAGTGGGAGCGGAGCCATATATACAGGGGAGGGAGAGTGAGAGCGGAGCCATATATACAGGGGAGGGAGAGTGGGAGCGGAGCCATATATACAGGGGAGGGAGAGTGGGAGCGGAGCCATATATACAAGGGAGGGAGAGTGGGAGCGGAGCCATATATACAGGGGAGGGAGAGTGGGAGCGGAGCCATATATACAAGGGAGGCCGGGAGAGTGGGAGCGGAGCCATATATACAAGGGAGGGAGAGTGGGAGCGGAGCCATATATACAGGGGAGGGAGTGAGAGCGGAGCTATATATACAAGGGAGGGCGGGAGAGTGGGAGTGGAGCCATATATACAAGGGAGGGAGAGTGGGAGCGGAGCCATATATACAGGGGAGGGAGTGAGAGCGGTGACGTATATACAAGGGAGGCCAGGAGAGTGGGTGTGGAGCCATATATACAGGGGAGGGAGAGTGGGAGCGGAGCCATATATACAGGGGAGGGAGAGTGGGAGCGGAGCCATATATACAGGGGAGGGAGAGTGAGAGCGGAGCCATATATACAGGGGAGGGAGAGTGGGAGCGGAGCCATATATACAGGGGAGGGAGAGTGGGAGCGGAGCCATATATACAAGGGAGGGAGAGTGGGAGCGGAGCCATATATACAGGGGAGGGAGAGTGGGAGCGGAGCCATATATACAAGGGAGGCCGGGAGAGTGGGAGCGGAGCCATATATACAAGGGAGGGAGAGTGGGAGCGGAGCCATATATACAGGGGAGGGAGTGAGAGCGGAGCTATATATACAAGGGAGGGCGGGAGAGTGGGAGCGGAGCCATATATACAAGGGAGGGAGAGTGGGAGTGGAGCCATATATACAGGGGAGGGAGTGAGAGCGGAGCCGTATATACAAGGGTGGCCGGGAGAGTGGGTGTGGAGCCATATATACAGGGGAGGGAGAGTGGGAGTGGAGCCATATATACAGGGGAGGGAGAGTGGGAGCGGAGCCATATATACAGGGGAGGGAGAGTGGGAGCGGAGCCATATATACAGGGGAGGGAGAGTGAGAGCGGAGCCATATATACAGGGGAGGGAGAGTGAGAGCGGAGCCATATATACAGGGGAGGGAGAGTGGGAGCGGAGCCATATATACAGGGGAGGGAGAGTGGGAGCGGAGCCATATATACAAGGGAGGGAGAGTGGGAGCGGAGCCATATATACAGGGGAGGGAGAGTGGGAGCGGAGCCATATATACAAGGGAGGCCGGGAGAGTGGGAGCGGAGCCATATATACAAGGGAGGGAGAGTGGGAGCGGAGCCATATATACAGGGGAGGGAGTGAGAGCGGAGCTATATATACAAGGGAGGGCGGGAGAGTGGGAGTGGAGCCATATATACAAGGGAGGGAGAGTGGGAGCGGAGCCATATATACAGGGGAGGGAGTGAGAGCGGTGACGTATATACAAGGGAGGCCAGGAGAGTGGGTGTGGAGCCATATATACAGGGGAGGGAGAGTGGGAGCGGAGCCATATATACAGGGGAGGGAGAGTGGGAGCGGAGCCATATATACAGGGGAGGGAGAGTGAGAGCGGAGCCATATATACAGGGGAGGGAGAGTGGGAGCGGAGCCATATATACAGGGGAGGGAGAGTGGGAGCGGAGCCATATATACAAGGGAGGGAGAGTGGGAGCGGAGCCATATATACAGGGGAGGGAGAGTGGGAGCGGAGCCATATATACAAGGGAGGCCGGGAGAGTGGGAGCGGAGCCATATATACAAGGGAGGGAGAGTGGGAGCGGAGCCATATATACAGGGGAGGGAGTGAGAGCGGAGCTATATATACAAGGGAGGGCGGGAGAGTGGGAGTGGAGCCATATATACAAGGGAGGGAGAGTGGGAGCGGAGCCATATATACAGGGGAGGGAGTGAGAGCGGTGACGTATATACAAGGGAGGCCGGGAGAGTGGGTGTGGAGCCATATATACAGGGGAGGGAGAGTGGGAGCGGAGCCATATATACAGGGGAGGGAGAGTGGGAGCGGAGCCATATATACAGGGGAGGGAGAGTGAGAGCGGAGCCATATATACAGGGGAGGGAGAGTGGGAGCGGAGCCATATATACAGGGGAGGGAGAGTGGGAGCGGAGCCATATATACAAGGGAGGGAGAGTGGGAGCGGAGCCATATATACAGGGGAGGGAGAGTGGGAGCGGAGCCATATATACAAGGGAGGCCGGGAGAGTGGGAGCGGAGCCATATATACAAGGGAGGGAGAGTGGGAGCGGAGCCATATATACAGGGGAGGGAGTGAGAGCGGAGCCATATATACAGGGGAGGGAGAGTGGGAGCGGAGCCATATATACAGGGGAGGGAGAGTGGGAGCGGAGCCATATATACAAGGGAGGGAGAGTGGGAGCGGAGCCATATATACAGGGGAGGGAGAGTGGGAGCGGAGCCATATATACAAGGGAGGCCGGGAGAGTGGGAGCGGAGCCATATATACAAGGGAGGCCGGGAGAGTGGGAGCGGAGCCATATATACAAGGGAGGCCGGGAGAGTGGGAGCGGAGCCATATATACAAGGGAGGCCGGGAGAGTGGGAGCAGAGCCATATATACAGGGGAGGGAGAGTGAGAGCGGAGCCATATATACAAGGGAGGCCGGGAGAGTGGGAGCGGAGCCATATATACAAGGGAGGGAGAGTGGGAGTGGAGCCATATATACAGGGGAGGGAGTGAGAGCGGAGCCGTATATACAAGGGTGGCCGGGAGAGTGGGTGTGGAGCCATATATACAGGGGAGGGAGAGTGGGAGTGGAGCCATATATACAGGGGAGGGAGAGTGGGAGCGGAGCCATATATACAGGGGAGGGAGAGTGGGAGCGGAGCCATATATACAGGGGAGGGAGAGTGAGAGCGGAGCCATATATACAGGGGAGGGAGAGTGGGAGCGGAGCCATATATACAGGGGAGGGAGAGTGGGAGCGGAGCCATATATACAAGGGAGGGAGAGTGGGAGCGGAGCCATATATACAGGGGAGGGAGAGTGGGAGCGGAGCCATATATACAAGGGAGGCCGGGAGAGTGGGAGCGGAGCCATATATACAAGGGAGGGAGAGTGGGAGCGGAGCCATATATACAGGGGAGGGAGTGAGAGCGGAGCTATATATACAAGGGAGGGCGGGAGAGTGGGAGTGGAGCCATATATACAAGGGAGGGAGAGTGGGAGTGGAGCCATATATACAGGGGAGGGAGTGAGAGCGGAGCCGTATATACAAGGGTGGCCGGGAGAGTGGGTGTGGAGCCATATATACAGGGGAGGGAGAGTGGGAGTGGAGCCATATATACAGGGGAGGGAGAGTGGGAGCGGAGCCATATATACAGGGGAGGGAGAGTGGGAGCGGAGCCATATATACAGGGGAGGGAGAGTGAGAGCGGAGCCATATATACAGGGGAGGGAGAGTGGGAGCGGAGCCATATATACAGGGGAGGGAGAGTGGGAGCGGAGCCATATATACAAGGGAGGGAGAGTGGGAGCGGAGCCATATATACAGGGGAGGGAGAGTGGGAGCGGAGCCATATATACAAGGGAGGCCGGGAGAGTGGGAGCGGAGCCATATATACAAGGGAGGGAGAGTGGGAGCGGAGCCATATATACAGGGGAGGGAGTGAGAGCGGAGCTATATATACAAGGGAGGGCGGGAGAGTGGGAGTGGAGCCATATATACAAGGGAGGGAGAGTGGGAGCGGAGCCATATATACAGGGGAGGGAGTGAGAGCGGTGACGTATATACAAGGGAGGCCAGGAGAGTGGGTGTGGAGCCATATATACAGGGGAGGGAGAGTGGGAGCGGAGCCATATATACAGGGGAGGGAGAGTGGGAGCGGAGCCATATATACAGGGGAGGGAGAGTGAGAGCGGAGCCATATATACAGGGGAGGGAGAGTGGGAGCGGAGCCATATATACAGGGGAGGGAGAGTGGGAGCGGAGCCATATATACAAGGGAGGGAGAGTGGGAGCGGAGCCATATATACAGGGGAGGGAGAGTGGGAGCGGAGCCATATATACAAGGGAGGCCGGGAGAGTGGGAGCGGAGCCATATATACAAGGGAGGGAGAGTGGGAGCGGAGCCATATATACAGGGGAGGGAGTGAGAGCGGAGCTATATATACAAGGGAGGGCGGGAGAGTGGGAGCGGAGCCATATATACAAGGGAGGGAGAGTGGGAGTGGAGCCATATATACAGGGGAGGGAGTGAGAGCGGAGCCGTATATACAAGGGTGGCCGGGAGAGTGGGTGTGGAGCCATATATACAGGGGAGGGAGAGTGGGAGTGGAGCCATATATACAGGGGAGGGAGAGTGGGAGCGGAGCCATATATACAGGGGAGGGAGAGTGGGAGCGGAGCCATATATACAGGGGAGGGAGAGTGAGAGCGGAGCCATATATACAGGGGAGGGAGAGTGGGAGCGGAGCCATATATACAGGGGAGGGAGAGTGGGAGCGGAGCCATATATACAAGGGAGGGAGAGTGGGAGCGGAGCCATATATACAGGGGAGGGAGAGTGGGAGCGGAGCCATATATACAAGGGAGGCCGGGAGAGTGGGAGCGGAGCCATATATACAAGGGAGGGAGAGTGGGAGCGGAGCCATATATACAGGGGAGGGAGTGAGAGCGGAGCTATATATACAAGGGAGGGCGGGAGAGTGGGAGTGGAGCCATATATACAAGGGAGGGAGAGTGGGAGCGGAGCCATATATACAGGGGAGGGAGTGAGAGCGGTGACGTATATACAAGGGAGGCCAGGAGAGTGGGTGTGGAGCCATATATACAGGGGAGGGAGAGTGGGAGCGGAGCCATATATACAGGGGAGGGAGAGTGGGAGCGGAGCCATATATACAGGGGAGGGAGAGTGAGAGCGGAGCCATATATACAGGGGAGGGAGAGTGGGAGCGGAGCCATATATACAGGGGAGGGAGAGTGGGAGCGGAGCCATATATACAAGGGAGGGAGAGTGGGAGCGGAGCCATATATACAGGGGAGGGAGAGTGGGAGCGGAGCCATATATACAAGGGAGGCCGGGAGAGTGGGAGCGGAGCCATATATACAAGGGAGGGAGAGTGGGAGCGGAGCCATATATACAGGGGAGGGAGTGAGAGCGGAGCTATATATACAAGGGAGGGCGGGAGAGTGGGAGTGGAGCCATATATACAAGGGAGGGAGAGTGGGAGCGGAGCCATATATACAGGGGAGGGAGTGAGAGCGGTGACGTATATACAAGGGAGGCCGGGAGAGTGGGTGTGGAGCCATATATACAGGGGAGGGAGAGTGGGAGCGGAGCCATATATACAGGGGAGGGAGAGTGGGAGCGGAGCCATATATACAGGGGAGGGAGAGTGAGAGCGGAGCCATATATACAGGGGAGGGAGAGTGGGAGCGGAGCCATATATACAGGGGAGGGAGAGTGGGAGCGGAGCCATATATACAAGGGAGGGAGAGTGGGAGCGGAGCCATATATACAGGGGAGGGAGAGTGGGAGCGGAGCCATATATACAAGGGAGGCCGGGAGAGTGGGAGCGGAGCCATATATACAAGGGAGGGAGAGTGGGAGCGGAGCCATATATACAGGGGAGGGAGTGAGAGCGGAGCTATATATACAAGGGAGGGCGGGAGAGTGGGAGTGGAGCCATATATACAAGGGAGGGAGAGTGGGAGCGGAGCCATATATACAGGGGAGGGAGTGAGAGCGGTGACGTATATACAAGGGAGGCCGGGAGAGTGGGTGTGGAGCCATATATACAGGGGAGGGAGAGTGGGAGCGGAGCCATATATACAGGGGAGGGAGAGTGGGAGCGGAGCCATATATACAAGGGAGGCCGGGAGAGTGGGAGCGGAGCCATATATACAAGGGAGGGAGAGTGGGAGCGGAGCCATATATACAGGGGAGGGAGTGAGAGCGGAGCTATATATACAAGGGAGGGCGGGAGAGTGGAAGTGGAGCCATATATACAAGGGAGGGAGAGTGGGAGCGGAGCCATATATACAGGGGAGGGAGTGAGAGCGGTGACGTATATACAAGGGAGGCCGGGAGAGTGGGTGTGGAGCCATATATACAGGGGAGGGAGAGTGGGAGCGGAGCCATATATACAGGGGAGGGAGAGTGGGAGCGGAGCCATATATACAGGGGAGGGAGAGTGGGAGCAGAGCCATATATACAGGGGAGGGAGAGTGGGAGCGGAGCCATATATACAGGGGAGGGAGAGTGGGAGCGGAGCCATATATACAGGGGAGGGAGAGTGGGAGCGGAGCCATATATACAGGGGAGGGAGAGTGGGAGCGGAGCCATATATACAGGGGAGGGAGAGTGGGAGCGGAGCCATATATACAGGGGAGGGAGAGTGGGAGCGGAGCCATATATACAAGGGAGGCCGGCAGAGTGGGAGCGGAGCCATATATACAAGGGAGGCCGGCAGAGTGGGAGCGGAGCCATATATACAAGGGAGGCCGGCAGAGTGGGAGCGGAGCCATATATACAAGGGAGGCCGGCAGAGTGGGAGCGGAGCCATATATACAAGGGAGGCCGGCAGAGTGGGAGCGGAGCCATATATACAAGGGAGGCCGGCAGAGTGGGAGCGGAGCCATATATACAAGGGAGGCCGGCAGAGTGGGAGCGGAGCCATATATACAGGGGAGGGAGATTGAGAGCGGAGCCATATATACAGGGGAGGTAGAGTGGGAGCGGAGCCATATATACAAGGGAGGCCGGCAGAGTGGGAGCGGAGCCATATATACAGGGGAGGGAGAGTGGGAGCGGAGCCATATATACATGGGAGGCCGGCAGAGTGGGATCGGAGCCATATATACAGGGGAGGGAGATTGAGAGCGGAGCCATATGTACAGGGGAGGGAGAGTGGGAGCGGAGCCATATATACAAGGGAGGCCGGCAGAGTGGGAGCGGAGCCATATGTACAGGGGAGGGAGAGTGGGAGCGGAGCCATATATACAAGGGAGGCCGGCAGAGTGGGAGCGGAGCCATATATACAGGGGAGGGAGAGTGGGAGCGGAGCCATATATACAAGGGAGGCCGGCAGAGTGGGAGCGGAGCCATATATACAGAGGGAGGGAGAGTGGGAGCGGAGCCATATATACAGGGGAGGGAGAGTGGGAGCGGAGCCATATATACAAGGGAGGCCGGGAGAGTGGGAGCGGAGCCATATATACAAGGGAGGGAGAGTGGGAGCGGAGCCATATATACAGGGGAGGGAGTGAGAGCGGAGCTATATATACAAGGGAGGGCGGGAGAGTGGGAGTGGAGCCATATATACAAGGGAGGGAGAGTGGGAGCGGAGCCATATATACAGGGGAGGGAGTGAGAGCGGTGACGTATATACAAGGGAGGCCGGGAGAGTGGGTGTGGAGCCATATATACAGGGGAGGGAGAGTGGGAGCGGAGCCATATATACAGGGGAGGGAGAGTGGGAGCAGAGCCATATATACAGGGGAGGGAGAGTGGGAGCGGAGCCATATATACAGGGGAGGGAGAGTGGGAGCGGAGCCATATATACAGGGGAGGGAGAGTGGGAGCGGAGCCATATATACAAGGGAGGCCGGCAGAGTGGGAGCGGAGCCATATATACAAGGGAGGCCGGGAGAGTGGGAGCGGAGCCATATATACAGGGGAGGGAGAGTGAGAGCGGAGCCATATATACAAGGGAGGCCGGGAGAGTGGGAGCGGAGCCATATATACAAGGGAGGGAGAGTGGGAGCGGAGCCATATATACAGGGGAGGGAGTGAGAGTGGAGCCGTATATACAAGGGAGGCCGGGAGAGTGGGTGTGGAGCCATATATACAGAGGGAGAGTGGGAGTGGAGCCATATATACAAGGGAGGCCGCGAGAGTGGGAGCGGAGCCATATATACAGGGGAGGGGAGAGTGAGAGCGGAGCCATATATACAGGGGAGGGAAAGTGGGAGCGGAGCCATATTTACAGGGGAGGGAAAGTGGGAGCGGAGCCATATTTACAGGGGAGTGAGAGCGGAGCCATATATACAGGGGAGGGAGAGTGGGAGCGGAGCCATATATACAGGGGAGGGAGAGTGGGAGCGGAGCCATATATACAGAGGGAGAGTGGGAGTGGAGCCATGCATACAAGGGAGGGAGAGTGGGAGCGGAGCCATATATACAGGGGAAGGAGTGAGAGCGGAGCCGTATATACAAGGGAGGCCGGGAGAGTGGGTGTGGAGCCATATATACAGAGGGAGAGTGGGAGTGGAGCCATGCATACAAGGGAGGGAGAGTGGGAGCGGAGCCTTATATACAAGGGAGGGAGGGTGGGAGCGGAGCCATGCATACAGGATGGGAGAGTGGAATCAGAGCCATGTATACAGGATGGGAGGCTGGGAGCGGAGCCATGTATACAGGATGGGAGAGTGGAAGCAGAGCCATGTATACAGGAATCGACAGTGGAGCCATGTATACAGGATGGGAGAGTGGGAGCAGAGACATGCATACAGGATGGGAGAGTGGAAGCAGAGCCATGTATACAGGAATTGACAGTGGAGCCATGTACCATGTATACAGGATGGAAGAGTGGGAGCAGAGCCATGTATACAAGGATGGGACAGGGGAGCCATGCATACAACAGGGGGAGCCACACAGAGCTGGACAGGACGTGGGGAACCACACATAAATTTTCTGATGATTAGAAAATAATCAGCATGTACAGAACTCCAGTACAATTTTTCTTAAGTGCTCAATGCTCCATTTCCTTGTAGGTTCCAATCATCTTTAGCAGCGACGGTCATCAGCAGAAGTAGCCCAGTGCTCCCACTGAAACAGAGAAACAAGCCAGGTGCTCCCACTCATTCAAAACCTATGGTGAGTTGAGTCACATTAATAATGTTATAATTAAATTATAAGTATGCACTGCTAAACTACAACAACGTCCATAGCCCCGCCCCCTTATGACCAAAGCCCCGCCCCTGTCACACCTCCATCCCCGCCCTGCCGGGCCATGGAAGAATGGTCTTGCTTCAAGCCGGTCCCTGGTGCAAAAAAGTTTGGGGACCACTGTTCTAGACTTCGGCATTTTTAGTCTCAATCTCCTCATCGCTGTTGCATTCTGCACATATGTGCAAATTAGGGGAAATATGTCTCCTGTATAAAAGCAAATATCCAGAGTTACACTTCTAACATGATTTCTGCCTTACATTACAATCTTATTTTACTATTGCTAAAGAAAAATGAATATTCTATAAACCTCAATATCCTAGACCCCAACCAAACAAAATTCTTTTCAAAAGTATTTTTGAAAATCCCCAATCTGGGCTATTGTTTCCACCATTGGTCCATTATGTCGTTCACTCGGGACTGGTTGGTTTTCCACACCTGCTTTCCAAAACTTCTTCTCACATCTTCATCTGGTTGTTGGTCCTAGAACGCATGACCATAAAAATCTACACTTTCACATACCTGGGGCCTTTTAGGCCCTTGTGCAAATAACATGGAATCACTCAAACAAAAATAATTTTAAAAGTTTATTTGAAAATTGCAAAGTAAGGATGCATTCCCACTAGCGCTGGTGTCTGCCAGGAGGAGATCTGTAATGGATCTGACCTCCTGGTGACCCCAGCTAAGGCTGGTGGAATCCCAGCTTTCCAGCAGCCTTAACTGGAGTTACCAAGAGATCAGATCCATTACGGATCACCTCCTGGCAGACCCCAGCGCCAGTGGGAACACAGCCTAAGATGTGAATAATTCAAAACCTTACTATGTACAAAAAAAAACAGAGTAACTGAACGGGCTTAAAACGCCCAATATACGCATTCGATATAACTCTTTATAATGTTTTTTTTTTTTTTTGTCTAAAAGTTTTTTATATAAAAGTTGCAGTAAACATGCTGCAGGAATATCTCTTTTCAATGGTTCCTTTTCTACTTTACTAATGACCGCAACAACTTTCACACGTTATCTGTTCGGAAGAATGCTCCTTGCAGACATTTTGTCCACAAGTAGTATAGACGCGCTCGGATTTCCTGTCCATCTTTGCTGGACAAATATAACATCGCTTTCTTTTATCTCTTGGCTCTGGATGTTCCTGAAAACGTATACCACATCGGATCATAGCTTCTGTTTGCCTTTGTAAGCATTTTGTTCTGCTTCTCTCCATCATGTTAGGCATTAAAAGTTCATAGCAAAGTTCTGTCAAGTATAGACGTCTCTTGTCCTTTCTGTTGGCATGGAATTATGGATGAGTCTCACTATAAACAATATAGGTATTGAGGGCTGACACATCTAGCATATTATAAAAAAGAACTACAGGCCAACGTTTTGTCTTCCTCTTGCACGTATACTCTCCAATCATTTCGTCCATCTTGTCCACTCCTCCTTTGGTTTTATTATAATGCAAGATGATTTCGGGTTTCTGTTTCCTGTTATTGGTGTCTATACTTCCATCACGGTGCATTGTACTCAGTAATATCACAGATTTTTCCTTCTTAGCTTTATAAGACACCATTGTCGCTTGATTGCAGAAACCAAATACACTATCATAAAGTTGTCGATGTTGATAGTGCTTCATGATTGGAGGAATTTCTCTGCGGTTTTGATTCATTGTACCAACAAGTGTAACTTGTTTCTGAAGCAAAAAATTGCCCAGTTCAAGACTGGTGAAGTAGTTGTCCATTGTTCTATTTTTTCCAGAATAGAAAATTGGTTTCGCAAGTGTTTTTACTACGTCAGAACATAGGTCTTTCTGGACTGGAGCGTCAACATCTTTGCCACAGTAAATCAGACCATTCATTCCATAATAGCTTGTAGAATCAGACATCCAGAAAATGTTAATACCATATTTAGCAGGTTTGCTGGGCATATACTGAATGAAATTGCAACGTTCCCTAAATGCAAGAAGTTGCTCATCCACTGTCACATTGTCACTAGAATGGTAATGCTTAGTACACTTCTTGATAAAAAAGATTCCAGATGTAGCTAATGTGGGCTAATTTATCTGTTTCCAACCTGACTGGACGAGTTCTCTTGTCATCAAAACTAAGGCTTCTCCGAATATCCTCAAATCTATTGACTGACATTGTAGCTTTGTAATGTGGATCTGAAAAAGGGTTCATAAAGAGTTCTCTGATTGGAACATCGTATGATTTTGTACTCCCTGCCACAAGAGTAAGGCCAATATAAGCATACAGTTCTTCTTTTGTTATATTTTTCCATGTTTTTTTTTTCTTCCTGAAGCGATACGTTTTCCTTCTAAGTAATAAAACAAACTGACGGCACATCTAGAACTAGTCTGAATAGGTGCATACCAAAAGGCAACTTACATATTAAATAGACAATGGCAGCACACCAAATATGAAATATGTGAAATACGAATAGCAAAATGGCTTTAGTAATACATTTCATAATGGCTTTTATAAGGCATATCAAATATGAAATAAGTGAAATATGAATAGCATAATGGCTTTTGCAATCTTGAAAAACATATGAGATACTTAGCACAAAATTTGGCCAAAAGATGTGAGCCCATTCACCAGCGACAAGGTGATCTCAGATTGAATGGGTCCCTATACTAACTGCCTGGTGTGAACTGACCTCTGGCTAGTAACATGATTAAAGCCTGTATATATAGGACGATAGGAACCAAACATGTGATTGAATGCGATTAAAATCACCACTTGATGAAGGGCGGAGTGCTCAGTCAGAAAAATAGTATACAAGTAGTAAAACAAACTGACGGCACATCTAGAACTAGTCTGAATAGGTGCATACCAAAAGGTAACTTACATATTAAATAGACAATGGCAGCACACCAAATATGAAATATGTGAAATACGAATAGCAAAGTTATTACACAAAACTACCTCATCCACAATATCATCTGAAAAAATTTTACAGAACATATCTCTTTTGGACAAGAATTGTGGAATTCCTACAGTTCCTTGAGCAACTCTTACAATATTATGTGATTGGGTTCGTCCAAGAACCTCAGCAGTACTGTTCCAAAAAACATTAGTTTTGGATGTTCTATTTGTACTTCTGCTGGATCCATTACTTCTTCATCTGAAGAATCACTGGACGATGAAGTAGAGACATTAGCTGGTGGCATGTACTCTTAATCAGACAAAGAAAGTTCACTGTCTTCATCACTATCAAAAATGATTGCTTCGATTTCTTGGTCAGTCAGACCCCTGGATGTAGACTGTGCCATTGTAACCTGAGAAGTCTGTAATCTTTTTTTTTTTTTTTTTTTTTTTTTCATTTTAGTTTACTATCAGGGTTGTACACTCTTTGTTAGTGTGTGTGCTAAGGGTAAAGTGCAGACCCCTCCTCTCACCTTCAGCAGGTCACCACTTACTTTTAGGTGCAGTAGAAGCTTTTGGATTTTTGGAACTCAAAGTTTCTTTTTCAAGAAGCAAGAAAGCTGACTCCTTCCTCCAAAATCTCTTCAGCAAGTAGCACACAATGAACAGTGTTCAGGACCTATGATGATGTCAGAGACGCATGACGTTGTGATGGAGCCTCCTTCCCAAGATCACATGACCATGTAGTCAGGCAGAATTCACACTCTTCATAGCAACAGCAGAGTCATAAAGACTGAGTCAAAGTCTTCCCCAGCAACAGTGAAGACAAAAAGACTTAGGATCACATGTAAACCTAGTACGGGCCTAAAAGGCCCCAGGTATGTGAATATGGGGTATTCACAAAAAAGAGTTGTTATACCAAAATGCCTGTAGCATAAAAATAAATGAACTGGAAATGACAAACAACTATATACCTGAGGAATACCTAGAGTTTCAAAATTCTAACTAAAGTAATCTTGCAGAAAATAGAAAACCATTAACAGGGCAGGCCTGCGAGGCCCCAGGTATGCGTTCTAGGGTTATGTCGTTCACTCGAGACTGGTTGGTTTTCCACAGCTGCTTTCCAAAACATCTTCTCACATTGTCATCTGGTTGTTGGTCCTGTAGCAAATCTGAATAATGGATAATAGCAAAATCATCATATATACTTTTAAATTTTTGTGAAACCTGTATACCTATTGCCAGGTGTAAATTTATGCTTACCGATTTTTTTTTTTTTTAATATTAATATAAATATATATATATATATATATATATATATATATATATATATATATAGTCCCCTCTCGTTTTGTTCTGCCGTCTCCTCCACCTGTCATAGAAATGTTACCCCTGTTTTGATACCATCAAACATGTTTTCCGAGTCTGTTGCTCCTTTTCCACAGTAATAGAATGTGTTTTACAATATATTCTTCATCTTTGTTCTGACATAGAGAAATGGGAGGGTTTTCTTCGTGGATAGATTCAGCTCTGAAAAGAGAAAATATTTCACTAGTATTAATATCAGAAAATGTGTGACACGAGTGAATATTATACTAATATTGTGTTACTTTGAGGTGGAGTCCTTCTCGAGACTATCTTCCATAATTTTGCTGCTTTAATTAAACTATTGATGGTATTTCTTCTGTAAACTTTCTGCGGTAGCATTTGAGTGTGCAATGGATTTTGCAAATAAATACTTATTGTTGCTCTCTTTGCAATTTTAGGCAACACTTGTTTGTCATCCTCCGGCCACTTGGCTACTTACTGGCTTTACTCCAAATCTAGGTAATGTATTTAATGTTTCTCTTTTCTTTTGTTTAGTAGATATAGGAGCGGCTCCCCCTGGACATGTGCATCCACCGCTGGCTCTGGAAGGCTGGAAGCCCAGCCAATATTCCAAAACACGATGATGAGCAGTCACATCTGTAGTGGAGATGCTTTGTTCAAAGAGCCACAGTAAAGAAACAAGACAATGTGTTTCTGCTCCAGAGTCTTCCTCACGTTCTAGTATCAGTAAAGAAAGATCTTTGAACAAACAAACTCCTATTTCTGCTCCAAACTGGCACAGTAATGTTGCTCTACTACAGTGGTGCTGGGATTTTGCTTATTTTTTCTTTAGATTAAATGTTTAGCTTGTTCATATGTCATGTATAAATTTAACATTCACTTAAATAACTTAAATCTCGATACTTCTGCACCATCCTCTCCATTTGTTCACCACGTTGAAGACTTGGACTTCATTGTGCTGGTGCACTAGCTGGTCTAAAGTGTCAAAGGACTCGCTGAAATTGCTTATTCCACTTGTACCACTACTACTGCTAATGTTTTGGTGTTGAAGAATTGACGTGTCAGAGGTTGGAAGTCTACAGCTGCAATGTGAACTGTGTGGGGGGAAGATCTGCTAGGTTGTGTCTAAGCGTGTTGTGAAACTACAGCATTGGCGGGTCCCTTTGCAAGGTGGGAGCACCTGGTTAAATTTGGTTTTATAACTTGGGTCTAACATAGTGGTTAGCTGATAGCAGTATTCCTAATCAGAACTATATGGGGATCATGTTGCAGATAGTGCAGCAAAAAAGTACTCATATGTCAGGCTCTACCATGAGGTATAAGCTTATGCTGTGTTGGTGGTTGAGTACCACTGATGCAAATTTCCTTTCTTAACCTCCTGTCAACCACTAACAGAGGGGAGGATTATCCTCTTCATCAGACAGTTGCTCGCCAATCGCCTCTTCCTCCTCCATTGGGTTCCTCATATCTTGCCCCTTCGATAGCAATGTCTGTTATCCCCAGCCTCCCTCGATCACAGTAATCCACCTTCCATTGGCACCCACCTATGACTACAGTCTTGAACCTATAGACAATGTTATCCCTTCTGCATCCTCCTCTGCCTTCTCTTCTTCTGGGACCACCCTCTCCTCCCACAGGCTATTGACTTTGCTCCTGCATATAGATAAATAAAAATACCTTTGACAAGTGTCTGCATTTTAAATATCAAGAAATCAGCATAATAATTCAATAGCAGACAGAAAATAAATGGACAATAAGGACAATCGCAAACTACCTAGAGCGAAAACTGAGCAGAGCTCCAAAAAAAGCGACTATAAGTCCAGAGTAAAGTCAAAAAGTTTTATTTTAATTAAGACACATCCAGATACAAATGGGGGGGAGTGGGCAATAAAGTGCGAAACCGCATGGATAAAAAAGGATTGCTGTACAACCAGAACCTATGCAGTAACAAGACATACATAAAGTTACTAAATTATCACACAGTGCATATAGTGCATGGCAATGTATGGCAATTAAGAATAAACCACCAAACGGTATATATGTAGATATATATCTCTTTATACCAGCTCCATCCATCACGTAAACGGCTAGATACACAGATCATTATCAGGTAGCAGGTGACCATTCACCATGGTTAGACAGATATATGATGCCTAAGAAGCATAGTAATAGAGGAAGCATAAATTACCTAATGAAATAGCGAGCAGAGGCTCCAGCAGTCAGCAATCCACCCCAACGATCGTTTCAGAGGGTTACTCCTTCATAACCACTGAGCCACCGTGCCATAGACCATGACCAATCTGCAGGTGCAATTTGGAGTAGTGGAGCTTTGTCCTTTTTAGGTTTTGGATTCATTGGAGCACAAATGAGATATGATTGAACAAGACTTTATATAGTCTCCCATTTTTTTTCCAGTAAAAATTCTGAGAATGCCTAACCTTTTCTGTTGGCCTAAAAGACCCAAACTCTCATGATTATATCTTGTGAACTCAACCTGTAGATGTTTTGGAACAACCGGAACCAACTCCCCATTTAAGACATGACACAACCCCGTTTAAACAAACAAAAGGGAGGTTATGGATCCACTTGAGAAGCAACAAGAAATGTATTTTTCTTCTGCCAAAGGGATATGTGGGTCTGTTCTTGAACTGCTGAAACCTGAGGTTAATGTTGAAACGCTTTTCTTGTCACGGCTGCCTCTTTGGCTAGCATATCTGCAGTTGCATTTCCAACAGAATTCATCATATTTATGGGTATGGGCAGCAACTTTGACAATAGCAAGACCATTATTTGTTTTTGATACAATCTCAAATTGTTTACAGCAGGTCACTGTCTGCAAGAGTCTTATTAAAAGAATCTACAAAAGCCTCTTTTCCCAAACTGGCAAATCTGTCAGTGGGTGATGGTGATATAGCGCGGACATATTCCGCAGCACTTTACATTTGAGGGGACTTGTACAGATAATAGACATTACAGCATAACAATAGACACATAGATCAAAACAGATACCAAGAGGAATGAAGGCCCTGCATCATTCTGATGACCATGAACTATGTATTGGAGGCTTCACATAATCTGACCTTGTATCTAGTACAGAGTTGCTCACAATTAGGAGCCATCTATTATCAATCTTGGTGCCAGACTACTTTCACCCAAAACAGATCAGCTGCAGAGACCACCATAGATCTACATCTTCTAGAATAATTTTTGAACACAGACTTTAGGAGGACAGGTATCCATGATGGATGATCTTAGTAAATGTACATTAAAGGGATTCTGTCACCTCTTTCACTGATATGTATAGGACCATAATTGCATCAGTGAAAGGGGTGACATATTCCCTCTAAAGAGGCACTGTCAGCAGGTTTTGGCATCGGGAAACTGTGCATGCGCATAAAGCGTATCCCGGTGGAATCTTGAAGTTTCTCTACTGCATACAAGGTTCCGGCTTGTGAGTGGGGGGAGCGCACGGTCTACAGATAACTCAATGATCTCTGCAGACTTCATCTTCAAAGAGAAGCCAGAAAAACTCCACATCCTGCTTTTTTTTTTGCTTTTCCCCTCTTGCATACGGATGGAGTCCGGACCACAACACGGGCCAGCCATGCCTTTGACCGTGTTGCAGGCCGCTGAGACAGACTGCGGACACAGAAACTGCAGAGGGAGACTGCATTTTTGGGACGTGTATGCGTGGTCTTCAGGAACCAGCAAAGGCTGGGTAAACTCCTCTTCCATAGTGAAATTCTCTCTTGGGTGTTGAAATTTCATTTAACCAGTAAGACAAAGACCTCTTTCTCCTCCATTTGCATCTCCTCCTTTCCCTCCATTCCTACATTCATTTCTAAGTACCGTCCCTGAAGCGTTCGAGAGTGCGTGCGTTCACGCCAACAGGCAGAAGTCGGCGTCCTCCATTCCACAGAATAGAGGATGCCGACTTCTACCTGTTAGCGTGAACGCATGCGCATTCACTCTCGAAAGCTTCAGGGATGGTACTTAGGAATGAAGTGAATGATCTTCTAGATTAACATGATCAGAGAAACTTCAATTCCTACCATTGGCATCACATTAGCTGCTCAGTGCTGCTCCTATGTAGTCACTGGTTATTGTGAGGCTCATAAGCATTATCAAACCTTTACTATTGCCTCAGGTGTCTCCTACCTTGAAGCCAAAAATTTACTTCTGCTTTAGGCTGTTCACCCCTATTCTGAGGGTGGACAAAACCTTCTCAGTTCACACAAATGTACTGAATCAACATTTACATACTTCTGATCAGTTTTCACCAGTGGAGATATCTGGCAGTAAGTGTTCCATTGTTCTGCAGTGCTCCCAGTGGAAATATTTAGTATTGCAGTATCCAGTGACATGTCATGGATGTCCATAACAGTTGTTGTTCCAAAAAATCTTAGAAAATTTCCACTTCTGATGCAAGATTGTGTGACGTTTTATGCATGGATCAATCTGGATTCAAGACTTCTGTCCCCAGATTCAGGTTCTGTTTTTATCATAAATTTAAAGCTGTTGGCTGTCCTGCATCTCTTACCAATTCCTCATTATGGCCGGAGTCACACTAGCGATAAAATCGGACGAATGTAATGCGATAAAAAAATCGCATTGCACTTGTCCCAATGTTATTCAATGGTGCTGCTCCCATCATGCGTTTTTTTTATCGGATTTGTTCCTCGGACCTAGACAATCGCAGCATGCTGCGATTGTCACCGATTTTCAGATCGGATTCGCCAATGCAAGTCTATGGATGCAATTAAAAATCGCCTTGAAAACGCACCACACGTGTGACTTGCAATTAAATCGTAAGACTTATCCTGGTCAACAGGAAATAGCAGGAGGCATGACCAGGAAGCTTTGGGATGCAAATGTCTCTTGTAGGATAAAAAAAAACCCAGGAAGAACACCTCCACGGAGTCCTCCATCATGTCCACGCCAGTCAATGTGGAAATGCTGATAGTTCTGGTCCAGGAGAGGCCAGAACTATGGGACCAGAGAGATCACCCACTATGCTGACCGCACACACAGGGAGGCAGCATGGAGAAGAATCTGTGCCCAGATGTTCACTGGATATGCGGCAACATCTCGGGAGGAGCAGAAGCAAATTAGTAATTTAAATAATGTGTCCACTTTATCAAATACCCAAATGTAATCTGCTCAATGTAAGTCCCAATATGTGTCATCAACGCTCACATATCTGGACAAAATTACTCCCCCATTTTTATTGTGCATATTTTCAACATCTAAATTACAACTCCCTGACTGGTGGCACCATGACGAATTTGGCTTACAAAAATGGAAATAGTTAGCTAATTGTTATGCCACCAAATGCAGTGCTCTCCTTGTTTTTTTGCCCGTATCTTAGCCACTATATATTTTTTTTTTTTTTGGATTGGTGTGGAGCCATCAGGAATATAATTCATATCATTTGCAAAATGTGTGCCTAAGCATAGGTAAACCCTTGATACCATAGCCATATGTGTGGTTTAACAAAATCCTGTCTTTTTGTTCACATTGTAGTGACTGATGTGACAAGGCGTTGGCGCAGCTGCAGGGACACGTATAGGAGGGAGAGACAACTGAGGTCCCGTAGTGGAGCGGCCGGAACTACAAAGAGAAAATACCTGTACGTCGACCGCCTACATTTCCTTGCACTTGTGATGGATCTGAGACTGTAAGTGCATGTTTTAATGTAGTACTTTGGATATTCTCTATGCAAAATGTAATTGGTTATTTTTTCCATTGTAGCACCGAGTCAAACCTCACAGAGGGAGACGGGTTCCCACTCTGAGGTGGTGATTGATCCTGAGTCGGATGTTGCTGCAGGGTCCGGCCCATCTGCAGGACTTCCCAGAGCCACACCACCACCACCAAGATCACCACCACTAGAATCTGTTAGCCAGGCAGCACAGCATGATGACCAGGGCAACAGTAGCAGCCCCACCATGCCACTGGATCCCTCTCCACAGCCTTCGGCCCTACCACGACGAGGCAGGCGCAGGAGAGAAGGAGCACCTTTGGGAACAAGAATGCAGGTGGACCGAGGTGTATTGGACTACTTGTCCACAGCTGCTCATGA
The DNA here is from genome assembly GCF_039654945.1 of Dendrobates tinctorius. Classification (NCBI taxonomy): domain Eukaryota; kingdom Metazoa; phylum Chordata; class Amphibia; order Anura; family Dendrobatidae; genus Dendrobates; species Dendrobates tinctorius. The sequence continues at coordinate 28,469,523 of NW_027361761.1, forward strand.
TGATGGGGAGGAGGCTTATGGGCGCAGTCTGGCACAGTATTTGAGGGCAATTCCCCGTGGGAACAGGCTGAGTACGAGAGGGGCTCTCCAAATCGTTTTGGATGCCAGCACACCACCCAATTATCCGCGCAGTGTGTTTCAGTTTCTTGAAAGGTGGCAACTGTCAGATGAAAATCAAATTGATAGGCTGGTTGGACTTGATGTGACAAGTCAACCATCCTTGGAAGCTGTTCCTCCTCCGCCACCGCTGCCACGGGTGCCACCTCTGCCTCAGCCTGCACACATCCCCAATGTGGCTCCACAGGTCCAATATATGGGCCAGGGCGCACATGCCCAATATGGTCACATTAACGTACCCAATGTTGGTGGGTGGCCACAACATGGGTATGTTAGACATGGACATATTGGGGGATATGGGCAATTAGGGCAGCCCACCCCGGACTACCCACACCAATATCAAAATTACCCCTACCCAAACCCACAAATTGATCCTGGCAGGATGCAACAGATGGCACAGCCAGCTGCCAGCGCACAGGGGGACAGATGTGGCCCAGCAACCAAGGCCAAATGTCCAAACAAGCCCCCCACCCTCACCACCCCCAACCTACCATGACTTGTAGGTTTTCCTTTTTCCCTTGATATGTTGTGTTATACATGTTTCATTTTTGGTTTGGACTGTTAAAAAATAATGTGCTGATAGCATGAGGCCATATAGCATTACTATGGTTATTTGGTACGGCAATACCAAAAAAACCCCAAAGTAATAAACTTGTTAACATTCACAATGTGTGTCTGTTCATGTTCGTACATGTTCTGTAATGTTAGGCCTGGATCACACTTCCGTTTTTTTTTTAAATCCGTCGTTTTCCGTTAAACGGATCTGCCATGTTTTTGGCGGATCCGTTTTTTTTTCCCCATAGACTTGCATTAGCGGCTACCGCGGATCTGTCAAAACGGATCCGTTAGCGGTAAAAACTGAAACTGATCCGTTTGGTGGACACAAAAAACGGATGTGTGAAACAGGGCTTAATTTTTAGTACTTTTTACTATATCTAAGGCCAAGCAAACAATCTTTATGAGAACACAACACAACCAAAGCACTACATAGATAAGGCATCATCTTGCCAGGGAGTAGCACCCTGAGGTGTTAGAAAATAAGTTGTAAACACATCACGTACTTTGAGTCGGGAAATTGGACGACAGGGTGGGTTTACATGTGTCCTAGGCCTAGACACATTTGCAGACTCCACTTCACAAGAATTCATGACTACCCCTCACATGATGCTGAAGTTATGTAGGACCACACAGGTTTTAATAACTTCATTGACATTAGCTTCACTCAGCTGAATTATGGACTGTAGGACCCTCCATTTGGCCGTAAGAATACCAAAGGCACACTCCACCAGTCGGCGAGCACGCGATAGGTGAAAGTTAAATATTCTACGCCGGTGGTCAAGGGTTCGTCATGGATATGGCCTCATGACATGTCTGGTCAATTGAAACGCCTCATCTGCTACAAGAACATAAGGCACCAGTTCCAGATTTGAGTTGGGAAGCTGAGGTGGTGGTGGTAGGTCAAGCTCATTATTACGCAGCTGCCGACCCATAATGGAAAAATTGAAGACTCTGGAGTCTCCAGTTCTTCCATAGGCCCCAATATCTACAATTATAAACCTGTAGTGAGTGTCGACCAAAGCAAACAATACTACTGAAAAATATTGTTTATAATTATAGAATTGTGACCCTGAGTTCAGCGGCTTATGCACACGGATGTGCTTCCCATCTAGGGCTCCAATACATTGTGGAAACTGGCACGTGTCCTCAAATCCACTGGAGATATGCAACCAGTCTGGCATTTTGGGCTCCGGCATTACCACATGATGGAGTCTGGTCCAGATTTCGGAGCATGTAGACCGTACAATGCCAGAGATTGTGGATTTTCCAATTAAAAATACTAAATGCAGACCAGCATATGAAAGGCCAGTTGAAAGGAAGCTAAAAAAAAGTACACAGCCCAACAAACAACAGTTTCAAACACATTTAAAGTCGAGGAGTTCTAAAGTAGGCATGATGAACATTAAATTACATGCCATGGCTTGGTTCAGTAAGCCAAAAGCATATAAATGTTTTGGGGAAATGTGGTGGAAAAAAATTTAAGAAAAAAAGGGCAATAAGAAATAAGGTTCAAGGTCTGTTAATGAAATATGCTGCTTCACACATCAACATATTGGTTTGAGACATACCGTAAGGTGAGGAGTAGATGCTCCTCTGCAGAAATCGCTTTGCGCATCCTCGTGTCCTGAAACATGATCCCAGGGCGCACAATCTCGAGCAAAATATCAAATGTAGCAAGGCTCATCCGACAATATTGAAAGAACTTCTCCGGATGGCTAGACAGAGATGTATAGAGATGGTGGAAATGGCCTTTAGATATCCTTCGGAGCAAAAGTGGATGGACCCACATTCGTCTACGCCTCCTCGGATCCATAATCACAGGGTATTGCTCCCCAAAACGTCGGGATATAACCCAATAGAAAAGAACACGCTCAGTGGTGTTAAAAGTGAGCCTGTCTGTCATGTTTAGCACAAAGCAGAGCTAACCAAATCCAAGCAGTGACTTTGTCAAAGGTAGCAGGCTCACACCTGTTGGAGAGCCCATAAATATAGGGTGGGATGATTTTTTAAATGAGTTTCAGGCCTAAAAACTGTTTTGTCAATTTTGGAATGGTCAGAAAAAAAAAAAAAATTCGCCAGACAGATGTCAAACGGATGCTTACATGCGATTAAAATCGGATCAATGAAGAAAAATCGCATCACAGATGGATCACTGGTCAAGAAACCTTTGTGCGATTTAGGACCATTAAAATCGGACTGATTTTTTTTTTTTTTTTTTATGGTTGTGTGTGACTCCAGCCTATCTGCCAATTTAGTCTGAGTTGATAAGTTGGAATATAATCTAGAAAAAAAGGCACTCAGTTTGGTATTATGATGACGAAATTTATTCCAGGAGTAGTACACGGTAAATGTTTTAATCAGACAAGTGAACTTCTTCAGTGTACTTGATATACATACTGTATGTATAAATGTCAATCAGAACAGCAAAAATCCAGTAATTGGTAACATCCTAGCAAATTTCCTCTCTAGCTTCCAGGATGATCATGGACACATGAGTTGAGACTTGCCAAGAAGCTGCATGAAGGTAAAATTTAGGAGCTGTATGAACTCCTAGATTACCCCGGCTTTGTCCTCATGCAGTCCATGGACAAAATCAGTGGGCAATGCAGTCAAGAAGGCCCACATTGAATATGATAAATAAAAATGACAGACCACAAGGCTGAAACAGTATAACATCATATATTGCATGTGGGTGCAGATGAAACCAACACAATCAGCCCATGGAAAATCAGTGTAGGACACACTGTAATCAATAAGAAACAACAAGAGGAAATCAGTGCATAGATGTTCAAAGTATGATAAAATCACAAATCTTTATTAGATAACACAGGTAGAAAAGCACAAACAATGACAAATAAAGGGTGACACAAGCAGAAGCAGTGCAAAGGGGTATACAGTGTCAAAAACCTCACTCTGACCCTTATCATAAGTAAACACCTGGTGGTAAAGATTCAAGTATACACACCCGATATATAACAGGCAGACCAGTGAAAAGCAATAAGGGGTAAAATCCCCAGCTGGACAGCCATATAATCAGGGGTGAAATTACAAAGACACAAAAGTAAGGTAAACATACCAGGAGGGGAGAGGGGAGAGACACTGGATCCCAAGCTCAGCTGACCCCGACGTACGTTTCGGAAATGATCTTCCTTCCTCAGGGGGCGTGTCAATAGGGTGTTAATTGCGGTTTAAATAGGGGAGGTAAAAAACAAGCACCAATCATGAGGGGTGATGCTGACCAATCCCCCCCACATCCCCCATCGCTGCCTGGGCTGGCGCTGATCAGCACGGGGCCCCATGATGTCAGATGCCAGACCACAGGCAGACGGGGGCGGGACAGGAAGCGCGTCCACCCACACATGTATAGGAACAGGAAGGACGGCCGCGGCCATCTTGGATATGGGCCAAAGGCAGAAAATCTGCCAGAACTATGAAAGGGAATAGTGAGCGTCCCTAAAAGGACCTTACAGGATAGAAGCGGGCTAAATAGCGCTACAACTAATGAAGTACCCTAATATAATAATGTAGTAACGCATCACCAATGATATAAAAATTAATTAATATATAGGGGAGCGCAAATAAGGCATTAACAAGAAATGGAAATGTAAACTAAATGTATAAATTGCACCTGGGCAGCAAGAATAATCGGTAAGATGAGAGGCAGAGCACATAATATTACAAAAATAACAATAACCAGTGTTCAGTGCCCATACCTATCATATATAATCGAATACATGATTTTAAATACATAAAGCCGCACAAAAGCTGTATAAGTGTCGAAATATACATCAGTATACACATCCATAATATTGAGCCATAAAATACACCTACATATGGATACAGCAACGTCATTAGTCCAGCATGCATAAAAAAAAAAAAAAAATAATGGGGACTAGGGCACCACCATATTCTCCATGAAAATGTGCCATAAATTAAATTAAACTTTCACATAAATACAGAGACATTATTAAACCAACATTCATAGTATTGTGATGAAAAAAAAAAAGTGAGGCCTTGAAACTGCCAAATTCTCCATTCAGAATGTGCCATAGAATAAACTGGCACATAAATACAGAGGCATTGTTAGTCCAGCATTCATAACATTGCGATGAGGGAAAAATGAGGCCTTGAAACCGCCATATTCTCCATACAACAATGGAGGAGTAGATGTATCTTCATCTTCCCAAGTAGGATATCCATCCAACCCAACAAGGAAAGCCACAAGAAAACCATCAGACCGGTGCCTACAATTAAAACTGAAATAAACACAAATGTTAAAACCAAAGACACAAAGAGTCACCCAACTGGTAGCAGCAGAAAAGGGGATAGAAAGGAAAATCATAAAAATGGAGCAAATGACAGACACTCATTAAGACCCCTCGGATGAACCGTTTGCAACTTCCAGATCCACCTGGTTTCCAGTTGACCCAGCCTTTTAGATAGGCCCCCACCTCTGATATCTATTCTCAGAGCCTCGATGCCACGCACTTTAAGTAAAGATGCGTCACATTTATGATGATCTTTGAAGTGCCTGGGAATAGTTCTCAGGGTGGAGTCATCCATGTGGTCCCGTGCCGCCTGGATCCCCAACACATGCTCACGCACACGGACCTTTAGTTGGCGTGATGTAAGGCCAACATAAATAAGATCACACGGACAAGTAGCGTAATAAACTACATATCTTGTCGTGCATGTGATTAGTTGTTTAATGGTGAAAGTTTGATCACCATCCGAGTTGGTGAAATCATTGCATCGCAATATGTTGGGGCAGGCAACACAGTGACCACATGGAGAACAACCAGCCCTGAGAGTAAAGGAGTCCAGGAATGAGGGTCTAAAACCACCAGAATAATGACTAGAGACCAAATGGTCTCTTAAATTTTTTGCCCGTCGAAATGCCAAAGACGGTTTTTCAGTGGTGAATTTATTGATGACTGGGTCAATCCGGAGTATAGGCCAGGCCTTTTGTAAAGCCGTCCTAACGGCATTAGATCTGGAGTTGTAAGTGGTAACGAACCTCACAACCTGCCGATCCCTCGACTCAGTAGATGACCCCGTTTTATACAGTAAATCTTGTCTAGAAGTATGTTTGGCACGATTAAAGGCTCGCTTCAGTGATCTACGGCTATATCCACGATCTAAGAAGCATTGACAGAGCTCATTTGCGCGATGAAAGAAAGTTTCATCCGTCGAACAAATACGACGTAATCGTAAAAATTGTCCAACTGGGACAGATTTAATAATATGTTCTGGATGAGATGACGTGGCGTGAAGTAAGGAATTGGTAGCTGTAGTCTTTCTGAAGATGTCCATCTGTAAAAACCCGGCAGGGTCCCTCCTGACAGTAACATCTAGAAAATCCAAAGCCTCTGAACTATACGTAAATGTTAAATGGATGTTGCGGTCATTGCTGTTCAAAGTGGTCATCAACCGCTCAAGGTCGACGGGCGTGCCCTGCCAGATGAAGAAGACATCATCAATGTACCGCGTCCAAAAAGGGACGCGGCCCATTGACGAAGGCTCATCTGACAGAAAGAGGTCCCTCTCCCACAGCCCCAGGAATAGATCCGCATATGAAGGTGCGAAGGCCGCTCCCATTGCGGTACCCTGGAGCTGCAGGTAGAAGGACCCCTTGAACACAAAGAAATTGTGTGTGAGAGTGAACTCTAATAGCTCCAGCAGAAGGTCCCTTAGGCTTAATGATAGGCCAGATGTATTCAGGAAAAATCTCACGGCTCTCAATCCGTCAGTATGTTTGATGTTAGTATAAAGGGACTCTACATCTGCTGAAACTAAAAGAGTATCACTCTCAAGGCAAAGCCCGTCGACCCTGCGCAGAAGATCCCCAGTGTCACGGAGGAAGGAAGGAAGGCTGGACACAAGAGGTTGCAGATGGTAATCTATCCACTTATTAACATTCTCCAGGAAATTGCCCCGTCCAGATACAATCGGTCGTCCGGGTGGTACGGAGGCATTCTTATGTATCTTAGGGAGTAAATACAATGTAGGGATCGCAGGTTCAGATACCAATAATGCCGAACATAGCAGCTTAGTGATAATGCCGTCCTGCAGATATCTTTTTAATATAGTTTCCAACTGAGATGAATAGGCCGAGAGGGGGTTATACGTCAACTTCCTGTAACAGGATTTGTTGTTTAACTGACGAAATGCCTCCCTCTCGTACTTCTCAGTTGGCCACAGGACGACATTACCACCCTTATCAGCCGGTTTGATAAGAACACCTTGCAGTTCTTGTAAATATCTCAAACGCTGTCTTTCCTCCCTATTAAGGTTATCTCCAGCAATAAAGCTGGGAATTTTGTACAGTTCATCCGTAACCACCCGGACGAACAAATCAATATTGGCACACGAAGATAATGCAGGAAACTTAGTTGATCGTGGGCGAATTGAAGGAGGGATCTTACCTCCATCAGGGCAATTTTCCAAGGAGAGTTCCTCAAGTATCCTCAAAGCCTCCTGTTCCTCCTCTGTGGGAAACAATGTAGAAGCATCATTAGAATCAAAGTACCTTTTGAACAGCAACGACCTAGCAAAAAGATGTACATCCTTAATAGTCCCAAAAAGGTCAAAATGAGAGGTTGGACTGAAGGAGAGACCCCTGCCGAGGAGACACAGATCGGCATCAGAGAGACTTAGCTCACTTAAGTTAATCACCTTATTGTCATGTTTGGGATGGGTCACGTTTCTTCTATACGGATGGAATGTATGATCGCGTAGTCTAGAAGTCTCATTCGTTGCAGTAGTGGATACGGAAGAGAGATCTGAGTGTCCACTCAAAGATGACACAGAGAGAGAAGAAGATGTCTTACGTAGATTGGAATGATGAACCACATTCCTTCTCCACATATATACCCTTTTGAACTGATAGTCCTTAATATCCCGGTTAAATTTTGCTATTTGATTATCCTGGATTTTTTTAACCAAAGAGTCCATGGATTTGTCAAGATCTTCTTCAAATTTCTGTAATTTGTCTACTGGACAACCATTGCGGAGCTCATTAAGTGTAGTGTCAATTAACAAATCCAAGCTATCAATGGTGGAGGTATTATGTTCAATTAAACATTGCATAAGAAACATTGAGCAATTATTGCACGACTCCTCCCACTTGGCTATAAAGGTCTCGTCCTCAATAGGGAAAGAGGGAATAACATTTACCCTGAGACCTCTAGGAATCATTTTATTGTTTTTATATTTTTCCAACAAAGACCGATTCCACCATAGTTTAGATCGTTTAGAGAGCAAAATTTTAACAGAACCAAATTTGTCTTCAAAACCACTATCCCCAGATGGCTGCACACCCGCCATGTTGGCGCCAAACACCTGGTCCATTTGTGACAGCCAAGATTTTTCTTTGGCCCGGAAATCCATGTTGTCAGTCAAAATACCTGTGCATAACACAGTAAAAATCAATGATAAATAAAAATGACAGACCACAAGGCTGAAACAGTATAACATCATATATTGCATGTGGGTGCAGATGAAACCAACACAATCAGCCCATGGAAAATCAGTGTAGGACACACTGTAATCAATAAGAAACAACAAGAGGAAATCAGTGCATAGATGTTCAAAGTATGATAAAATCACAAATCTTTATTAGATAACACAGGTAGAAAAGCACAAACAATGACAAATAAAGGGTGACACAAGCAGAAGCAGAGCAAAGGGGTATACAGTGTCAAAAACCTCACTCTGAATATGCAGCTTGTAGTCGAGATGGAGGCTTTCCTTTCAAACTGCTAAGACACACACACAGCAATAAAACACGCACCATTATAATCGATAATCAGTGTATTATAGTAACACATATTGGTGCAAGAAATAGGACTTGTATATGGAGCTAATCGTATACAAAACTAACACATAAAGAAGAAAATACGATCAAAAAAGCCCACTTTTTTATATAAAAGTCAAAATTTTTATTTCCTCAAAGGAGAACATGAACATGGGAAAGACAAAGTGCAAAGGTGCATAGACAAACCATATACCAAAAGGGTACAGATTTATACAGGGCATCAAAGAGTACTAAGCATATAAAAATCCATATAGATAGTTAGAGATCCATTCAATATACATATCAATAGAGTTGAGCGAAACGGGTCGAAAAAATTCAAAAGTCGCCAACTTTTGGCAAAGTCGGGTTTCATGAAACGAAACCCGACCCTAGGATGAGGTCGGCCACGAGGTCGGCGACTTACGCGCCAAAGTCGCGTTTCAAAAGTTTGTTTTGCGCTCTTTTTCAGCCAATCAGGATCCACGGACACTGTGGGCAACGTGATGACCTAGGCACGGGTCACCACCATCTTTCAGAAGGGCATGCAAGTGATTGGCTTGCTTTGGTGGGCGTCACAGGGGGTATAAAAGGGCGTGCACGCCGACCGCCATCTTACTTCTGCCGATCTTAGTATAGGGAGAGGTTGCTGCTGATTCTGTAGGGAGAGCGTTAGGCAGGGAAGAAGACAAAAAAACTGCTTCTGCTGCTAGCGATTTGGCCTGCACAACACACAAGTCACTGTGTGTGCAGTGCAAGGGGAGTCTATATTGTGGTGTATCAGTGGTGTTGGTTGTTGGGCTGCCTTTTAAGGCTTCCTGACACGCTGGCATTGCTGTTTACCCACTGCTCCGCAAACTGCTTTTTTAAAAGCAATCCAATCTCCCTTATCCTCTCGTCACTTTGGTCACAGCTATGCCATCGAGCCTGTCACATAGCGCTCAGATATCAGTGGGCCTCACACAATCCACAAGTGTCCAGTGTCCAAAAGTGTGCGCAGAGATTCAAAATCTCCATTATCCTCTCGTCACTTTGGTCACAGGCAGCTGTGCCATCGAGCCTGTCACATAGCGCTCAGATATCAGTGGGCCTCACACAATCCACAAGTGTCCAGTGTCCAAAAGTGTGCGCAGAGATTCAAAATCTCCATTATCCTCTCGTCACTTTGGTCACAGGCAGCTGTGCCATCGAGCGTGTCACATAGCGCTCAGATATCAGTGGGCCTCACACAATCCACAAGTGTCCAGTGTCCAAAAGTGTGCGCAGAGATTCAAAATCTCCATTATCCTCTCGTCACTTTGGTCACAGGCAGCTGTGCCATCGAGCCTGTCACATAGCGCTCAGATATCAGTGGGCCTCACACAATCCACAAGTGTCCAGTGTCCAAAAGTGTGCGCAGAGATTCAAAATCTCCATTATCCTCTCGTCACTTTGGTCACAGGCAGCTGTGCCATCGAGCCTGTCACATAGCACTCAGATATCAGTGGGCCTCACACAATCCACAAGTGTCCAGTGTCCAAAAGTGTGCGCAGAGATTCAAAATCTCCATTATCCTCTCGTCACTTTGGTCACAGGCAGCTGTGCCATCGAGCCTGTCACATAGCGCTCAGATATCAGTGGGCCTCACACAATCCACCAGTGTCCAAAAGTGTGCGCAGAGATTCAAAATCTCCATTATCCTCTCGTCACTTTGGTCACAGGCAGCTGTGCCATCGAGCGTGTCACATAGCGCTCAGATATCAGTGGGCCTCACACAATCCACAAGTGTCCAGTGTCCAAAAGTGTGCGCAGAGATTCAAAATCTCCATTATCCTCTCGTCAATTTGGTCACAGGCAGCTATGCCATCGAGCGTGTCACATAGCGCTCAGATATCAGTGGGCCTCACACAATCCACAAGTGTCCAGTGTCCACAAGTGTGTGCAGAAATTCTAAATCTCCCCTGTCCTATAGACACCTTGTAACTTGTTTTACATTACTATATAGTTTGTTGGATTTTGTCTACATTTCTACCAAAAATGAGGAAGGCTGGTGGAAGAGGCCGTGGAATTGGGCGGGGGTTGGCAGCTGGTAATGATGGTGTTGGTGGTGGATCTGATGGTAGTGGCAAGAGCAAAATAGGACCGAATGCAGGAGGTGCTGACCCTGCGTCATCGTCTGGCTACATAAGGCCTCGAACGCTTAGTTTTCTAGGAGTTGGCAAACCGCTTTTAAAGGCAGAGCATCAGGAAAAAGTTTTGTCTTACATTGCTGACTCAGCCTCCAGCTCTATCGCCTCCTCTTCTTCAGTTGTAAAAAGTAAAAGCACTGAGTCGTCATTGGAGGCTCATGTTCATGAACCACACCTTTCCTTGTGTCCTTCACCCCAACCAAGATTGAAGGATGACGCAGGCCATACTACTGATTACTCCATGGAGCTGTTTTCACATACCATGCCTGGATTATCAAGTGAAATGGTGAATTACCCAGGCCAAGATGAATCTGACATGGAGTGCACTGATGCACAGCCGCTGATGGATGATTCTGCTGGTACATTCACTCAGAGCACTACATTGTCCTCGCAGTGTACAGAACCAGATTTTGACCCTGATGAGACTCAGGTGCCCCTTCCCGCACACTATACCACCATACACGGTGACACAGAGAAAGGTGCACATGACATAGAAGAGGAGGTGATGGATGACCCAGTTGTTGACCCAGATTGGCATCCATTGGGGGAAGAGGGTGCTGCTTCCAATAGCTCAGATGAGGAGCATCCACAGCAGACATCGACATCGCAACAGCTGTTATCTGGCAGGCCCGGAGCACTCCAAAGACAGGTTCCAAACATCAAAAGAGTTGCTGGACAGCTTGTCCAGAGGGTCAAAAGATCACAGCGTGCTAGGCCGCAAAATGTCTGCCAAAGTAGGAAGAGTGCAGTGTGGCACTTTTTTGAACAAAATCCTCATGATCAGGCCAAGGTTATCTGTAAGAAGTGCGCAAAGACCTTTAGCCGAGGGAAAAATCTGAAAAATTTGAATACCAGTTGCATGCTTAGACATTTAACCAGCATGCACTTGCAAGCGTGGACACAACACCAAACCTCAAGTGCCACATGTGCAACTGATCACAACGAAGGTAGTCAGCAACACTACATTGTTTCCCCCACTGTAAGCCCACCGGTAAGCACAGCAGCAAATGTTGAGGTGTCATTGCAAGACCACAGCAGTCAGGGAATCCCACTGTTATATCAACGAAAGACTGATTCTAGGCCATCAGAAAGAACACCAACTCCATCACCATCATTAACCCTCTCTCAGTCCGCCCTGTCCACCGCTACTTCCACCATATGCAGCTCTCAAGTCCAGCTCACCCTCTCAGACACTATGAGTAGGTCAAGAAAGTACTCAGTCTCTCATCCGCGTACACTGGGTTTGAACGCCCACATTGCCAAACTAATCTCGTTTGAGATGATGCCCTTTCGGTTGGTGGAAAGCACAGCTTTCCGCGAACTCATGGCCTATGCAGTACCACGCTATGACCTACCCAGTCGCCACTTCTTCTCTCGCAAAGCCATCCCAGCCCTCCACCATCATGTGAAAGACCGCATTGTCCATGCACTCAAGCAGTCAGTGAGCGGAAAGGTGCACCTCACAACTGATGCATGGTCCAGTCGGCATGGCCAGGGCCGTTACGTGTCCATCACTGCGCACTGGGTTAATGTGGTGGATGCAGGGTCCACAGGGGACAGCGGTGGTGGGACAGTGCTGCCTAGCCCACGGTATAGGAAACAGTTGGCTGTAGGCGTTCGACCCTCCTCCTCCTCCTCCAGAAGCGAAAGCTCGTCCACAGAGCGCAGTCGTACGAGCACTCCATCTGCAGCTGCCACTGTTGCACACGATGTGTCCCCCTATCGAGCAGCTAGTGGAAAGCGTCAGCAGGCTGTGTTGCAGATGATGTGTTTGGGCGACAGACACACCGCCGAGGTGCTGGCCGAGTACTTGAAGCGACAAACTGAGTCATGGCTGGGCAGTGTACATCTTGAGGCAGGCAAGGTAGTTAGTGATAACGGCCGTAATTTTGTGGCAGCCATAGCCCTTTCAAAACTCAGCCACATACCTTGCTTGGCTCACACCTTGAACCTGGTGGTGCAGTGCTTCCTCAAAAAGGAAGTTAACAGCCCTGCTCCAGAAGGTGCGAAGACTGTGCGCGCACATCCGCCGGTCGCCTGTACACTCCGTTCGTATGCAGAAGCTGCAGCGATTGCTCCACCTTCCCAACCACCGCCTCATTATCGACATTGCAACAAGGTGGAACTCCACCCTGCACATGGTGGAGCGGCTGTGCGAGCAGAGGCAGGCCATAATGCATTTGTGGGAGGATACACGGCCAGGCACTTTGAGAGCAGACATGGAGTTGACAGGCGTGCAGTGGTCGAAGCTGAAAGACCTTTGTAAAGTCCTTCAGTGTTTTGAGGAATGCACACGGCTGGTAAGCGCAGACGACGCCATCCTAAGCATGAGCATCCCACTTATGCGTCTGCTCATGCAAACTTTGACGCACCTTAAGGAGCAGGCGTCTGCAGCCAATGTTGATGAGGAGGAGGAAGAGGAGGAGGGAATCCTTGATGACATTCAGCCATTGTCTGCTCAGGGACCTCTCCTGGACGAGGTGGAGGAAGAAGAGGAGGAGGAGGAGGATGATGGGGATGATTACTTAGGGGAGGAGGATGCATCTCGTGGGGCAAGTGAAAATGTTGGCGTGGCAAGGTCTGTTACAGGGTTTGTGCGTGACTGGAGGGATGTGGATTTGCCAGAAAGTGCTCCTCCACCCAGCACTCGCAGTGCATCATTGACACCGGGAACATTGGCCCACATGTCAGATTATGCCTTGCGGATCCTAAAAAGGGACCCCCACATTGCCAAAATGATGAATGATGACGACTACTGGTTGGCCAGCATCCTGGATCCACGCTATAAAGGCAAATTACAAAACATCATGCCACAGGAGAACCTTGACCTAATATTGGCTAATAAACAAGCAACTCTGGTAAATCGGTTGCTTGAGGCATTCCCAGCACACAGCAGCGGTGATGGTTCTCACACGAGCCGTACGGGCCGGGGGCAGCTTGGCAGAGGTGTTCGTGGTGCACACAGCAGAAGTGGCGTTGGAGACAGGGGTTTCATGACAATGTTGTGGACTGATTTTTCAAATACCGCTCACACAACTGGTAATACTGCATCGATGGAAAGTGACAGGAGACAGCAGTTGTCAACTATGGTTACAAACTACTTTTCCTCCCATATCGATGTTCTCCCACACAGGTCATTCCCCTTTGACTATTGGGCCGCTAAACTCGACACCTGGCCTGAATTGGCCCAATATGCCTTACAGGAGCTCGCTTTCCCAGCTGCAAGTGTGCTATCGGAAAGAGTCTTTAGTGCAGCTGGATCAATCCTGACAGAAAAAAGGACCCGTCTGTCAACCCAAAATGTGGATGATCTAACCTTCATTAAAATGAACCACGCATGGGTTTCCAAGGATTTTGTCCCACCTTCCCCTGATGACACATAGGGTGACAGAAAAATGGCTTGCTTTGGTTCACCTCTTCCTGGTACTTCACCTATTTCGCCTTTTGCATCAGCTGAATGTCCAACATCAACATATGCCACTTTCTAAAACTCCCTAACTGTGCTGCCTCCCCCCCCATGGCCGGGGTCACCACCTACCGCACGACACCGTGCGAGTGCCGTTGCCCTGGACATGTGGGTAGGCCGACTCTTGGGCGCGGGCACTGGCACAGGGTCCCTCATAGTGCAATCAAGTGTCTCTGACGGTGGTGGTGCACACCAGCCGTCAGACACACCGCTGTACTATGAGGGGCCCAGTGCCAGTACCGATGCCCATGAGTGGGCCCCCCTTGCTTGGGCAGGGCCCCAGCATTTGCAATCTTTACCTCTCCCTGCTCCTCCGCTGTGTAATCTGGGCCGTCAAATCCATACTGTGCCTGACACCGTCTGAGCCTGCCTCCTGAGACATATATTTTGAATGTGTACACTATCCATACATGTTATCTGGGGATACGGTACCCTTTCTAACCTTTGTGCAATCACGTGTAATCCATACTGGGCCTAACACCGTCTGAGCCTGCCTCCTGAGACATATATTTTGAATGTGTACGCTATCCATACATGTTATCCGGGGATACGGTACCCTTTCTAACCTTTGTGCAATCACATGCAATCATACTGTGCCTGACACCGTCTGAGCCTGCCTCCTGAGACATATATTTTGAATGTGTACGCTATCCATACATGTTATCCAGGGATACGGTACCCTTTCTAACCTTTGTGCAATCACGTGCAATCCATACTGGGCGTGAGAACGGCTGGCGAGCTGTTAAGCAAGCTACAGCACCTGTCCAGACAAGTACAGGGATTCCCTAGCGAGGAGACTTATTTGATTGTTTTCAATGTTGGGACAGCAATTTTTGGGGAGCACTATACTCTGGAGAATGATAGATGGGGCCCACCATACACTGGAACATTCCAAAGGTGGACATCAGACACTGGAGCAGCATTTACAGGGCCCATTATACACTAGAGCATTAGAAATGGGGCCCATTATGTTTGGAGCATTATTTGGGCCCATAAGACAGTGGAGCTTCATCCATGGGGACCAACATATACTGTAGCATTATGTGGAGCTCATCATATACTGTTTCAAACATTATATGGGACCAATGATTCTGTATGGAGAAATAGATGGGCCTCGTCATGAGATGTAAAAAGTGAGGTATTTTTCATTGTACTATACCGCTATTTATCTGCCGTATCGGAGCATGATGAGTTGTGGTATGTGTTAAAGGGGCGCTCTTTCGCCTAGGGCACATGAAAACCTGCAGCCAGCCCTCCCCCCCCACAACTTTAGCCAAATAACTCCCATTTTTCAGTGCGTAACTTGTATTATGAAGTTAATTAAGGTTGACAAGCTTAAGTAAGAAGAATTGATGCTTTTGGCATTCAAATGGGCACTGTAGGTGTGTTTCCTGTCCTCCTCTCACTGCCGACTTTTATTCCCCATTGACTTACATTGGGTTTCGTGTTTCGGGACGACCCCGACTTTTCCCTATAATCGGACGATCTTGCTCGACCCGACTTTTGGAAAAGTCGGGTTTCACGAAACGAAACGCGACCCTAAAAAACCAAAAGTCTCTCAACTCTACATATCAATTTACAAACCAAGCTTATGCAGTGTGCTGGCCCATGTAAAGGCAAGTGTGTGTGTGTGTGTGTGTGTGTGTGTGTGTGTGTGTATATGTATGTATGTATGTGTATAATTATATATATATATATATATATATATGTATAATATTATAATCATAGGACCACCATTGCACAGCTGATCTTACCTATATAGTAATGGCGATGCCCTGAGACCTGCACCCACCCCTTTGATGCCCTGTATAAATCTGTACCCTTTTGGTATATTGTTTGTCTATGCACATTTGCACTTTGTCTTTCCCATGTTCATGTTCTCTTTTGATGAAATAATAAAAATTGACTTTTATATAAAAAAAGTGGGCTTTTTTGATCGTTGTTTCTTCTTTATGTGCTATATTCAAACTGCTGCAAGAAGCTGGTATCAATACAGTATTTGTGCAGTTCATCTGGCTTCATTGCCACTCACTGTGAGATGATTGTCGGGTATCGAGAGTGGACCCACTGGACCGTAGTTCCGAACCTTGCCCGAGCGAGCACACCAAGTTTGACCAACCCCTATGCAAGGATTGTTTGGGAGCAGGCTCAGGAACCTCAAGAACCACGGATGCCAGGACCAGGGGTCTTCTCAGGAAGGAGGCAGGAGAATTATGGAGGGAAGACTAAAAGGAGCAGGAGAGGAGAACTTGTGGACTGAAGGCAATGAGACAGAGGGTAGGCAGAAGGCGAGGTAGCGGAGCAGTGAGGAGATAAGGTTAGAACTGGTAGCTGACAGAGGAGAGAGGCGGAGGCAATGGAGGCAGGATGGGAGTGAGTGGAGTTGAAGATGGAGGCAGGATCTGGAGGTACATGGAGCAGGTACAGGTCCTGGAACAGAGGAAGGAAATGATGGGGTTAAGTTCCTTGTAGTGTGGAGCCAGGTGGCGGCAGCTAGGCGGCCAAAAACGTGGCAGGTTAGACACGATATTCAGGCGCCCCCCACTAAGGGAGGGCGGCTTGAAATACCCGGTGCCTGTCCATCATTGGACAGGCAGCACAACCGGGTCACGTCACTGGAGGACATAAGATAGGAGTGCGTGCTGTCTGACTCTAGTGGGCATGTGCGGACAGCAGGAGCGCATGGCCGGCAGCAGGAGAGGATGCGGGCCGGGGAGCCAGTGCAGTCACTCAGAGGGGAGCATGGGCAGAAGACAGACAAGGCAACAGCAGCGGTGTGGTGGGACCGGCGTCGGTAAGGGACAAGCCCGGGGAATGGGACGCTCTAACAGTACCTCCTTCTCACTCCCCTTTCCTCTCTCCTTGACAAGAAACCTCTTAAGTATGCGAGGAGCATTGATGTTCTCCTGAGGTTCCCAAGACCTCTCCTCAGGACCAAACCCCTTCCAATCTATCAAAAAGGTCTTACCCCTACCCTTCTGGAGGCTAGGATGTCCCTCACCTCAAAAACATCCACGCTGACTGGAGGAGGAGCAGAGCCGGGAGTGGGATGGAGCCGATTTGAGTATAACTGTTTTTTAGGAGAAGACGTTGGGATGCGGAGCAAGGCAGGCAACCTCAGCCTATAGGCTACTTTGTTAATGCGCTGGATGACTTCAAAAGGTCCGATGTAACAGTCTTAATTTGTAAGAAGGCATCTTCAACCTGATGTACTTAGAAGAAAGCCACACCTTCTCGCCGGGAAGATAAGTTGGGGCATCCAAAGGTCTCTTGTCGGCATGCTTCTTCATCCGTTCTCCAGCCCTCTCGAGTGCCTCCTTAGTCTCCAGCCAAATTTTGGAGAACTCCACGGTTAGTGAGTCGGCTGCAGACACCCCAGAGGAGGCGGAGAATGGCAGTGGGATACCAGAATGCTTACCAAAAACCACAAAAAAGGAGACTTGGCCGAGGATTTGTTGGGATGATTATAGGAGAATATAGCCCAGGGAAGAAGACTGGACCAGTCATCCTGATGTGCATTGGAGAAATGGCAAATATAGGATGCCAAAACTTGATTAACACGCTCCACTTGGCCATTAGTTTGAGGATATGTGGAAGAGAAATCCAACTTCACTTCTAAGAGACCACACCGGGTCCTCCAAAAACGAGAGATAAATTGCACTCCACAATCCGAGACGACGTGTAGCGGGAATCCATTAAGATGGAAGACATGTTGGATGAAGACTCTAGTCAAGTCAGGAGCGGAGGGCAGACCTTGAAGCAGGATAAAATGTGCCATTTTAGAGAACCGATTCACCACCACCAGGATAGTCGTGTAACCTGAAGAACGGGGCAGATCTGTGATAAAATCCAAGGCTATATGTTGCCATGGGGACGAGGGAACAGGTAATGGAAGCAGGAGCCCCGAAGACAATCATCGAGGAACTTTGACTTTGGCACAGGATGGACATGAGGCAACGAAATCAGCCACATCTTGACTGGATCTCGTTTCCCAGTTTTACTGGTTGCCCTGTCTTTTTGACCCCAACATAACTCCAACGCAATACTTCCATCCTATCAGCTTCAGAAACAATAGTTTTTCCTGGTGGCGGAGTGAAAAACCTCACAGGAGCCACCATGATGATCTTGTCCGGGTCTATGATTTGAGAATGCTCCATGTCTGGAAGCAGAAGAGACCGCAAAAGCGCGTCTGCCTTGAGGTTCTTCTGACCAGGATGGAAATGCAACTCAAAGTCCGAAGTGGACAAAGAATAGGGACCACCTGGCCTGTTGGGGGTTGAGCCTCTGGGCTGACTGAATGTAAGCCAGGTTTTTATGGTCAGTAAAGATGGTAAAGGGGTGGACAGCCCCTTCTAGCAGATATCGCCACTCCTCCAGAGCCATCTTAATGGCCAACAGTTCCCAATCCCTGATAGAATAGTTGCAATCCGCTGGAGAAAGAGCCTTGGAAAAGTCTGCAGGTGACCAACCGACCAGAGAGGGACTTCTGAGACAGCACTGCACCTGCCCTGGTGGAAAATGCATCCACCTCCAAGTTAAAGGGTTTGTTCGCCTCAGGCCTATGTAGTACGGGCGCCGCCGCAAAGGCTTTTTTTAGGCTTAGGAAGGCCTTTTCTGCCTCCGGGGACCAGGTTGCAGGGCTAGCCCCCTTCAGAGTGAGGCACAAGATGGATTTGGTCACAGATGAAGTGTGGGATAAACTGCCGGTAATTGGCAAATCCGAGGAAGCGCTGGATAGCCTTTACCCCTACTAGACTTGGCCACTGGAGAATTGCAGAGAAACTTTTTGGGATCCATCTCCAGTCCAGACTCTGAGACTATGTACCCTAGGAAGGGCAAAGAAGACTGCTCGAAAACACACTTCTCCATCTTGGCGTAAAGACGGTTCTCCCACAGACTCTAAGACTAGGCGGACGCTCTTCCTGTGAGACAACAAATCCGGGGAGAAGACGAGGATGTTGTCTAGATAGACCACCACGCAGGTGTGTAGCAAATCCCAGAATGTCATTGACAAACTCTTGAAACTCTGAGAATCTACGTCTGAGCTGAAAGTTTAGTGTATGCAAAATGTAAATGCATATAAACACATGACCCTTACACAGAGAAAACCACAACAAATATCCTAAGATAAAAAAAGTAAACTAAATTGCATGAAGGTAGTAATAAGAAGGGCATTTAGTAAAAATAATTTTGATCAAAAGAATGTACAAGCCATCCTCCTATGTCAAGGCAACCCTTGTGGGACAGTCCTATCTCTTGTATTTAAAACCTTTCCATTTGTCAAGTGACAAATGTGAAAAAGGACTAAGGGACTGAACCACAAGTAAAGCATAGGCCAGAAACACTGCGGGGGCATTACACAGTCCGAAGGGCATGTCTAGGTTTTCACATTGTCCATCTTGAGTGTTAAAAGCAGTCTTCCACTTGTCTCTGAAGCTGATACGAATGAGGTTGTAGGCTCCACGTAGATCCAACTTAAAGATCTTGGCCCCTCTCAGGCAGTTGAAGGGCTCAGGAATCAGGGGCAGAGGATATTTATTCTTTATCGTAATGTCATTCAGCCCCCTGTAGTCAATGCAAGGACGAAGGGAGCCATCTTGTTGACAAAGAAAAACCCGGCATCGGCAGGCGAGGAGGATTTACATATAAAACCCTTGGCAAGGTTCTCCTGGACGTATTCCGACATGGCAGCTGTCTCGGCAGGGGAAAGTGGGTACATTCAGCCCCTAGCACTAGAAGTCCCAGAGATGGGTCGAATGACCTGAAGGATTTTATCTAACATCCTATAATCACTGTCTTTTGTTCTGTAATTAAGGCCACTACTGTCGCACCACAGGAGGTGGTTGTTTTCCATTGAGTTTAGCCTTTTAGTTTCTAGTTAGTTCTATTCAGTTTATTGTATTTGATAATATAAAGACTATACATATTGTATTTAGCTTAGTTTTATTTGAGCAAAAAAGCACTGAAACAATGAATCATTTTTTATATATTTTAAATAGAGAATTAGAATTTTTAGAGCAAGGTAAAGCTGTGCGTAATGACCAGAAGCAAGAGGACTGAAAAGTCAGTGTGAAAAATATACAAAAAAACAACTTATTTGTCTCCATGCTTTTTATTTTTTATATAAAAATAATAAAGAAAATACAAGGAATAAAACCATTCCACACATTTACAGTAGGCTGCAGTGGGGGCTGCATGTGTGTGAGTGGCATGTCCTTCTTGTGTGACTAGCATTTCAGCACTCATTGAGCAGTCTGTCTGCACTGGAACATACCTGGCACTGCCTGAGTATGTCCCTGGTACATTTGCCACACGTGTATTTGTAGCAGTCAACACATCTCTCAGTTGCACAATTGTTCGTGCATCGATGGCTGACCTGACACTTCGCCCTTTTGCCAGGGCAGGGTGTGGAACGTTGTTGCCAAAAGTTTCTCCTTGCGTGCCTTCTTTTCACTCACATGAGCCACCTAACTCTTTTGCAAGCTCAACCAGGAAGTCCACCCGTCTCTCCTGCACTTCAGTGCATGCCTGATAAAGAACATGCGCATTCAGTGCTGCCATGTCAATCATGTTGTATAACACGGCGACTGGCCATCTCCGTGTTCCTGCACGCACGCTGTACTCCCGCACCATTTGGTCCATTACATCCACACTGCACTTTGTGAGGTGGTATTGTGTGACTGTTTGGCTTCCTTTTGTTGGTATCCTCAGTCTCAACTATGTTGTGCGTGCTGCTGAGTATGTAGACTGCCTTCTTTCGTTTGGGTGCATACACTGTCAGTGTGGCACCAGTGGTTGAAAACACCTGATTGGTGAATTCAGTGCGGTCCATCTGTCTAGCAGATTGAGGAATTTCCCAGCGACTCTTGCTGACTGTACCGAGGATAGTTGTTTTCTGGCTAAGCAGTCGTTGTGCAAGTGACAATGATGTAAAGAAATTGTCCGTGGTTACAGTTCTGCCCTTGTCCATGAATGGTTCCATCAGCCTCATCACTACAGTTTCGGACAGTCTCTCCCTGCAGGAACGACTGAGGTCCTTGCCAAGATATGGGAGGACATTACAGATATACTTTGATTTCCAGTCGCAAGCCACCCAAAACTTTATGTCAAACTTGTCTGGTTTTGTTGCAATGTATTGCAGAAAACAGCAGCGAGTCTTTGACAGGAAAAGCTGTTAATCAATTAGTGATGTGTCGACCAGGGTTGTAGGATGAGATGCAGTTGGTGACAAATGATCTCCACACATCGGAGATTGCAGCAAACTTATCGGTCTCCGCTCGCTCACTGCGTGTGAACATGTCATCAAAGCGTAGGTGTTGCATGATGTCTTGGAAGCGGTTTCGGGCCATAGTTGCTATGATCCTTGGGTTTGCCAGGTTTGCTGACCAGCTGTCACGTAGTGATGGAACCTTGGTCACCCCCCGCAAGATAATGACTGAAATAAATGCCATTAGTTCCGGGAGACCCATGAACCAATCCACCTGCTCCGTGTGACGTGCATGTTGAGTAGTCCATTCTTGAATGCTATGAAGCATGTCAAGAGTTATAAAACAGAGGAAGCTCTGAAGGTGACTCTGGACACTTCGTCTGACCTTAGCCCTTGGCTCTCCATCTGTAGGGTACGGTTCTATTGGGGTGAAATGGAGACGTTTCCCCACTTGTACTTCACGCCACACTCTGCCATCTTTTGCGGCCTGTCAGCTCACTCGCCAACCAAGCTCTTTTTTGGTAGAGGAGTCTCCTCATCTGCAAGATAAATAATTTCAAAGTAACATTTTGTTTTGGTTCGAAATAAAAATAGGTAATTTGAAAAATCTAACCTGAAGACAGCTCATAGTCTGAATCCGGTTGAAGGACTATGTCTTCTCCAACTGAGTCACAAGGGTTGGTGTTGCTCAGGATCAGTTCCAATTACAGTTGAGTGGTGAGCCTTCTCTGCATTTTGCTTCTTGTGAACAAAATAGGTGAAGCAGTCACCTATTTATCCCCCACAGTACAAAAGGCTGCATGCAAATTTGCTAAGGTGTTAGCAACCTTATGCATATCCCCTGCACAACAATGCAGCTGGGGGGAGGGCAGACACTCAGGAGCAGCTTACATTCTTTTGCTTTACAAGACCTTTGTTGAGGTGCATCAACACAATTTGTATTGTTTTTTGTCTGTCATTTTTAACCCACTTCTTTCACATCTTTTTTTTAAAAGAAAAACATAACTAAATTCTTTTAGAAAAACTTGAAACATTGAAACTAATTGTATGTTTTGCAAACTATATGTACATTTCGCAAAATGACCTGGATAATGCAGCACAACATCACGGATCAGCAGCAAAAGGTCACATCTCTCCCAAAACACTTCATGTGTGCTTCAAAACAAAATGTGTGGTTTATACAAATTGTCAGTTCCCTCAAAATGCAAAGTCTCTTGACCTGTGTTTCACAGTGTTTTGAGGATGAATTCAGCTCTATTCCCCCTGCAGATTCCTCAGATAATGGCCACATTTACAAATGAAAGGATGCTAACTGGAGCCATCAGAGTCGTCCGTCCGGACAATGGTCGTTTGACCCTCTTTCGGGACTTCAGGGGGGAGCTCGAAATTTCTGGGACTTCTAGTGCTAGGCGGGGTGATTCCTGGCCGAAGTTCTACTGGGCAGTCATAGGGTCGATGTGGAGGAAGGGTCTCAGCCTCTTTCTTGTCAAACACATCGGTGAAGGACCAGTACGCGGAAGGCAACCCTGCAGGACCAGAAGAGGTTTGAGATGGTGACTGGACGGAGAGACCTTAGGCATCTCTCCTGACATAGATGTCCCCATCGGAGAAACTCTCCAGAATGCCAAATCAAGACTGGCTCATGCGTCTGGAGCAAGGGAAGGCCGAGAAGCAGCGGATGTGACAATTTGGGCAGGACATAGAGAGCAATCTTCTCCTGATGCAGGGGCCCAACCTGCAAGACCACCTCCTCATTAGCCAGGGAAACTGATTCTTACAGGGGTTTATCGTCCATGGAGGCAATCATATGGGAATGCTTCAGGGTAATCACGGGAATCCGTTATTTCTTCACCTCCTTAAGCTGAATGAAGTTGCCCGCCGTGCCCGAATCCACATATGCCAGCTCTGAGCTACTCCTCTGACCCTGGACAATCAGAACAGAGTAAGGGGAGGAGAGGAATCGGACTCGCCTAGGGAGGCCTCTTACCTGACCTAGGTGGAGGCATTTCCGGGCCTCTCAGGACATGAGCGCAGAAAATGGGATGTACCACCACAATATAAGCACAGACCCTGTGCTATCCTCACCCTCTGTCGTTGCTCTGCCATCTTAACCTGGTCCACCTGAATAGGCTCCGGTAGAGGACTGCCGGTGGAACTCAAATGTCGAGGACTGAGCAGTCTATGACCCGAAGAAGAGGAAGGCCTTAAGTCTCCTTTCTTGCAGCCTCTCGAAAGCGCTCCTGAAAGCACAAATCTATGCACGTAGCAAGTGAAATGAGGTTCTCCAAAGTGGTCGGGGTGTTCCGTCCTGCAAGCTCGTCATTAATCTTGCCGGACAGCCCTCGCCAAATGGCCCAAACCAAGGCCTTGTTGTTCCACCCCAGCTCCGATGACAAGGTGTGGAAGCATATGGCGTCTTGACCCCCACCGTGAGAGAGCCCTGATGGCGGTTGAACAAGGACTCTGTTGTGGAAGCCAACCGCCCAGGCTCGTCAAAGACCCTTCGGAAGGTCTCCATAAAGGTCACCACATTGGAGACAATAGGGTCATCTCGCTCCCATAGAGGATTCAACCAGGATAGAGTCTCTCCCTCCAAATGGGACACGATCAGTGAGGTACTGCTGGGGTAACAATTCAAAGTGCAAGTGACACTGAGGAAACCCCAATACAGCTTGGGGTCACCGCCATAGCTAGGTGGTTTCCCCAGACAGGGCGGGGGTGCAGGGGTAGGATCAGTGGCCCGAGAGGATGTCTGCAAGGAGGACGCTTGCAAGGAGAACAGGTGGTTGTCTGCGGAGGCCATGTAGGACAAGATATGAAACTGCATGTTGCATTGCTGAACCAGCTCCTGCTGGAGACTGGCTAACAGAGGCTTCCTGGGCTCCGCAGCCTGCAGGGCAGACAACTGAGAATCCATTGTCTTCATAAAAGACATGATGTGAGTTTGGTTTTCTTGCAAGAACACCAATTCCTTCTGAGCAGCTGTCACGGTGGGGTCCATGGCCTGAATATGCTGTTACACCTGAGGCGTTGGATATCTAGAGTTGACCCACTGGACCATAGTTCCGAACCTTCCCCGAGCGAGCACACCAGGTTTGACCAACCCCCTATACAGGATCGTTTGGGAGCAGGCTTGGGAACCACAGATGCCAGGACCAGGGGTCGGCTCAAGAAGGAGGCAGGAGAACCATGGAGGGAAGACTAAAAGGAGCAGGAGAGGAGAATGTAGGGACCGGAGGCAGCAAGAAGGCAACAAGACAGAGGGTAGGCAGAAGGCGAGGTAGCGGAGCAGTGAGGAGAGAAGGTTAGAACTGGTAGATGACAGAGGAGAGAGCCGGAGGCAATGGAAGCAGGACGGGAGTGAGTGGAGGTGAAGATGGAGGCAGGATCCGGAGGTACACGGAGCAGGTACAGGTCCTGGATGAGAGGAAGGAAATGACGGGGTTAAGTTCCTTGCGGTGCGGAGCCAGGTGGCGGCAGCAAAGCGGCCAAAAATGTGGCAGGTTAGACACGATATTCAGGTGCCTCCACTAAGGGAGGGTGGCCTGAAATAACCGGCCCGTGTCCATCATTGGACAGCACAACCGGGTCAGGTCACTGGAGGACATAAGATAAAGGGAGTGCGTGCGGTCATGCCTTAGTGGGCATGTGTGGACAGCTTGAGCACGCAGCTGGCAGCAGGAGAGGAAGCATTCCGGGGAGCCCGGGCAGACACTTGGAGGAAAGCGCGGGTGAAAGACAGACAAGGAAGGAGCAGCGGTGTGGTGGGCCCGGCGGTGTTAAGGGGGAAGCCCAGGGAGCAGGACGCTCTAACAGTGGGTGTGCAGGAGAAAAGCCTACAGCTTCTTCCTTAAGAGAAATCCTGGGGTATCGGAAGGATATTAATCCCCTGAAGTGGAGTTGTTTTTTTTTTTTTTTTTTTTTTCAAGGATGATGCAAATAATGACTCTCAATGGTCTGAAGAGTAGTGGATTGCAACCAAACTAAAGTGCACTGGCCTTGTGATTGGCCAGGCGGAGGTTGACATCATGAACCATTCCACAGCAGCCATTTTTGCAATTGAGGATAAAACATGGTTAACACAAGACTGCCCCCAAGTGAATATGAAGATTGAGTTTGGTGTGGATATGACCAAAAAAGAAATTCTCTGCTGATGAGATTTGATAATGACTCGTGGCATCTATGGCCCTCAGGTGTTAAAACCCAGCAGAAGGATAAACAGACCACGATCTGAAGATCACTCCAGAGGCAATGTATATGGTCAAAAGAAACTTTGAGTGGGTTGCAGACAAAGTGGAGCTACTGCTGGCTAGTGATAGCCAAGGACAGGTTGTTGTGTTGATGGGGTCAATTTCCGACCTAGTCCACTGTGAAAAGATTATGAAATCTGTGCAAATTATGGCATCCGTGTGAACTGAGGGTGATATCTGATCACAAAGGACCTGATGAGACAGCCTGTTTGTTGGGCTCTCCAGGCATGTGATGTGACTGTCACACAGCCGTAACACATGCAGCTGCAGCTCCGAACCGCTGATTATCGGGCACGCTCCAGGTATCCAGGTTCCCGATGCAGCTATTTGGAAACCACTAAAACTATTCGGATAAGCCCTAGTGGTTGGCGAGCACTAAAATGCTTGGGTGCTCGCTGGTTGGGTTGGGCAAAATAGAATACTTGGGTGCTCAACCTGAGTAACGAGCCCAATGTAAGTCTTTTGCCATGACCCCCTCCCCCTGGGTGATTTTAGGGCCTAAAAACATCTGAAATCAATAGGAACAGTGTTCAAATTACATGGGATCATCATCACAGGTCACAGCTGTGAACAATGTCAGTCTTATGCCACTTATACAGGCACACAATAACACATACAAAAATGAAACCAAAATGGACTTTCCTGGGAAATATGTTAAGGAACATCCTTTCCAGGGTTATGATTTGTATACAAGACAAAAAATAGCCCAAAACAAAAATGTTCCTTCACCGCTTGGGCTATGTTCACACGTAGCGTTTTTGTTGTGTTTTTCAACTTTAGCATTGTTTTCAACCAAGACCAATGCATTCATGGGGAAATGTCATTTGAGGGAGGGGAGACACAAATGGGAGATGGTAGAAAATGGTTCTTGTGTATGGTGCAGCCATAAATATAAGATGGGGTTGTTCTCATAGTGCTGCATGAAGTATAATTCAGAATTCCAAATTCTGTTCTGCGCTCTCCTCAATTTGTCTTGGCAGTACTGTGCAGCGGTTTGGCTGATTTGCACATGGTTGGTAATGGGACGGGCTCCTTTACTCTATTTTAGTACTGTTCAAGAAGCTTCTTGAAGTATTCATCTTTATCAAGTTGCTCTCCTGCATTGATTCCTTCATCAACTTCATCTTGGTCCTCTTTCTTCTGTCCACTTTCTCTTAATCGCTGTAGATCTGTGGAATTAGACAGACAAGTTAGTTAGCTTACACTCTCAATGGTAGTGATAACTAAAACTAATTGACCAAACATCTTCCATAATGCATCACTGCTTATCTCCGCTTCTATGAAGATAGGTGGCAGAGCTGCCTATAGCTGGAGGTGAGACTTACCTTGAGCTTTCTCCTCTATCACCCAATATTGTTGTTGATCAACTTCAGATGGGAAATTCCTTCTTGCTGATGGGTATGGTTGATGTAAGTTTCAGCAATTTCTCTATCTTCCTCATAGGTTTTCACGTACCATTTGGTAAAATAGCTCTTGCCTCTTTTGCACTCACCAAAGGTAGAGGTCCAGCTTCTTGGTACAGTTGAGCATTTATTGCTGTTTAAATATATGCAATAGTGCAACACTAAAACAGACCCCTATGCCATCCTATGCATTTTGACTTAGACTAAGACTTTTGCACTCACCAAAGGTTGTTGAATTCTAGAGTGAAAATACATTCAGTGCTAGAGACTACCACACAACTAAGCACACAATTCCTACTCTTCAAGCCACATGTCATTGTACCTCAGTACTAATCCTCAATGCCCCAATTCAGACCATCCTGACCAGAAGCACAGGCAATCGCCACCTCTTAGTGTACAATTGTTGGTGGAAAAGTCAGGTCCATCTTCTTGGTGCAGTTGAGCATTTATTGCTGTTTCAATATATGCAATAGTGCAACACACAAACAGACCCCTACTGCCATCCTATGTGTGGCACCCCTGAGGCTTCAGTCGCCACAGAGGTACTGCACCTTCTCCTAAGGTGTGGTGCCCCACCATCCAGGTAGGGTGGGAACTCCCTTTCACATTCCAACACCTGCACCCCACACACGATAGTTCAGCAGGGACCCATCCATGCTTTATGCTGGAAAGGTCAAAAGGTGCCTTTTGTGGTCCCTGGCTTCGTAACACGAGAGGTGCTGGGGAGGCTGGTGGAGTTAGCTATAAAAGAGAGGGATGGTGTAGGATTTCAAGTCAGTCTGGGGTGAGTCCCAGAGTAGGAAGTCACTCAGACAGGAGTGAGGATCACTGGAAGAGGGATGGAGGAAGGAGTGCTGCAGCTGCCTCAGTGACCTGAGCCAGCTGGCATGGGAAGGAAGAGGAGAAAGAGACGTAGACGGGAGACTACAGATTCCATAAGCGAGAGAGAACAGATTGGAACGAAGGAGAATAGAAGGACGGTGGGAAGCAGGTTGAGAAAGAGAGAGAACCCTTCCAGTCCAGAGCGCAAAGGCCGGGGCCCGGTCCCCGAGGTTGATTGGATCTTTGTCTGGCAATAGACACCGGAGGAGTAGTGAGCCACTAACGCCTTACTCCCATCATAGACTTGGGACACAACAGCAACTGGATAGTGAGCCAGGACGCAGAGAGGAGTCCCCGAAGCAGGCTACAGCTGTCTGTCATACAAGCAGAGACTAGGAACACCTAGAAAGAGGCATTCCAGGGTAACTAAGTACTGGAGTGCTTCGCACCTAAAGGCGCATTGGAGGAGTCGTTCAGTAAGGTACATATTGGCGGAGTGTGAAGGGGAGAATCCTATCCTGCCTGAAGGTTGGCTGGGGCCCTGACCTGAAGAACACGGTGCAGAGGCAGGCCGTTGTGTGAACTGCAAACAGTGAGTAAAGCTTTGGAACCGCATACTCTGGTGTCCTCCAGTTATTCCAGCACCGCTACATCTGGGTAACAACATCTATACCATTCTGTGCCTCTCCTCGTCCATTGCACCTACACTGCCCTGGGACTACAGCTCCGCCTGTGGGGAGCTTTGCCATCTAAGCTGCGCATACCACCAGTCCCAGAGGAACTGCCCGCCGCGTCGGCCTGACATCACACTTGCCGAGCACCACAGGTGGCGTCACGAACTATCCAAATAAACTATTACACCATTAACATCACCGCCATTGATATTGGGCGCCCAGGGCCACGGACCGGGTCACCACTGCTGTGACACATTCCCCCTGACACCGGCCTGGTACAGAGTACCCTGCTGCCCTGGGTGTGAGGGGTGTCCCATATGCATTTTGACTCTTGGACTAAGACTACATAAGAGTCAAAATACACAGGCTGGCAAGAGGGGTCTGTTTGCTGTGATATACTGTAATATGTATTGAAACAGCAATCAATTAGCAACTGCACCAAGAAGCTGGACATGTCTTTTCAATGTTTCCTACTGTTCACTCACTTCTCATGGAGCTTTTCCAAGTCCTTCCCAGAATGTGTAATGGGTTGTCCCTTTAACGTCACAAAAAAAATGGTTAACCATCTTTGAATTCTTCAGCTGAGTTGGTCGGATAAATTTGAGGTATGTTTCAAATAGCGATTAAATAAAAATTGTGTTAAGGATTTGCTTAGCTTAACAAAGAACATAGAACAAAGTAAATATATTGATTTACACTTATACACATCTTCCTGCCAGGGCAGTATTTAGAATTTGTGCTGCCCTAAGCACTTTTAGTGCTGCCTCCAGCATTGATGCGTATGATTAAAGCAGACACTGTCATCAGTAACTTTAGCTGCTGTCAAATCAGCGATTTTATTTTATTTATTTATTTATTTTTTTCCCCATTCGCGGCAGATCCAGCAGTTTTTCCGCATCTGCCACGTAACGGTTCACTTACGGCAACACTGCGTTCGGCCTCACTTTGTAAATCAAATGGATATTCGATGATTCCTGTTGGGGGCACTCTGACTCGGGGCACATCTCGTTGAGAAGGTAGATATCCATTATCTGCAATACAGTGCAGGTCATTTAGATAATATTTTGTGGAATCACAGTTGATATTCTTGTCTCCTTTCATAGCATTCTTGTATGCCAGGGTCATTCCATAAATATATTTCATCTACATAAGGGATCTCAAATGAGCACACTTTCTCAATCAACTTCCGGAATTAAGTGCATGGCCCTTGTTGTGTTCATACTTGTATGGATTTTTAAGGCTCTCCATTGCCTGAATCATGGCTTGCATTGCAGCTGATATGTTCTGGTACGGAAGCTTAGCGAAGCCCCTCTTATGTTCATCAGAGTAGCCAGACCCATGGATAATCCTCATATGCTTGATGAATGTGCTTTTCCCCTTTCCCCAGTGCCCAGCTGCAGCTTCAGCTCCCGGCGGACATCCCTCTTGTCTCGGTGAAGCTGCCTCTCAATCTCGTTGATCCTCCTAGCTTTCTTGGCCTCCTCGCTGAGGCAGCACACCATGATGGACTCCAGATTCAGGTCTCTTGATGGCTGGTGGTGGTGGAAAGAGACAGACCCCCCCCCACCAGCTTCTTCTCCTTGTAAGGCTGGTTTCACATTAGCGCTTTTTAAGCGCACGCACGGCCGGGGGTAGCTCCGCCCCCGAGCCGGCTCTCTGCCCGGCGTGCCTGCCCCTTGCTTGTAGCGCCGCCTCCTAGCGCACAGCGGCGCCTGCGATCGGCGCACCCTATCTTTAGCATAGGGTGCGCAGATTGTGCGCAGGCCGTGCGCTAGTTGCGTTTTGACTTGCGCTGCGCACTTTTGACGGTGCGCCGTGCGCGCCAAAATCAAACTTTTCGGATTTTGGCGCGCACGGCGCACCGTCAAAAAAGCGCTAATGTGAAACCAGCCTTAGAAGGGGGATTGCTGTGCAGATTGGGGGGAGACAGACTGATGAGACAGGAGATCCCTTTAAATAAATACATTGGAACATGTATAAGTATGGTAAAATAGCAGTCCTTATTCCATGAAACTCTACAACTCCTTCAGTCAACTGATCAGTGCTGATGTCAATATTGATTGCCTATTATAAGGATAGGATATCAATGTAAAATCCTCAAATCAATTAAAAACAGATGTTTAGTGCATAGAGCTAATACACAATGCTGCCAGCAAAAATATTCTTGCATAGCTATTATGGCAGCACGGTGGCTCAGTGATTAGCACTATATATGGTGGCTTAGTGCTTAGCACTGTATATAGTGGCTCAGTAGTCAGCGCAACAGCTTTGTAGCACTGGGGTATAGGGTTCAAATCCCACAGAGGATGACACTTGCAAAGAGTTTGTTCTCCCAGTGTTTGTGTGGGTTTCCTATCACACTTCAAAGACCTAATAGGAAGTTTAGATTGTGTGCCCCAATGGGGACAGTGTTGATGTATGTAAAGCACTGTGGAGTAAAAGGGAACCTGTCACCTCATTTTGCCGCTATAAGCTGCGGCCACTGCCTTTCGGTGCTTATCTACAGCATTTTAGAATGCTGTAGATAAGCCCCCAATCTGACCTGCAAGAAAAGAAAAACATGTTTTATTATACTCACCCGGGGGTGGTCGGGTCTGATGGGTGTTGTAGGTCTGGCACCTCCCATCTTCATGCGATGTCATCTTCCTTGTTTCATGTCACACTTCTGTGCAGGCGTAATCTGCAGTGACAGTGACCCTAGTGTGCAGCCCTGGTGACAGCAGTGGCAAGCCAAGATTCCTGAGTGTGGTAAGCAGACTGCCCAGTATGTGAAGCATCATTAAGGCAGTGACTGTCAGCTTAACTTATAGACTTGGAGCAGGAGAGACTCCGTTCAGCAGCGTCTCCCTGCTTCCATTTTCACCCTGCGAAGAGACTGCAGAGATTTAACCCTGGAGTTTCCAGGAAACAGCAGAGACTATAGTGCCACTGTTGACGGTGCCCACGGAGTAAAGGACCCTTCAATCAAGACTTCACTGGACTGATAAGATACAAGAATTCCCATTAACCATTTATATTCTGCTTAACTGTTTCATAGCTTCACTTAGCCTTGTGGTGTACTTTTTTCCGTTTACCCTATCACTTTTAACACCCACTGCTCCTCCCTGCTTGGAGAATTTATCCCTGTAAATAAACCCTTTAACCATTGGGCTGTCTCTGATCCGTGGCGACATCATCAGTACCTGCACATTATTACAGTACTGCAGTGCACAGGCGCTGGGCCTCTGACCTTTCCCAGCGCCTGTGCACTGCAGTACTTTGCTCAGTACGCCAGCACAGGAGCACGGCACAAAGCAGGGAAGATGACGACATCACATGAAGATGGGAGGCGCCGGACCTGGACCTGCAACATCCATCGGACTGGACTGCCACGGGTGAGTATAAAATAACTTTGTTTTTCTTGTCTTTCAGGTTACATCGGGGGCTTATCTACAGCATTACAGGCTGTGGCCGCAGCTTTTGGTCGAAAATGGAGGTGACAGGTTCTCTTTGAAACTATAAATCTTTTATTGATACACAGATATAAAAACGATTGCAAGTACATAAAGGCAAATCGCACTCACCGGTCTTGTGTAAAAATTCCACTCTTTATTGGCAACTGTTAAAACATCATGACCAGGAGAGTGAGGATAGGAGTATGCGAGTGCTGACAACTGCCGTTTCACGCTCAATAGCGCTTCTACGGCTCGGTGAATGAAAGGATGTGACTTGCTGAAATACCCCGTCACAGAAACTCCTCCTTGCACACCTGCATCCAGTGTCATGAAATACATAGAAATTGATTTAAAACAACATATGACAAGCATATGAACATACAAATATCTGCCACTGAGTGGGAGAACCATTGTGCAGAAATCAAATGATTATATCCAAAAACCTTATGCTTAAGGATTATTTTTTTTCAAAAATATTTTTCCAAAAAAACTCATTTTTATTTACAAGCAATTACTTTTTCAAAAATCTTTTAATGTTGACTTTTTTCAATTTCCACATGGAAGATCATGCAACGCCTCCACTATGTATAAGACTATAAAAATATGGACATCCTCTCCCTAAGTCTTTTTTGGATGCCCAACATTAATCTTATCTTAAGGACACTATTATTATATATAATATATGAGTAAATTTAAACACCCAAATATTAGTAGTGATGAATATAAGGCTCTGATTAACTTGGCTAACGCCAGCATCACCATAAAAGCTGCTGACAAGGGTGGTGCTGTCGTCGTTATGGACACCAAGAATTATTTAGCAGAAGTGAGGAGACAATTATCAGATAACGATGTTTATAGAAAGATTGATTATGATCCAAAATTTAAGATCATGGATATAATAAAAAACAAAATTTGGAGAAGGCATTGATTGCCAAATTAATCGATGATGATCTATATAAATTCTTGTTGATTACTAACCCTATTACGCCTGTAATATATATTACCAAAGATTCATAAATCTTTGGTTAATCCTCCTGGTCGCCCGATCGTATCAGGTAGGGGCTCCATTTTTAACCGTATTGGTATATTTCTGGACAAAATATTGAGTCCTTTGAGTCGACAGACTAAATCATTTGTTTTAGATACAACTGATATCCTGTGTAAGTTAATGGACATACAGTTGAAGGGAAGGGTGACACTTGCATCATTTGAAGTAGAATCATTATACACGTCTATTAGCCATGATTTGGGTCTTAAATCTGTAGAAAGAGGTCTTTTAAAGGCAGAATTCACATCAGAACAGAGAATTTTTTTGTTAGAACTATTGAAGTTAATGTTAGTTATTTCCTTTTTGGAGATGACTTTTTTATGCAAATGAGGGGGATGGCCATGGGTGCCAATATGGCGCCCGCTTATGCGAACTTAGTTATGGCGTCTTTGGAGGAGCACTTCATCTATGTATCCCACCATTTTGGCCATGTACTGGGATGTGTTGTGATTTCATTCTCCCCTTCACCTTTGATGTCTGATGAACTCCCTCTGCTGGTGAAGAGAGGTAGTGAAATTGATTGGGATGGGAAGAACCTGTCATCTGAACAGGCGGAGTGTGATTGGACATCTGGAATTTCTGATTGGATATAAGGCAGCCGACGCCCTGCATGGCTGCCGGTGATCCTTTCTGCTCTGAGCTCTTGCATCCAGCTTAGTTCCTGTCTACTAAAAGCTAAGTTTTTGCCCTGCTATTATTCCATGAGATTTTGTCTGGTTTCCTTAGTGTTTGTACTCAGCCAGTCCTGGTTGGGACTGGCTGAATTCCATTTTTGTCTCTGATCAGTCGATCTCTTTGCTCTGTTTTCAGAATATACCTGAGTGCTGATATAGTGATTTTGAAGTCTAGCGACTTCAGGGCCTTTTTCCCTATCAGACGGTTGGGACATTTTGGAAGGGTTTTTTGCGGATTGCAGCCAGCATCTTTTCTGTCCTATCTAGTTAGTTGGGCCCCATCATTTGCTCAGCCTGTCTTTCTGTCTGTTTGTGTTTTCATCTGTTTTTCACCGACAATACATGTTGGGGGCTGTCTATTGCTTTTGGGTCTGCTCTGGGGCAGTTTAGATTTCCCCTTTCTTTCTTTAGGCTTATGTAGTTCTCCGGCTGTGACGAGGGGTCTAGGGCACCGTAGGAACCCCAAACGGCTACTGTTAGTTGTGGTGAATAGGATCAGGGGTCTGCAATCCGATAGCTACCAACCTCTCTGGTTTTCTGGACTTAGCTTGTATTTTTGTTTTCTCCTCCTCTGGTGACTCATTCATAACAGGGATGGTGGCGGTATATAGATGACGTCCTCCTACTTTGGTCTGGTACCTTGTCCGAATTGAAGGACTTTCATGCATTTTTAAATGCCATCAATAATGACATCAAGTTTACCTTGGTGCATTCGGAAATAGAAATTCAATTTTTGGATGTCTTAATTAAAAGGAAAGATGATAGATTAATAACTGAGTTGTATGTTAAACCGACTGATAAAAATAATTTACTTCTATTTGATAGTCACCATCCGAGAAGGATGGTTGAGTCTCTTCCTTTTAGTCAATTACTACGCATCAAGCGTTGTGTGAGTGAACAGGAAGCTATGAATGTTTCATTGGATAATATGCTTGCCAAATTCAGACAAAGGAATTATCATGTGAAATTATTGGATGGCTGTAAAACAAAAGTTATGAACACATCACGTAGATATCATCTTTATCAGAAAAAATATAGTAGTAATGTGGAATGTAGGATTCCATTTGTAACTAGGTTTTGTGAAGAAAGTGCCTCCATTGTTGGGATAATTAAAAAACACTGGCCTATGTTGGGTAAATGTCACCCAGAAACTGTAGAATTTAAGTCCCCTCCTTTTGATTTCCTATAAACGTGCTAAAAATATTAAAGACATGATTGTTCAATCTGATGTGGGCACGTTAAAGAAAGACTCACAGGTTACATTGACTGGTAAAATCAGAGTTGGCTCTTTCCCCTGCCTGAATTGTTAATTGCCCTTATATGGAGAAAGGTAATACCTTCCAAGATCCACACAATGGAGAAAAGTTACATAAAATTAATAATTTTTTAACATGTTCTTCCGATTTTGTCATTTATCTTTTGAGGTGCCCTTGTAATCTATATTATGCAGGTGAAACAACGTGTGAGATGAAAATTAGGTTAAATCAACATAGATACACAATTAGAAAAAAGAGACAGGGTTTACCAGGTTCTAAGCATTTTTTTGATTTAAAACATACTGAAAAAGATTTGTCATTCAGAATTATTGATCATATCCCCTCATTGAGGAGAGGAGGTGACAGAGTTAAGGTACTGTCACACTTAGCGATGTACCAGCGATCCCGACCAGCGATATGACGTGGTCAGGATCGCTGGTACATCGCTAAGTGGTCGCTAGTGAGCTGCCACACAGGCAGATCTCACCAGCGACATCGCTGGGGACGGGGGTCGCTACTTACCTGTCACACTAGGCGATCCTGCGTCCTCCCGCCCGGCTCCATGCGTCGCTCGCCTCTCCACAGGAAGCGCCGCAGGAAGCTGACGACGAGAAACGGTCCAGGACGTTCTCGCGCGATCAGCGATAACCAGCGGGGGAGCGGTCGTAGGTAAGTATCAGACACAGCGATATCGCTAGCAATATCGCTATAACGTCACAAGTTATAGCGATATTGCTAGCGATATCTTAGTGTGACAGGCCCTTTAGGTATCTAAAGAGAACTACAGTGGATAAAGAAGTTGAATACTTTAAAGCCTTTTGACTTGAATGTTGACTATAAGTTACATATTATAATAATAATAATAATAATAATAATAATAATAATATAATATAATAATGTTATATGCCTTGTATGATACTGAGATTGTTCTGTTTCATCTTTTAGAGTATTGGAACATTTTAGGTATTAATAGCCTTTTTTGTCTTTTTTTTATATTTTTCAGATTTTACAGCTGCAGCTTATCATGAAATTTTGACTCGCCTATGGCCCTTTTGTATTTTTTCATGATATATTTAATGGGAAACTATAATTGACTTTTGCAATAAATAAAATTGAAATGCATAATATATGTTATAGCTGTTTCATGCGTTCTACTTGTCTTTGATCTATATAGTGAATGTGCCATCTGTGGGGACTTGAACTTGTGGTATTGTATGGGATCGCCCAGATTTGTATGGTTTGGGTGTTGTGCCTCTATAGGGTTTACCACCCTTCCTACTTATTGGTCATGGGTTACCAATCCCAGCTAATGGGAGGTGTTCCTGTTTCCTAAGGACTTTTTCCTTATACCAATGATGTTTCTTGCTATAAGCAAACTCTTATGTGGCCTAACATTCACTCCCTATATGAGAATTCTCTTAAGAGATTGAATGCATTATGAATGCAATTACACAATTTTTGCAATAGGGTATAGTTTTCCCTTTTTTTAAAATGGCGTTGATAGATGAGATGTGTTACTGCGCATGAATAGTGATATCGCGCATGCCTGTTTATTTTTTTCCATCTTCTAAGATGGCGCTGATTACCACAATGCGCTATTGCGCACGAGCGGTAGTGTGATATACACTGCAGCTTATTTCCTGCCCTGTGCACTCTGCTATTGTGGACGCCGGGGCTTGGTGTTTCTAATGGCATTAGGTTGAGTCATATTCATTAAATGTGCATTCATCAGCTGCCGCTGATAATTATCTCTTGTGCATGATATTCATATCTTTGTGTATATTATGTTTTTATGTAATGCACTTTATATTAAGTGAGCACTCCTTGATTGTATATCACTATGCTGGAGATTCATCTTCATGTTTTTTATATTGCATAATTGTTGTAAAATACCTGTATAACTGGTGTGCTATAAAAAAGCACTCATTTGTCACATTGCACTGCTTGAGAAAGGTCCGCACCCTTTCTGGACCGAAACGTTGCACTGAATGGGCACATAGTCCGATGGGCTGAATACATTTTCTTCATACTTTTCAAAAAAAAAGCGTGCAGCTTTCAATTTTTGATGGATGCTTTAAAGGTTTGGTATATACCTGGGAGAGTGCACCCCCTTTTTTCTTATGCTGTTTGTGCTGCTTTTTCACTTTTTCAATATATATATATATATATATATATATATATATATATATATATATATATATATATATATATATAATATTCCCCAATAGATTTCCGCAAAAATTCCACGGTGTGCCATAAGGGCCGTATTTGCGGCCTTGATATATCAAGCTTGCTCGATCTTTTTCATGGCATACGAACATGGCCCCCATTGAAAATCATTGAGGCCGCAAAAATAAATGGAAGTTTGTTTTTGTGGTGCACCGTGACTTCAGGATTTGCACAGTATTGGAAAAATAAAAAATGGCAATCTGCAAGCTTTTCTGTGATCCATTATTGTGGCAGACCGTAAAAAATGTGGCAATACGGCCCTCAAAAACGGGCCACAATAACGGGCCGCAAAAAACAGTACTAAGTGTAAAAGTAGCCTTACAAGACAAATTAAATCCAAGAGATTACAATTCTGTCAAGATACGCTTTGGACATCATTGTAATCTCTGGGATTTTATATTTGTCTTGTTGATGGATCAGATCTCATCTTTCTAATTGATCAAGAAAGTATAAGTTTTTAACTTTGGATATTTGCCTCAGATGCTGGGCTAATTGACTTATTTAAATCTTCACTCATCTACAAAGCACTGTGGAAGTCTGCACAGGTCGCAGAGAGGTAAGCTGATCAAACCGCTGATCAAGAGGCAATATAGTTTGAAGTTTTGCTGGAATTTTTTGGGGCATAATCATATACCTCTATCTGGTAGGTGTGTGTGTGTGTGTGTTACCACATTTCCCCTCCACAATCTTTTACATCTGTGTATGGTGCCTATAATTAGCTACATTGATGGGGACACCTTCTCCTCAGTGGTGAAACAACTTTTGATGGTTCAACTTCGTTCACATGAGCGACTGCTGGAATGATTACGTGAAGTAATTATTTCCCTCTACTCCTCTTTGGTCAGACCTCATCTGGAATATTGTGTCCAATTTTGGGCACCACATTTTAAAAAAGACATCAACAAACTGGAGCAAGTTCAGAAAAGAGCGACCAGAATGGTGACCGGTCTGCAAACCCTGTCTTATGAGGAAAGGTTGCAGGATTTGGGAATGTTTAGTTTGCAAAAGAGAAGACTGAGAGGAGACTTAATAGCTGTCTACAAATATCTAAAGGGCTGTCACATTGTAGAAGGATCAACTTTATTCTCATTTGCACAAGGAAAGACTAGAAGGAATGGGATGAAGCTGAATGGGAGGAGACACAGATTAGATATTAGAAAAAACTTTTTGACAGAGTGATCAATGAGTGGAACAGGCTGCCACGAGAAGTGGTGAGTTCTCCTTCAATGGAAGTCTTCAAACAGAGGATGGACAGACATCTAACTGGGATGATTTAGCGAATCCTGCTTTGAGCAGGGGGTTGGACCAGATGGCCCAGGAGGTCCCTTCCAACTCTACGATTCTATGATTCTATGATTCTATGATTCTATGATTATGGTTCAGAAGTTGAAGCGTGTAACGGTACAGTAAAATACCATACCCAGTACAGCCAACAGCAGAAGAGGACAAGCTGGCATAAACACGTGTTCTAGGTCACAAATTTGCCAAAGTTATAATTTTTAATTATTTAGAAGATACAACACCTCCATACCAAAACACTCCTCAGTAGGACCAGTGGGTTCATCCTCGACAAGAGTTGCTGGGTTCTTCAGTGCTTTAAGGGAACACAAATAGTGATATTAAAATAGAATAACATGAAAACATAAAGCATGCCAGCACTACGGGGACCCTAACATGCATCTTATCTGTGATACATGTCGGCACTTGCTGCAGTGTTGGGCTGTTTGGACAGAACTAGAATCCCAACCAGACAATTGTAAGACAAAAAATTAAGCCACCTAACTAAGGTGGAGTCATCTTGGTCATGGACCATTCTTGTTACACTAACGAGATCCTACACCAAATTAGCGATGTCACCACCTGCACCCCAATACCAAGGAATCCAGCATAAGAACCACTATTAGAGAGGTGGTTCTTTACTTTAAAGGGGCCATCGATGGGAAGTTAGCAGGCCGCTTAAAACACCCAAATCCTGTAACCAGTCTTCTATACTATCTCCACAATACATAAGACTCATAAGACCCCCACCATCACCCAAGTCTACCGATATTTGCTTCAACGGCCTCCTTACTCTCTCCCTGGCAAAAACATTAGACAGGATTCTTTCACAATTTAAGGACAGACCTGCAATGTATAGGAGCATGTTCCACAATTAGCTTGAGGAGCTCCTATTCAGCGACTGGGCCGCCACTGACGTTTTCATGCCAGGTGGAGAGCCTACACCTGCCTTGAAATAAAAACATTACTATTAGAGCTTTAAATGAGTGCACCCATTAGCTTGGCATCATAGTATTTAATTAAAGGTATACTAACTGTCTAACTGAATGTTCTCTAGTACTCTCTTCTGCAGCTCTTTGGAAGTGTTAGAAAACAAATCAAATATTAGTGTTTGTAAAATACAAACTCCTCCTGCTTTGTAACATATGTGACAATTGAATACCTTGATGTGCTGGCTCTTGCTTAATGCATTTCTACCTCCCATGATCGTAGGACCAACAAGTGGCCAAGGCTAATGTTTCCCAAGGTATTTTCATGGTAGTTTCTTTCTGCCGTTTCATTATTGTCCTATATACCTGGCAAACAAATGTTTTTCAGTGTCCTTCAGTCTCGAGATGGTCCAGGATTCAATTAACTTCCTAATCATTTGGCTGGTGATGAGGGGAAGCTCAAACCTAGAATGGAATGTAGAGAACCAATCAAATGTATAGCTCTACACACAGACTTTCAGAAATATTTTAGACTTTCTAAATTTTACTTCTCATGGTAATGCATAATGTCATTGGAGACCTTATAGATGGCGTTCCCTGTGGTGTCTAGGAAAACCGAATTCTGGGTGTGTGGCTTGACCAGATTGGGTTGCACTCTCTGTAAATACATGTTGAACTACTGTAAAAGCAAAAATAAATACAAATATGGTTAGATGGAAAATACCAAAGTCCATATCTGAGGAAAGGATACTTTGAGAAATCTTACCTCCTCCTTCAAGTGGCCTACTTTGCTCTTACTCCAATGGTTGTGCAGAGGTTTTGAGCGCCTTGATCCTGATAACTATGAAGCCATGCCCCTCATGTGTGAGGCCTCCACCTGGCCCACTCTAAAACCTGTGAGTGAAGAAAGATGAGAATGTTTAAGTGACGGGTATCATTTATGAAGATGATAATGTAAGCTTGTGAGCAGGGCCCTCACTCCTCATGGTATCTGATTTTTTTTTTTTTGTAACTATGGCCCCTCTGAATTAAGTGCTGTGGGATATGTTGGCGCTATATAGATTAAATTATTATTATAAGGCAGAGGAGGTGGTTACTCAGTGTGAGATTCTTTACTATGCCTGGCTGTTGTCCATGCTTTAATACCAGTAGGGTCTCCAGGTAATCCAGGACATTTAGCTGATGTTCCTTTTTCTTGCTACCACATTGGATATATCTGAGTCATTTCCAGAAGAATGGCTTGGTCACATTGAGAATCTTCAAATAGTGTGCTGGAGGCAAATGTGGTGATGTTCATGTGTCAAGTCTAAGATGGATAAAACTATGATGGTTACATATGGCCGTGTGAAAACCCTGGAGAAAACAGTGTGATTTCTAGCAAAATTTACACTAATTCATAAATGCACATAACTTGCCTGTTGCTGACCACCTCCTGTGATTCACTTTTTGCCAGCATGGTCTGGATGTTCTTGGTCATGCCTTTAAAGATTTTAAATGATTTATACAGCTACGAGTTTTCATATGCCAAATTGGTTACTCGGAGCTGATTGCGCACAAATCTCTTACTGTGTTTTATATAATTGCATGCTGTCTAGCGTGAGTCCAATTTCCAGCAGCTTGACAGACTGTGACTTTGCAATGTCCTAAACTAAACCTAAACTCAGTCTTTATTCATGTAGTATAGGAATTTTAATCATCTGGTCCGTGTGACCAGTCTCCAGGATACTGGGATATCGTGCCCCATCTGGCCGCAGGCATTCTCCTGTTCCCCGCAATCTTGCTTAACCTGTTCATGCTCCTGCATTCTTTCCTTGGGTTGCAGCTTCTTCCGGACGTGTCTCCTCCACTTCCTCACTTCCAGGTTGTGGGGGAGTGAGCGTAGGGCGCAAGTGCGTTGCTGTCAAATGTTTTAAAGGGCCAGTACACCCTTTTCCTGTAATCACCACTCCGCC
This sequence comes from Dendrobates tinctorius, assembly GCF_039654945.1. Lineage (NCBI taxonomy): Eukaryota > Metazoa > Chordata > Amphibia > Anura > Dendrobatidae > Dendrobates > Dendrobates tinctorius. The sequence continues at coordinate 28,510,780 of NW_027361761.1, forward strand.
AATCGCTGAGGCGCCTGTGTATATTTAAGGCCCTCATTTTCTTTGGGAGGTGCCTGGGCAACTTTGTGCATTTGTTCTATGTTGCTTTTCTCAGGTACCAGACCAGCACCTCTTTGTTCAGCCTTGTTTTGCCTTGTGGTAATACCCAGTGTTTTCCTCTAGTGCCAGTGTCATGCCTACCTAGAATCTATCTGCGGACTCTGACAGTACCCTCTTGAACTTCTGGTTCATCTTCTCCGGTTCCCTGGTGATAGGGTGTTCAGAGACCCCTCTAAGACATTACTCTTAAATAAAGACATTCTTTTCTTCTATAAAGGACTTGACATATTATGTGAGCTTACCTCTCCCTATGTCAATACGACCTATCAGAATTATCACTGCAATCTGTTCTTAGTACCAGGCACAATATTGATTGAGGGTGACTAATGGCAGGTGGTAATATAATTAATTAGTCCTAACTAAGGTTTATAACTGTGTAAGGGCCAAATGTCCATATAAATACCTGTTCACTTCTACCTTTTTAGTGGAAAATCACCTGATGGATAATTTATCTTATTTGCATTAGACAGCTGACATATGCATGATGGAATATTTTACTGTAATAAATAATTTCAATAAGTCCTGACATGCGCATAGCATAGAGATGACCTAATGTGTACGCCCATTCTGAAGTGTGTGTGTATATAACTACTGGCTTTGGAATTGTTAAGGGGAGAATATATGGCATATGAATATATACAAGAATCAAAAATTATACCACTATATGGACGCTTTGCTGAATATTAGAATCATGTACTGTAGCTTTAAGATGCTTCTGATCTTCTGAGAATTGTTTCTGTATTGTATATCCCACCTAGGCTTCATCGAAATGACTGGGTGGATTAGGGTGGACTAGGCTAGAAATGATAATTATGTGCATAATTATGTGCATAATGATTATGTAGCAGATATAGGATATATGAGATCATGAGATCAATAATTTGCTATTTGGGGTAATCAGTAATTTGGAAAGAACCCATGATGTAATGCAATGAGACAGCTCGATTTTTGCTATAAAATGTTGTACACTTCTGGAAATCAGAAATCATTTGAGAGACAATTGCTTGCATTTGTCCCAATTTCTCCGGCTGGAAGACCCCACATTCAATTTGGAAGCAGAACAATTAAGATGATGACACACGCATTCTGTGTGCCATAACAGAATAAACATGTGACCTTGGATTCAGATACTTGTCTGTGTTCTTTCGTCCATCACCTGACTCGATCGAGTACATCCAATTTGGTAGCCATCCAATATACTCTGATGGTTTCTCCTGAGGAGACCACCCAAAACTTGACACTGGACTTATCACTCTCCTTGGTTCCACTGTTCCTCTTGGGTCTGACACTCTAGTCTTGGAGCTGTTGTATCAGGTCATTCCCTGTTAAGGATTTGGTTCACCGGAGCTCTCTCTGGGGAATTGTTTCGGTCCAGGGTGTTCTCCCTTGAGGGTTCTCCTGTTTGAGTGTAAATAAAGCCTTGCAATTCATCTGACATCCTTGTCCGGCTGGTTCCTAGGGTGCAGCTTCCACAGTGTCCTCTGTGGTAGTGGATTCACTAACCTCGCTCCGCCTGCCTTGGCATGACAGGAATCTTGAGACATCTGCAACCTCTGGCTTGACCTTCCATACTGACAGGTTTTTATTTAAATCTGAAAAACCTTAAAGAATTGAATTACCATCTTTAAAATGTTTATACAAACCAGCTTTTTTCATCTTTAGTTTTAGTGCTGTCCATCTTCTCTTTAGAACGCTAATGTTGTTGAAAGAACAATTAAGACTTAATTTTACAGATTATGACTAAACAGACTGAATATTTCCTGACCTGTTCAGATCCTCATCAGAGCAGACATCGAATTTCTGCTCATTAGAGAGGATGGCTGGTTCCTGCTTAGGTTGGAGGGCGGATTCTTGCTCATCAAAGGGGATAGCATATTCCTCACCAGATGACTCGCAATCACTCTGGTCTTCATGAAGACCCATGATCTCGGGAACCGTGAGAGCTGGACTACTCACAATCACCTCTTCAAATCCCTTGACTTCAACAACTGGTGAGTCCTGTTGACCATCAGCATTGATGTGGGTGGACCCTCTTCCTCAGTCCTAAAAAGTTAGAAGTTGACTTCCCCTGACAAAGCTGCTATGGGCAGCGATACCCAATGGGCTGTGCGGGCACCACCACATGCCATGGGATAAATATGGCTCAACTATATCTTTGATTATAATCATGTGATACTGATATTAATGAGAGCACTTTTTTATTTATGTGCTATTCACATTTTATTGCTGGGTAGATTTCTACCTTTTTAGTCCTTTCATTTGAACATTGGTCACATTAATTGCCATTTTCAAATGTGATCCCTTTGATGGTCTCTTTATTCATATTAAATGTTATATTGTATTGTAGAATATATATAGTTTTTTGCCTGCTCACCACTCTTTTGTATGTCTTCATACTGCTTTTTTAATGGTTTTTAAATGTATTTTCTCCTTGGCAATTTGGTGTCTTAATAAAGCCCTTACTATTGATTAAACTTGCTGTGTGTGCACTGTTCTTGAGCTCTTTGTTTTTTTTCTTTGAAAAAGTTAGTACAGCAAACACCAAACATATTCTTTTGAACATATATAGGAGATGCACAAATCGGACAATTATCTCATGGTATATAATCTAAGGGAATAGGAATTACTACTGTCAATCGCTATAAAAAAAATAGATTGGCTGCAGATCAAATAGATTATATGCAGCTATTATGCTATATCCATCCTGATACTTATAGCTCTGGCAAAAATTAAGAGACCACTGCACAGTTTTATAAAAATCAGCTTCTCTACATGTCTGACAGCCATTCCATTCCAGTGTCAGTTGAATTCCATCCAGAGTACACCTCATTCTACTTAGTGTGCTTCTGATTAGGTGATCACCTGAACCCAATCTTATTTAACAAACGAAAGTACAGTTGTGGCCAAAAGTATTGACACCCCTGCAATTTTGTCAGATAATACTCAGTTTCTTCCTGAAAATGATTGCAAACACAAATTCTTTGGTATTATCTTCATTTAATTTGTCCTAAATGAAAAAACACAAAAGAGAATGAAGCAAAAAGCAAAACATTGATCATTTCACACAAAACTCCAAAAATGGGCCAGACAAAAGTATTGTCACCCTCAGCCTAATACTTGGTTGCACAACCTTTAGCCAAAATAACTGCGACCAACCGCTTCTGGTAACCATCAATGAGTTTCTTACAATGCTCTGCTGGAATTTTAGACAATTCTTCTTTGGCAAACTGCTCCAGGTCCCTGATATTTGAAGGGTGCCTTCTCCAAACTGCCATTTTTAGATCTCTCCACAAATGTTCTATGGGATTCAGGTCTGGACTCATTGCTGGCCACCTTAGAAGTCTCCAGTGCTTTCTCTCAAACCATTTTCTAGTGCTTTTTAAAGTGTGTTTTGGGTCATTGTCCTGCTGGAAGACCCATGACCTCTGAGGGAGACCCAGCTTTCTCACACTGGGCCCTACATTATGCTGCAAAATTTGTTGGTAGTCTTCAGAATTCATAATGCCATGCACACTGTCAAGCATTCCAGTGCCAGAGGCAGCTAAGCAACCCCAAAATATCAGGGAACCTCCGCCATGTTTGACTGTAGGGACCGTGTTTTTTTTCTTTTAATGCTTCTTTTTCTCCTGTAAACTCTGTTGATGCCTTTGCCCAAAAAGCTCTACTTTTGTCTCATCTGACCAGAGAACATTATTCCAAAACATTTTAGGCATTTTCAGGTAAGTTTTGGCAAACTCCAGCCTGGCTTTTTTATGTCTCGGGGTAAGAATTGGGGTCTTCCTGGGTCTCCTACCATACAGTCCCTTTTCATTCAGACACCGACGGATGGTACAGGTTCACACTGTTGTACCCTCGGACTGCAGGGCAGCTTGAACTTGTTTTGATGTTAGTCGAGGTGCTTTCTCCAACATCCGCACGATCTTGCGTTTAAATCTCTTGTCAATTTTTCTTTTCTGTTCACATCTAGGGAGGTTAGCCACAGTGCCATGGCCTTTAAACTTCTTGATGACACTGTGCACGGTAGACACAGGAACATTTAGGTCTTTGGAGATGGACTGGTAGCCTTGAGATTGCTCATGCTTCCTCACAATTTGGTTTCTCAAGTCCTCAGACAGTTCTTTGGTCTTCTTTCTTTTCTCCATGCTCAATGTGGTACACACAAGGACACTGGACAGAGGTTGAGTCACCTGTAATCCATGTCAGTTGGCTGTAAGTGTGACTTAGTTAATGCCAACACCTGTTAGGTGCCACAGGTAAGTTACAGGTGCTGTTAATTACACAAATTAGAGAAGCATCACATGATTTTTCGAACAGTGCCAATACTTTTGTCCACCCTCTTTTTTATGTTTGGTGTGGAATTATTTCCAATTTGGCTTTAGGACAATTCTTTTTGTGTTTTTTCATTTAAGATAAATTAAATGAAGATAATAAAGAATGTGTTTGCAATAATTTTCAGGAAGAAACTGAATATTTTCTGACAAAATTGCAGGGGTGTCAATACTTTTTGCCACAACTGCATAAGGCTGTGTGCCCACATTGCATTTTTAAGTGTTTTTGCAGCTTTTTTTCCACAGTGGAAACGATTAAAAAAAGCTTGCAAGACACATCCCATGCAGTTGCTGTGCCAATGCTGCGGATTTTTTCTGCTGCGGATTCACATAGCAGTAAAATCTGCAGCATTTAAATTATTTCTGCGGAATTGCGGCCGTAGCCATAGGATTGCATTGAAGCACTCACTTTACACATGTGGCTATGTCCACTATGCGTAAAGTGAACGCTTCATGTGTGGATGGTACCCAAGGTCTGGAGGAGAGTAGACTCTCCTCCAGGCCTTGGGTACCATATCCCTGAAAAAATAGATTAAAAATTAAAAAAAAAAAAAAAAAATCAGGATATACTCACCTTCTGGCAGCCCATGGAGTCCTTCCCGCCTCTCAACCACGCTGCTGGCATCTTCTGTTCCCAGGCGTGTTTTGTGAGAATCGCCCCAGATGGCGTAGCGGTCATGCGACCGCTACGTCATCAAATGTCCTTTGTGCAAAGCACGCCTGGGAACGGAACTTGCCCGCAGCATCGCTGAGGACTCCGGGGGCCATCAGAAGGTGAGAATAACCGTACTTTTTTATTTTTAACATCCTATCTTTTACTATTGATGCTGCATAGGCAGTATCAATAGTAAAAAGTTGGTCACACTTGTCAAGCACTATGCTTGACATGTGTGACCAACCTGTCAATCACCTTTCCAAGAGATGCTTCAAATTGCTTGGAAAGCGCAAGCATTCCGCAAGTTAAAAACACTTGCAAAATGCTTGTTTTGTGGGAAAACGCATATGTTTTACCCGCTGCAGGGACATGTAGAAATACTGCAGACATTTCCGTAGCATTTCTGCAACATGGGCACATAGCCTAAAAAAACCCTGCTGTGGTGTTCACAATACTCTTGCAATTGGGCAAGCTGGATGGCAAAACAAGTGCTAGTAATATCCCAAAAGTAATAGAAATGAAAAAATATCTTTTAACCATGCCAAAGGAGTTGAAAAGATGTCTTGAGTGAGGAAAAGAAGCGCTCAATTCTAGCTTTACTAGCACAGGGATACAGTGAGCATCATGTTTCCTCCATCCTTAAAATTTCTAAGACTGCAGTCTATTTTAGGCCGGTTTCACATTTGCGCTTTATAGCGCAGCAATGGCCGCCACTAAGCCCCGGCTCCCTGCCCGCCCCTTCCGGTCATCGTTGCCTACTAGCGCACATGGACGCTTGCGATCTGCGCACCCTATCTTTAGCATAGGGTGCGCAGATTGTGCGCTGGCCGTGCACTAGCAGTATTTTGCCGTGCGCTGCACACTTTTGAAGGTGCGCCGAAATGTAACATGCTGCGTTCGGCGCACACAGGCGCACCTTCAAAAGTGCGCAGTGCATGGCAAAATCCTGCAGAGAGGGTGCGCAGATCGCAAGCATCCATGTGCACTAGTAGGCGGCGATGACCGGAAGGGGCGGGCAGGGAGCCAGCAGGGGGCGGGGCTTAGCGGCGGCCGTTGCTGCGCTATAAAGCGCAAATGTGAAACCGACCTCAGCAAGGTCAAACAGCAGACATTGGGGCCAAAAAAAGCTACAGACCGGCAGAGAGCAAAAACAACTTTCCACTGACCGGGATGATGGTCATCTTATAAGAATGTCACTCAGCAACCACAGGATGATATCAAGTGACTTATAAAAGGAATAACAGCTGGGGTGAAGTGCACAGCAATAACAGTTCATAACAGGCTCCTAGAGGCAGTGCTCCAGTCATTTAAAGCTAGAAAAAAGCCATTCATCAATGAGAAGTAAAGAGACTAAAGTTTGCCAAAGACCCTAAGGATTGGCGTGAGGTAATTTTCTCGGAGTCTAATTTTGCCCAAAAACTTGTCATCTGATGGTTAGCTGGAGACCTGGAGAGCCAGTGTTTAGGACCCACTATGAAATTTGGTGGAGGATAGGTGATCTGGGGAAGCTTCTGCAAGGCTGGATTTGGGCAGGTTAATCTTTGTGAAGGATGTATGAATCAAGCAGCTTAAAGAGTTATCCTGAAAAAACAGTTAATTCCTTCTTCTCAGTCAATGGCGCTGGCCATGACAGGAAATTGATGTGGTCCATCATCCAATCTCCAGACCTGAACCCCATTGAAAACCTCTAAAATGTAATTAAGAGGAAGATGGATAGTCACAAGCCATCAAACAAAGAAACTGCTTAAATTTTAGTACCAGGAGAGGCATAAGTTCACCCAAAAGCAGTTTGAAAGAGTGGTGGAAAGCATGCCAAGACGAATGAAAACTGATTAAAAATCATGGTTATTCCACAAAATTTTGATTTCTGGACTCTTCCGGAGTTAACATTAGTATTGTTTCTAAATGATTATGAACTTGTTTCTTAGCATTATTTGAGGTCTGCAAGCACTGCAATTTTTTGTTCTTTTGAGCATTTCCCATTTTATTAAAATAAATACAAAATTTAGTGCTTGGAAATTTTGAAGAGTAGTTGATAGAGAAAAAGAGCAATTTATGTTTTAATCAAATATACTTATAAATAGAAAAATGAGACAAACTGAAAACTTTGTAGTGGTCTCTAAATCTTTGCCAGAGCTGTGTATGTAAATGAATACCTCTCGCTTTCTTGGGCAACTTCATACTCCTCTTCACATTGATCTGCAGGTGCTTTGTTAGTCTGCTCCTCCTCAACTTGAACAGTCCTGTAAATCATAAAAGCCACCTGATTACAGGACATGCATATCGAATGGTGACAAGTAGAGATGAGCAACTTTGCCTTTTTTTGGGTCAAAAAGTCGGAGGCCGACTGAAACACGAAACCCATTGCAAGTCAATGGGGAAGCAAAGTCGGCAGGGATGGGAAGACAGTAAACACACCTACAGTGCCCGTTTCAATGGCAAAAACATCAATTCTTATAACTGAAGCTTGTCTACCTTAATTTACTTCCTAATAATAGTTACGCATTGAAAACTGGGGGTTATTTGGCTAAAGTTGTGGGGGGGTTGGGCTGGCTCCAGGTTTTCGTGTGCCCTGGGCCAAAGTGTCAGTGCAACCCTTTAACACATACCACAACTCATGATGCTCCGATACGCCACAGAAATATAGGTATAGTACAATGACATTGTCACGCTCGCGCCTTGGCTGAATGGCGTGAGCCGGGGGGTTGTGGCCCCACTGTGCCACAAACCAGACTACCCTGGAAGGGGCGTAACTATGGCAGCTACCTTGGTCTTCACTGGAGCCTCTGATGGTGAGGTCAGGCTTGTGCGGCAGGTAGCTGCCGGGTGTCACTCCAAGGTGGTGTCTGGCTGTGGCTGCTGATCCCACTCGGGAACAGGGCACCTGGACAGGTGCGAGTGACAAGCAGGCTGAGACACAGGGCAAGCCGGCACGGCTTGGAGACACAGGACAGATTGGCGTGGTATGAGAAGGGGCAGGTAGGAACCTATTCAAACAGCAGGTGTAGGCAGGAGGGAGTGGTGTATGATGGAACAGGATTTGGACCTGTTCACACAGGAGGTGCAGGTATGGATACAGGCAGGAGTGTGGAGTAGGCTGGCCGGCAAGAGAGCCGGGCAGGCAGAGCGGCTAAGGAGCCGAGCAGGCAGAGCGGCTAAGGAGCCGAGCAGGCAGAGCGGCTAAGGAGCCGAGCAGGCAGAGCGGCGAGGGTGCAGATGCACAGATAAAGCGGCGAGGGTGCAGATGCACAGATAAAGCTGCGAGGGTGCAGATGCACAGATAAAGCTGCGAGGGTGCAGATGCACAGACAGGGATGACACAAGGAAAGACACGGCAGAGAAGGAACCACAAACAAGGAGACTGACAGACAGAGGTAAGACTGAGTTCAGACAGAGACACAGGGACAAAGACACAAGGACCAGGATATTCTGCCTCCTAGCAGGCGGACAGGGTACAGACAAGGTACTGGGAACAAGACTCAAGGGCCAGGATATTCTGCCTCCTGGCAGGCGGACAAGGTACAAAGCGAGACAAAGAGTATTCCTACAGAGAAGGCGATACACAGAACAGGGCCTGGCTTCCTCAGCAGCAAGATACTAACTGAGTATAGACATTGCTCAGGCAAAGGTCAGTGGGTGTGGCGAAGTTAAATAGTCAAGGGCTCTAGGCGATTGGTCAGGGACATATTACACAGGTGCACCCTGACTGCATAAGAACCAGAGAGTTCAGGTGCCGCCCCCCTATACACACAGTCAGGAAACATGGAGAGCAAGCAGGAAAACAAGAGGCATAGCACATGGAGCTCAGGGCTGGCAACAGACAGAATTCACAGCATGGCTTGAAGCAGAAAGTAAGTTGGTGTGTGGGGGATGGGAGGCCATGCAGTGATGCCAGCAGGGTTGTTACAGACATACTTCACTGCTTACATGACATAACTGATCTATTTTAAATTGTACAATAGCTCAAAAAGAGGTCAGTATATTACTCATTGTACATTGTGCTGTATACAGAATAATGAGCCCCATATATTTCTCCATACCAAATAATTAGTCTCATATAATGTTCCATACAGTATCTGATGAGCTCCACATAATGCTCCATATATAATGGGCCCCATTTGTAATGCTACAGTGTATAATGGGCCCCTTAGATGCTGCTCTAGTGTCTGATCTGACCCATTTACATTGCTCCAGTACATGATGGGCCCTATTTTTAATTAACCCAGGCATGGTATGTGAAAAGAGCTCCATGGAGTAATCTGAGGTGTGTGTGCTTCCACAGCCTTCACTTTTGGTGTGGGTGAAGGACACAAGGAAAGGGGTTGCTCCTGACCAGAAGCCTGCAGTTAATGCTCAGTGCTTGCATTTTTTACAACTTCAGAAGAGGAGGCGATAGAGCTGGAGGCTGTTTCATCAATGTAAGCCACAAACAGTTCCTGATACTCTGGCTTTAAAAGCAGTCTACCTACTCCCAGAAAAGGGAGCCTTACAGGCCTTCCAGAGCTACACCATGAAACTGGATCAACACCTCCTGCCTTAGCTGCTATTGTGTTTTTGGCAATACTAGCAGATGAACCATCACTACCAGGTGGCCCTTCACGCCCACATCCATGACCTCTTCCACTATACTTCATGTTTTGGAAAATGGACCCAAAATACCAGCAGATATATGGTACTGTATCAGAAGCGTACAGCTCTATACAGTCTATGGATAACAGTAAATCTCTGTATATTTCATGAGGCATACATAGACGCTCAGTATGGATTACCCAATAAAATATCAAGTTGAAAAAGGGTACAGTATCACCAGATACAAGGCATATATAGTATAGTGTAACCATTCTGATTCTCCGTATACATTTCAGGAGGCAGACAACCGCTCTCAAGCCCAGTATGGATTACACAAGAATTTGAAAAGCTGTAAATGGGTTATGTAACACAAGCGTACAGCTGTATACAGTGTTGGGGTAATCTTAAAGTTCCAAATATATTGCAGGACTAACGGACAGACGTTTACAGGCTCATGGATTACACAAGAATCTAAATAGCTAAAAAGGTTACTGGATCAGAAGCGTTCTGCTGTATACAGTGTTGGCCAAATTGAAAATATCGGTATATATTTTCGTAGTTGCCCTCAGATGCTTGCTCGGCTTGGTTTTGACCATAATAAAAAATGTTGTAAAAAAATGTCCTGGATAACAAGATAGCAAGTATATATTTTCTAGGGTACAATCGAAATCTCCATATAGTCCCGTAGTCACTCTCAGATGCTTACACAGTATGGATTTGACCGTAATGCTAAATGTCGAACAAAGGTACTATATAACAAGATACAAACTGTATCGAGAATAGTGTAAAAATTTGTTTCTCCGATTCACCATATATAGAAGGCGTAACCCACACACGCTCACTCACTATGGATGATGTAGGGAATGTGGACTGACAGACAAACCAGCCTGTAGTGAGAACCAGAGGTGTAGCATAGTGTAGGTGTGAAACCGCTAAGATAAAGAGGGTGCAGTGTTTTAGCTTGCCCATTGGAGGGCAGTGGAGACTGTAGGAGTGGGACTGAATAACTGCCATTGGTCAGAGAAACTGTTAGGTGATGGTGGGCGGAGTTACCAGAACTGGAAGTATAAATGGCTGAGGAAAGGTTCTGGAAGAGTCGGTCAGCAAAGGGAGCACAGTAAAGAGGAAGTTCTGCTGAGGAAATAGAGACAGTGGAAAGGCTCCAGAGAGGACTGACAGTTGAGGCGGTCATGGGCGGGTGGCCCAGAGGACGGTAGCCACAGACTAAGACGGCCTGGGGCTGTCATACGGACTGTATGCTCAGACTGGTGCAGCGCTGTTTTGGTTGGGCCTAGGCCAGCCACAGTGGAAGAGCCACAGAGGATGCCACAATTATAGTTACAAAGGAAGTGAAGGTACCGGGGCCTGTGTACAGAGAAATGTGAGACGGCTGTGGTGAATTACTGTTGTCGACAGAAGAATGGGCACTAAAAACAGACCTGTTCAATACAAACTCTGTCTCAGTCTCATGTTTGTCTGCGGCAAGAAGAGGGTCCCCCCCACAGTTGGTTATCCTACAGATGATACCTTAATACAAATTTTTGAAACAAGGTACTGTATCAGCACATGCCAGGTGTCCAGTCTAGGGTTAAATTTCTGTCTATACTTCCGGAGTCAGACGCACACTCACAGGCTCACTATGTATTACACCAGAATTAAAAAAGTAGAAAAAGGGAAAGGTATTCATAGCGTGCACCAGTGTACAGTGTTGTGGTACTTTTAAATCTCCGCATATATTTCCATCTCCGTAAGCCAGTCCAGAATCTCCGCTACTGGAAACATTTTTACAAGTATAGACGCAAAGTCGAGTGTTAGCAGAAATTTTGGAATTACTCATCGCGGCAAAACCTCCCGGTAGATGTTGCAGAGGCGATGGAGACCCTCAATTACTGTGTCTGTGGAGAAAGCGAAAAAGGTTCTTTGTGAAGAAAGGATTGCTTTATCGCAGTAGTGTGGATCACATCACTGTTACTCGTCTCCATCAAATTGTGATCACAGGGAGAGATGTACCCATGGTCGTCACTGCCTATCATGATGTGTCTGGTCATTTTGGAGTGCAAAAGACAGAAGCCACAGGCCGTAGGTGATTTTATTGGATTGGCATGAGAGGAGACATTGAAAAATAGTGGCAGGAATGTCACACATCTGTGACCATCACAACTGTGAAAGGTGATCATAAACCACCACTGCATCCGCTTGTAAGTTGACGTCCATTTCAAATGGTAGCCATTGATCATCTGAAGGTAGAGGCCAGCAGGACAGGCCATAGCTACATCTTAACCATCATTGATCAATACACCAAATTTCTAGTGGCCGTCCCTGTGAAGTATTTAACTGCACAGACTATACAGCGGTGGAGCAGGGAGAGGTAAGTATTGCAATTTGCAAGTGCTGTGGCCATGACCAAGCAGGGGGGGCACAATCGTGGTCAACGGTACTGGCACAGGGCCCCTCATAGTACGCTGGTGTGTCTGACGGCGAGTGGGCCCTCCCACCGTCTGAGACACTGTATTGTACTATGAGGGGTCCTGTGCCTTTGCCCTCGGCCATCAGTGGGCCCATCCACCTGTTCAGAGCAACAGCACTTGCCCGGGTGCGCCAGGTCTTGACCCCAGCTGTTCGGGGAGGGGTGGGCAGCCCAGTTAGGGAGGTTTAGAAATTGGCATATGTTGATGTGTTGGCTGGACATTCAGCTGCTTCAAAGGGCGTAATTGGGCAAGTCCGAGGAAGAGGAGGAAAAAACCGAGGCTCTCTTCTGGTAACCTATGTGTCATCAGGGGAAGGTGGAACAAAATCCTTTGAAACCCATGGTTCATTTTCATGAAGGTTAGATCATCAACATTTTGGGTCGACAGACGGGTCCTTTTTTCTGTCAGGATTGATCCAGGAGCACTGAAGACTCTTTCGGATAACACACTAGCAGCAGGGCAAGCGAGCTCCTGTAAGGCATATTGTGCCAATTCAGGCCAAGCGTCCAGTTTAGAGGCCCAATAGTCAAAGGTGAATGACCTGTGAGGGAGAGCATCGATATGGGAGGAAAAGTAGTTTGTAACCATAGTTGACAACTGCTGCCTCCTGTTACTTTTAATCGATGCAGTATTAGCAGTCATTCCACAACATGGTCATTAAACCCATGTCTCCAACGCCACTTCTGCTGTGTGCACCATGAACATCTCTTCCATTGTGCCCACTATGGCTCATGGGAGAACCAGCATTGCTGCTGTGTGCTGGGAAAGCCTCAAACACACGGTTTACCAGAGTTGCTTGCTTGTTTGCCAATATTATCTCTAGGTTCTTCTGTGGCATGATGTTGTGTAATTTGCCTTTGTAGCGTGGATAGAGGATTCTGGCCAGCCAGTAGTCATCATCCCTCATCATTTTGGCAATGCGGGGGTCCCTTTTTAGGATCCGCAAGGCATAATCGCACATGTGGGTCAATGTTCCAGGTGTCAAAGATGCACTGCCCGTGGTGGGTGGAGGAGCAGTTTCTGGCAAATCCACATCCCTACAGTCATGCACAAACACTGTACCTGACCTTGGAACGCCAACATTTTCTCTTGCCCCCTGAGAAACATCTTCCTGCCCAAAATAATCATCCCCCTCATCCTCATCCAGGACAGTTCCCTGACCAGACAATGGCTGACTGCAGCGGAGGAGGAGGGAAGCCTTGATGACAGACGCCTGATCCTTAATATGCGTCTGCTCATGCAAAGTTTGACGCACATTAAGTGGGATGCTCATGCTCATGGTGGTGTTGTCTGCGCTTACCAGCCGTGTGCTTTCCTCAAAACACTGAAGGACATTAGAGGTCTTTCAGGTTTGACCACTGCACATCCAACAATTCCATGTCTTCCCTCAAACTGCCTGCCCGTGTATCCTCCCACAAATGCATTACAGCCTGCCTCTGTTCGCACTGCCTCTCAACCACGTGCAGGGTGGAGTTCCACCTTGTTGCAACGTCTATGATTGGGCGGTGCTTGGGGAGGTGGAGCAATCGCTGCAGCTTCTGCATGCGACTGGAGTGTACGGCTGAGCGACGGATGTGCGAGCAGTCTTCGCACCTTATGGAGCAGGGATGTTAACTCCGGATAATTATTAAGGAAGCACTGCACCACCAGGTTCAAAGTGTGAGCCAGGCAAGGTATGCGTGTGTTTTGCACGGGCTATGGCTGCCACAAAATTACAGCCGTTATCACTGACTACCTTGCCTGCCTCAAGATGTAGACTGCCCAGCCATGAGTGTTTGTCGCTGCAAGTAGTCGGCCAGTACATCTGCGGTGTGTCTGTTTTCGCCGAAAGACATCATCTTTAATACAGCCTGCTGACGCTTGCCACTAGCTGTTCGATAGTGGGACACCTCGTGTGCAACACTGCCAGCTCCGGATGTAGGGCTCGTGCGACTGCGCTCTGTGGATGAGTTTTCGCTGATAGATGAGGAGGAGGAGGAGCGAAAGCCTACAGCCAACTGTTTCCTATACCGTGGGCTAGGCAGCACTGTTCCACCGCCGCTGTCCCCAGTGGAACCTGCATTGACCACATTAACCCAGTTTGCAGTGATGGACACGTAATGGCCCTGGCCATGCCTACTGGTCTATGCATCTGTTGTGAGATGCACCTTTCCACTCACTGACTGTTTTAGTGCATGGACAATGCAGTTTTTCACATGCCGGTGGAGGGCAGGGATGGCTTTTCGAGAAAAGAAGTGCTGACTGGGTAGGTCATAGCATGGGACAGTGTAGGCCATGAGGTTCGCTTTCAACCAAATGGTAGGGCATCATCTCTAATGAGATTAGTTTGGTAATGTAGGCGTTCAAGCACAGTGTACGTGGATGAGAGGATGAGTACTTTCTTGTCCTACTCAGTGTCTGAAGCACAGGGGGAGGACGAATCCAAAATACAACTAACGGTCCTATATAAAATTGCTTTATTAAAGTGAAAGGCAAGGTACAAACATAGCATGCTTTACAGCCACAGAAATGATAAAAACAGCAGATAGAGCCGCAAGGCCCATGTAGCTAATACTGCACTGATGGATACTTAAAGTTGCATAACAATAGTATATATCGCACTCAATCATAATGAACCTGATATTTACAATAGAGTACCCATAATAAATTAGCAAGTGGCAGGCTGAATGAAAATAAGTCCAGGCAACAGTCAGAAGTACATAATCATGTGAACAATCTAATTACCTGAATAAAATAGCAGCCGGCAGATGGCAACCAAGGGGTTCCTGTGTCCGCCCCAATGCGCGTTTCGGAACATCTTCGTCAGGGGGAGCAATAGATGGTGTGAAAAACGCTGTATAACTAACGGGCATAAACCGGAAATGGGGCGGACGTCAAAACCGGAAGTGGTCATGGGTTACTATGGTGACGCGCACGCAACCGCGTGTATAATAAAAACTAAACGGCAATATAAGCCGATGTCTAGGGGACTCCCACATCCTCCCCGGCATAGCAATAAGGAGATGTGGCGTCAAGAACATGCGGGGCCCCGCGAGATTGAACACCCATAGCTCCTGACGTCAGCACAGGAAGTACTGTGGGAGTCACACAGGCGCAGAGGGAGCACTGAGAGAAGCGCCACCATATTGGAAACTGGCAACCATGCACAGATATACATAGGTCAATAAAGGCAACTACTGGCATATAAAAACAAAATGTTATACATCAAATATATAACTAATGCTATAAAAAGCAAATAGGGAGTTCTAAATATAACGGGCAGCTCCTCTGAAGCTATTATAATGTAAAAGAATAACCCCTTCACCCCCAAGGGTGGTGTGCACGTTCATGACCGTGCCAGTTTTTGCAATTCTGACCACTGTCCCTTTATGAGGTAATAACTCTGAAACGCTTCCATGGATCCTGGTGATTCTGAAATTGTTTTCTCGAGACATATTGTACTTCATGTTAGTGATAAAATTTCATTCAAATAACTTGTGTTTATTTGTGAAAAAAACGGAAATTTGGTGAAAATTTTGAAAATTTCACAATTTTCCAACTTTGAATTTTTATGCCCTTAAATCACAGAGATACGGCACACAAAAACTTAATAAGTAACATTTCCCACATGTTTACTTTACATCAGCACAATTTTGGAACCAAAAATTTTTTTTGTTAGGAAGTTATAAGGGTTAAAAATTGACTAGCGATTTCTCATTTTTGCAGCACCATTTTATTTTTATGGACCGCATCGCATTTGAAGCCACTTTGAGGGGTCTATATGATAGAAAATACCCAAAAGTGACACCATTCTAAAAACTGCACCCCTTAAGGTGCTCAAAACCACATTCTAGAAGTTTATTAACCCTTTAGGTGCGTCACAGGAATTTTTTGAATATTTAAAAAAATGAACATCTAACTTTTTTTCACAAAAAAAATACTTCAGGTTCATATTTTACGAAGGGTAACAGGAGAAATTGGATGCAAAAGTTATTGTGCAATTTGTCCTGAGTATGCTGATACCTGATATGTGGGGGGGAACCACTGTTTCGGTGCATGGCAGAGCTCAGAAGGGAAGGAGCGCCGTTTGACTTTTTCAATGCAAAATTGGCTGGCTGGAATTCAGATCGGACGCCATGTCACGTTTAGAGAGCCCCTGATTTACCTAAACAGTGAAAACCCCCCAAAAATGACCCCATTTTGGGAACTAGACCCCCCCAAGGAACTTATCTAGATGTGTGGTGAGAACTTTGAACCCCCAAGGGCTTCATAGAAGTTTATAACATACAATACAGTACAATTAAAAAATCATATTTTTTCCACAAAAATGATCTTTTCACCCTCAATTCTTATTTTTCCAACGGTAACAGGACCCTAAAAGTTATTGTGCAATTTGTCCTGAGTATGCTGATACCCCACATGTGGGGGTAAATCACTATTTGGGCGCATGGCAGAGCTCGGAAGGGAAGCAGCGCCATTTGACGTTTTTGGCTGGAATTGAGATCTGACACCATGTCACGTTTGGAAAGCCCCTGATGTACCAAAACAGTGGAAAGCCCCCACAAATGACACCATTTTGGAAACTAGACCCCCCAAGGAACTTATCTAGATGTGTGGTGAGCACTTTGACCCCTCCAGTGCTTCACAGAAGTTTATAACGCCTGGGCGTGAAAATAAAAAATTTGTATTTTTTTCCACAAACATGATCTTTTAGTCACCAATTTTTTTTATTTTCCCAAGGGTAACAGGAGAAATTGGACCCCAAAAGTTGTTGTCCAATTTGTCCTGAGTATGCTGATACCCCATATGTGGGAGAAAACTACTGTATGGGCACACGTCGGGGCTCGGAAGGGAAGTAGTGACGTTTTGGAATGCAGACTTTGATGGAATGGTCTGCGGGTGTCATGTGCGTTTGGAGAGCCCGGATGTACCTAAACTATTGAAACTCCCCACAAGTGACCCCATTTTGGACACTAGACCCCCCCAAGGAACTTATCTAGATGTGTGGTGAGCACTTTGAACCCCCAAGTGCTTCACAGAAGTTTATAACGCCCGGGCGTGAAAATAAAAAAATCATTTTTTTCCACAAAAATGATATTTTTGCCCCCAATTTTTTATTTTCCTAATGAAAACATGAGAAATTGGACCCCAAAAGTTGTTTTTCAATTTGTCCTGAGTAGGCTGATACCCTATATGTGGGGGTAAAACACTGTTTGGGCGCATGGCAGAGCTTGGAAGGGAAGGAGCACCATTTGACTTTTTCAACGCAGAACTGGCTGGAATTGAGATCAGACGCCATGTTGCATTTGGAGAGCACCTGATGTGCCCAAACAGTGGAAACCCCCCAATTCTAACTCCAACCCTAATGCCAACACACCCCTAACCCTAATCTCGACCCTAGCCTTAGCCCTAGCCCTGGCCCTAACCCTAATGGGAAAATGGAAATAAATACATTTTCTTTTAATCTTATTTTTCCCTTACTAAAGAGGTGATAACGGGGGGGTTTGATTTAGTTTTTATGGCGGTTTTTATATTTGGCAGCTGTCGTACGCTAAAAGACTCTTTTTATTGTAAAAATAGTTTTTGCATCACCACATATTGAGAGCTATAATTTTTTCGTATTTTGACCCACTGAGTCATGTGAGGTCTTACTCTTTGCAGGACGAGTTGATGTTTTTATTGATACCATTTTCGGGCACGTGACATTTTTTGATCGTTTTTTATTCCAATTCTTGGGATGCCGAATGAACAAAAACCAGAGTTTTATGAATTTCTTTTGGGGGGTGCGTTTACACCGTTCCGCGTGCAGTAAAATTGATAAAGCGGTTTTATTCTTCGGGTCAGTACGGTTACAGCGATACCTCATTTAGGTCGTTTTTTTATGTTTTGTCGGTTTTATGCAATGAAAACTATTTTATATAAAAAATAATAATTTTTGCATCGCTTTATTCTGTGAGCTATAACTTTTTTCTTTTTTCGCTGATGATGCTGTGTGGCAACTCGTTTTTTGCGGGACAAGATGACGTTTTCAGCGGTACCATGGATATTTATATGCATTTTTTTGATCGCGCGTTATTGCACTTTTTGTTTGGCGGTATGATAATAAATCATTATTTTTTTGCTTTGTTTTTAATTATTTTTTAAGGGGTTCGCTAGAAGGGTTAACTAATGGGACAGTTTTATAGGGCAGGTTGATACGGACGCGGCGATACCTGATATGAGTACTTTTATTTATTTATTTTTTTTATTTCCAAAAATGGATTTATTGGGGGAATTTTTTTTTCTAATTTATTTGGTGATTTTTTTTTAATTATTTTAACACTTTGTTATAAAGTTAAAAAAAAAAAAAAAAAATAGTCTCAGGTGGGACATCACTGTCCTGTGACAGATCACCGATCTGTCACATCACAGATCACTGTGACAGATCAGCGATCTGTCACAGGCACTGCTGCAGACTTCCTCATGCCTGCGCTTTGCAGGCACTGAGGAAGCCGGCTCCCTGCAGGCCCCCGTCGCCATCTTGGATTCGGTGGCCTGCAGGGAAGGAGCCCCCCGCAGCAGCGCTGCACATTGCGCTGCCGTGGGGGGCTCAGGGAAGCACGTAGGGAGCCCCCTCCCTGCCAATGCTTCCCTTTAACCCCTGGTACACCGCGATCATGTTTAACCCCTTGCACACCGCAATCAAAGTGTCGGGGGCGGTCCGTGACTGCCCCTGGCACATTGTGCCGGGTGTCAGCTGTGATAATTAGCTGACACCTGGCCGCAATCAGCGGCGCTCACCACGTGGGCGCCGCTTATCGCTGAGACATACTATCCAGTCCACGGGCATAGGGGCCTGGGTCCCATGGATGGGATAGTACGTCTGATGTCAGGAAGGGGTTAAAGAACAATTCACATGAAATAATGCATATACATGTATCAAGAAGGGAATATATATATATACACTCACTGGCCACTTTATTAGGTACACCTGTCCAACTGTGTGTTAAGACTTAATTTCTAATCAGCCAATCACATGGCGGCAACTCAGTGCATTTAGGCATGTAGACATGGTCAAGACAATCTCCTGCAGTTCAAACCGAGCATCAGTATGGGGAAGAAAGGTGATTTGAGTGCCTTTGAACGTGGCATGATTGTTGGTGCCAGAAGGGCTGGTCTGAGTATTTCAGAAACTGCTGATCTACTGGGATTTTCACGCACAACCATCTCTAGGGTTTACAGAGAATGGTCCGAAAAAGAAAAAAAATCCAGTGAGCGGCAGTTCTGTGGCCGGAAATGCCTTGTTGATGCCAGAGGTCAGAGGAGAATGGGCATACTGGTTCGAGCTGATAGAAAGGCAACAGTGACTCAAATTGCCACCCGTTACAACCAAGGTAGGCAGAAGAGCATCTCTGAACGCACAGTGCGTCGAACTTTGAGGCAGATGGGCTACAGCAGCAGAAGACCACACTGGGTACCACTCCTCTCAGCTAAGAACAGGCATCTGATGGCTACTTTCAGCAGGATAATGCGCCATGTCATAAAGCTCGAATCATCTCAGATTGGTTTCTTGAACATGACAATGAGTTCACTGTACTCAAATGGCCTCCTCAGTCACCAGATCTCAATCCAATAGAGCATCTTTGGGATGTGGTGGAACGGGAGATTCGCATCAGGGATGTGCAGCCGACAAATCTGCGCCAACTGTGTGATGCCATCATGTCAATATGGTCCAAAATCTCTGAGGAATGCTTCCAGCACCTTGTTGAATCTCTGCCACGAAGAATTGAGGCAGTTCTGAAGGCAAAAGGGGGTCCAACCCGTTACTAGCATGGTGTACCTAATAAAGTGGCCAGTGAGTGTATATATATATATGTTAATATGCACCATCATCATGTATATAATACAATAGGAAGATTATGGCCACATCATAATTAGAGATGCATCTAATAAAAATCAGAATATCACATTCGACCAGGAAAGGCATATACATATATAAACTTCAGTTGTGCGATATAATCAATAGCACTCCAATTATAGCATCAAGGGCGTGACAAAATGGGTGACTCACATAATCTGTATAACACCATATAAAGAGGGTACATAAATAGATCACTAGACCAAAGAAAATCAAAATATTTTTATATAAAAATATGCCCGGTATTTATGCAGCGTTTTTCACACCATCTATTGAGCCCCCTGATGAAGGTGTTCCGAAATGCGCGTTGGGGCGGACACAGGGACCCTTGGTTGCTATCTGCCGGCTGCTATTTTATTCATGTAATTAGATTGTTCACATGATTATGTACTTCTGACTGTTGCCTGGACTTATTTTCATTCAGCCTGCCACTTGCTAATTTATTATGGGTACTCTATTGTAAATATCAGGTTCATTATGATTGAGTGCGATATATACTACTGTTATGCAACTTTAAGTATCCATCAGTGCAGTATTTGCTACATGGGCCTTGCGTCCCTGTGTGCTGTTTTTATCATTTCTGTGGCTGTAAAGCATGCTATGTTTGTACCTTGCCTTTCACTTTAATAAAGCAATTTTATATAGGACCGTTAGTTGTATTTTGGATTCGTCCTCCCCCTGTGCTTTGTATAATATTACAACTGGTCGACTATAGTCCCTGGGTATATATGTGGGTGATATGCTGTTTTACTTATTTTTAGCGATTATATTAGATTCCCCCACATATATATACCGAGTTGTACTACCCTCGCTATTTACTACTCAGTGTCTGGTAGGGTGAGCTGGACAGGAGAGCTGCATATGGGGGAAGTAGCGACGGACTGGATGGAGTGAGAGGGGGTTGGTAATGGTATTGGCGGTGATGGCCTAGATTCAGTGTTGTGTTGCAAAACCATTGTGATTCCCTGAGTGCTTTGGCCTTGCGACGACACCTCCACATTTAGTGTTGGTGGTGTGCTTAATGGTGGTGGTGGTCTTACAGTGGGGGTAGCGATGGAGCGTCGTTGGCTACATTCAGTCGGAGCAGCTGCACATGTACTACCTGAGGTTTTGTAGTCCGTCCACACTTGCAAGTGCATGTTGATTAAATGTCTAAGCATGCAACTGGTATTCAAATTTCTGAGTTGTTTACCTCGACTAAAGGTCCTTCCGCACTTCTTACAGGTAACCTTTGCCTCCTCAGTAGGATTTTGGACAAAGTGCCACACTACACTCTTCCTACCATGGTAAGCATTGTCTAGCCTTGCACGCTGTGCTAAATTGACCGTCTGGTCAAGCTGTCCTGCAACTTTTTTTTTTTTTTTTTGTTTTTGTTCCACGTTTTAGGACAGCTACAGACCTGCTAGATAACCGCTGCTGTGATGTCAATGCCTGCTGTGGATTCTTCTCCTAATCTGAACTATTGCCAGCCCCACCCTCCTCCCACAATGGATGCCAATCCGGGTCCAGAACTGGGTCATCCATCACCTCTTCTTCAAAGTCATCTGCACCTTCCTCTTTACCTTCCTCAATACAATGATCAATGACATTATACACAGGGCCTCTATACAGTATATAGTGTCAGTGTATAGGTAACACAGTAACTCACCAGTGACGTCTCTAGGTGAAGTCCTTCATCTTTGTTTTCAATCTTTCATCCAGCACAGATCGCCATCACTCCTTCCATCCAGGGCTCGTCTCTGCAGGAAGTAAGTTACCTAGAGCTCAGCTTGCAGAATACATTACTTATTTTTGCCAACTTCTATATTACATCACATGAAGAAAAATGGGCGACATAGTGTCGCTCTACACAGTAACAGGACCGCCCCCCCCAGAGAAAACAGTATACTCAAAAAATAAAATAAATACATCACTGCAGTAATATCCCTTAATTAGACCCTGTGGTAATAATATCCCCCATCCTAGCCCCCCTTGTATATCATTCTCCCATCCCACCCTCATTCTGCCCCATATGATCTCCCCATCATGCCCCATCTGTCTCAATCATATCCATCCTGTGCGATCTGTCTCCAACCCTACCCCATCTGTCTCCAACCCTACCCCCTGTGTCTCCAATCATGCCCCATATCTCCATTCTGCCCCATGTCTCCAATCATGCCCTGTATCTCATTCTGCCCCTTCCTGTGTCTCACGGTCTCATTCTGCCCCCATCGTGTCCAGCATTCTGCCATCTGCCCCGGGCCCCCCGGATCGCCACTCTCAATAAATAAAAAGAAAACCCACGAGTTCTTCTTACCTGGCCGCGGTCCAGCGGCAAAGCTCCGTCCCTCCATGCAGAAGCGCACGCTCACCGGTGACTGACAATGATGTCAGTCGCCGGCGAGGTGCGCGCTGAGGTGGACGTCAGCTGCCAGCCTCCGATTTGGCTGGAGGCTGTTAACTAATGACGTGCGGGCGCGAGCCTGCATGTCAATAGCGATCAACTGCTGCATCGCTGAGGTCCCGGTTTAGCGTGCTGGTAGGGCCCGGTGAGCAGAGGAGACCAGGCCCGATGCGGGCTCCCTCTGCCCACCGGGCCCAATACGCCAGTCAGGGCAGTAATGCCTTGATGGTGGCCCTGGCACAAGATACACTGCAAAATATGCATCATGGGAACGGGCCCTCATAAGTCCCTTGTGCTCCTTGCTCTGGTAGATGAGATGACCCCCTCTGACTCAACAGCAAATACATACTGGTCATTTTTAACAGAGCAGATATGATACATCTTTGGAACAGCAGTGATATGTACATTGCACTAGAGAAGGAAATTGACCCATAGCAAGGCTCCCTAGAACTGGACACTGTCCAAATCAGCATACTGAAGACATACACAAGTAGTAATTATACTCGCTCATCCAGATGGATAGTATCAGGCTCCATTGCGATGGGATATCTATGCCCAAACTCCTCAGCAGACACTGAACCTCAAACTTCTGACAATGATCTGTGTTCAGGGCACTGAATTTACGGTTTAGTCAGATGCAGAGAGTGTGCCATGAGTTTGAATCAAAACTAAAAGGTGAAACCACTCCCACTAGGAACTGTGAATCAGAGTGGAGATTGAGCCAAGTGAATGCTAACAGATGGGACACACTATCACAGAAAAAATCATCGAAGGAGGACCCAGATTGCAGCAGGAGCTTGCTGCCGGCATATTGGCAAAACCTGCACTTTGATGTTCCAATATGGTGTCCGCTTTTTCTTTTTCTTACAGGTTGTGGTTATCGGGGACATCCAGATACATCTGGTTTGTCAAGTTAATTATGTAAGTAGATATGTAATATGTTATAGCGTATACATTAAGGTAATGCCTCTTATAGGCTGTGGTATCAGATCCAGTGTTCCCCTGACCAGTGGTGTCTAATGCAGGTCAAGAATACTCTCCTTAGGGTCCCGTCACACACAGCAATCTTGCTAGCGAGATCGCTGATTTTGTGACACGCCAGTGAGATCCCCGCCGGTTATCGCTGATCGTGCTCGAGCAGCCAGGGCTGTCTTTTGATCGCTGGTCTCCCGCTGCCCAGCGCACATCGCTGAGTGTGGCAGCGAGAGACCAGCAATCAGCGACGCTGGTTTCTAATGAAACGTCGGGTATCCAGGAGCCGCGCTGCTCATGGATACCCGACGTTTACATTTAGAAACCAGCGTCGCTGGTCCTGATTGCTGGGGCGGTCTAACGATGTCCCAGCGATCCCATCATATCGGATCGTTGGTGGGATCGCTGGGAAATCGTTTAGTGTAATGGGGGCTTTAGTCATCCTGAATAGAGAGAGAAAACTCACTAAGTCACTCAAGGTCTGTAATCTGAGTGATACGGGGGAGTTGGGGTTTGATTCAGGAGCTATGAAGATGGTCGTGGAAGAAGATAGATTTCTGAAAGTTGGGTAATCCAGTTACTGTATCCCTGTGTACATGTGTATACTCCTACTGGCTGATATAAAAATATACACACACATAACAGAGCACAGCACATATGTATATCTCAATAATGTAACCTTACATCAGGGGTTGTTCTGTTATCAGCCAATTCTCACTTGAGTATGACACACTGCTAGAAATAATAAGACTTAGAATACAAATAATTTTCAAATACAATAATTTCCTTTGTTTGTTTTTTCAATTAGGTAACCAAGTGTCGCATAGACTTGGCCGACTTCTTGGGGCATGGACTACATGCTTCCCTAATGGGTGATGTGGCTATGGAATAAGTCTGCCCTCCGGCCTCCATGATAATGCAGCATGGCCAGCCGCTTCTTACCCAAGTCAAGGATGTAAAAATACATGTATGTACAGTCTAAGGAGATGGAGGGGGGGTGCAAGAGCTTAGTCTATGAGGAGATGATCCCTAATAATCCATAATCAACTAAAAGTTCTGTCCCTGGCTTCAGGTGTTTCTTGGCAAACAAGAGAATTGTTGGGGGTCTCTCCAGCTCCACATGTCTGAACCTTTGGCTTGAGAATGCCACCCAGACATGCTGTCCACATTTGGAAGGATGCTAAGTAAATTTACAGGAGCATTAGTGGTATTGATGCATTTTTTTCAGAGATATGTGCATATTTTCTGCTTTGATTTTTTTTTTATGGTCCATAGGTTCTCAATGATCAGACCACCTCTCCCTTTTTAAAAGCCTGGATGGTCTCCACAGTATGCCCACCTTTAGTGCTGTCCTCTATTATAATTAGTCCTTTCCATCTCAGGAGTCCGCAATTCCTTTTGGCTAGAAAATATATAGGAGTCATAAAAAGCATTAGGTTGTGATGTAACATAGTGAATATTTTAACAATTTGATATTTCTGGATTTCAGCTCCTTCAGTTAACGAAAGACCAGGAAATCGGCAACGAATGGAGGAGAAGAAAATGAAGGAAGATCTTTTTCTTGCAGGTAATGTCCTGCCTACATATCTGTCCACATTCCTATTTCTCCTCCATACATTTAATCACACACCTTTCTGTAGGTCAGCGGCCCACAAGCATTATGAATTATTGAAGCAAATCAGGGATATCCTGGATTCACACGCCAAACAAGAGAAAATGAAACCAAGCACAAACCTAGAGAGGAAGAACAATTTTACATGGAATAATCTGTCGGGAAATCACCCACCTGACAAATGATCCCATGCAGTTAGTGGTAAATTGTGGCTTTCTAATTATACAGCGGCAATTGTAAATTGGGGGGAACCTCTGGTGCTCCCTCCCAATGCCAGTTTCCAGGACATACATGAAAATCATGGGTCCCTATAGCAAAGTTTAAGAACCACCCCTCCCCCCCAAAAAATGAATGTGCGGCTTTGTCACAAAGGTACACATCTTGCAACATTGCCACCCTTGCAAAGTAATATTCCTCCTATTAAGCCCCTAGATTTCCATTTCAACACATGAAGCCAACAAAAGTGCCAAACATACACTATGATCCCCCCGCAATTAATTCCTCCACAGTACCCTCCACATAGTGTCACCCCACTGTACCCCCCTCAATTACACTGGCACTGTATGGTGACCCCAATACAGTATGATCCCCACTTGTGATACACAGCCCTTCATGCAGTACAATGGCCCCCACACCACTTTGCACTGCCTAAGTCCCCTCAACACAGCCCTCCATGAAGTAAAAAGGAATCCTAAAAGCCCTCCTAACATTATCATGCCTGCTCCATAGCCTTCCATATAGTAGAAATGGCTTCCCATAGTCCTCCATGTATTATAATGCACTCCATGGTCCTCCTTAGTCCTCCATACAATATTTTGCACAGCCCATATCTTCGTTAGATTGAAATATACAGCCCATAGACTCCATGACTGTACACTGACTAAAAAAAAAAAATACTCCTCCTTGGTCCCACTGTTTCGGTCTCCTCAGCGGGTGCTAACATAATATTTAGTCACTTGTATAGCAACATTAATTCTATAGCGTTTTACATAAATCAGCAACACTGTCCTCCTTGGGGCTCACAATCTAAGGTCCCCATAAGTGTGTCCTTATCTAATATATAAAGCTCAGAGTGTGTGTGTGTGTGTGTGTGTGTGTGTGTCCGGGATAAACATCCGCACCGTCGCAGCTACAGCCACAAAATTTGGCACAGTCACACGTCTGGACCCCGAGAGCATCCTAAGCTATGTTGTGAGGCGAAATTTTAACCCAGCGCGTTCCAATTCACCAAACAATTTTGCCCCTATCTAAATACTGGGGGAAAAAGTGTGTGCATGTCAAGCCCTGCCCCTCATTGTGATGTCATAATGCCCCTATTTGCATATTGGGGAAGCAGTGTGTGCGTATCAAGCCCCGCCCCTCATTATGATGTCACAACGGTTGCCATGGCGACGCTGATGTCATCATAGGTCGCAAGCCATGCTGCAGCTCATTATGATGTCAAAATGGTTGACTATGGGATGGAGGATGTGTGATGGGTATATGGGCACTGGACTATGGGATGGAGGATATGCATGACGGGTATATGGGCACGGGACTATGGGATGGTGGATATGTATATGGGCACGGGACTATGGGATTGAGGATGTGTGATGGGTATATGGGCATTGGACTATGGGATGGAGGATATGTATGACGGGTTTATGGGCACGGGACTATGAGATGGCGGATATGTATGATGGGTATATGGGCATGGGACTATGGGATGGAGAATATGTATGATGGGTATATGGGCATGGGACTATGAGATGAAGGATGTGTGATGGGTATATGGGCACTCTACTATGGGATGGAGGATATGTATGATGGGTATATGGGCACGGGACTATGAGATGGTGGATATGTATGATGGGTATATGGGCACTCGACTATGGGATGGCGAATATGCATGATGGGTGTATGGGCATGGGATTATGGGATGGAGGATTTGTGATGGGTATATGAGCACGGGACTATGGGGTGGAGGATAATTATAATTTGCTACAACTAACCACAGTTAGTTACTATGCCCGGGCAGCGCTGGGCTCTTCAGCTAGTAGTATATAAACACATATTATATAGATTACATATGCACTATTACACTGGTGCTCTCACCCCCTCCGTATTATATACACTATCTATACATAATACACACTAGAAATACACCATATTACACCGACACAATCACCTTTCTGTACTATATACCCAAACACTTTATTTACCTTTATAGTGTACTGCATTGTACAATAGTGTCTAATTTGTTTTTCTCTCTCCACAGGTTGAATGCTTTGATAGAAATGTATCCAATGCCAATCTCTGCTGTTTTTTTTTCTTGTATTTTGTTTTGGTATTAAATGTATTTTGCCTAGGCCTCATCACTTTTTTTCCACAAATAAAATTGTTCTGTCCTCACTAAATGAAGCAGAATTCATGTAGCTTATACAGGTAGATAAACCGCTATACCGGGGTCCAATAAGGAGACTGCAGCTTGAGTCTGTGCTTTATTGAACATGATGGTATATTGGCGTGGTGAAACTACAAACAAAAAACAAATGCATACAATCAATACTGGTTTCATCAGGGATTCATATGTACATAATACATCATCTGCACTAATAGCTAACCAGGGTAAAGCTAACTAAGCAGGCAAGTATGAGACAGGAATTGGATACAGCAAACAAATACATACCACGATGCTGTCACAAGGGGAGAAGAGAAATAAGATGCTTCCTGAATGCAGGCAGAAAGAAAATGGTGGACTGGAGGGAAAATGAGAGCCGAACTAAGTATAATCCTTTGCAATAGGCTACCAGAATGCATTGCAACCTTACCAGAATGCACTGCAAACAGAGGGAAATGGCATAGTGAAAGTAAAACACACTAACACTGCGGTTATTACTCTGGTCACTAGATGGAGCTAGAAAACACTGTAAACATTAACAAGCAGAATATTCAGGATTATGAATTATGTGTCAGAGACGGAACAAAAATGAAAAGTTTGACATGATTTTGTTTGCCTCTCTAGTATAAGTGGTGGGGTGTAGTGTTGATGGAATATATTTGACTATATTCAGCATCTGCATAGATCTATTACTACAGATGATAAATGCATGTTGCAGCAGCCTCCAAGATGCATGGTTAGGAAGATGCACTATCCAGAACACATGCTGCAATTTAGCATCCAGGATTTAGTGGGGATATCTGGGTAAGACTCCCCCACACACCTGCAGCAGCGATGCCTGTCTGGCTATCTCCGCCCTGCTAATGGTAAGTCAGTGTCCTTTACCCTGCCTCTCAATTGTTTCAGCTGGACAACTGTAATGAATAGTGGCCTGATGCCCAGCTGAAACCAAACATGAGCTGGGTAATCTACTTGCATAATCCTCCTGTCCCCTCCGTCATCACGTCTGGCGTCAGGCTGTCCTATCACGTGTTGTGGCCCCTGCCATATTTGTACACCCAAGTGATGGGTGTGCAAATATGGAGCTCGCTGGCAGTACTATCCCAATGCGCGTAACTGCCAACGTTAAAGCAAACAAATGCTACACCCCCACTGTTGACACTGATAATCTAGAAGTCTGCATGCATACATGCTCTGCTACATTCTTTGTATACCATAGGAGGGAGAGATGGCCCAAAAAGGGGGGTGGGAGTGAGAGAGAAACAGCCTGGGGGGGGTCGAGGTGGTTAGCACCGCAGAACCAGCCCACATTGTGACATCACTACCCTCCCGATGTGATGGCATTGGGCCTTCATCACTGTGTGTTAATATATGTACAGCGCTATTGGATTAATGGTTCTATAAGTGAAATAAAATTTATTGACCATTAATTCCATAAAGCTGTACATATGGGAGCAACACTGTCCCATCAGGGCTCACAATCTAAGGTCCCTATCAGTATGTCTTTATATCATGTGTTTATATACTATAGACTGCATAAGCACTATACACTAGTGCTTTCACCTCTCTGTATTATATGCACTATATATATATATATATATATATATATATATATATATACAGTATTACACCGATGCAATCGCCTTTCTGTACTATAAACCCAAACACACACTATATGCATCATACACACTCACTTCTCTATTACATACATGCAACATACCAATTGAATACAAATGCCAGGGCCATGCACATACCGTAAACACGTCTATAAGAAAGTGTTCACACCACCAAGGGACTGAAACACAGAGAAACACAGTACAACAAATGTGAAAAAATACTCTGCTGTAAAAAAAAATCTAACAATAAACAGCAAGTGCTAGTAAAAAGATGATAACAAAGCAGGGTATTTAGTTGATACATTACTTCAAAAAAATGTATACTACGCTGCTCTACCAAATGCCAAGGTATACCCATCAGAGCAGTCCTAACCACAAGAGCCATGCACATATAAAGCCATCTTATACAGCGTGTCCACATCAGACATTACCTTTCTGAATCCTGCTCATATAGCTACTGTTCACATGGTCAGGCTTTAAATACATTGGTTAGGAGCCGTCGAAGTGCTAGTAAGCACGAAACGGCCGTCGTCAGACATTGCTCTTCTCCCTCCAGCCTCCCGGCCACGAAGTTTGAATGTGGATTGCTAAATAAAGAAGACTTTTTCACCTGGATCGGTGAGTGCTATGCTGTTCTTTTCTCTCATTGGATTCATACATTGTGTTTTCTGCACCAGCACCCGAGATCTCGGGGTTCAGCCTCCATGAGCAGTATGGACATGACAGCCTCAAATCGGCAGTAGTACTGGCAGTGCCGACCTGTTTTTTCTTTACACGTTTATATCTGTTAATGTATTTGTCCAATGATTGACATCTGAAGAGCTGGCCTCTCAGAAGAGATACACAAACTATCAAATTCTATTTGTCCAATATAGTATCACTTGCTTACACAAGCATTTGTTTCTAAACAATAAATAAGCTGGGGAAGACTTCAGTTAAGACAGAAGCCTGTTAACCAGTAGACTGGAGGGGACACTCGAGGGTCTACAGTGTTGATATCCCAGGAATTTCTCTGTCTTCACTGTATGCGTCTCATAGCTGATGTTACCGGACAGATGATATGTATTATTCCTGGTGAAGTCTTTTTGTGTGTAGTGTAAGTACTTTACCTTTGATGCATATTATGCAAAAGTGTATGCAATATCACACTATTTCCTGTAATCATTTAATTATTGTAATAAAATTAATCATCATCTTTCAAGTCGCATCTGACCCCTTTAAGTATGTGAATTATTAATCATTTTAACATGGGCACCACAGACTATAATCTGTTACATGCGCAACCAGCGCTAAAGTTGGGAAGAGAAAAAATGAAAGGAGCAAAATGTCATCACTTAGAAGTGAATAAATTCCTTATCCTGACAACATGCCATCTCAAGGATGGGTCAGCCACCTAAAAGGCCATTCTTAAGGTAGTCCTATTTCATCGGTGTCAAACACTAGCACATTTCTCAATGCTGCCCAGGATTGAGGAGGACATTCCACACCGTACTTCGCTGACAGACAGTCTTGATGGGGAAAAAATTAGGGATCGCAGGGTCTATTCTTCAAAGGACATTCAGCGCCACCACCTTCCTCCCAGAACTCCCCATCCTGGCCATCGCTTGAGAAGATGACGCAGAAATTAAGGGACAGTCATGCCCTCTATATATCCTATTTTTATTAGAAAAGCTATAACAATTGTAGAAGACGATGACCATAAAAATTCTCACAGGACTGGGGTTAGGGTTAATTTCCCTGTGGTCTTCATGCTTGTAGGCATTTTTTACGGAAAAATGTTTGACTGCATTGAAAACTGCTGCAGTTAACAGGAG
This sequence comes from Dendrobates tinctorius, assembly GCF_039654945.1. NCBI lineage: Eukaryota > Metazoa > Chordata > Amphibia > Anura > Dendrobatidae > Dendrobates > Dendrobates tinctorius. Next base: position 28,541,552 of record NW_027361761.1, read on the forward strand.
CGTGTCTGTCACGGACATGTGTGTCTGGATGCAGCGAGTACCGCAAGGCGAACCCATATGATACACGTGACCCTGGATACACCGCCTCCAGTTGGGCGAATTTAAATAATAAGACGTGCAGCTGGATACACCGCCTCCAACTGGTGAATTTAGGTATTACACATATATATATATATATAAAGTATTCTGGAAACCCCACCTCCAGTAAGGCGAATTTAAATAATAAAGGGGAACCTGGGTAACATTAACAATGGTGGGCCAGGGAATAGGGAAGTGGAGACCTCCAGTACTCCCCTGAGCCAGTGTCCCTGCACTCCTAACGTTCCCTATGCCGGTTCCGCACCAGGCAACGCACAGGAACCTAAAAACCCTAGCTCGCCCTGAACCTAAACCCTCACTAGGGAATTGGTCGGTGTGGAAACTAATCCCACCACTGCACTAAACACACATGAGGGAAAATGACAATACAGGGGAAACACCACTTAGCTTTGCCCTGTTGCGTACGCTCCTAGCAACAGAGCCCACCACCTGTGTGCATCTTCTCATCCACCCGGATCCATCACCATAACTGGATCCTTCACCATAGTGCAGCCTTGGAGCAGAGTCCACCACCAGTTGCAGCTGCCCACTAAACAGAGTCCCGAAGATGAGTCCAGCTTCTGCCAAAAAGTCCAGCATGCTTGAGTCCAGTTTTCAGCAACGAAGTCCAGCATGCTGAGTGCAACTCTCACCATCGTCACCACTCCACCAAGCCATGCCAGCACTTCCTGCCGGCACCATAAACTGTGACTCCACCACGCCATGCCAGCCCTTCTTGCAGACCACATAGCTGCCACTCGTCCCCTCTGGCTGGGCTGCGCAGGACTCTTGTTCAGCTCCTTTCTCCCCCAGGCTTGCTTCCCAAATGACGAACACAGAATATCACCAACAGTGATTGAACACACCTGGCTCTCTTTTATAGAGCCTCACACCTGAATTATAATTGTGTGCACTAAACCAAAGAAACTAAAGTGCACTACCACTCACCACCACTGGGGCAACTTAGAATGAACGACACCACGTGTAATAATTCTAATGGCCGCCGGGGCAATCACATCACTTTGGCACCTAGCCAAAGGAAAAAAGTTCACTTATCCATTTAATCTGTCAGATCCACATGTACCGTATTTTTCGCTTTATAAGACGCACTTTTGTTCCCCCAAATTTTGGGGGAAAGTAGGGGGTGCGTCTTATAATCCGAATATACGGGGGAGGGGGGTGTATATATATATATATATACTGCAGGGTCCAGGGGAGGTGGGGGCAGCTTTGGAGCGGTGCTGTGAGCTGGTAAAAGCTGCCGGAGGGAGCCTTTGATCTCCTGCTCCCGCTCATATAATATGCACTGCCGCTGTCCATCACCATGGTGCTGAAACCGCACCACGGTGACTGGCTGGGGGAGAGGCGCATATTATAGCTGCCTGCGCCCTCCTTTGATTGCACATGATCCCCTGTGTTAGATATCGCCCCCATGCTGCTGCCCATAATAAAATAAAAAACTTTCCTTACCTCCTCCAGCGCTGATCTCCCAGTGTCTCTGCTGCCGCTGTCATCAGGCACGCAGAGGTGATATCACTCTGCTGTGCTGATCACATGACCGGCACTGAGAACCAGGAAGTGGAGGAGGAGCCCAACCACACTGAGGGAGACACGAGGAGGGACAGCGCTGAGAAGGTAAGGAAAGAGTTTATTTTACTAAAAGCAGCAGCATGGAGGCGATATCTAACACAGGGGGCCAGTGTGCCAGCCACAGGGGGCCGTGTGTCAGCCACAGGGGGCCAGTGTGTCAGCCACAGGGGGCCAGTGTGCCAGCCACAGGGGGCTGTGTGTCAGCCACAGGGGGCCAGTGTGTCAGCCACAGGGGGCCGTGTGTCAGCCACAGGGGGCCGTGTGTCAGCCACAGGGGGCCGTGTGTCAGCCACAGGGGGCCGGTGTGCCAGCCACAGGGGGCCGTGTGTCAGCCACAGGGGGCCGTGTGTCAGCCACAGGGGGCCGTGTTTCAGCCACAGGGGGCCGTGTTTCAGCCACAGGGGGCCGTGTGCCAGCCACAGGGGGCCGTGTGCCAGCCACAGGGGGCCAGTGTGCCAGCCACAGGGGGCCGTGTGTCAGCCACAGGGGGCCAGTGTGTCAGCCACAGGGGGCCAGTGTGCCAGCCACAGGGGGCCGTGTGTCAGCCACAGGGGGCCATGTGTCAGCCACAGGGGGCCAGTGTGTCAGCCACAGGGGGCCAGTGTGCCAGCCACAGGGGGCCGTGTGTCAGCCACAGGGGGCCATGTGTCAGCCACAGGGGGCCAGTGTGCCAGCCACAGGGGGCCAGTGTGCCAGCCACAGGGGGCCGTGTTTCAGCCACAGGGGGCCGTGTTTCAGCCACAGGGGGCCCATGTGCCAGCCACAGGGGGCCCGTGTGCCAGCACAAGGGGGCTATATTCAATATAAGATGGCCATATCCAGATTAAGGGGGCTAATTTTAGGATGGGGGGGCTATGAGGGACATATACCCTATATGATTTGTTAGACGGACACTGGCATTATAAGACGGACCCCATTTATTAAAAAATTCTCTATTCCTTCACCACATTTGGGGGTGCGTCTTATAATCAGGTGCGTCTTATAAAGCGAAAAATACGGTAGTTTATTTTGACCATGCAAATTCCTTGGGCCAAAAGGAGTTTTTGTTTTGACGTCGTTAATTACCTAATGAGCATAACAACGGATGCAGTGGTTAACGGGACCATATCCGCATGTACGTTTTTGGCCGTACAGTTATTTCGACACTGAATTTAACATATTTAAAGCTGAGTATATGTATTATAGGTCTGCCCTCTCCTGGTAGACCCTGTCCCTCCACAGCCATGACCCTGGGACTATGTGGAGGGGTGTGGATACAAGGGGTGGGTCTACCGGTCAATATTACAATACAGCTCTGGAAAAACTAAGGCCACCACATGAAAACCCTATCATGGGCAGCCCATTCTCCAGACCTGAACCCAATTGAAAACATCTGGAATGTATTCAAGAGGATGATAGATAGTCACAAGCCAGCACACAAAGAAAAACTGTTAAAATTTTTCCACCAGAAGCAGTGTGAAACACTCATGAAAGCTTTTATTAAAAATCATGGTTATTCCACAAAATATTGATTTCTGAACTCTTCCTGAGTTAAAAAATTAGTATTGTTTCTAAATGATTATGAACTTGTTTTCTTTGCATTTTGAGGTCTGAAAGCACTTTATTTTTTTAAATATTGACTATTTTTTTTGTCAGAAAAAAAATTAGTGCGTGGAAATTCAGAGACATGTTGTCAGAAGTTTGTAGACTAAAAGAACAGTTTACATTTTACTCAAAAATATACCTAAAAAGAGAAATATCAAACTGTACATTTGAAAGTGGTCTCTTAATTTTTGCCAGAGCTGTATATGGGCATTATGCCCTGGCAATGCAGAGCTCTACAGCTAGTCGCCTAATTAAGCGAAGAAACGTGCACTGCGGCAAAAGGGAGCATATCCGCACGAACGGTTATTTCGACCGAGTTAAAAAAAAAATTGTGCCCAAAATATACAGTAATGGCTTAAGTTTTTACATTGTAAACTACATAACTCTACGTGCGGATACTGTCCCATTCGCTGCAGTGCCCATTACGCTAATTATTTCCACCGTGCAACGATATCACTCACGGGAGCATTTCTGCATGTACGGTTATTTAAACCATGCAACTATATTGCTCACAAAGTGTTTCTCTACAAGTGGCTAATGGGACATACTTATAGATGCACATTAGCCAGGTGTAGACTCTCCCCTCTGTATTGTTTCTCTACAACTGGCTAGCAAGGCTTCTTTTTGAAGGGCATTAGCCAGGTGTAGACTCAAAGGTTTCTGAAAACTCTCCAGAACATGCTTATAATATTTTACATATAGAAGAGGCAAATTACCTAATGAGCATAAAAACATGCTGCGGTGAAGGGACTGTATCCGCAAGAATAATTCTTTGCGCAGTCAATATAAAAATAGCGCCAAAAAGTTTACTTTTTTACACAGTAAATCACCCAATAAGCTTAAAAGTAGGCACTGCAGCAAACAGGAGCATATCCACATGTATAGTTAATTAAATCGTGCAACAATATCACTCACAAAGTGTTTCTCTACAAGTGGCTAATGGGTCATACTTATAGATGCATATTAGGCTACTTTCACACTTGCGTTTTTTTGCGCTGCGCACCGTGTGCAGTGCAAGCGCACATAAAAACTGCATCATGCGTTTGTGTGCATCTTTTTGCAGTTTTGCGCATGTTTTTTAAAAAAAGTATGCTTTTTTGCACTGACGTGCGCATTACCATGCGCACGTCAGTGCACCCATAGACTATAATGGATGTTTGGGTAAAAAAAGCGCATTGCGTGTGCATGCGTTTTTTTGAGACAAGTCGGACACACAAAAAATGCATTTTGTGCGCCCGAGCGCGCACTGCAAAAAAACACGTGTATGCGCACCCATGTAAAGTATAGGAAAAAAATACATTTTTTTGCGCAAACAAACGCAAGTGTGAAACCAGCCTCAGTCAGGTGTAGACTCTCCCATCTGTAGTGTTTCTCTACAACTGGCTAGCAAGGCATCTAAGCCCTGGCAAAAAAGGGCCTCTTCATTAATCAGAAGGGTCACATTCCAGCTCACATCTTTATCTCCATCGTAAAAAGGGGAAGAAGGTGGACCCTGGGAACTATAGACTGGTGAGTCTGACTTCTATGCCAGGAAAGATCTTTGAATAAATTATCAAGCAACATGTATGTACATACCTGGATAAGAATGAAGTGATTATCCAGAGTCAGCATGGGTTTGTAACTAAGAAGTCCTGTCAGACTAACTTAATTTCCTTCTATGACAGAATCCCTGACTGGGTGGATCAGGGAAATGCTGCAGATATACTATATCTTGACTTCAGCAAAACATTTGACAAAGTATTTCACACCATCCTTAGTGAAAAATTGACTAAGTATAGAATGGACAAGGCAACTGTTAGAAGGATTCATAACTGACTAAGTAATTGGACCCAAAGAGTGGTCGTAAATGGCTGCACATCCATTTGGAAGAATTTCTCAAGTGGGGTACCACAGGGCTCTGTTCTGGGCCCTGTATTGTTCAACATCTTTATCAATGATTTAGATGAAGGAATTGAGGGTAAACTGATTAAATTTGCTCATGACAGAAAGTTAGGAGGGATAGCTAATACTAGAGAAGAGAGAGGATTCAAAAAGATATAAACTGGAGCAGTGAGCAGCAACTAACAGAATGGTTTTTAACAGGGAAAAAATGCAAAGTACTACATCTGAGCAATAAAAATGAAAAAAGCATATACGGAATGGGAGGAATATGGCTAAGTAACAGCACATGTGAAAAACACTTGGGTATGCTAATATAGCATAAAATAAACATGAGTCAACAGTGTGATGCATCAGCAAAAATGGCAAATACAATTCTGGGATGTATTAACAGAGTCATACAGTCTAGATCAGGGTTCCCCAACTCCAGTCCTCAAGGCCCACCAACAGATCATGTTTTCAGGATTTCCTTTGTATTGCACAGGTGAAGCCATTATCACCTGACCAATACTAAGGAAATCCTGAAAACATGATCTGTTGGTGGGCCTTGAGGACTGGAGTTGGGGAACCCTGATCTAGATAATGTGAAGTCATTATCCCCCTCTACTCCTCTTTGATCAGACCTCATCTGGAATACTGTGTCCAGTTTTGGGCATCACATTTTAAAAAAGTCATCAACAAACTAGAGCAAGTTCAGAGAAGAGCAACCAGAATGGTGACTGGTCTGCAAACCATGTCCTATGAGGAACGGTTGCAGAATTTGGGAATGTTTCGCTTGCAAAAAAGAAGACTAAGACTTAATGGCTGTCTACAAATATCTCAAGGGCTGTCACATTGTAGAAGGATCATCTTTATTCTCATTTTCACAAGGAAAGACTAAAAGCAATCGGATGAAACTGAGTGGGAGGAGACAGATTAGATAATAGAGAAAACTTTGGCAGTGACTGTAATCAATGAGTGGAACAGGCTGCCACAAGAGGTGGTGATTTCTCATTCCATGGAAGTCTTCAACCAGAGGCTGGACAGATATCTGTCTGGGATGATTTAGTGAATTCTGCTTTGAGCAGGCGGTTGTTTCAGATGACCAAGGAGGTCCCAACTCTACCATTCTATGAGTATATGTAAGTAACATGAAAATTTGCTCAGCAAGTAGGCACAACCCTCCTAAGCCATGTATATGAGCACACAAGTCATAGCTGAATAAAATGACACCATGATATCTGCAATCTGAAGTTTTATTCTACAGTAATCAGTTTCTTAATATGTAAATGAGCTGTTAGGATCTATGGGCTGGACATAGATCTCCCTGAAAACTTTTAATGAAAGGCAGCGTTATCAGTGTGAGACATGTAATGACTGACAGTCTGTGCTCTTTATCGACATGTCTCAAATTGGTTACGTCACATTTCATTTATAATAAGCTCTGGAGGCAGATTCTCATGAAGATCTATGTTCACTCCATAGATCTTAACAGCTCATTTACATATTAAAAAAACATCAGATCACCACAGATTTCAAGGTATCATTTTATTCAGCCTCCTATGACCTACATGCCAATATAGACAGCTGTGGAGGTTTGATCCTAGTGACAGGTTCCCTTTTAAGCAGTAGTGTGTTTACTACTCACAAGTAGTGATGAGCAAGCACGCTCGTCACTACTTGGTGCTCGCCTGAGCATTACAGTAGTCGCGATGCTCGGCGCTCGTCAAATATTTCCGGGGTTGCTCGGTGGGAGTTAGGGTCCGCATCCTGCATGTTTGGCACTCTTTACAGCACCATTCGACATGCAGGATATTGTCTGCCACACACTGTAATGCCGCAGCCATGTTGGTTGTGGCATTACAGTGATTGGCTGGCCGCATAGCATCATCAGGTCTATATCAGACCTGGTGCTGCCATGCTAGTCACAGTTTGCTCTGGACTTAGGCAGTGTAGGGAAAGTTGCTGCTGTGATAGGGATATATTTTCAATTTTATTTAGTGTGGGTATTCCATCTGTAATACAAAATATATCTCAACCAACAGTCCATCTGAGGACTAGTCGAGTTGTATATAGATGTCTGTGCCAGGCAGGCAGTGTATGTGAGTATATAGATATCAGTGCTAGGCAGGCAGTGTATGTGGGTATATAGATATCAGTGCCAGGCAGGCAGTGAATGTGGTAGACTTCATTGCATATAGCAAGAGGGTCCATTCCAGTACTGTCTGCTGCTGCCTATTACAGGTATTTATATACATAGTCTCAAGTATCAGGGGCCAGGAATAATTTTTTTTGCTTCTTAATCCTGATTATTTTCTTAAAAGCAACCCAGAGCACACCGTTTTTCTGCTTCCTTTGCTTGTTGGCACTGCAGAATACAGCCAGATCCTTTCTATATTACAGCATAAAAATCCAGCTATTTTAAAGAGGGGTTTGGTCATCACATGGATCACATCTCAGTGCAGTGAAAATTCTGACATTTCAAGCCTACTGTTAAATTTTGTTGTAGCGTCTTAGATAAGACAGCAGTTTGCTGAAAATAATTATGTACAGGCCAGATATTTTATGTTGGGTTTTGTCCGCCACATGGATTGCATATTAGTGCACTCAAAATTGTGCCATTTCAGGCCTCCATTGAATTTTTTGTTGCGGTGTCTTTGCCTAGTTATTGACACCAGTTTCCTGCAAAACGGAAAAAAATACAGGCCAGATATTTTAAACTGTGACTTTCCCCCACACAGAACACATGTAAGTTTGCCCCAAATTCTGCCATTTGTAGTGAATGTGGAAAATATTGTACTCCATTTAAAATGGGCAAGGCGCATGGCAAGGGACAGAGAAGTGGAAGTGATGGTGCGTGCAGAGGATGAGGCCAAGCTGAAATTGTGCCACAGCAAACTCATCTTCTCGCCTGACCTTGTCCAAATTACCAGGAGACCGCAGCAGCACACCACTATTGAACGCAGAGCAGTATGAAAAGGTTGTTTGTTGAATGGCAGATAATGCTTCCAGTCACTTTGGCACCACCACCCTGTCTTCCACATGGTGAAGTCTGAGTAGCCGTGAGTCTGGAGCGCATATTCCTCACACTGATCCTCCTACCTTCCACCACACTGATTGCCCAGAGACAACTGATCCCACACTCTGAAGAGCTGTTCACTTTTCCATTTATAGGTTCTGGCCTCTCGCCTGGTCCACTTGAAGCAGGGCAAGAGGAGATCGCATGTAGCGATGCCAAAAATATTTGAACAGCCATGGTCACACGAAGGCGACGGTGGGAAATTGAGACACAATTGCCAGAAAAAAATGGTATTTCACAGTACCTCATATAATCATATGGTTAACTATCCATATTGAAAGCACACATCATATCCAAGGAGTCCTTCTTGGCAAAAGTCCAAACAATGTAAGAAAAGTAAGGACAGCGCTCCCCACATTGGTGAATTTAAATCACTTTATTCTGTCATCTGTTGCGATGTTTCAATCTACAGCTTGATAAAGATTTTTGTAGATTGAAATGTTGCAACAGAATAAAGTGGTTAAATTCACCAACATGGAAAGCGTTGTCCTTACTTTTTTTTATATAATTGCCAGAAAGTCAGGAGGAGGACCAGGGTGAGGAAGTGGAGGACAAGGTGGTGGATGATATAGTAACTGACCAAAGCTGGCAGAAGGACATGCAGAGTGAGGACAGCAGCACACATGGGGAGGGAGGCATAGCATCCCAACAGGCATTAAGAAGCAGTATGGTGTCCACAGACTGAAGGCGGGCAACTGTTCCCCATAACCCAACACGATGCAAGTTGCCAGTACAACTGTTAGGTCTTCCCGAGTCTGGTTGTTTTTGAAAGACTCTTCCGATAACCCCCAAAAGGCCATTTCCACCACCAGCCATGCCAGCATCAGCAGGGGTAGCAAAGTTACCTGCCTTACCACCTCCAGCATAATCAGACACATGGCAGCAAAGCACCCGACTTTGTGGGCTAAGCCCCAGGGTCCATGAACACTGTCTGCGGGTGACACCACTGCTTCTTCCACTGTTGTGCCTGCAAGCCAATCCCATGTCCATGATGCACGCAAAGATGCCTCCTGCCCTGCACCTGTTGTTGCACACATTCAACTAGTACCATCATCAAGCATGTCCACGTCCTTGTCCCAGTGAAGCGATCAGTTGTCCATATCCCTGTCCTTGGAATGCAAGCACAAATACACAGCCAGTGCCCCACAGGCCACACTACTTAATTCACACATTTACATGATTCTGTAAAAGATTAATAGCCGCTGTGTAAAAAAACAGATTGTACATGAATGACAAGTGAGAATAAAATGACCCACCCTCCTAGATGAGAATTGGACTGATTATTTATATGCTAGTTTGCGCGAGTCCTAAGAATTTACAAGTCCCCATTTTGTCAATCGGTGCAGGTCCCAGCGGTCGCACACTCAATGATCACCTATTCCATAGTAATATATGTAGATATTCTCCAGGTGGTGTGTGCTCCCGGAATGCAGTGGGTAGGATACCATGATATATTCCAAAACCAAGTTTTATTAATACAGCATATGGATCGCCCGCCAGGGCAGTGGGGATACTCGGTACTGGGCCAGTGTCTCAGAGGGACGTGTCATGGTGGCGGTGACCCGGTCCGTGGCCCTTGGTGTCCATGCAAAAGGGGTGAAACGTGGCTGCATAAAGTTTATAGGTGGATGATACGTTACTCCACCTGTGGTGCTCGGCAATGAAGGGGTTAACCCGATGCTGCAGGCAGATCCTCTGGGACAGATGGTATAAGGCAGCAAGATGTACAGTTGTGGCCAAAAGTATTAACACCCCTCCAATTCTGTCAGATAATACTCAGTTTCTTCCTGAAAATGATTGCAAACACGAATTCTTTGGTATTATTATCTTCATTTAATTTGTCTTAAATGAAAAAACACAAAAGAGAATGAAGCAAAAAGCCTAACATTGATCATTTCACACCAAACTCCAAAAATGGGCCAGACAAAAGTTTTGGCACCCTCAGCCTAATACTTGGTTGCACAACCTTTAGCCAAAATACCTGCACCCAACCGCTTCTGGTAACCATCAATGAGTTTCTTACAATGCTCTGCTGGAATTTTAGACCATTCTTCTTTGGCAAACTGCTCCAGGTCCCTGATATTTGAAGGGTGCCTTCTCCAAACTGGCATTTTTAGATCTCTCCACAGGTGTTCTATGGGATTTAGGTCTGGACTCATTGCTGGCCACCTTAGAAGTCTCCAGTGCTTTCTCTCAAACCATTTTCTAGTGGTTTTTTGAAGTGTTTTTTGGGTCATTGTCCTGCTAGAAGACCCATGACCTCTGAGGGAGACCCAGCTTTCTCACACTGGGCCCTACATTATGCTGCCAAATTTGTTGGTAGTCTTCAGACTTCATAATGCCATGAACACGGTCATGCAGTCCAGTGCCAGAGGCAGCAAAGCAACCCCAAAACATCAGGGAACCTCAGCCATGTTTGACTGTAGGGACCATGTTCTTTTCTTTGAAAGCCTCTTTTTTTTCCCTGTGAACTCTATGTTGATGCCTTTGCCCAGAAAGCTCTACTTTTGTCATTCTTCCAAAACGTTTTAGGCTTTTTCGAGTAAGTTTTGGCAAACTCCAGCCTGGCTTTTTTATGTCTCGGGGTAAGAAGTGGGGTCTTCCTGGGTCTCCTACCATACAGTCCCTTTTTATTCAGATGCCGATGGATAATACGGGTTGACACTGTTGTACCCTCGGACTGCAGGGCAGCTTGAACTTGTTTGGATGTTAGTCGAGGTTCTTTATCCAACATCCGCACAATCTTGCGGTGAAATCTCTTGTAAATTTTTCTTTTCCGTCCACATCTAGGGAGGTTAGCCACAGTGCCATGGGCTTTAAACTTCTTGATGACACTGCACACGGTAGACACAGGAACATTCAGGTCTTTGGAGATGGACTTGTAGCATTGAGATTGCTCATGCTTCCTCACAATTTTTTTTCTCAAGTCCTCAGACAGTTCTTCGGTCTTCTTTCTTTTCTCCATGCTCAATGTGGTACACACAAGGACCTGGACAGAGGTTGAGTTAACTTTAATCCATGTCAATTGGCTGCAAGTGTGATTTAGTTATTGCCAACACCTGTTAGGTGCCACAGGTAAGTTACAGGTGCTGTTAATTACACAAATTAGAGACGCATCACATGATTTTTCGAACAGTGCCAATACTTTTGTCCACCCTCTTTTTTATGTTTGGTGTGGAATTATATCCAATTTGGCTTTAGGGCAATTCTTTTTGTGTTTTTTCATTTAAGACAAATTAAATGAAGATAATAATACCAAAGAATTTGTGTTTGCAATCATTTTCAGGAAGAAACTGAGTATTATCTGACAGAATTGCAGGGGTGTCAATACTTTTGGCCACAACTGTAAGTATGGTGCCCCTGAGGCTCAGTCGCCACAGAGGTACTGCACCTTCTCCTAAGGTGTAGTGCCCCACCATCCAGGTAAGGTGGTAACGCCTTTCCACGCTCCAACACTCGCACCCCACACAATAGGGTAGTTCTGCACAACCACATTGCGGCTCAGTGCTTAGAGACTAGCAGAGCACCTCTGGTGGTTCCCTGCATGGAACACTGGATGTGCTGGGAGGTGGGTGGAGTTGAGATATATAAAAGAGTGGTAAAGAGTAGGATTAGAGGTTCAGTCTGACAGAAAGTCAGCGAGGAATGAAGCCACTCGGGAGGAGTGGGGATCCCTGGAAGAAGGGATGGAGGGAGGAAGGAGAGCTGCAGCTGCCTCAGTGATCTGAGCCAGCTGGCACGGGAAAGGAACAGAAGGAGATAGACGTAGAACTGCAACCTAAGCTTCCATAAGAGGGAGAAAGATCAGTACGGAACGAAGGAGTAGGAGAACAGAGAGTAGACGTGGGTTGGAAGAGGAACCCTGCCTATAGGTTCTCAGCACAAGGCCGGGGCCCGGTCCCCGAGGTTGTATGGACACTTATAGTTCTGCAGCAGACACCGGTGGAGTAGTTGGCTGTAAATGCACTACTCCCAACTAAGACTTGGGGCACAAAAGCAATTGAATAGAGAGCCAGGACTCCAGAGAAAGGGGTCCACAAGAGAGGCTACAGCTGTCTGCCATACGAGTAGAATTGTTAGGAACATCTGACAGGAGGAACTCCAGAGTACCACGGTACTGGAGATCTTCACACTTTAAGGCGCAATATAGGAGTCGTTCAGGAAAGGTACTGTCGTGATCCCAGTTCAGGTTTTTGAGCTGCACACCGGGGGTTAATGTCTGGAGCTCTGTGCAGGTTTTGACCTGCACACTTGGGGTTAATGATTGTGGCCTCTTTCTGGTTCTGGGAGAGCTTCATAAACCCCTGGGTAGCTTCAATCCCTGCCAGTTATACTTTTGCCTTTGGCCGAGTGTACTGACCCCCGTGTGCCTGTTTGTTGCTATAGCTTGTTTATATGGTTCTGACCCGATTCTGTTTCCCGTTGGGAGTTTGCCTGTTGATTTTGTACTGCGTTATTATCTGTGTATGACTCATTGTCTGTGACTTGACTACTCTCTGCTCGCCCCTCTTGTACCTTGCAACTATCTGTGTATGACTCATTGCCTGTGACCTGACTACTCTCTGCTCGCCCCTCTGGTACCTTGCAGCTATCTCTGTGTGTGACTCATTGGCTACGTCCTGACTATTCTCCCTGTCTATGCCCCTTGGTAACTTTGTCTCGCAGTTACTCTGCTAGGAATTGTCTTGCAGCTCCTAGCTCTGTGGAGTTTAGGCCACGCCTCTAGCAGTCACGTGCTTCAGGTCCTGCGGGTGTGAAGTACACATCTACTCGGTTGCTGCCCGCTCCACATGTAGCTTTGAGCACTGTTCGCTTTACTCAGGACACGCGCACTGGCTCAGTGAGCAAGTTCAGTGCGGTGTCTCTGACATTATAACTGGCCCACAATTTTTTTTTTCTCTCCTCACTTCTGCAGTATGGACCCAATGTGTGCTTTATCTGAGCAGGTGAAAAGCTTGACTCAGTCACTGCAGAAGCTTAGTTTGGAACACCAAGCTCTGGCCCAGTCCCAACGGCGGGTTGAGGACTCAGTTCAGGGGGTACTTTCCGCAGGCTTCCAGCAGGTGGGGAATAGAGATGTCATTTTAGTCCCACCTGAATCCCCGGTTAAATTGCCAGATATATTTTCTGGTAATAAGGATGATTTCAGGGCATTTAAGGAGGGCTGTAAGCTTTTTTTTTCTTTGAGACCCCGCTCCTCTGGGGATGAGAAACAGAGGGCGGGGGTGGTGATGTCCCTGCTTAGGGGGTCCCCACAAGACTGGGCATTCTCACTTTCCTCTTCTGCCCCTGAGAGAATGTCTGTGGATGCATTTTTTGAAGCCTTAGGGCTTATTTATGATGAGCCTGATAGAGTGCGGTTGGCTGAGGACAAAGTAATGAGTGTCTGTCAGGGGGAGCACTCGGCCGAATGGTTCTGTACTGAATTCAGACGTTGGGCAGCGGAGATTTCCTGGAGTGATGCCGCCCTTCGGGGGCTGTTCCACAGAGGCCTGTGTGAACGTCTGAAGGATGCTTTGGCACTCCATCCTCCGCCTGACTCCCTGGAGGATGCCATGGTCCAAGCGGTTTGCATGGATCGCAGGCTGCGGGCTAGAGGCATTATGCAACGGGAATCGCCCTTATTCAGTGGAGATGAGACCCAGACTCTTCCTATGGCTATGGAGGTGAGCGCTGTCACCTGGGAGGGAAAGGAAAGAAGACGCCGCCGGGAAAAGCAGTTGTGCTTCTATTGTGGGAAATCTGGACATTGGAAGAAGGACTGCCCCTCCTGTCCGTTATCCTCCAAGATGGCGGGAAATGACTAGGTCTGGGTAGTAATCAAGGAGGCTACCCAGACCTTCAGGTACAATTTTCCTCATGTGCAAAGATGGTGCTGCAGGTGGAACTGGAACTTGGTTATGGTCCTGTTCAGACTACTGCTTTTATTGACTGCGGTTCGGCTGTGAACCTGATTGATACCAAGGTTATGACTCTTAATAAGATAGGGACAGTCAGGCTTCATGATCCTGTTAAACTTGTGGCAATTGACTCATCTCCTCTTACCCAAGATGGTATCTGTTGCAGGTCTGAACTTTTTTCTCTAAAAGTGGGTTCCACTCATGTGGAGAAACTGAGTTGTCTGGTGCTAGATAACTTGCCTGCAGGACTGGTACTGGGGATGCCTTGGCTTCAACGCCATAATCCTACCATTGATTGGGTTACAGGGGAAATCACTCAATGGGGATGCAATAATAAATGTGGTAACCGGGGACATCTTGTTAACGCTGTTAAATCCGTGTCTGTGTCGTCTGTCGATCTGGAAGGTATTCCGGAGTACCTGAAAGATTTCAAAGATGTTTTTTCCGAAAGTGAGGCTGAGGCGCTGCCACCACATAGACCCTATGAATGTGCCATTGATTTAGTACCCGGAGCCAAGTTACCTAAGGCTCGATTGTTCAATTTGTCTGGGCCTGAGCGCCAAGCCATGAAGGAGTACATAGCTGAGAGTCTCCGCAAAGGGCATATCAGGCCTTCTGTGTCACCTGTGGCAGCAGGGTTCTTCTTTGTGAAGAAAAAAGATGGTGGCTTGCGGCCGTGTCTCGACTTTCGGGAACTGAACAAGATAACGGTTAGGAACTCTTACCCGCTTCCCCTCATCCCAGACTTATGTAACCAGTTAGCTGGGGCCCAATGGTTCTCCAAGTTAGATCTGCGGGGGGCCTACAATCTGATAAGGGTTCGGGAAGGGGACGAGTGGAAAACGGCATTCCTCACATCAGAAGGACTCTTTGAGAACCTGGTAATGCCATTTGGGTTAACTAATGCACCCGCTATTTTCCAAAATTTCATCAATGTTGTGTTTTCTGATCTGATAGGCCGTTTTGTTATTATTTATTTGGATGATATTTTGGTGTATTCCCTGGACAGTCAATCTCACTTGCAACATCTAAAGACAGTTCTCCAGAGACTCAGGGAGGACCAATTGTTCGCCAAATTGGAAAAATGTTCGTTTTTTGTACAGGAGCTGTCTTTTTTGGGGTTGATTGTATCCAGTGAGGGGTTTTGTATGGATCCTAAGAAGGTGCTGGCGATCGCTGACTGGGTTCAGCCTCGAGATCTCAAGGGGCTCCAGCGCTTCTTAGGATTTGGGAACTATTACCGGAGATTCATTAAAGGTTTCTCACAAGTGGTGAAACCACTCACGGATCTTACCCAGAAGGGAGCTGATGTAAAAAATTGTTCGGTACTCGCTAAGGAATCCTTCTCAGCGATTAAGAAATGTTTTATGTCTGCCCCGGTGTTGGTGCAACCTGACCCGTCCAAACCATTCATTGTGGAGGTGGATGCTTCTGAAGTGGAGGTGGGGGCTGTGCCCTCCCAGGGTCCGGCCACCCTTACCATTCTCAAACCCTGTGCCTTCTTCTCCAAGAAGTTCTCTTCAGCTGAGAAAAACTATGATGTAGGCAATAGAGAACTTCTTGCGGTCAATCTGGCGTTTGAGGAAGGGAGGCACTTTTTGGAAGGGGCGGCTCACCCTATCACGGTTGTCACGGATCACAAAAATTTGGCATACCTTGAATCTGCTAAGAGGCTTACTCTTAGACAGGCCCGTTGGTTCACGATTTCAGTTCTCTATTACTTTTCGACCGGGGTCCAAAAATGTTAAAGCGGATGCTCTGTCCAGAAGTTTTGATCCAGTGTCTCCCCCTGAGCCGCCGTCCTCCATTCTTCCCCCAGGGGTGGTTGTGGCGGGGGTCTCAACTGAGTTGGAACAAGAAATCCTAAGGGCTCAAGCCCTAGCTCCGGCAACCAGGCCAAGCGATAAACTGTTTGTTCCAGATTCATTGCGGCCTAGACTTCTGCAGGAGTTTAATGATTCTAGGCTGAGTGCTCATCCAGGTATCACGGCCACTAGAGAGGCAGTAGCCAGGGGTTTTTGGTGGCCTTCATTAAGGTCCGATGTCAAGGAATTTGTTTCTGCTTGTGACATATGTGCCCGTTCCAAAAGCTTGCATAACCGACCGGCTGGGGAACTCATACCTTTACCGGTTCCTGATAGGCCATGGACTCATCTTTCCATGGATTTTATTACCGGCCTCCACCTTCCAGGGGCAATACCGTGATCTGGGTGGTGGTGGATAGGTTTTCTAAACAGGCCCATTTCATTCCCTTGGCAGCATTACCTTCAGCAGAAACGTTGTCAAGATTGTTTGTGCAGCATGTGGTCCGATTGCATGGGGTACCCCTGAATGTTGTGTCTGACAGAGGTGTGCAGTTTGTGGCCAAATTTTGGAGGGCGTTCTGTATGAAATTGGGCATCTCACTCTCCTTCTCGTCGGCATATCACCCGGAGAGTAATGGTCAGACAGAACGCACCAATCAATCCCTGGAACAAATTCTCAGGTGTCTGACCTCCGCCAGACAGGAGGATTGGTGTGATGCGTTACCGTTGGCTGAATTCGCTTTTAACAACCGGGTGAGTCAGTCCACCAACATGTCCCCATTCCTGATTAACTATGGCTTTAATCCGCATTTTGGGGAGTTTTCTCGGGTGGATTCCGGTTGTCCAGGAGCAGAGGGGTCCGTTCAACGGTTAAAAAACCTCTGGGCTGAAGTCCGGCGTAATATCTCTCGAGCCCAGGGGAGATACAAATATTTTGCGGACAAAAAGAGAGCCTCGGGAGACATGTTTCAGGTGGGAGAGAAGGTTTGGCTCTCCACGCGTAACATCAACTTTAAGGTACCATCAGTTAAGTTGGCACCAAAGTTCATTGGTCCGTACGAGATTATGGAGATAGTCAACCCTGTGGCATATAGGTTGCGTCTCCCCGCCTCCTTAAAAATATCTAATGTGTTCCATAAGTCTCTGTTGAAACCAGCAGGATCTGTCAAAGAGAACTCTGAGACTGTTGTTTCTCCAGTGCTGGTGGAGGGTCAATTGGAGTATGAGGTCGGACATATTGTGGACTCTCGGCGGGTGCGCCGCTCTTTGCAGTACCTGGTCCACTGGAAGGGATATGGACCAGAAGAGCGCTCATGGGTCCCTGCTCGCTCAGTACATGCCAAGTACCCGGGGAAGCCTGTGGGTCCAGAGGCCCCCCGTTGAGAGGGGGGTACTGTCGTGATCCCAGTGCAGGTATTTGAGCTGCACACCGGGGGTTAATGTCTGGAGCTCTGTGCAGGTTTTGACCTGCACACTTGGGGTTAATGATTGTGGCCTCTTTCTGGTTCTGGGAGAGCTTCATAAACCCCTGAGTAGCTTCAATCCCTGCCAGTTATACTTTTGCCTTTGGCCGAGTGTACTGACCCCCGTGTGCCTGTTTGTTGCTATAGCTTGTTTATATGGTTCTGACCCGATTCTGTTTCCCGTTGTGAGTTTGCCTGTTGATTTTGTACTGCGTTATTATCTGTGTATGACTCATTGCCTGTGACTTGACTACTCTCTGCTCGCCCCTCTTGTACCTTGCAACTATCTGTGTATGACTCATTGCCTGTGACCTGACTAACAATTCCTGTTACTCTGCTAGGAATTGTCTTGCAGCTCCTAGCTCTGTAAAGTTTAGGCCACGCCTCTAGCAGTCACGTGCACTGGCTCAGTGAGCAAGTTCAGTGCGGTGTCTCTGACAGGTACATGTTGGCGGAGTGTTGGAGAGGGGATTTCCATCTGTCCTGGAGGTTGGCTGAGTCTTTGACCCGGAGGACATGGCCCGGAGGCAGGCACCCTTGTGTACCACAGACTGTGAGTAAAGCTTTGGAACTGCAAGCCTCGGTGTCCGCCATTCATTCTTGCACCAACCCACTCAGCACCGCTACATCTGGGTACCATTCTTCACACTGCCTGTGCCTGTCCACAACCCTTACAACTACACTGCCCTGGGACATCAGCCCTGCCTGTGGTGGGCTATACCATCACTGCTGCATCCTACCATCTGTCCCAGAGGATCTGTCTGCAGCGTCGGCTTAACACCTCCCTTGCTGAGCACCACAGGTGGCGTCACAAACTATCCCACTCCATTAGCTACATATACATTCCGCCATCGATGTGGGTGCCCAGGGCCACGGTCCGGATCACCGCTGCTGTGACACATCCCCCTGACACCGGCCCGGTACCGAGTACCCCACAGCCCTGGGAGGGCAACCCATAAGAGCTCCCCACAGGTACAGCTGTAGTCCCAGGGCAGTAGTAATAGGTGTTGAAGAAGAGGGTGCCATGTTAGGCACAGAGATGTAGCAGTGCTGAAGGGGTTGCAGGAAGAAGGCAATGACACAACAGAGTGCAGTTTCCTTTACCTTTACTTTGCTTTGTAAGTGCAGTCCAGGATCCAGATTACAGATGGAACAGGAGTTGATCAGCCTGGGAGCAACTTAGGAATCTCTCTGTGCAGATGGGTTGTGTAGTCTCCTTTCTAGCACTTATCTGAGGCACGTGCAGTACTGAGTTACACTGAGGTTCCCCTTGCTTGCTCTCTTTAGAACTCCCCTCGTATGGCAGGCAGCCGTAGCCTCCTATTTCTTCTGGCTCACACACGTTACTGCTGTGCCTCCGAGTTTTAGTTGGGAACAGAGCATTTACATCTTCTCGTTCCTCCAGTTTCTGCTGCAGGACCATCAGCATCCATGCAACCTTGGATACCGGACTCCGGACCATGCGCTTCAGCTAGAAGTGAGCCTGAATTCTGCTCAATCCTCCAGCTCCTCTCTCCCACATCCACACACTTCACGTTCTCCACACAAACTTCTCCAACTTCCCTTTCCTGGCCCCAGAGAGCAGCTCCTCAGCAGTTAGGTTCAGAGCTCCCTCTGCTGGCCTGGAGTGGGAACTGTGCTGTGTGTTGTATTTACCTGATAGAGAGACCCTTCATTGCTTCCAAGCATGACCTCACACTCCCTAGGAGGAAGGTAATGCCACTGTGGGACCATACTCCTAGGGGCGCCACATTTCCCTCTAGTGCAATTCAGTACTCACGGACAGAAGAAATCATGCAAACATACTAAGCAAATGAACAATTGTAACTGTTACAAGATTTCAAAAAAATGAAAAATTACAAAATCCAAAACTCAAAAATAGTCCTTATGACAATTAGTCCATGCGTCAATGTCCATGGTCCAATTCCTGAGCAGTTGGTAACTATATACAAGGATAGTTTTGGCCACACATAGTCCTGTGGCCCAATTGTCCATCAAAAACAATATAAGATATTCAAAAGATTCTTACAGCGCCTCTGTAGGCACATAAGCTTGAAAAATTACATATTTACATTTTACCATTTTCATAACTTACTTATATATGAAACCTTATGGGTCGTATACCTTGGGTACTACGGACAGAGCTACATAGCACAGGTGTTGTTTGGGACCTTACTGGATGCCTTGTGTTAACTACTACTGGTGTAGTGCGTGCTGTACTGGCTACACTACTGTTGGTTCTGCGTAGCACAGGGATACTAGATTTCCTAGGACCACTTCTACTCACTGTGGACATGACAGATTCACCACTGGCAGGGCGAGGATTCTCTTGCTCCACTGCTGGTGTGGCATCCGCTACCTGTACTTGCTGGTTTTCAGGGTGGTCTGGAGTCACTTCTTCTTGCACTACCAGTTGGAGAAAGGTCAAAACTGGCACCACTGTGGCCTGATTCGCTCTAGTCCAATTTGCAGGGAATTCTCCGAGTACAGTGCTGACCTTTTCTTTTTCTTCCTCTATAGGTTGAAGGTTGTTTTGCTCTTCCATCCTGTCCTTTATGTCAGAGACACCACACTACACTCGCTCACAGAGCCAGTGCGCGTGTCCTGAGTACAGAAACAGTGCTGAAAGATACCTGTGGAGAGGGCAGCAGAGGTGACAATGCGTGCTTCAAACTATTAGTGTCAGGGTCCAGTCAGCACCGAAAAGTAAAGAGGCACAGGACCTGCGGACACTGAAATTAGCAAGCTGGCACAGGACCTATGGTCAGGTGACTGCAAGGGGGTGGGGCTTAGCGTCCTGCTTTCAGATATGACAGGACACCATGCAACAACTCAGTCAGGCAAAACGGAGGTCACAACAGTACGGGCAAACGAGGCACAGGAGGGACAAACAGACGGTTAGTCAGGCAAAGCCAAATGTCATACACAAGAGGGCTACATGGTACCAAGGGGACAAGCAGAGAGAAGTCGGGTCACAAGCAGAGAGTCATGCACGAGAGGTAGCGCAGTACAAGAGGGCCAGGCAGAACTCGTAACAGGGACAGAACCGGATCAAAACCAAACAAGCAAGCAAGATATTAGGCACAAGGCACACGTATGCACAAGGTCAACTAACTCAGCCGAGGGCAGGAGTATAACTGACACCGGACCTAGGTCCAGTGAGCATTAAATAGCCGCCCTCTGCCAGAGAGAGGCGGAACAATTAACCCCCAGTCTGATCAGGATGGGCCAAAGCGAAACCCGGTCCTGGATCATGACAGTACCCTCCTCTCAATGGGGGGGCCACCAGACCCCCAGGTCTCTCAGGGTACTTGGCGTGAAAGGCCCGGACCAACCGATCCGCATGGACCGATCGAGCAGGAACCCATGACCGTTCTTCAGGACCGTAGCCTTTCCAATGTATCAGATATTGAAGGGCACGACGGACCAACCTAGAGTCGACGATTCGTTCCACCTCGTACTCCGACTTCCCGTCTACCAAAACCGGTGGTGGGGATGCTGATGATCCCTCCCCACCGGACCTCACAGGTTTCAAAAGGGCCTTATGGAAAACATTTGGGATCCACAGAGATGGCGGGAGCCGCAACCGAAAAGCCACCGGGTTAACTGCTTCGGTAATTACATAGGGACCTATAAACTTGGGTCTAAGCTTCGCAGAGGGGACCTTGAGCCTTATATTCTTGGTGGACAACCATACCTTATCCCCAACCTGGAACACCGGTCCCGCGGATCATTTTTTGTCCGCAAAAAAACTTAAATTTGTCCTGGGCCTTCGTAATGTTACTCTGGACCTCCCGCCATACCTCCCCCAACCGTTGGATCGTCTCATCCGCCCCAGGACACCCAGAATTCAAACGGGAAAATTCTCCAAAATAAGGATGAAACCCATAATTACGGAAAAAGGGAGATGTACCCGTAGACTGGTTAATGCAGTTGTTAAATGCAAACTCGGCCAACGGTAACACAGAACACCAATCATTCTGTAGGGCTGAGGTCAAGCAACACAAAATTTGCTCCAGAGATTGATTGGTCCGCTCGGTCTGCTCATTAGTCTCAGGATGATAAGCGGATGAAAAGGACAGACCAATACCCAACCTCTTGCAAAAAGCCCTCCAAAACCTGGAAACAAATTGCACTCCTCTATCAGACACCACATTCAAGGGTACCCCATGTAATTGCACCACATGCTCAACGAATAATCTGGACAACATTTCCGCATTAGGTAGAGCTGCCAAAGGTACAAAATGTGCCTGTTTACTAAACCTGTCCACCACAACCCAAACGACGGTATTACCCTTGGAGGGGGGAAGGTTGGTGATGAAATCCATGGACAAATGAGTCCATGGTCTCTCAGGAATTGGCAGTGGTACCAATTCCCCGGCCGGCCGGTTATGGGGTTTTTTTGCACGGGCACAAACATCACAAGCAGACACATATTCTCCAACATCAGAGGCTAAAACAGACCACCAGAATACTCTAGAAATGGCCTTCCGGGTAGCTGAGATCCCTGGATGTCCACCCAGAACTGAGTCATGGAACTCCCGGAGGTCCTTGAGGCGAAACTGAGCTGGCACGAAAAGTTTATCCACCGGCTTAGTCGGAGGTGCCAGAGATTGAGCCTCCAGAATCTCCCGTTCCAACATATTAGAAATATCTGCCACCACCACCCCAGGCTGAAGAATGGAGGACGGAGGTTCCGGGGGGGACACCGGATCTAGACTGCGTGCCAAGGCATCCGCTCTGACATTTTTAGATCCTGGCCGAAAAGTGATCGAGAAATTGAACCGGGAAAAAAAAAGTGACCATCTAGCCTGCCTGGGAGTCAACCTTTTAGCTGACTCAATGTAAGCTAGGCTTTTGTGGTCCATAATTACTGTTATAGGATGGACAGCCCCCTCCAAAAAATGCCTCCATTCTTCAAAGGCCAACTTTACGGCCAGAAGTTCTCGATTCCCCACATCATAGTTTCTCTCCGCAGGGGAAAACTTCTTTGAGAAAAAGGCGCAAGGTCTCAAATTGGTCAAAGTGGCGGGTCCCTGGGACAATACCGCCCCACCCCCACCTCTGAATCATCTACCTCAACAATAAATGATTCCGACGGGTCCGGTTGAATAAGAACCGGGGCAGACATGAAACATTTTTTTAAAAACTGAAACACCGCTACCGCTGTGGTTGACCAATTCTTGATATCGGCCCCCTTTTGAGTCATGTCTGTGAGGGGTTTAACCACCTGTGAGAACCCCCTTTTAAATTTACGGTAATAATTGGCGAATCCTAGGAAACGCTGCAGAGCCTCCAAATCACAAGGCTGAACCCACTCGACAATGGCCTGCACCTTATTAGGGTCAATGCGATACCCCTCAGCAGACACAATGAACCCCAGAAAAGACAGTTCCTGGACAAAAAATAAGCATTTTTCTAATTTAGCAAAGAGACAGTTCTCCCGCAGCCTTTGGAGAACTGCCCGAACATGACCAATGTGAGCCTGTTTATCAGGAGAGTAGATCAATATGTCATCCAAATATACCACCACAAAACGTCCAATGAAATCAGAGAACACATAATTAATGAAATTTTGGAAAACCACTGGAGCATTGGTCAGACCAAAGGGTATGACCAAGTTTTCAAACAACCCTTCAGTAGTGAGAAAAGCGGTTTTCCACTCATCTCCTCCCCGGACTCGGATAAGGTTATATGCTCCCCGTAGATCTAACTTTGAAAACCACTTAGCTCCAGACAACTGATTGTATAAATCAGGAATAAGTGGAAGGGGATACGTATTCCTCACAGTTATCTTATTTAACTCACGAAAATCGAGGCATGGGCGTAAACCACCATCTTTTTTCTTTACAAAAAAGAACCCCGCCGCTATGGGAGAAACAGAAGGACGAATGTGTCCCTTACAGAGACTCTCGGAAATATATTTTTTCATCGCGGCCCGTTCTGGACCCGAAAGGTTATACAAGCGGGCTTTGGGCAATTTAGCACCTGGAACCAGGTCAACGGCACAATCAAATGGGCGGTGTGGTGGTAAAACCTCGGCCTCTTTTTCGGAGAAAACATCCGTATAGTCTTTCAGGCACTCCGGAATACCTTACAGACCCACGGCCAACACAGACACCGTAACAAGACATTTTTCAGAACAATAGGGGCCCCATTTAACAATGTCCCGATATTCCCAGTTAATTACAGGATTATGCAATTGTTACCAGGGGAACTCTAACACCAGTCCTGCAGGCAGGTTGTCCATAACAAAACATGAAATATGTTCCTGGTGTAAGGAACTCACTTTAAGGTGAAATTCTTCAGTGCGAAAGATAACGTTAATCTTAACCAGTGGTGTTTTGTCAATGGCAACAATGGGAATAGGAGTCTCCAACCTAACTGTCCCTAACTTACACCTGGCCACCAAGTCCGAGTCAATAAAGTTCAATGATGAACCGCAATCCATGAAGGCAGAAGTGGATGTAGAGACACTCCCACAACAAAGTTCCACTTGTAAAAACATTTTAGAGAAGGCAGAAAAGGGTACCTGAGAGCCTGGGTGACCTCCATGACAATCACCCGGGCTCAGTCCCTTGTTGGTCAGTGGACCGGAGGGGCAATCCTTTTTCCAATGTCCAGAATCGCCACAGTGAAAACAGCATTTTCCCATGCGCCGTTGTCTCCTTTCATTTTCTTTGAGGTCGATGGTTCCCATCTCCGTGACTTCCAATGTATGACTGGCTCCCCTTCCTTGGGAGAATAACGGTCTCTCAATTTGCACCACTCCCCTCGCCCGTAGCCTGCGATCCATTCAGACGGCCTCTGTCATAGCCTCTTCCAGGGAATCAGGCGGAGGGTGGAGAGCCAAGGCATCTTTCAGATGTTCAGACAGGCCTCTACGGAACAAACCCCGGAGGGCGGCGTCATTCCAGCAGACCTCAGCAGCCCAGCGACTGAACTCTGAGCAAAAACCACTCGGCTGAGTGCTTTCCCAGGCACACACTCATCACCATGTCCTCAGCCAAACGCATTCGATCAGGCTCATCATAAATATGCCCCAGGGCTTCAAAAAATGCATCCACATTCATACGCTCAGGGGTCGTGGTCGGAAGGGAGAAAGCCCAAGCTTGGGGGCTCCCCTTAACAGAGACATAATGACCCCCACTCTCTGACCTTCATCCCCAGAAGAGTGTGGTCTCAATGAAAAAAAAAGCTTACAGCCCTCCTTGAAAACTCTGAATTTCCTTTTATCTCCAGAAAAGGTATCTGGGAACTTAACCGGAGACTCAGGGGAAATTAATGTAACATCCCGGGCCCCCGATGAGAATACCCCCTGCACAGTGTCAGCAATCAGCTGCTGAGACTGAGCCAGGATTCGTTGTTCTCCAAGGAGTTTCTGAGACATCTGAGTCAGGTGTCTCACCTGCTCAGAAAGAGTGTGCATAGGATCCATCACATACACAGGAGAATGGGAGCAGAGAAAAAAAAATGGTATGGGTCAGTTATAATGTCAGAGACACCGCACTACACTCGCTCACAGAGCCAGTGCGCGTGTCCTGAGTACAGAAACAGTGCTAAAAGATACCTGTGGAGCGAGCAGCAGAGGTGACAATGCGTGCTTCAAACTATTAGTGTCAGGGTCCAGTCAGCGCCGGAAAGTAAAGAGGCACAGGACCTGCAGACACTGAAATTAGCAAGCTGGCACAGGACCTATGGTCAGGTGACTGCAAGGGGCGGGGCTTAGCGTCCTGCTTTCAGATATATCAGTACACCATACAGCAACTCAGTCAGGCAAAACGGAGGTCACAACAGTACGGGCAAACGAGGCACAGGAGGGACAAACAGATGGGTAGTCAGACAAAGCCAAAGGTCATGCACAAGAGAGCGACGTGGTACCAAGGGGACAAGCAGAGAGAAGTCGGGTCACAAGCAGAGAGTCATACACGAGAGGTAGCGTAGTACAAGAGGGCCAGGCAGAACTCATAACAGGGACAGAACCGGATCAAAACCAAACAAGCAAGCAAGATATCAGGCACAAGGCACACGTACACACAAGGTCAACTAACTCAGTCGAGGGCAGGAGTATAACTGACACCGGACCTAGGTCCAGTGAGCATTAAATAGCCGCCCTCTGCCAGAGAGAGGTGGAACAATTAACCCCTAGTCTGATCAGGATGGGCCAAAACGAAACCCCGTCCTGGATCATGACACTTTAGTTGGTCAAGGCACAGTTTCAGATGATCCCTCAACACTGCTGATGAGGTTTCTCCTCCATCCTTACTGATAAGGAAAACTTTGGTGTTGTCAAAGTTTGATGGTAGGATGGTGTAGGGTTCAGCCTCCCATTGGTCATCCAATTTATGCATCCTCCTTTTCCTCTTTAGGACTTGTTCTCCTGGTGACAAGGGAACGGCAGGTGCATGTTGATTGTAGTTCTTTTCATGCTTTTGTCTTGCCTGCGCTAGACTCTTTTCCACGCACTCTTGCACTTTACAGTACTGCTGCTGCCGCTCTGTATCCCAGTCAGCATCTGGTAATGTCACCTCAGGTGTAAGGACTCCATATCCAAATCAATAGTCAGCTTGCCAGGCCTCGCTCTCACTAGGTAGGCTGGAGTGCAGTTGATGGAATTCACAGGAATGTGATTGTAGAGGTCTATCTGATCTGGCAACTTCTCTGGCCACAGATTCCTCTCTTCCAAAAGCAAGGTCTTCAGTAGATCGATCATCACCTGATTCATCTTTCACATGCCATTGGTCTGTGGATGTTACCATGATGTCCTGATCTTCTTGCAACCGTAAAGTTACAGAACTCCTGGAACAATTCTGCCTCAAAGGCTGGACCTGATCTGTAAGCACTCGCTCGGGATATCCGTGTGGTTGACAAAAGTGCTGTTGGAATGCTTTGACTGCTGTCCTGGCTGTTTGATCCTTGACAGGCACGACTACCAGGAATCTCGAGTAGTGGTCAACAATGGTAAGAGCATAAACGTAGCCTGAACGGCTTGGAACCAGCTTCACATGGTCCAGGGCTACCAACTTGAGTGACTGTTAAATTCTTATTGGCTGCAAAGGAGCTCGCTGGCTGTTACAGTCCTTCCTGCACAGGTTACATTGTCCACACTCCAGGCACCAATTTTCAATGGCCTTCCTCATACCAGTCCAATAGAATCTCTCCCGGAGAAAGGCCTCCAACTTCTTCCATCCGAAGTGTCCAGCTCCATTGTGGTATGTTTCCAAGACCATTGATGCCTCCCTCTTTGGGACTACTACCTGCCAGACCAACTCATGAGTGCGGGCCTTGATACTCCACCGACACAGCTTTCCCTCATAGATGAACAGCCTGCCTCCTTCCTTCCATAACTGCTGGGTTTCTTCAGGAGTGTCTGGACCTGGGAGTGAGTCAGCTTGTGACAGCAGCTCCTAATAATAATAATAGTAATAATTACAGCCTCAATTCAAAAAGGGCAGAATTTGGTTGCGAGTCTTAAAGGGTGTAAGGTACTAGCAGGAACACGGGATGCAGTGATGAGCAGGAGGCAGAGCAAGAGTTATTGGGTATTTTAAGCAGAGAGATAGCACAGGGAGTGATGGGGTAAGGGAATCTAGCAACCAGCAGGGTAATCAGGAACAGAGGAACAACAAAGGGTCAAATAATGCATTAACTTATCAGTCTCTGTTCCCTGGTCGGCAGAGGCTGGAAAATCCCACGATGGCACCGTAGGTGATGCGAGAAGTCTTTGATATGATCCCGGAGGAAAGTGTTGCACAGTTTCTGAGTGACAGCGAAGTGTCCTGACTCCCGCACACGTGATCTGGTGGTCCTGGAACAAGCTGCTGGCCAAGAGGAGGGCTGAAGCTCCGCTATAGACTTACAAAATCCCAGAATGAAGGCTGCAGTTTCACTGTTGCAGACAACGAGCACCGGAGGATTAGTACTGCGCAGTGTGTTGGCAATTGTCAGTGGTCCAGACCGGTTGGAGTTGTAGAAGTCAGAGGTCAGTGAGCAAACAGTTTCTGTCATCGGAGAGGGAGGCAATCTTCTGCTGGAGCACACGCTGGATACCCGCCAAAAGCCTCATTTTTGCACGCACCATCCCCTTTATATCAGATCCGCTCCCTTCAGTCAGATGACAAGGTCTGCTCTGGTCAGAAAGTTCTTCCCCTAGCAACAATTGTGACAGCCCCAACAGTTCCGGCCCAGACACGCGTGAGGCACCACTAGCCCTGTAAATCCTCCTACAAGGGTATATCTGGAACTTTATGAAGAAACAAAAAATGTACCTAATTACTAGTTACTACCTACGTGCCTGTTGTGCTCAGTACCAGTCTTCCCTAGCATAGAGCGGTCGGTCACAGACCACTCTTGCCAGGGAGTCAGCTGCTTGTGCCAATGTGACATGGTTTGACTTCCAACTCATTCTGAATGAGAGCCGGCTCCTTCCAGTTATGTAACGGGAATCCGGCTATCAGTCAGAGTGATGTCGGCAGAGATCCTGTCAACGGAGCAGAAAAGAAGCCACCTCTCTTTAGACATGACATCAGCAGAAGCAGCTGAATCCCTGGCAGGAGTGTCTGTGACCTCTCTGTGCTGGGGAAGAACGGCTCTGATTGGTCAGTTTTGATAGAATTCAACCCTTCCTATATGTTCACAAGTCTCAGCCAGTGACTGAGCACAGCTGACTGAAGCATCATAGTCTATATCACAAAAGTGGCAAAAATTACACCAGAAACATTCTCCAGTGACCTCGGACATCTCTGTAATAATTTGTTACTTCTGTGTTGTAAATTATGATGACTGTTGGTAGCACTCTTTTATAATGACTATTATTTGTGCTCTTTTATGATGACTGTCAGTTTCACTCTTTAAGGGTGGTTTCACATTAGCACTTTTTAAGCGCACGCACGGCCGGGGGTAGCTCCGCCCCCGAGCCGGCTCTCTGCCCGGCGTGCCCGCCCCTTGCTTGTAGCGCCGCCTCCTAGCGCACAGCGGCGCCTGCGATCGGCGCATCCTATCTTTAGCATAGGGTGCGCAGATCGTGCGCAGGCCATGCGCTAGTTGCGCTTTGACCTGCGCTGCGCACTTTTGACGGTGCGCCGTGCGCGCCAAAATCTGAAAAGTTTGATTTTGGCGTGCACGGCGCACCGTCATAAGTGCGCAGCGCAGGTCAAAGCGCAACTAGCGCACGGCCTGCGCACGATCTGCGCACCCTATGCTAAAGATAGGGTGCGCCGATCGCAGGCGCCGCTGTACGCTAGGAGGCGGCGCTACAAGCAAGGGGCGGGCATGCCGGGCAGAGAGCCGGCTCGGGGGCGGAGCTACCCCCGGCCGTGCGTGCGCTTAAAAAGCGCTAATGTGAAACCACCCTTATAATGATTCTGTTATTTGTGCTCTTTTATGATGACTGTCGGTTGCACTCTTTTATGATGACTCTCGGTTGCACTCTTTTATGCATCTCCCTGTGAAGCTCCACCCACTCTTCAAAAATGTCCCTGCTGCATACAGGACTGGTGGACATACGGGAAAAATCACATTCTGGCAAAACTGAACAATCAGCGCTTAGTGTAATTATTTATATTACAAAAAGTAACAATAAAAATATAAGTTTTATAAATCAGGAAAAAATTAATTTTGCTCAAATATGTAAAAAAATAGTCATGTCTGAATTGTGATGTTTGCTCCATTAAAACCTTGAGAAATTCCAAAAAAAGCATTAAATGAACATTTAAAATCCAGATGAGGGAACTAAAATGAAGTTTGTATGAGGATCCTTGAGCCAGCTCCATGCTAGTTGTTTCACTGCTGAACTGTCTACATTGGAGATTTTTTGAGGTCCTCGCTCCACTGACTCTGATGTAGCTGCCTCAACACTTAAGGATCTACTGCAGAGTTTTTAAAATGAAGTCCTCAAAAAATCCCCTCTGATGTAGTCAGCTCAGCACTCTAGATCGGAGTGGCTACAGTGAAATCCTCAAAAAATCAACTCCAATCTAGTCACCTCACTAGTGAGCTTTCTATAATGGTGTGGCTAAAATAAGGACCTCAAACAATCAACTGCAATCTAGGCGCAACTATGTGCTGACATCAGCCGTCACAATTGACCAATCAGAAAGCTCTACCAATTTTTTTTTAAATAAACCACTACTGCTGGTGTGTAGAGGCAGGGTTTACACACATAGCTCTGTCTATATCTCTGTCTATAGCTCTATACATATAGTCTGTAGTTTGGACTGACTTATATTCTGGATTTCTCACATATATAACCCATTTCTGACATCGGAAACATGCACTTCCGGCCATCGTGACGGAAATCTGCCCACCGTTGACCCCCCGTCATGTTATCATGGGTCACCGATGGGTTGGCATGACAACCAGAGGTCTCCTGGAGACCACTATGGTTGCTATTGCTGAATTGCTGTGAGCGCCGCCCAGTGGTCGGTTCTCATAGCAAGTGAGTATTTCAGCTACGTAAAGGTGGACTGATCATTGCCTGTATGTAGCAGAGCCGATCAGGTTATGGCAGCTTCTAGTCTCCCATGGAGATTATTGAAGCATGCCAAAAGTTAAAAAAAGTTTTTAAAAATATAAATAAATAAAAATAAAGTTGAAATCACCCCCCTTTCGCCCCATTCAAAATAAAACAATAACAAAAAAAATCAAACATGCATATATTTGGTATCACCGAGTTCATAATCGCCCGATCTATCAATAAAAAAAGATTAACCTTATTGCTAAGCGACGTAGCGAGAAAAAAGTCAAAACTCCAGAATTACATTTTTTTGGTTGCCATGACATTGTATTAAAATAATGGGCGATCAAAAGAAATTATCTGCAACAAAATGGTATCATTAAAAACGTCAACTCAGTGCACAAAAAAATAAGCCCTCACCCAACCAAAGATCACGAAAAATGGAGTCGCTACGGACATCAGAAAATGGCGCTTTTTTTTCACCACTTAGATAAAAAAGAACCTAGACATGTTTGGTGTCTATGAACTCGTAATGACCTTAAAAATCATAATGGCAGGTCAGTTTTAGCATTTAGTGAATCTAGTAAAAAAACAAAACAAAAAACAAGTGTGGGATTGCGCTTTTTTGCAATTTCACCACACTTGGAATTTTTTTCCCGTTTTTTAGTACACAACATGGTGAAACCAAAGGCGTCGGTCAAAAGCACCACTCGTCTCACAAAATAAACAAGCCGTCACATGGCCATTTTGATAAAAAAATAAATAAAATTATGGCTCCAGGAATACGGGGAGCAAAAAATCAAAATGGAAAACCAAAAATATCTCTGGTCATTAATGGGTTAAGGACCCCCATTTCTGGCCTAAGGGAACCCTTTAAAAGGCCTATTTTGATTGTCAAGTCCACCTCTCCAGCTGAGCCTGTAACATTTAGGCTGGGGCTACACTGTGACAGTTGTCGTGCGACCAAACATTGTTAGGTGTCACAGTACAATACAAGTGAATGAGGTCAAATTGCGCCCCCTGAGTATACTGATACCGCCACAAGTGAGTAGTGTGGAGTCTGGCCGTGTCCGGTATTTTTGTGACTTGCTTGTTGTAGTACTTTTGGTGCCGATTTTGAATCCTGTTCCTTCTTTCCTACAAAAAAGTGATTTCAGCCTTCCATCTCAATGAGAAAATTCTTCTTCCCTCTTCTGTCCCTCTCCCCTCTCTGAGCGGTCCTTAACCCCTTCACACTACAGCAAATTTTTTTTTTTACGATTCCGTTTTGTTCCTACTTTTTTTCCTAGAGACATAACTTATTGTTCGGTCCACATAGATGTATGATGGCTTGTTTTTTCGGGACAAGCTGTACTTTTGAATGATGTCATTTATTTTAGCACATAATGTACTGAAAAATGTGAAAAGAATCCAAGTGGGAGAAATTGTGGGAAAAATGCAATTCTGACACTGCTTTTTTGGATTTGTTTTTACAGCTTAGATTTTATGGTAAAGTGACCTTGCAATATGATTCTGCTTATCAGTGCGATTACAGCAATACCCAACATGTCCATTTTTTAAATTATGTTAGTGCATAAAAAAAATCAGAAGTTTGCCAAAAAATTATTGAGGGTGGTGTCATAATTTTCTGAGACCAGTAACTTTTTCACTTTTCAGTCTAGGAGCTGTGTGACGGCTTCTTTTTTTGGGTGGCGAGACAATGTTTTTATTGATGCCATATTGGGATAGAAGTGACATTTTGATCGCTGCATTTTTTGTGGTATTGCAACAACCAAAAAGACAAAATTTTGGTGTTCTTGAATTTTTTTTTCATTTACAGTGTTTACTAATTGATTTAATTGTTTTTATATTTTGATAGATTGGACTGTTCTGAACACAGCGATAACACGTGTTTTTTTTTTTTTTAATTATTTTTAAAGGAGGAAAGGGGGGTGATTTGATGGTTGATTTTATTTTTGTTTTGCTTTTCACTGTTCTTAATAGTCCCCTTAGGGGACTTGAAGCTGTGATCCTCTGATTGCTTCTGCTATATACAGCAGAGCTATAGCATTGTTGCAGATAGCAAAAATCATGGTCTCCTCTTAAGCCTGGCCTCAGGCAGGGTTTGGTTTCAAAGGAGCTCCATAATGACAAGCATGGAGGTCTTCAACAGACTTCCGGGTGTCAAAGCAACCCTTGAACATGTCACTGGCGCGACAATGGGCGCAAAGAATGACGTGCATGCATGTCAGGCAGGGCTGCCACTAGGAATTTCGGGGCCCCATACTGGCAAAATGTATGGAGCCCCCCTTGAGACTGCCCAGGCTCCACCCCCATTTCCGCCTCCACCCTAGCTCCTCCTCCACCATGCGAACATTCCAAAATCCATCCGCCCTTTCTTGGAAAAACAGCTGAGCTGCAGGTGGAGACAGTCAGCATGCTGGCACTGTGCAGCACAGTCTGTGCTGACTAAAAGGATAGGACAACAGCTGAGCTGCAGGTGGAGACAGTCAGCATGCTGGCACTGTGCAGCACAGTCTGTGCTGACTAAAAGGATAGGAAAACAGCTGAGCTGAAGGTGGAGACAGTCAGCAGCATGCTGGTACTGTGCAGCACAGTCTGTTCTGGCTAAAAGGATAGGACAACGGCTGAGCTGCAGCTGGAGACAGTCAACATGCTGGTACTCTGCAGCACAGTCTGTACTGCTGACTAAAAGGATGGGAGTCGGACAACGGTCGGCTGAGCTGCAGGTGGAGTGGAGAGACATTCTGTGTCAGGTGCATGGAGGCAAGCATAGCCCCTTCACGGGAATGAGTCACAGGAATGAATGCAGCAAAGAGCTGTGTCAGGTAGCAGCTGCAGAGCCCTCTCCTCTGTATAGGCCAAGCATGTAGCAGCACTGTATGTGTCAGGTAGCAGCTGCAGAGCCTGCTCCTGTGTATGGGCCAGGCATGTAGCAGAGCTGTGTGTGTCAGGTAGCAGCTGCAGAGCCCTCTCCTTTGTATAGGCCAGGCACATAGCAGAGCTGTGTGTATCAGGTAGCAGCCGCAGAGCCCTTTAATGTGTATTGGCCAGGCATGTAGCAGAGCTGCATGTGTCAGGTAGCAGCTGCAGAGCCCACTCCTCTGTATTGGCCAGGCATGTAGCAGAGCTGTGTGTGAAAGGTAGCAGCTGCAGAGCCCTCTCCTCTGTATAGGCCAGGCATGTAGCAGAGCTGTGTGTCAGGTAGCAGCTGCAGAGCCCTCTAATGTATATAGGCCAGGCATGTAGCAGACCTGTGTGTGTCAGGTAGCAGCTGCAGAGCCCTCTCCTCTGTATAGGCCAGGCATGTAGCAGAGCTGTGTGTCAGGCAGCAGCTGAAGAGCCCTCTAATGTGTATAGGCCAGGCATGTAGCAGAGCTGTGTGTGTCAGGTAGCAGCTGCAGAGCCCTCGCCTGTGTCTAAACCAGGCATGTAGGACTCAGTCAACATGCGGCATGCCTATGGATGCTGGAGATTTGTCCCCCACAGCCTCACTCCTGCCCCATCCATCATGAGCCTGGGCCCACACCACCGGAGACGTCGGAGAGAGACAGACTGAGACACAGACAGACTACTTACCCTGCTGCCACCTTGTGGCTCTGCCTGACGTCGGTCTGCGCCTCGCCGTCCACCATCTTCTGCAAGTCCGACTACTCCCATAACCTCCCAGTCCCACGTGGTGGCACACTGCAGCTGAGCAGCTCCAGAATGATGAAGTGGAGCAGAGCAGCATGTGATGTCACGTGAGGGCAGCGCTTTGGCTGGCCTGGACCATTGTACACGGGGGGATTGCGGCACTGGCTGGACTATGGTGCGGAGAGCCCGCCCAGGGGCCCGGAGGGCCCATCAGGTGCTGAGTTTTGATTTAAAATAAAGCTGGAGAAGCCTGAACAAGATGTAGGGGGGACCTAGCACGAACCGGGCTGCCAGCATGCTCTGGCCCCCCTAATCACCAGGCCCCATACACTTGTAAGGGCTGTCATGCCCTGATGGCGGCCCTGATGTCGGGACATGTTAAATGCTGCTGTCAGAATGTGACAACAGCTTTTAACAGTCACGTGTGGAGGTTCACTTCACCCATAATTGTTAGTCTATGTTCCCACCATGAGCTTTTGGTACATTTTTGATGCTGCATGTTTTTGTTGCATGAAAAATTCAGTTCTAGCACAATGGATGGGATTTCTAGAATTTTCCTGCTGCTTCTTTTTAACACTGCGTAAAGTGATCTCCATTTTTCACTATCTGGCACGCGGAATTTTATGTGCAGATTTTCCCAAAGACCTGCAGTAGGTGTGGAAAATCCTCTGGTAAAAAATGCACAAGTGTTTGCAGCGCGCACCGAGAACCGGGGTTACTCGATACCGGGCTGGTAGATCCTTCAGGGGATATGTCACAGCAGCAGTGACCTGATCCATGACCCTGGGCGTGCAATGTAAATAAATGATGGGGGTAGTAGTCTATGGGGAAATATACTCATGACACCACCCGTGCTGTTCGGCAATGAAGATGATAGCCGATGCTGCCAAAGAGACCCCTGGGGCTGTTGGTGATGCAGCAGAGTTGACACAGCTCTCCACGGGCAGAGCTAGGCCCCATGGCAGTTGTAGGTGTAAAAGATGATGGTGGCTGTAGTTGTGGTGCAAGGCAGGTGACGCAGTAAATAAATCCGAGGACACAGCGGAGTGCAGTTTCCACACTTTTACTCACATTTCTCCAGTTACATTCCCCAGCTGGGGTGCTGTGTCCTCTGGGTTGGTGGTCCAGCCAGCTCTCAAGTAATTTGGGGTACACTGTGTCAGATACCCCTTCAGATGTTCCTTCCCTGGCCATCTCACTGCACTGGCTCCCTCCTCTCCTGCACTGTCCCTTCACACACAGTGTCCCAAGCCAGCAGCCCCGTATCCTGTCGGGCGACGTACTCTAGGTCCCCTAGATCCTATACAGCTGCCTTTTCAGAGATTGTGTGCAGATGTGGCTGCAGCACATGAAGATACTGCAGCCTCTGGTTAGCTAGCTGCATCCTCAGTTTCTCCACTAGTCTGGGGCCAGTCCCCTACTGCGACCTGATCCCTCTACCCGACTGCCATTGGTGTGGATTTGGGCGGCACGGGTGGATTCCTCACTTCCCGTGCCCCTAGGACCCCTTCCTCTTCCACTGAAGCTTATATTTCTGCTTCTTCTGTCTTTCCTCTATCTTTCTACTGTCTTCTGGTCTAGGAATGAGCTCCTCTCTGCTCAAGTCCCCAGCATCAACTGACTCCTTTCCCTCCAACTGTCACTTCTTTCAGCTCCCCCCTACTACTTTCTCCACCCACACCCTCTACCTAGCTCCTCCCGGGCCCTAAGCAGTACAGTGTTGGATGTAAGTGTGTGGAATCTGAGCAGAGCCCCCTCCTCACCTGAAAGCGGAGTACCACACCTCTAGCTGAGGTGCAGTACCTCTGTGGCGACTGAACCCTCAGGCGCGCCACATAATGGCTGCTAATCACTTATAATAAAGTGCTCTGAAGTCAGGACTCATCAGAATCCAAAAGACCAAACAACAGAACATGGTGGCAGCCAGGTGGAGGACTCTTAGGGCTCATACCTATTTGCAAGAAAGTCACTGAGGCTGCGCAGACTCCCCGCCTGACCCGCGGTGAACTGACAGCGTGGGAAAATGTTCAGAAACTTTCCTACGCTAATGAGTTCATCTCCAGTTAGGCGGGGAGCTGTGCAGGCAGCTTTTCTTCATTCCTCCGTGGTTTACAACCGGGCCAGTCACATTAGGACTGCTCCCGGTTGTAAAATATTTAACCCCTTGAGATGGATTGCAGTGTGGGACATGACTGTACGGCGGAGAGGTGTGGGATAGTGTTGTTTTTTTATTTTGGATTTTTTACAGAAGGACGATGGCTTTGATTGGATTGGGAGTTAAATAAAGATGGCAAAAATGTGTGTTTATTTATTTCATTAAAAATCTTTATTCTTAATTTCTATTTTTTTTAACCCTTTCAGACGAGTGGATTAATAATGGATAGGTGTCTTATTGACACCTCTCCATTATTAACCAGACTTAATTTCACCTTACAATACCAAGGTGACATTAACCCCTTATTACCCCATATGCCACCCACTACAGGGCAAAGGGAAGAGATCGGGAAAGTGCCAGAATTGGTGCATCTTACAGGTGCACCTTTTCTGGGGTGGCTGGGGGTTGATTTTTTAGCCGGGGGGGGCCAAAATCAATGGTCCCTCTCTAGGCTATTAATTTCTGCCCTTAGTCACTGGCTTGCCTTCTCTGTAAAGATATTACAAAAGCCGACAAATGAATTATCACCTATTCTACTATCTCTCTATGAAATTACTGCTAAAAAATAAAGGGAACACTAAAATACCATATCCTAGATATCACTGAATAAAATATTCCAGCTGCAAATCTTTTTTCATTATATACCCCTTTATAGGGGTTGTCTGTTCCATTTGTACAACAGCAGGAGAAATCGATTCACAATTGGGGTTGCTTCAGATTAGTTTCACAGAAGTAGGGTTCCCTTTATTTTTTTGAGCAGTGCAATATTATATATATACAGTATATATATATATACCTAATCTGTGTGCAAACATGTATTCTATCATTTGTATTCTAACATGTCAGTGTGATTTTACTGCATAGCTGCATATGAATTGCCGGCTTTTCAATGGACACTGGTGCATAAAAATCGGACAGCACTCGCATGGTGCGAGTGCTGTCCGGTTTTTTTTCACGCACTGACTTGCATTGGCGAGTCTCATCCGAGAATCACAGCAATATGCAGCATGCTGCGATTTTTTTTCTCAGTCCGATTTCAGCTTAGAAAAAAATTGCAAATGAGATGTCACCTATTTAATAAGATTGGTCTGAGTAAAATCCGATTTTTTATCGGATTGCACTCGTCCGTATTTATCACCAGTGAGTATGAGCCCTTAATCTCAAACTTGCTGTCTGCAAATACTGAGATTATGTGAGGTTTTTAGTACATAATCTCTGTCATCACTGCACTGTGGGGAGTGAGCAGAGACCCCCTCAGAAGTGGCGGAATGTCACTGCTACTAATCTGTTAGAGACCCTGGAAAGAAGGGTTACCTTTGTATGTGAATCTCATGGAGGCGAGAAATAAAAAAACTCACACGAAAAAAGCCCACATGAAAATTCCTTGCAGAAAAACAAAAACACTGGAAAAAGCCCACATGAGCTCTATGTTCCGGAGGTCTTGGTAGTGTGTAAGGCTACTTTCACACATCAGGTTTTCGGCGTCAGGCGCGATCCGGCGTCGTGCCGGAATGCCGGATCCTGCAAATGTTTTGTAAAACCTGAAGTGCCGGATCCGGTTTTCTGCCGGATCCGTCTTGTTCTTGACAGACAAAACCGGATCCGTCTCATCCGGTTCATCCGTTTTTCTATCCGTTTTTCTATCCGTTTTTCGACGGATTACGCCGGATCCGGTTTTTAAAATTGACCCTTGTGGCCTTCCGAACGGGATTGGCTACTGGAAAACTAGATATAGCATGTTCCTACAGCCCTTCTTTGACAGGTTGTAGAGAAGAAAGTGCAGGTTGGAGAGAAGAGCAAGTTACTGGCGAAGATGGATGTTGTCATTGGAAATATTACCACTAGAAGTTCTGTGACGGTTTCAGGGACAATTTTCCACTATACTTTATGTCACCTCAAGGCAGAGTACACTGGGATGACAGAGTGTGAAAGATTTGTGCCCTAAACTTGTGTACCTTCTGGACCAACAGTATATACCTTTGCCAACCAAAGTTGGCTATCTTGTCATGGTCTTACTATTTTTACCTTTAGGCCACAGGTGTGTACCTGGTTGTGTTTTATGCAAAGTATTTCACCTTTTAACAAAAGTTGTGTACATTGGTAGGAAATCACCAACAATAAACACAACTTTTTAGGTGAAATACTTTGCTTCAAACACAACCAGGAACACAACTGTGGCAAAAAGCTAAAATTTACCCACAGTTATATACCTGGTTTTGAATACCTTTTTACCTTTGAAATACCTTGTATTTAACCTTTTTTTAAAACATAGTTCGCCGCAGAAAGAAATGACAGACAACCATTGTGAAACGATAATTTAACTTTTATTTAAATTTTTTTTTTTTTTTTGTAAAATGTTTTTAAAGTGCAAAAAACTTTTTTAATAAAGGTTTTAAACCCAATGGGCATTTTTATTACAAAAAACACACATTACAAATCTGTGTACTGTGGGGTGGAAATACTGCTGGAGGGGCTGCGGGACACTTCGACACTGGGTGTGTGGAGAGAGGACTGGGATCGTGGTGGGGAAGGAACAGTTAGAGGTGAAGGTGTGGAAAAAGCTACAGAATGGGTGGACATGTGGGAGGCAGAAGAGGTGGTGGGCGGTGGAGTGGAGGGTTGGGCAGGGACTGTAGGAGCAGATGATGTGGATGGAAAGTTGTATGGGGAAGGAGTTTGGTACGGGGAAGGAGTTTGGTACGGGGCAGGTTGCTGGAAGTGGGGAGATGTCTGGTACTGGGGAGGTTGCTGGTACTGGTGAGGTTGCTGGTATGTAATAGGAGGGGGAGGATGGAAAGTGGCTGGAGGGGGTGCAGATGTAATAGGAGGGGGAGGATGGAAAGTGGCTGGAGGGGGTGCAGGTGGAGGAACTACAGTGGTGGGAGGTGGAGGTTGGGAGGTAACCTGCTGTAGAGCACCGTGGCACGAATGCATTACATGCATCTGCTGGGTAGGAGATAGTGTTGCCATGCGCTCCACAACAGACCTGAAAAAGGTGTGGTTTGGCGAAGATCTTGCTTCTGAATGCATGGTTTGCAGAAGTCTCTTCACCTCCAGAATGCTGGAGTTGATCTGCTGAAAGCCTGCGGAGATTTGCTCTGACAAGACTTTGAGACAGTTCTGGAAAGATGCATTCAGATGCAAGAACTCTTGCGCATAACTCTTTTCCTGACCCCTCTGCCGCTGCCGCCCAGTACCCACAGGTGTACTAGAGGTGGCAGGGGCAGAAGGGTGGGGTAAAGGGAAAGCGATCTCCTCACCAGCAGCTTCATGTAATGTAGGCGGCCACGATGCTCCTGTGCTGGTGGATGGGACAGATGGGTCGAATGTGTGGGAAGGCTGGGAAGGTGCAGATGTACCGGGGCGGTCGAAGTGTCCCTCGGTGCCGGTCTCCTCAGGGATCGCCTCAGAAGGGTCCAATCGTGCAGGCTCCCGAGTGCTGCTCACCGTGCTGTGTAATAAAGAGAAAAAAAAACAATTAAAATACTGACATGGTATGGCCCTGGCTGAAAAAAAAAAGTTACATCTAACATTTTTTTCACATGTGGTGTGTAATATTTACCTTCTGGTGAGCATTGTTTCCCGGAGGAATGACAGGGCTTGTGCGTACTTGTACTTGCTCCTGCGTCCTCCAGATCCACTCGGGGCCCGCATCTCTTTATTGAACTCCTTCTTGAAACGATCCCTCACAGACCGCCACCGATTCACAATTCTGTTCCCTGAAACGAGAAAGGAGTGGTTAGTATACAACATCAGTGTTTCACAAACTCCAGTCCTCATGGTCCCCAGGGGTCATGTTTTCAGGATTTCCATAGTAAATAGAAATCCTGAACACATGATCCGTGGGGACCACGAGGACTGGAGTTCGGGAAACACTGGTTTACATCAAGCAACCGGTACTGTATATACTTACGCTCTTTAATCTGGGCCCGAGCTTCGAGGTCCTCCCAGCGGCCCACAAGGAGAGAACAGATTTCCTCCCAGAGTCGTCGGGTAACGATCAGGTCAGCGTGGCGGCGGTCAGCCATATTCCAGAGCGGCTCCCTTTCTCTGACGAGATCGATGAGGCGGTCCACATCAATCCCTCCATCCTCACCGTCAGAGTCGGGAGCACGCTGTGAAGGCTGTTAAAGAAAAAGACAAAAATAACATAATTAGCCTCCACAAAAGAAATGAAATAAAAAGTGCAAAAAAACAAAGCAAAAATATTTATACTTACACGCTGGTGACCGCCGCGTTGCTGTCGCCGACGACCCTGGGAGGCACTGTGAGGACCTCTTGGCCGAGCACCAGATTGGGAAGACTAGAGAAGAAAACAAAAAATGTTATGTCTTTGGATGTAGGCATTTGTTTGCTGTGTGTGGTCTGCAGAACATTGTTTTCTATGTGTTGTGTGTAGTGTGATGTTGTGTTTCTGCGTTTGATGCAAAAAACTTACCAATTGTGAGCCCACTCCAGGTGTCTGTCCACCCCTTCCTTCTTCTTCTGGGAGCTCCTCTTCATCTTGTGATTCCTGTTTTGAAATAAAAGTCAATGAATAGACATATATTACAGAGATGATGGATTTTGGAAATAAAAACTTACCGTCAAACGCTGACGATGCGAGGGAGGGCTCCCAGAAGAAGATGTGCTGTCCTGTTGATGGCCAGACTCCATGGCTGTGGGTATTGCTGCTGCTGTTGCTGCTGCCAGTGATGCCATTTCTGCTGCTGCTGCTGCATCTCTTTGGCGGCTGTTGAATAAAGAGAAACAAAGGGCCAATGAATATCTTGATATTCCATGGCCCTAGTTTGGAGGAATGGGGGATTTGATAATTACCGTCTCTCATCTGCTGCTGGACTCCCCTCCTCAGCATGTTCCATTTGCTGCTCCATTTGGGGTGGTGCTGATGGTGCTGCTGCTGCAGATGTCTGCTGCCTTCTCCTGCTCCTGGTTCTTGGCTTGGGTGGCATGTTGGGTGTGGCTGAGGGTCCCATTGTCTTGCTTTTATATATCTCCTGTGGGCAGAGCTACTGAGCATGCTCAGACCAAAAAACCGGATCCGGCGCATTGCGGCGCTCATAGGCTTTCATTGTGTGAAAAAGCTGGACGCGCCGGATCCGGCATGTCCGGCTTTTTCGCCGGAGACAAAAAACGTTACAGTAGACGTTTTTTCCAGACGCCGGATCGCGACACATTGCCGGATCCGGCGAAAACCGGATGAAACGCATGGCCATCCGGCGCGATCTGGCGCAAATGCAAGTCAATGGTGGGGAAACCGGATCCGGCATTGCATTTCTCCGGATCTGGTTTCTGTCAAAAGCGCCGGATCGCGCCTGATGGCGAAAACCTGATGTGTGAAAGAGGCCTAAGGTAACAAGCAGGAACGCGGGATGCAGTGATGGAACACAGGCAGAACAATGGTTAACAGGTTTATTTACAGGGGAATACACCGCGCAGGGAGGTAAATAGTTAAAGAGTCAGGAGATAAAGGGTTAGTCAGAGGAGACAAACAGTACATTAAAGGCAAATGGTATAACAACGGTTCAGACAACAGCAGTTCGTTAGCATAGATGTAAGGCAGTCCTTAAACTGCAGCTCCTGCTGCAAACTCAATTGCGCCGAAACGGCTGGCACGATGTCCTCTCTAGTGGGGTCAGGTAGATGACAATACCCCATCTTCTGGTATCAGTGGTCGGTCTCCGGTACCTTCCACTGCCCCTTGTCCATATACTACTGTGGCTATTAAAGGCACAGGCAACAGACTGGTACGAGCCCAACGTGGGTCCTTAACTGATGTAGTGAGGTCACAAAGGTCAGGACAACTATGTCCACGTCAGGGTACAAGTGTCAGTCCTATGTGATGTCTCTCAGGCAGTGTGTGTGTGGTACTCTGGTACTCATGGTCAGGTCGTGTACGGCATCTGGCACTCTCTGGCTGTCAC
Organism: Dendrobates tinctorius; assembly: GCF_039654945.1. Lineage (NCBI taxonomy): Eukaryota > Metazoa > Chordata > Amphibia > Anura > Dendrobatidae > Dendrobates > Dendrobates tinctorius. The sequence goes on from NW_027361761.1 coordinate 28,583,077, forward strand.
ACACTGCACGTCCCGCTCTCCCTGGTCCCCGAAGTTGGTGGCGGGCAACGCTGGTCTTTCTGGTGCTGGTACTCCCTGCCGGAGCACTCCTCTCTTGGTCTGCTGCGACAGTAGACTCGGCTCTGCTCTGGGTGCACAACTCTGCTCTGCTGACACAGCTCTCTCAGATGGAACGGCTCTGCTCTGCTGGCATGGCTCTGCTCTGGACGACTCTCTCTGCAGACTCAACTCTGCTCTGCAGACAATAGGGTCTCATTCCATACAGACCATCGTCAAGTCAGTCCTCTCAGGTGGGGGATGCACAGCGTGCTGCTCTCTGCGCTGTTCCTGGCCAGCGCCAGACTGCAGTCAAAAGCATGCTTTTTCATTTTATCCCACTGCTGCTGGGTGCCGTTTTCTGGCTCTCCCCGCCCCTCTTGTCAGCAGGAAGCTCCATCTCCCTAGGGCTTCCCCCAGGCTTCAGGGGAAGGTCAGCCCCTCTCAGGCTCTCCCCCGGGAACAGAGGATGCAGCCCTTTCAGTTCTGGACCCTGAGTACAGGTACCCGCGGTCCGGTCTAACTCCTTACAAGTTTAATGCTAGTTTCACACTAGCGTATGGAGGAGCTGCGGAGGGATGCAGATTTTCTCCGTGAAGCTCTGCCCCCTACCATGCCTCCACCATTCTGCCCCGCCTCTGTCGGCATGTGGCCTATGTACCCTATCTTTAGCATTAGGTACGCAGGCTGTGCCGATGAATGCAGATGCCTCCGCATGCGTCTTTTTGACGGTGCAGCGACCTGCACCAAATGCAGCATGTTGCGATTGTCAGCATATTAAGCCCGTAGTACGCCAATGCAAGTCTATGGGTGCGCAAAAAATACAGATTACACACGGACCACACATGTGACTTGCGAGAAATACGCACCCGGTGTCTTTTAGCAAAGCCAGCAATTCAGTGCGCTATACAGTAAACTCACACTGACAGGTTTAATAAAGAAACGAAAGAATAGATATAGACACATAGAATACATATATATATATATATATATGCATTCTATGTGTCTATATCTATTCTTTGGTTTCTGTTATAAACCCTGTCATAGGACTTCATTATATGTCCATTTTGCAAGCCTGCGAGAAAATCTCAGCATACGGATGCCATACGGATTACATACGGATGCTGATATGCGCAAAATACGCGACCACACCTTGATTACGGATGACATACGGAGCACTATTTAGGGGCCATTAATCCGTATTAGGCCTGTTTCACACTTGCTTTTTTTTGCAGCGCGTTTTTCCCGCAAAAAAACGCATTGAAAAAACGCATACAAAAGCATACAACTGCTGCGTTTTTTTCAAGCATTTTTATGAGCATGCATGAAAAAAACGCAGTGTTTTTATGCGTTTTTAGTGCGTTTTTACCGCGTTTGCGTTTTTTTCCAACATTAGGTGGCCCCTCACACTAACCCAAACCATGACTTTACTAACCCTAACCCTGACCCTAACCCTAACCCTGACCCTAACCCTAACCCTAACCCTGACCCTAACCCTTAACCAAACCATACTTAACCCTAACCCTGACCTTAACCCTAACCCTGACCCTAACCCTTAACCAAACCATACTTAACCCTAACCCTGACCCTAACCCTAACCCTAACCCTAAACCAAACCATACTTAACCCTAACCCTGACCCTAACCCCAACCCTAACCCTGACCCTGACCCTAACCCTAACCCTAAACCCCCTTAACTAACCCTAACTCTAACCCAAACCCCTAAATTCCATGGTTAACAAAAAAAAAACGCATGTGCAAAAAAACGCATACATAAGCATGCCAATGCGCACATATGCGCACCCATAGACTTATATTGGGTGTCTTGGGTGCAACAGGTTGCATTTTGTGCGCCAGAGCGCATACCACAAAAAAACGCATGCGCGGTAAAACGCGTACAAACGCATGTGTATGCGCACATAAGCGCATCCCATGCAAAGTATAGGAAAAAAAACCGCATGCGCTATTTAGCGCTAAATTACCGCGAAAAGAAACGCAAATGTGAAACCAGCCTTACGCATGTAAAATACTGACCGTATTTTGCGTCGGTTAGTGTGACCCCGGCCTAAGGGGTCGTTTATCGTCCGGCAACTATTTCTCCCTTCTCCTCCATACACAGGATCCCTCTTGTATTCTCCATGAGAGAGTCATTGCCAGATTCTGCTGGAATGGGCCACGTTCACACATTCAGTATTTGGTCAGTATTTTACCTCAGTATTTGTAAGCCATAATCATGAATGGAACAGTCAGAGGAAAAGTATAATAGAAACACCTCACCTCTTCTGTATTTTTCACCCACTTCTGGTTTTGGCTTAGGCCTCTTTCACACTTCAGTTTTTTGCCATCAGTCAAAATCCGCCAAAAAATTGAAAATGGCGGATCCGCAAAAATGGAAACAAAACAGATGCAAACTGATGGAACGGATCCGTTTTGTTGAGGATCCGCCATACCGATTTTACTGCGGATCCTCAACAAAACGGATCCGTTCCATCAGTTTGCATCCGTTTTGTCATCCGTTGGATCCGTTTTTTTGCGGATCCGTTTTTCCACACCTCCAAAATTGGATGCTCCCAAATATGATTCGCTCTTGGAAAATGCTCTCAAATGTGATTGGATGCTGGAAACTAGGGAGAAATATATCTAGGGTGTTGTGATACAATTTCTTTGAAAGGTTTTAGAGCTAGTGGCAGCGATGGAAGGAGTTAGTGCGAGTCTGGAAGGAGTTATTGCGAGTATTGACAGCTTCTGTGTGGAATTGGATATTCACTTGAATCGGTTGGCAATTATTGCTATCGAGAGGGAGAAAAGAAGACTGCGAATCCTGCGTATGAGGAGACGGCGCCAGTGGATTCATCCCATTAATGCGCAGAGGTTCACCCGTGGCGTTTTTTCCACACTGTACCTGGAATTGAGGGAGAATCCGGACAAGTTCTTCAACTACGTGCGCATGCGGATGGAATTCTTTGAGATATTGGTGGATCGTGTTGGAGAACAAATCCGGAGAAGGGACACCTACATGCGGTTTTCTATATCACCGGCGGAGCGTTTGATGGTGACCCTTCGGTAAGTTATCTACCTTTTAAAATGTTTCAGATTCTGCAGGCTTTTATTGTTATGTTATGGCTTGTAGTTTGTATTAATTTTACTTTTTTTCCCTTTTTTTAAGATTCCTGGCAACTGGAGAATCCTTCACCTCCCTCCATTTCCAGTTCCGGATTGGGATTTCCACTATTGCTGGAATTGTACAACAGACCTGCCGGGCATTATGGGATTCTCTACAGGAGGAATACATCCCAGAGCCAACCCAGGAGAGATGGCTGGAGATTGCAGAGAAGTTTCAAGATATCTGCCAGTTTCCAAACTGCATCGGTGCCGTGGATGGCAAGCATATCAGGATTGTGAAACCCATGGGATCTGGTTCACAGTTTTACAACTATAAAAAATACTTTTCCATTGTGCTTATGGCCATTTCGGATGCAAACTGCAAATTCATTGCCGTGGACATTGGTGCATACCGTCGTTCTAACGACTCACAGGTATTCAAGAGTTCCACCATGGGCCGTCGCTTGTATGGAGACAATTTTAACTTCCCACCTCCAAGACCACTCCCTGGAACAACAGGCCCACCAATGCCTTTTGTGTGCGTTGGCGACGATGATTTTCAACTTTCAAAACACCTACTGAAGCCATATGGTAGTCGTGGATTAACACACCAGAAAAAAAATCTATAACTATCGGTTAACCAGAGCGCGCAGAGTGGTGGAGTGCGCGTTTGGAATTTTAACTGCCAAATGGAGAGTACTGTTAACGGCCATGAAAATGAAAACAGAGACTGTGGATGAGGTGGTAAAGACCTGTGTAATCCTGCACAATTTTGTCCTTTCAAAGGAACCAGTTTCCATCGATGAAAATGTGTATGAAACCACCTTGTGGGATTATGAGCAGCAAACTTTTCGGAGTACTGGTTCAGTGGCAAGAATTAGGGATACCTTTGCAGATTATTTTGTTACACCAGAGGGACAAGTGGACTGGCAAGATGACATGATATAATTTTCTTCATACCAATTGTGAGTAATTTTTTTTTTTTTTTTTTTTTAATCTGAAATTTTACCAAGTGTTTGCTTTGCACAAGCATTGTGTTTTACCATGTGATTTGGTTAGTTTTACACTTTGCAGTGTTAACAATTGTTGGGTACCAAGCGTAAAGTTACCAAGTGTTGTGTAACAAGCGTAAAGTTACCAAGTGTTGTGTACCAAGCGTTTTACACTTTAAAATGTTCACAAAGTGTTGGTTATCAAATGTTGTGCTACCAAGTGTTTTTTTGTACCTTGTACACCACCGGTGTACTGTGAAATATTACCCAGGGTTGTGTGTTGTGTTAACAAGTGTTGTGTTTACCTTTTACACCACTGGTGTAATTTGAATAAAGAAGCAAAAAATAAACCTCACAATAAAGTTTTTTGAAAAAAAACAGTTTATTTCTGACAATTTGTATTAATTTTTTTTCTTAACTTTTTTTGTAACTTTTTTTGGTATATTACCTTTTTGGTAACTTTTTTTTGGTATAATATTACCTTTTTTAATTTTTTTTGGTATATTACTTTTTTAATTTTTTTTTGGTATATTATAACAGAAAAATTACAAACTATGATAATGTTGGGTGGAGATAGTATTGGAGGGGGGGTTAACAGGGTTGACCACATCGAGGGGGGGGGGGTAGGGGACTGGGGAGGGAGTTGGTGAGGACCAGAAGTGGAAGGGGGGTTTAACACATGTGGTTGGGACGGGAGTGGATGGACAGACGAGGTTTGTGGGTACATTGAAGGTGTATGTGGGGGTGGGTATGGCGAGGGCATTGGGGTATAATGCAATGGGGAAGGTAGGTACTGGGAAGAATGGAATGGGGAACTAGAGAAAGGAGAGGGAGTGGTAGGAGGAGGGACGGCTGTGTGATTGATGGTGGTGGAAGGATGGACAGGGGGAGGATGGACTGTGGAAGGATAGACAGGGGGAGGATGGACTGTGGAAGGATAGACAGGGGGAGGAAGAGATGCTTCAGCAAGCACTTCCACTAGAGCATTCTGACAGGCTTGCATCACACGCATCTGCTGGTGAGTACTTACACCTTCCATTTGCCGGACAACAGATTGAAAAAAGGTATGTCTTGGTGTCTGGTTTGATTCTAAACTCATCTGTTCCATGTATCTTCTGAGTTCCATGATACTTTGATTGATCATGGTCAACCCAGAAGATAACCGTTGTCCATAAGTGTGGAAACCGTGTTGAACAGTTGAGTTTAGACTCAAACAGTCAGACAAGGTCAGCCTTTCCTGACTCCTCAGACGCTGCCGGCCAGAACCAAAAGTTGGTCGAGATGTTGCGGCAGTGTCTGAGGGGTGGGGAACAGGGAACAAGTCGTCACCAGCAGCTTCATGTGATGAAGTCTGCCCTGCTGCTCCAGTGCTGGTGGAGGGGATAGAGGGATCAGACAAGAGGGTAGGTACAGAGGGGTCGGATACCTCGATGTGGTCACCGGGGGCGGTCTCACTAGGGATCACTCCAGAGGGACGCAACTCTGATGCAGACTCCCGAGTGCTGCAGATGGTGCTAAAAAAAAAAAAAAAAAAAAGAAGAAAAAAAATGTATATTAAAAATATTGATATTTAATTTAAGTCTGCTGAAAAAAAAATTGGTTAAACATTTCTACTACAGGAATTGTTTGGGGAATATTTACCTTCTGCACGCCATTGTAGATCGCAGGAACACCAGGGCTTGGTAGTTTTTGTACTGGGGTCCCCGGCGTCCTCCCGACGATCCACTCGGGGTCTGAATCTCTTTGTTGTAGTCCCTCTTGAAGCGATCCCGGAGCGACCGCCACCGTGTGATAACCCTGTCACCTGTGAAGCAAAAAAAAAAAAAAAAAAAAAAAATGTTTAGTATTCAACACTTCACATGCTGGAAATATAAGTTACTGAAGTTGTAATACTTACGCACAAAATCCCTGGCCCTCGCATTGAGTTCCTCCCAGTTGTCAATAACTGAAGAACAGACTTCATCCCAGAGCTGTCGTGTGGTTGGTTGGTCGGCATGAAGACGGTTTGCCATGTTCCACAGCGGCTCCCGGATTTCCACCTCATGGATGAGGTCATCACTATCAATAATGACACCCTCCTCCTGATGTCTGCGGGGAGCACGCTGTGAAACCTGTGAAGATAAAAAACAAAACAAAAAGCAAAAAATTACATTATATTCAAACACATGATGTTCATTTAAACAATTATCAAAATAGGGTTACTTACCGTTTGCCGACCACCAGAGGCATCACCTTGACGACCCTGGGATGTCCTGGGAGTCACTCTAGTGCGAACACCGGATTCTGAAGACTGTGGGAAAAAAAAAAAAAAAATGTTTGGATGGATGCATAGTTATGGTGTGCACTGTGATGAATGTTTGTGTTGGGTGTAGCATTATGTATCTGTGTATGTGCTAAACTTACAATCTGCGCACCCCCTCCGTGTGTCTCTCCACCCTGCACGTCTCCTCCTGGAAGCTCCTCTGAATCAGCTTCCTGTTAAAACATAATAGGATAGTGTTTTTAACCACAAAAAAATTATTTTAAATAAAAAAAAAAACAAAATTTTTTTTACCTCAGGTCGCTGATGTGAGGGGGAGCTTTCAGGAGAAGACATTACGGCTTGGGGCAGCTGTGTTGCTTCCTGAACTGATCTGCAAGTATAAACACACTTGTTAAGCTACTATACAAAGTATCATAATAAGCTTTCAGGCTTTTATACTTACAGGGAAAATGTTTGGCTGGCAGTATCTGCTTCGGCCTGGCTGGCAGTCTCTGTTGCGGTCTGGCTGGGCCTCTCTGCTGCAGCCTGGCTGGCTCTCTCTGCTGCTACCCTGCTGGTAGTGCTTGAAGTGATCTGCAAGTATAAAGAGACTTGTTAAGCTACTATACAAAGGATCATAATAAGCTTTCAGGTCTTTATACTTACAGGGAAACTAATGGTTGCCTGTATGCCGCGGTGTGGCTGTTCCTCTCTGCTGCGGTCAGGGTTGTTTCTGCTGCGGTCTGACCGGTCATGTCTGCTGCGTTGATCCCTGCTGCGGTCTGAATCTCTGCTACGGTTGGGCTGGCCGTGTCTGCCGGTATGGTGGCGCTTCATTGTGTGAACTGAAAGAAAGTTATATGAAAGTTTAAAAAAAAAAAAAAAAACCACACTTTGTATGTGTAATTCCCTGAAACTAATTATACGCAATTTTAAGTGTTTGCATGTCTACATTCCCTTATCTCAGAGTGTAACCAGTGATTGAAGGTGTATAATATTTTGTGTAAACCTACTTTCTTTGTGTTTTGTAACTGAGTGTAACCAGTAATTGAAGGTGTGTAATTGCTGTGTATACCAGTTTGCATTCCCTGAAACTCTCACCGAGAGTGTAACCAGTGATTGAAGGCGTGTAGTGTGTAATTGCTGTGTATACCAGTGTTTGCATTCCCTGAAACTCTCAACAGAGTATGTAACCAGTGATTGAAGGTGTTTAATTTCTGTGTATACCCACTGTGTTTGCATGGTTTTGAATTCCCTGAAACTCAGTTGTGTATACCCATTTTTTCATGGTATGTTGCAATCTCACTTTTAACCACACTTGTATACCAGAACACTTCAATTACCTTTATGGTAACTTAATTTTACCTTTTTTAAAATGATACAAAGTAGATTTTTTGAAAACAATTTAATTTTTTTTTTTATTATTTTTTTTTTTCCCAAAAAATAGGAGCTACTCTGCTCTTTATTTTAAATACCACAATACATGAAAAATAAAAAAACGCAAACACGCATAACACACAGCCAGGCTACACACTCCAGGTGTCTTGCAGGTGGAAGATTTGCAGCGGAGTTTGAAATTCTATCAGTCAGGCTGGTGTTTGATGTCTGGTTCGGTTTCTTCAGTGTGGCTGTTGCCAGATGTCTGGGCCCAAACCACATACAATACCATTTAGGCCGGTTTCACATTTGCACTTTATAGCGCAGCGATGGCCTGCACACGTCCGCCACAAATCCCCACCTACTACCGCACATGAATGCTTGCGATCTGCGCACCCTATCTTTATCATAGGGTGCGCTGGCAGGATTTTACAGTGTGCTGCGCACTTTTGAAGGTGTGCCGTGCGCGCCAAAATGCAACATGCTGCGTTTGGCGCACAAGGGCACACCTTCAAAAGTGCGCAGCACACGGTAAAATCCTGCCAGCGCACCATCTACGCACCCTATGATAAAGATAGGGTGCGCAGATCGCAAGCATTCATGTGCGGTAGTAGGCGGGGATTTGTGGCGGACGTGTGCAGGCCATCGCTGCGCTATAAAGTGCTAATGTGAAATCGGCCTAAATGGTATTGAATGTGGTGTTATTGGGCCCAGACATCTACATTAAAACACCAGCCTGACTGATACAGTCAGGCTGGTGTTTGATGTAGATGTCTGGGCCCAATAACACCACATACAATACCATTTAGGCCGGTTTCACATTTGCACTTTATAGCGCAGCTATTTCCTGCACACGTCCGCCACTAATCCCCACCTACTAGCGCACATGAACGCTTGCAATCTGCACACCCCATACTAAAGATAGGGTGTGCAGATCGCAAGCATCCATGTGTGCTAGTAGGCGGTGATGACCAGATGGGACGGGGATTAGTGGTGGACGTGTGCAGGTTATCACTGCGCTATAAAGTGCAAATATGAAACCAGCCTTACACCACACAATCACAGCAAGAAATACAATATTAAAGTTGTATGAAAATAACATGCAGTACACATGCAACAGAAAAAAAAAAAAAAAAAAATGCAACACACACACACACGCTCCAGGGGTCTTGCAGGTGGTAGACAGGTTTTATAGCTCTAGTTGAATCTTCTGTCAGGCAGGCTGGAGTCTGATATCTTGCTTGGAGTATTCAATGTTGCTGGTGCCGGATTGTCTGGGCCCAATTACACCACATACAATACACCACTCAATCGCAGCAGTCACAGCATAAAAAATACAATATAATTACAGTTGTATGAAAATAAAATGCAGTACACAAGCAACAGAAAAAAAAAATATATAAAAAAAAAAAAACCAGACATGCAACACTCGCAGACCACACACACACACACACACACACACACACACACACACGCTACACACTTGCAGGCCATACACAGAAATGTCATAGGTATACTCACACTTGGTAAAGCTGGTACTGGCAGGCCTCTTGATAGCTGTGGCTGCAGGCTTGGTGGGTGTCTGGCAGGCTGGGTGGTCTGGCAGGCTGGGTGGTCTGGCAGGCTGGGTGGGTGGTCTGGCAGGCTTGGTGGCTGTCTTGCAGGCTTGCTGTCTGGCTGCTACTGCATGTCTGGGCCCAATTGGCCCATCTTATATAGTTTTGGGACTGTCTGGAAAAGTATCTTTTTTTCTGGGCATGCGCAGTGCGATTTTGCGGATCCTGCCGGAGGATTCCGCAAAATCGCGGATCCCGGCGGATCCGCCGCCCATAGGGCCCCATTCTACCGCATGGCTGATGATGGCGGATCCGCCGTCATCCGCCATTTTGACGGCGAAAAAAAACGTTACATTCTCTGTCCCCCTCAGACAGAATCCGCAAAGAATTTTGCGGATCCGCCGAATATCGGACGCAACGGACGACCATCCGTCAAAATCCGCCACTAATGTATCCCAATGGGGAAATTGGCGGATCCGCAACAAGAAAAAGCGGATCCGCCAATTTCAAATTTTGGCGGATTTTGACTGATGGCAAAAAACTGAAGTGTGAAAGAGGCCTTACAAATACTGAGGTAAAATACTGACCACATACTGAACATGTGAACGTGGCCTAAGAACAAAATCAGACATGCCCGGTGCTCGTCTCTCCTGACATCATCTGTCAGGGGGAAGGCCCCATACACATTAGGCTGTGTTCATACGTCTAGTAATCATCAGAATGGATCCGGCAGCAATCTGTTTGAAAAAAAAAAAAATTTCTGCAGACCAAATTTTTTTGTCCGGTTAAAGAACGCTGATTTAAACTAGACTCGCTTTTTTTAACATTAAAGTTTATGGAAAACGGATCTGTGAAATAACCATTTGTTTTGTTCCATTTGAAACTGATCCAGTGAGAAAAAAAATCAGATTCTTTTCAAAGGAAAGAAACACTGCTGGCTGTTGTGACTTCTGTATCAGTGCCTGGCCTTCCTGCCGCCCCTTCTGTCGCCAGGCGGTGTTGTGCCTTTGTTGCAGGTGATGTGTGACTTGTAGTTGCATTCATACTGGGTGACATAGAGTTAACTGCTGTGTGGGTTGGGTGGAGCTACAGGCTATTTAAGATCCTGAGATCCAGCTCTCCTCTGCTATTTACTTCTGACCTGCTTCTGTGTAATGAGGTGGGCTCCCAGTGGATCAACCTGACTTTTGACCTTGGATTGTTTTGTAACTATTCTCATTTATGATTTTTTCCTTGCACTGATCTCCAGATTCTGACAACCTGTTACCTCTTAATTTTATGATTTGACTTATCTACTTTAACCCTGTTTGGAGACCTCTGGACAGCAGCCTTTCTGTAAGTAGTTGTCTATTGGATCCTGTTGTAAAACCAGATCCCTGAATAGGGGTTAAAGGGTATCAGGATTTCTCTGGAAACTGCCATACTGAGTGGCTTGTGCCAAGTCTGTCTAAGGTAGCCACTTTAAGCATGATCACTCTGCCAAATATAATATTAAAAGTGGCCTACAATGGTCCTCTGCCATGTAGTGGTGGATAAAATGCAAGACCAGGCCCATTTAGTTCAAAATCTTGCAGATTCAGTATCCAGAATTCAAACAGACCCAAGCCCCATCATCTCCCTTGCTGTTTTTTTTTTTTTTTTTTTCATAACTTTTCTGGTTCTCCAGTTTTCTCCCTGCTGCCTCAGGACTCTCTACTGTGCACATTTTTTGAGGCATTAAGGCTCCTGACTGAGAAGCCTTCATTGAAGATAAATTAGCTGCACTCCATCTGGGGGAATGTCCAGGCAAGGATTATTGCAGAGTTGAGGTGTTGTGCCACAGACACACAGTGGAATGACCAGACCCTTCACAAGCTCTGACCAAGTTAAGGCCATATTGGTTCATTTCCCACCTCCGGACTCTTGCTACTGCCGTGTCCTTGGCAATCTGGCTGGATAGATGTTTGTGCAAACTCTGTTCAGAATACACTGCTGACGCTGCACGTATGAAGAGTTCTGCCCCGTTGCCTTACTGAAGAACCCATGCAGATTGAGGTGACTTGCTGACATCAACTACAAAGGAACAAGCCACAATAGTCAGTTTTTGGTAACGACTATGGAGATTCTGGACATCAGAGGTCTTCCTGTTCCAGACAACTGCCACTGGAGAAACTTCAGCGCCTAGGTGGGTCTGAGGATGCCCATCTAGGCGCCAAGGTATTTTGCTGTGATACTGCAAAATTTTTACCTTTTTCTTGCCTAGAAAAACCTGTGAGGCTTCAGGCCTTTATTGATTGCAGCATGCTTTGTTGATGCCAAGGTGGCAAAGGATCTTGGTGTAGCATTGTTAAAACTGTTCCAATGATCACTGCTATTGATACACCTCTATCTCAGGACATGGTGAATTACGTCACTAAAGAGGTGTCCTTGCTTGTTGGTATACTACATGTTGACTTCTTTATTTATTTTTTTTTCTCTTGAAAACGTCTCCGTAGTCATGACCATTCATTTTATGTAAACTAAACTCTGTCTTTGACTGGCACTAGGGTGATATTGTGCACTGTGGCCCTGAGTGTCAGCAGAAATGTATGTCCCTCTCGGTGGATATGTTTATGACCATACCCAATGGCTTACCTCATGAATTTCAGAAACTAATGTATTGTCGAAATCTAAAACTAACTCTGCATGGCTGTCCCATAAATCTGGTACCTAATTCCTGTCTCTGTAAGTGTAAAATAAACTTTCTGGTCCAGAACATTTAGTCTTGAAAGATTGTTTAGCAGTCTGATGAAAGGTTAATCGGACTGTTAAGATAATCAGTAAGCAACAGTTTCTTGTGTTGCTAAAAACAAAATGTTGGTCTCAGGCCTTGTATTGTCTACTGTTAACTTCTCAGTTACTGGGAATAATCAGTATCTGCTGCCACTTATCCATGATCTGTACAACCAGCTATTGGGAGCCTGTTTCATGATACTTGATCTCGGGATGATAAATATCAGAAGATGAGTGGGAAAACTGGCTTTAACACTCCAGGGGGTCACTGAGTGGCTTGTGATGCCTATTGGGCAAATGTCTGCTGTTTCTTCAAAATTGTATTTGAAATATTAAGAAACGTGATCAGTGTTTGTGTATCTTGATTTATGCACCTGATATTCAGTTCTGACATGTAATTGCTGTCCAAAGACAATTTATTTTTTATGCTAATCTTGGAATAATTTTTGTGTTGGACTAGACTGTCAAAATCTTCCACATGGACCCCTCTGAGGCCCCAATAGACTAAGGAAGGGATGCACCTATTTCAGGTTAATTAAAACAATTCTCAATGTGACATACCACTCACTATCGAGTAAGAGGAAGATGTTAATTAAAAGCCTGAGGCAATCTGTGCCTTTACACTAGGGTACAGTCACTGTCGTATTACTCATGTAAGCATCGCAATCCTCGGACGGGCTATTGGCTCTCCTGACTGGAGCGTGACAGCTGTGTAGAAACCTATGCTGCCAGGAGAGCAGACACCCTGTCCAGGGATTGCATTTCCCGCTCAAGTAATACGGCAGTCTGACTGCACCCATAAAGGAATGGTTCTTTGTCTAATCCGATATTGGTTTAGCAAGACCTTAAATGTCCTTTTTATTGTGGAGACTGACGCCTATTCGGGTTTGCTATAGACAGTTATCGCATGGTAGACTAACTCAAACTTAACTTCATCTGTGCGCTGCTTTTTCACAAATTTTTAACAAAAGGTATCGTGACCTGTAACTGGATAGTTGATTAAGCTGAGACTCAACCCAAGGCAAGCTGGATGGGCTTTGTTCTTTTGCAAAATTTGATTTATGTGGTGACAAGACCTGGTATTAAAGGGAATCTGTCATCCTTTTTTGTGTTCAGCTTGCAGCTGCCAGCACAGACATCGGGGGCTTATCTACTGCATTCTGTATTTCTGTAGATAAGCCTCCGATGTAACCTGAAAGATAAGAAAAACATGTTATATTATACTCACCAGGGTGGGCGATCCGGTCCGACGCCTCCCTTCATGCGATGACGTCCTCTTCTCCCGTCCTGTAATGGCTGCGGTGCAAGCGCTCTGCTCTAAGGGCAGACAGAACTCTGCAGTGCGCAGGTGCCAGACCTCTCCTGATGCCTGCACACTGCAGGACTCTGCTCTGCCCTCAACAGGGCACAGCAGTGCGCTTGCGCCGCAGCAATTACAGGACGGGAGAAGAGGATGTCATCGCATGAAAAAGGGAGGTACCAGACCGCAACGCCCACCCCGGTGAGTATAGCATAACGTGTTTTTCTTATCTTTCAGGTTACATCGGAGGCTTATCTACAGCATTACAGAATGCTGTAGATAAGCCCCCGATGTCTATGCCGGCAGCTGCAAGCCGAAAAAAAGGGTGACAGATTCCCTTTAAGTACATAAAAGCTGATGCATTCTCCCCAAGTATCTGTCCTTCTCAATCTGAATAGTTCCTATTCTAGCTGAGGCTGTAGTTGTCTTCTGTTTCTTTGATTTTTGTTCTAGAGATCTGTAGATCCCAAGAGCAAGCCCCTGACTCGCCTCTTGCCAAAAAATATTCTGTTTCTCAGCAGTTTTGCATGCATTTTCTCTAGGAGTCTCTTGATCTTGTGCTTGCAGGTCACCCTGGAATTAACAATACCTTCTGACTAATACCAAGGAGTTTTGTTGTTTTGTAGTTAACGATTGCTACAGTACGTGTCCACGGACCGGAGTCGGAGCGCTTTGAACGGAGCGAAAACACTGCTATGCCCAAAGCCCTGCCCCCTTCTGGCAGCGCAGTGAACACATCCGGAATCACTGCAGGTTAGCCATAGTGTAGGCAGTCTACTTTGCGGAGACTCAGCATCTCTGCAAGTTAAACCAAAATGCTGCTGTCTGGAAAGATGCGCAGCATGTCAAATTACATGGGTGTGTCACCCGCATAACCGGACGCAGAGTGGAGACGGGATTTCATAAAATCCCCTCCACTACTCTGTAACATCTGGCTGTTGTGGATTAAACTCTGCAGCAGGATGCAGTGTTCAATCCGCAGCAATTCCTGAATGTTTCCTGGAAACACAGCCTTAGACTGTAGAGTGCCTGTGGCACCCTGATATTTTATTAATGTTTTGCTTTTGTGTGCCCTGTAACGTATTTGTCACATACTGTATTGTGCCTTAGCTTAGGGTTAGGCTAAGTAGTGCAGGACCATATGGGGATTAGAATAGGGGGGCACAGTATAGCCATTTTACAATGGGGGTGGAGAATCCTGAATTCTCTTGTGGTATGATGGTCTGTAAGAGCTTGTGCACTGAAGGGGTTATGGCCCAGATGAGGTCCTACGTTCTGGCAAGAATATAAATGCCAAAAACCTTATAGCAAAATATTCTATTCTGTATCCAAATAAACCTGGTTCTTGGGGTCAGGAGACCCCTCTTAAAGAGGTTTACTCTCAAATCTCCACCAGCTCCTGCATAATCTTCTGTCGCCAGGCACCGTCATATTCATTCTGCAGGCAGTTCTGATAGAAATGTTGGGACCAGAAGCTTTGGCCTGTACAAGCTTATGTCCAGCTGCTTGGATTTGGGTGGCTGGGACTTGTAGTGCTGTCCAGTCTGGCAGTATTGATGTGTGCTATTGAGCTGGAGTGATTGCAGAACATCATACTATAGCTTCCAGCTCACTTCTCTGGTTCAGTCCTGTCATTTATTTAATTTTTTTCAATTGCACTTTGTTTTAACTTTTGTGTGTATGTTATAAATTTTTTTTTTTTTTTTTTGCACAATTACAGATCCTGATCTAATCTTTGAAGTGATCTCTAAGCAATGACCCTGCTTGGTGACCATTCCTGCCTCTGGTTCGCACCTCCAGACAGAAACCCATCTGTAGGCAGAAATACACTGGGTCCCCTTTGTAATTCCAGATCCCTGTATAGGGGTTAAAGGGTGTCAGGATTTCTCTGGAATCTGCCAGTCAGTGGCTTGTGCCAAGTCTGTCCGAGGTAGCCTTTTTTGAGCCTATGGCCTCATACAGACACTACACCTGAGGCGAGTATCTACTCCAATCATGTGATATATGGGTCACCCTCCCAGGGCTGTGGGGTACTCGGTACCGGGCCGGTGTATCAGAGGGGAATGTCACAGTAGCCATGGCCAGGTCCGTGGCCCTGGGCGCCCGTTAAAGCAAAGGGGAATAAAGTCTATTGATTCATGATGCCACCTGTGGTGTTCGGCAAGGGAGATGTTAAGCCGACGCTGCATGCAGATCCTCTGGGACTGATGGTGTGGTGTTGTAGCCCTCCACAGGCAGGGCTATAGTCCCAGGGCAGAGTAGATGAAGAGATAGGGAAGAGGCGCAGACTGTGTGGTGTTTGGCAGAGAGATGTAGCAGTGCTGAGTATGTTAGCACGGGAATAAGAGGAGGACACCAGGGCATGTAGTTCCAAAGCTTTACTCAGTCTGAGCATACAGGTGCCCCCATCTGTGCCGTGTCCTCCAGGTCAGGGACTCTGTCAACCTCCAGGCAAGATGAAATGCTCCCTTCCAACACTCCGCCAACATGTGCCTTCTCTGAACGCCTCCTCTTATAGCGCCTATAAATGAAGTACTGAGTTACACTGGAGTTCCTCCTGACAGATGTTCCTAAGGACTCTACTTGTACGGCAGACAGCTGTAGCCTGCTTCGGGGACTCCTGATTCCTAAGTCCTGGCTCAATCTGATGCTGTTGTGCCCCCAAGTCTTGTGTGGGAATAAAGTGGTGACAACTTCTATTCCTCTGGTGTCTGCTGCAGGACCATTAGTATCCATACAACCTCGGGGACCAGGCCCCAGCCTTGTGCCAAGAACTCCTGGGAAGGGCTCTCTTCCTAACCCTAGCCCCTAGTTCTCTTCTACTCCTCTCGTTCTGTCCTATTCCTTATGGAGAATCAAGCATCCTTTCTCTTTCCTGTGCCGGCAGACTGTCAGCACCGCTCCCCGTTCCGCTGCTCCTGCTCCCGCTGCCATACTCACCACCTCCGCTTCTGGTCCGACTCGCTCCTCTGACGCGTCCGGGACGCGCGCCCCCGCTCTCCTCGCTTTCCGGCGGCCGGCGTCCCGACGCACTCCTCCAATTCCCTCAGCCGCGCGCACTATGCCTCTGCACATGCGCCGGGGGGTTAAGCCGCACACCTCTGCCGTCAGCCACCCACCTGGTGTGACCTGACCCGGACCAGCCTCCTGACCTATCAGAGCCCACCACCAGGTATTTCAGGCCGCCCTCCCTCAGTGGAGGTGCCTGACTATTGAGTTACCTCTCATGTCTAGGCCGCGCTCTCTGCTGCTGGTTTCTTGCAAGCTTGTGTGCTGGTTAACCCCTTGTGTCTTGTACCTCTTCCTGAAAATCCCTGTCTCCTGTGTTCCCCCTGAGACTCCTGCCTGTGCCTCCTGGTAACCCCTGTGTCTCCTTCCCTTTTTAGTTTGCCTCTTCCTGGTTCCCGCCATCCTCTTCTGTCCTTTTCCACCTCCCTCAGCTTCTGGACCCTGATCTTCCTCTGCTCCTCATCTGCTCACCCTCCTGAGCCGACCCCTGGTCCTGGCTGCCGTGGCGCTTGAACTTCCCGAGTCTGTTCCCTAACGGTCCCTGTATAGGGGTCGGTCCACTTTGGTGCGCTCGCTCGGGGAGGGTCCACTCTCGCCACCGTCATCTGCAGCGTAACACAGACCCAGGTCACTGTGGCCTGCTGCAGCACTTCCTTCATCCATCCCACTCCCGGGGATCTTCTTTCTCACTCTGTCCTTCTGCATCCTCACTCACTGACTCCATGACTGAATCACTGAATGACCAACTGACTGAATCCTCCACTTTTCCCTCTCTATTGTGTGAGCTAAGCTCCACCCACCTCCCAGCACGTTTCATGTTCCAAGCAGGGAGCCGCCGAAAGTGCTTTGCTACACTACTTTGTGGTGTGGGGTGCAGGTGTTGGAGTGTGGTCAGGAGCTTCCACCTGGATGGTTGGGCACCACACCTCAGGAGGAGGTGCAGTACCTCTGTGGTGACTGAAGCCTCAGGGGTGCCACAATATACACCACATATCTAACTCCAGTGTGTAATGCCCAACATATGATTACAATGAGCGGCACAAACTAACAGAATCTGCTCTGCCAACCATCCTCATCAATACTGTCCACATCTTGGTATCCCTTTGCAGTAATTGACCTCTTGTGGGCACCAGAGGGGGAGGAACAGAATCACACATGTGACCAGATCCTGCTCTCTTCTCCTGCAGCCATAATGTGAGCTAGGGGCATCTTCTTGGCAAACTTCAGCAGCTGTTCCATGCCCTCCACCACCCATAGTGTCTAAAAGTGGAATATGAATATTTTACTTTTTTCAGACATTATACCACTAAATACTATTTAAACAAAACATTAATACTTAACATAAGATATTGAAGCCTTCTCTAGGAGACATTCTGGTCAATTTGAAATGGTGTATAAAATGAGGGAGAGACAGCAGACCGTGAGACTTTTTAGTGTCAATCAAACATAGATTAGTTTTCTCCACTTTCGCTTTTTCCTTAATTTCCACCATAGACAATATATTTAATGCTGTCATTGTGGGGAGAAATATTGATCCCCACATATTTTATAGCACCTTCCTGGGACAACTCTGGTCTCTGCTTAAGGTTCCAGTAATATTGCCAATCCAGTGAAGGGACACCAATGTCTTCCTCAATTTATTCTAGGCTTGGATTCACAGAATTGTGGATATTCTCATAACCTAGCATTTTGCCACTTGTAAATATAATCCCTAAAGAGATGAACTAACAATCAGATATAATTCCAGCACTGTACTGAAATATAGTCCTAATTGCAGAGACTGATAAACTGGCATATAAAATGGTAATATATGAAACATTCAAAAGAATAATGTCTAAAAGATTGAGAATTTTGATGAATGATCAAAGAGCTATCCTGAAAGAGGAATGGTCCCCCAAAAAACTGCTTTTCCTATCATATAGTATATACAGAGTAGATAGAAATGGTAATTGGCATAAAAGAAGCCAAATTCAAAGATCAATGTTCAAAGCACCATTGAAAGGTGTATAGATGACATGTTGTCTGTTTATAACTTTTAGAACTATGATGAATGTAAGTGTACAATTTTTAAATGTCTATCCCAAACAAGACCAGTCATGTATGCTCAATAAGCAATGTCTTAACATGAAGCACTCCATGGTGTTTGCAATTAAGTGAGGCCAAAAAATTAGAATAACCCTTTTTCAAACAAAACTTGCACGTAGCCAGTCATTATGGCAATGCAGTCAGTAAATGACACACTTGGTAGCAGCAATGACAGGGCTTTGAGTGCAAGGGATTAGAAAACTAAAATGCATGGTCGTCAACTATAGACATTAAGGCCAGTAGTAATGGACACCAGAGGCACAAGATATGGAGCAGATGAGCACCTTGACACGTTTCACCACCTTGGGCTTCAGGTGTTGTGGGGGAAAAATGCCTCCAAAAACACTGGTGTTAATAGCTGCTTATCAATTTAGAATGAAAATGATCAACAAAAGAAATTTAAATCGCATCAGTATTTGGTGACCAATCTCTGCCTTCATCAGTTCTAGGTACTTGTCACTTGCACACAGCTTTTGAAGGCCTTTGTCAGGAAGGTCTCTCCAAACATTTTGGAAAACTACCTGCAGATCTTCAGTGTATGAGGCTTGTGCAAATCCTGTCTCTTCACGTGATCAGACTGATGTCAGGAATCTGTGGGGCCAAATCATCTCCAAGTTGCCTTGTTGTTTATACTGAAGGCTGTTACTAATGACACTGGATGATTTGGATTTTCTGCTGCAGAATAAACTATAGTTAGATTTACTATTTGCTCTAACATGAAATATAGCTCTACAATTTAACATGCAATGTTCTGTGGATTCCTATTGGTGATAATGGGATATTAGTGGGTATATTACCCAAATTGGTCAAGCAACAAAACAACTCTTGAATATCTTGGTGAAATACTGTAGACTTGCAACCAATTTCATGGGTCTTCATTGTCAGGTGAGACACTAACTATCTGGAGGGAAGATCTGACTAGCCAAATACTGAGGCTGAGCTAGAAAGGCCCACTTGGGACAGCAAGATGAGTCAGTGACATCTGTGGGCTTGAGTGTTCCTCTTCAAATTTTCTTCCTCCATTTACAAGTCTGAGTGGTCATTTTGGGGACAGTGCAGAATCTGGAGAAAGGGTGGTCTCCAACTGGATTGAGCTGGTGGCCTCTTTGACAACTTAAAGAGAATAATGGCCCTGCTCTGTTCCTGAGATGCACTTTTCAGATCATCCCTGAGACAGTCCATAAAAGGCATTAAGTCTGCAAGTGGGATGAGATGAAGTGGCCACTCGGGTCTACTAGGTGAGACCACTATTCAGATTGTGGTCCTTAAGTTCCCTTGAACAGGGCAGAGTACAGAAAAGGAGTGGTCTGCGTGGATGACCTGGTGCTAGGTCCATAGTGATATTTATCACATGTCATCTAAACTGGCAATTGACATCTACACATCAATAATTCTCTGTGTGCAGATGATTCTCCTGAAGCAAGGTGTATCCTCACGTGATCCTGGAAGCTGAGTGGATCAATGTTTGTCAATGGCACTTCCTGGTCCCCCTTCTGGACTCGTGTGGTCATTGCAAAAGAATCCCAAAGTAAGCCTAAGAAACCTAGACAAGTCACAGGTTATTAGGAGAGTGAATAGAAGGAAGCAGGTAAAATTTAGATATCTTCAAAAACTAGATTAAAATGCAACCATATCCTTTTAATTTCTTCTTATGGATCCATTAAAATGAATACTGGACATGTGAACTTGGCCTAAAAGGATCATGTGAACAGGTCAATGATGCTTACAGTATTAAGTAAGATGGCAGAAAGTCATATGTTTGTATGAACTTAAGGACAGACCTCATTAGCATTGGAGTCTTCTGTGGATTGTCAATTCTCTGCAAAACTTTCAGAATAAAAATTACAGGTTTCATGCAATACTAACTTGTTAAAGCTGCTTCTGTTTCCTTAATCATGGACTTCTCAGAAGGTTCCATCACCAGGATCTGGTTAGAATGATCGTTGCACCATGTCCCTCCATGAAGTCTTAGAATTTTCACATTGGATCAAAGAGAGCAGTGTGATTTCTGTATGCATCAATAGGATTGGCTTTCAGGCTTCTGTCTCAAGACTTAATACAGAACCCAGAAAGCAACACATGATCATAAACTCAAGCTGTTGCAAAACTAAACAAGCCCAGAGGTGATAATGGTAAAATGTATATCTTAAGTTTGGCAGTCAAGATAATATACAACAGAAAACATAGTGGGGGGGGGGGGGGGGGGAAAAACCGCTGACATAAGGCCTCATTTTCTCACTAAAGTAATCTGTACAGCAAGTTAAAAAATAAGC
This sequence comes from Dendrobates tinctorius, assembly GCF_039654945.1. NCBI lineage: Eukaryota > Metazoa > Chordata > Amphibia > Anura > Dendrobatidae > Dendrobates > Dendrobates tinctorius. The sequence goes on from NW_027361761.1 coordinate 28,603,799, forward strand.
TCAAGCTATTTGTTCTCCAAATTCTATTACTAATTACTTTGCCTTAACTGCCAAGTTGATGCCATAGTCTAAGACATTTACTTTCAAGGGAAAATTGAGGTAATTGAAGACAAAACTGGATGACTTCAAGAGGATCATGGATAGAAGACCTGGCCTTACATGTTTATGGCTTCTCTTAACCTCTCCCAATGAGCAGGTGGAGTACAGTCTGGACATTGTTTCCAGTTGATGTATACTCAGTACACTGTGTCAGTTTCCATTGCTTTAAACCAAAGGAAATATCCAGTCAAAGCAACAAAGACCCCTCCCCATGAACAATTATCGATAGTAAGGGCTCAAGATTGAAGAAAAAGTCATAGTCCTCTGTATTCATGTACGGGATAATGTGACATGGACAACAGTTTCCTACAAGTTTGGTCAAAGCGAAGTCATTCGACTTGATTTTATGACTAGCTTTGTCCATGAGCAACACATTGTCTGGCTTCAGGTCCCTGTGCACCAACCCTCTACCATGCAAATAGTCGAGAGCCAAAGATATCTATAATGCACACCTGTTTGCATCCATGAATTCCAACCTGCAGAAAACAGATTAGTATCATGAGATCTAGATTGATCTGAGCAGAGACTTGTCCAAAGCAAAAAATACCAAACATTGAAGATGTTACTGTTGGGACAGTGGCTGCTATAGTGAATAAAACTGTTGCTGTGATTGCCACATGGCAATAACATTAATGTGTAGTCTGAGCGCCACTGCCAGATTAATTGGGCAACCAGTGATAAGGTATTGGGAGACCCAACTTCATCACTGTCTGCTGGTATCTGCTTTTGGGTACACAATAGATGGTGCAACCTATAGGTATTTTTATGGAATAATAAAATTGGTCCCATGCATTGGTACTTGTCTCCAGACCATTGACAGATCCAGCTGAATTTGCTAAGAACTAATGACCATAGCTACTGATAGTGTATCGACTCACCACTTACTTGGTCAACACCCATTTCTCCCAGTCTCTCCAAATTCATATCTTTCTGGGGAAAAGATGGGCATCTTCATGTAAAATGGTTGGATAACTTTGCTTCTGGATGTGTGGAAACTTTATAGAGCTTTTGTTGCTAAAATCTGGATTTGCCAATTCCCTACAGATAAACCTCTCTGCTCTATGGTCAGATAAAATCATTATCACATGTTTTACCCTTTGCCACAACAGCACCCACTGGAGGTATCGGATCCACCCCATTTGGAACAGGAAACCCTACTGAAAGATAAAAGGGGGCAGTCCACCTTTCCTCCTCAGTTTTGGTTTCCTGTTCCCAGGGAACCTTAGGATGATCCTTCAGGAAGAACATACCTGGGCCAGATGCACAACACTGCGCAGTGTCCTTGAGAACGGCAGGGGCAGCGGTCCGGAAGCAGCGTTGGGGGAGACTCCGTTAGACAGCTCCCCCCCCTCGTCTGACAGCTGGAGGTGATGACTGGGTCTGGGAGGGGTCACGTGGTCTCACCTAGGAGCGCGCCAGGTGGCACCAAGCGTGTGGAAGCCGCTGCTGCAGGGTAAGTGCGCCAGGGGCACGAAGAAGGAAAAAAGGCGTGGGCTGCATATGAGAGCAGCGGCGCGGTAGCCGGCCGGCGCAGAGGCTCCTAGCCCCCGGAAGAAATGAGTGAACTTCTGGGGCAGGATGGCTGAGGAGCACGATGGCACATGCCTGGGAACCCAGGGAGGAGGAGCGACTTCTGGGACACAGAGGGGAAAAAAAGAGAATAGATCCTTTTAAACAAGCGCCGCAGTTCAGCGGTAGGAAGCCATGTCCTCCCCAGTGGAAGTGCATGCTCCAGCAGGAGACTGCGGGGGGGCAGTTCCTCCAGGGACCACGCTACCAGGACAGACACTACCCACAGGAACGAGGTGGGAGAGCCAAGACCTAGGACATGATCTCAGCGATCTGATCCAGTAATAAAAGCTTCACTGGGTGAGTGTGCAATATATACTGTCAAGCTGACCTCTCAGTGGCCTACATAAACAGACAGGGAGGTACTATATCAGAGACTCTGATGTCTTCTGCAGCAAGAACTTTAAACTTAGCTGAAAATTATTTGTTGTCTCTCTCGGCCCTTCATATCAAGGGAGAGAACAACCAAGAGGCAGACTTCTTAAGCTGACACACACTTCAGCAAGCGGAGTGGTGCCTCAATTGCTGAGTCTTCAAGGACAAAGTAGCTCTATGGGGGCAACCTTAGGTGGACCTCTCTGCCACAAAAGAGAACAGACAGATAAGTGTTTGCTTCCCTGTCTCCGTCAGATCATCCAGACATACTGGATGCCCTCCAGGTCTCGTGGAAATTCAACCTGGCATATGCCTTCCTCCGATAATTCTCTTACCACAGGTCTTTTGGAAAATCAGAGGACCAGGCGAGAGTAATTTTGATAGCACCATTCTGGCCCAAGAGACCGTGGTTCTCATGGCTACGAATCATGTCAGTGACAGATCCTTGGGTCCTCCCTTCGATTCCCAAACTACTCTCCCAAGGCCCTTTTTTTTTTTTTTTTTTTTTTTTTTTTTTTTTTTTTTTTGCCAAGCAGTTATAAAGCATAAGACTAAAACACAACACTGGCCGCTATTCTTGCACTGGATATGAGAATAAAATGCAGGCACTGCTCCCATGTCCTTATCACATATATGGGAAGCAGCACTAAATGAAAATCCAGAAAATCACAGTTGCATATATGGTCAAGAGTAAAGGCAGAAAATAGTGTCACTCCCCACTGGTGACCGAAAATGGAATCTTTATTGAGGGATCATGAACACAATGTGGACCTAGGAAAGCAGAGGACAGTGGCGGTCCATCTCCAGCACCTTCTGCTGAGCCCCTTATCCATGAGCATATGTGGCCAGAAAAAATTCTAACAAAAGTTCAATTACTTAGTTTCATGTCAGCGATTTGATCACCACTTTCACCAGTGGAGACATCTGGCAGTAAGTGTTCCATTGTTTGGCAGTGCTCCCAGTGGAAAGATTTAGTATTGTGGTATCCAGTGAAATGTCATGGATGTTTGTAGTAGATGTCCTTCAAAGTCTGAACTTCCATTTCTGATGCAAGATTGTGTGAGGTGTTTTGCATGGATTAATCTGAGTCCCTAGACTTGGGTTCTGCTATTATCATAAACTAAAGCTGCTGGCGATCGAATTACCAGTTCCTCATCAACTGCCAAACTAGTGCCATATTTCAACTTGACAACCCAAAGAATAAGTAAATTGGTTGAAGAGAAGGTGGACATTGAGCAAGGAGATTGCCAAACATGCTTCTCTTGAAAACCTCTCCTAATAAGCAGGTGGATGAGTCCGGCAGTCAGGTCTTTTTCCAGTTTATGTAGACTTAATTCATTGTTTTGTTTTTCATTGCTTCAAACTAGGGGAAGCTTCCATTCAAAGCAACAAAAAGCCTCGGTACTTATATTGAGGCTTAAAATTCTCCTTTCAAGACCCACAACTCTGGAGATATGTATGAGATAATGTGACATGAGGGACACTTTTCTTACAGGCTAGGTCAAACCAAAGTCACTCAGTTTGATTTGAGAAGTCTTTCTCCCCTAGCAACATGTTCGGCTTCTGTTCCTGTGCACCAACCCTCTACCATGCATGTAGTTTAGCGCTGAATATATCTGTATTGTATACCTCTTGACTGCATCCTTGGGAATTCCAACCTGCTGAAAACAGATCAGTATGATTAGATTTATTTAAATTCTAGTGTAGTGCCTTATCTAAAGCAAAAATACAAAATCTTGAACATTTTCCTGTTGGGACAGTGAACAAAACTGGACATGTGGCATGAAACGGTGCATTGTAGTAAACCCTCTTCCAGGATTGATTTTCCTAGACCCCTGTATACAGTGGGAGAGGGTTATGTAGTCAGCCACCAATTGTGCAAGTTCTCCAAATTAAAATGATGGGAGGCCTGTAATTGTCATCATAGGTAGACCCACAAAATGATTTAACAAATCCAGAAAATCATTGACTGATTTGGCAAATTATGGTGGATAATATGCATTTGGTCACCTAAAAGCATGCAAGATTTCTGGTTCTCACAGACCTTTAGCGTCAAGAGGCTCCTCTGTCCTCCACACTTTAGCTGTAATAATGGCACCTGTTGGAACTTGTTACCAGTATAAATGACACCAGTAAACAAACCTCAGTCACACTCCAAACTCCACTATGATGAAGACTAAAGAGCAGTGGAAGGACACCAGAAACGAAATTATAGCTGATAGTTTCTATATAAATATATCTGATTTAAAAAAAAAAAAAAAAAATTCTAAGCAATGCTACACTCCCTGACAGAAGTTGTCACTTATCCATGTTATGTAAACAAAAGCTTATAACCTGATGTTAAATTCACCCATTGGTTGTATAAATTCTTTTGAAAGCTGAAACCCTTGGAAATGTAACATAGTAACATAGTTTTGAAGGCTGAAGGAAGACCTTATGCCCATCTAGTTTAGCCTATTTTTAGTGCAGCTGTTCTGCATTGTTCCTGGGGAAGGCAAAAAACTCAGAGTAGAAGCCAATTTTCTCCATAGGGAAATAAATTCCTTCCCCCTAAGCTGGGTCAACCATCTACCTATAATATTTGTAACCTTCTATACTGTTACTCACAAGAAAAGCCTCCATTCCTTTCTTACATTCATTCAGTGAGTTGGCCATCACCACTTCCTCAGGAAGAGAATTCCAGAGCCTCACTGCTCTTACCATGAAGAACCCTCTTCTATGCTGGTGCAGAAATTGTCTTTCCTCCAAACGAAGAGAATGCCCCCTTGTTCTTGGTACAAACAGTTCATTGGAGAGATCTCTGTATTGCCCTCTGATATACTTGTACATATATATTAAGTCTCCCCTAAGTCTTCTCTTTTCTAGAGTAAATAGGCCTAATTTTGATAACCTTTCTTGGTATTGTAGTGAACCAACTCCATTTATCATTTTAGTAGCCCGCCTTTGAACCCTTTCAAGTTCAGTGATGTCTGTCTTGAGCACCGGCGTCCAAAATTGCACACAATACTCCAAGTGTGGTCTGACGAGTGATTTGTACAGAGGGAGAAGTATGATTTCATCTCGTGTCCCCAGACCTCTTATAATGCATCCCATGACCCTATTTGCTTTGGTGGCAGCTGCCTGACACTGGACACTCCAATTTAGCTTCTTGTTGACTAAGATGCCTGTCTTTTTCCATGTCTGATTTCCCCAGCAGTTTCCCATTTAGTAAGTAATTGTAGCATCTGTTTCTCCTTCCCATGTGCATAACCTTACACTTATCTGTGCTAAACCTCATTTACCACTTTTCAGCCCAATTCTCCAATTTACTCAAATCTGTCATTGCAAACTGTCCTCCTTTGTGTTAACTACCTTGCATAGTTTTGTATCATCTGCAAATACTGATATTTTACTGTGTAAGCCATCCACTAGATCATTAATAAATATATTAAATAGTAGGGGGCCCAATACAGAACCCTGTGGTACCCCACTAGTAACCCTGGCCCAATCTGAGTATGCACCATTAATAACCATTCTTTGTTTTCTATCACTAAGCCAGCTATCTACATACATTTTCCCCTAGCCCAAGCTTTCTCCTCTTACTTACCACTCTTATGTGGGACAGTGTCAAATGCTTTATAGAAGTCGAGATAAATGACATCCAATGATTCTCCTTGGTCCATTTGAGAGCTTACATCCTCATAGAAGCTGGTCAGGTTAGTTTGACAGGAGTGATCTCTCATAAATCCATGTTGATATGGAGTTAAACATTTATTAACATTGAGATATTCCATAATGGTATCCCTTAGAAACCCTTCAAAAATTTTACCCACAACAGATGTTCAGCTTACTGGCCTATAGTTTCCAGGTTCCCTTTTACACCCCTTTTTGAATATTGGTACCACATTTGCTTGCTGCTGATCAAAAGGAACAGACCCTGTTTCTATAGAGTCTTTAAATATAAGGAATAGAGGCCTGTCTATCACATTACTTAACTCCCTTAATACCTGAGGGTGAATGCCATCAGGGCCTGGTGATTTGTCAATTTTAATCTTACTAAGGCGGTTCTGCACTTCTTCCTGGGTTAGGCAGGTAATACTTAAAGGGGAGTTTACATTATCACACTGCATTTCCCCTGGCAAATCCTTTTCCTGTGTGAACACTGAGAAAAGTATTTAAAACATTTGCTTTTCCCACATTGCTCTCTATGATTTCACCCTCATTGTTCCTTAAAGGGCCAACACCATCAATTTTAATCTTTTTACTGTCTATATAATTAAAGAATAGTTTGGGGTTTGTTTTACTTTCCTTAGCAATGAGTCTCTCAGTTTCCACTTTTGCTCAATGTATTTGTTTTACACATTTTATTTTTTTCTTTAACTTTTTAATGCTTCATTGCCTTCTTGTTTTAGCTTTTTAAATGCCTTGTTCTTGCTGGTTGTTGCCCTTTTTACATCCTAATTTAGCCACATTGGTGTTCTCCTGTTCCTAGCCCTTTTATTTCTGTACAGTATGGCTAGCTCGCAGTGGGTGTGTAAAACTGATTTAAATTTCCCATTTTCTGTGCTCCTATTTTTGAGGACATTGTCCCAATCAATTCGAAGGTCCTCTCTAAGCTGATCAAACTTTGTTTTCCTGAAATTCAGTGCTTTTGTAACCCCCTTCCAGGAAACCTTATTGAAGGACAAGTGGAATTGTATTAAATTGTGGTCACTGTTCCCTAGGTGCCCACTGACTCATACTTCTGTTCTATCTGGCCTGATGCTCAACATTAAGTCCAGAAGGGCTATCCCTCTAGTTGGGCCCTGCACAAGTTGACAGATAATTATCCTTGGTCACTGACAAATTGGTTTCCTTTCTGAGATACGCAGGCTTCAGTTTCCCTGTCTGTCAGGGTAGTTGAAGTCCCCCATAATAATCACCTCATTGTGATTTGCTGCTTTGTCTATTTGTTTCAATAATACATTCTCAGTGGTTTCTGTTATATTTGGTGGCTTATAACAAACTCCTATGAGGATTTTATTACTTTTCCCTCCTTGTATCTCCACCCATAGACTCCACCTCTTTAGTTCCCTCTTGTATATCTTCTCTTAGTGCGGGCTTTAAAGTGGACTTTATATATAGACAGATTCCACCCCCTTTCCTTTTTTTAAGATCCCTCCTAAACAAATCATATCCTTGCAAGTTAGCCGCCCAGTCATAGCTGTCATCTAACCATGTCTGTTATTCCTACTATGTAGTATTTTTCCTCATACATTACCAACTCCATATCTTCAATCTTACTGGTCAGGCTTCGTGTGTTGGTCAGCATGCAGGAAAGAAGTTTTGCTTCCTTCTGAGTACCCTGTCTTGGGTCCTTGGGTACCACATCTAGTATCCTTGGTTAGTTTGTCCTTCTGCTTCATGTTCTTGTCTGCTGTTATTCCTCCCATCCCCTCTTCTAGTTTAAAGCCCTCCTGATGAGTGGCAAGTCTTCTGGCAAATGTGTTTCCCAGGTTTTGTGAGGTGGACTTCTCGCAAGAGATGGGATACATCATAGAGGTAATTCAAGCCATGGTCCAAGAATCCAAATCCTTGCTGCCTGCACCACCGTTGTAGCCAGTTGTTCACCTCTAGTATCCTATTCCATCTTCTGATGCCATGACCATTGACTGGGAGGTTTGATGAGGAAATAAATTGTACGTTCCGTTCCTTATTTTCTTCCCCAGAACTTCAAAATCTTCGCAGATAGTTGGTAGGTCATTTCTTGCCATGTTTGTGCCTACATGTGTGAGTAGGGAATAATATAATTTCTATAGTGCTGACATATTCCGCAGCACTTTACATTTCAGAGGGGACTTGTACAGATTGTTATGCTGTAATGTCTATCACATAGCTCATAACAGATACCAAGAGGAATGAGGGCCCTGCTCACAAGCTTACAATCTATGAGGGAAAAAAGGGGAGACACGAAAGGTGGGTGGTAACAGTTGCCCTGATTGTATGGACCAGCCATAATGTTAAGTGTGTAACAGTACAGATGCAGAGGGCTAATGGATGCATAAAACATATGGGAACATGATGTGGGGAACCTGGTTATGGTAAACTTTTGGCTGTACCACATAGGGATAGATTAGGTTAATGTGTTAAGGCGGTAGGCCAGTCTGAATAAATGCGTTTTCAGGGCACACTTAAAATTGTGGGGATTGGGGACTAATCGTATTGACCTGGGAAGTGCATTCCAAAGAATTGGCGCAGCACGTGTATAGTCTTGAAGACTGGAGTGGGAGGTTCTGATTGAGGATGCTAACCTCAGGTTATCAGCAGAACGGAGGGTGCTGGTAGGATGATATACTGAAACAAGGAAGATGTAGGGTGGTGCTGAGCCATGAAGAGCTTTGTGGGTGAGGGTAATAAGTTTGTACTGGATTCTGGAGTGGATGGGTAGCCAGTGTAATGACTGGCACAAGGTAGGGGCATTGGTGTAATGATTGGCAAGGAATATGATCCTGGCAGCATTCAAGACAGATTGGAGGGGGGAGAGTTTGGTAAGAGGGAGACAGATTTAGAAGGGAGTTACAATAGTTGAGACGAGAATGAATAGGAGAAACAGTAAGTTTTTGCAGAGTCAAAAGTAAGAAAAGGTCGAATGCTAGAAGTTTTTGAGGTGCAGATAACAAGAGCAAGCCAGTGATAGGATGTGGGGGACAAAGGAAAGCTCGGAATCAAGTATGAGCCCAAGACAGTGGGCATGTTGCTGGGGAGTAATAGTAGAACCACACACAGAAATGGCAATGTGGGGTGTAGGTACATTAGTAGCGGGAGGAAACACAAGGTGTTCAGTCTTTGACAGGTTCAGTTTCAGATATAGTGAGGACATGATGTTAGACACAGCATTTAGACAATTGCCAGTCTTTTCTAGAAAGGCTGGCGTGATGTCAGGAGAAGAAGCATATAATTGGGTGTCGTCAGCATAGAGATGGTACTGGAAACCAAATCTACTGATTGTTTGACCAATAGGGGTAGTATACAAAGAAGAGGAGGGGGCCTAGGACTGATCCTTGAGGAACCCCAACAGTAAGAGGAAGATGAGAGGAGGAGCCAGCAAAAGATACAGTAAAGGAGCGGTCAGAGATAGAACCAGGAGAGAATGGTGTCCTTGAGGCCAATGGAACGGAGCATAGTGGGGAGGAGCTGATGATCCACAGTGTCGAATGCTGCAGAGAGATCCAAGAGAATTAGCATGGAGCAATGACCATTTGATTTAGCTGTTAGTAGATCATTAGAGACTTTAGTGAGGGCAGCTTCAGTAGAATGTAAAGAGCAGAAACTGATTTGGAGAGGGTCGAGAGGAGAGATTTCTGAGAGATGGCGGATAAGATGGGAGTGGACCAGGGGTTTAGAGATGAAGGGAAGATTAGAAACAGGTCTATAGTTAGCGGCAGTTTTGGTCGAGGGATGTGGGGGTTTTTTTTTTTTTTTTTTTTTAGTAGTGGATGTATGATGGCATGCTTAAATGAGGAGTGAAAGATACCAGAGGTTAAATATCTCATTTGGGTGAGGGGTGGCAGCAGGGCATAGGGCTCGAGTAGATGTGACGGAAATGGGTCACTGGTGCAAGTGGTTGGGCGAGAAGATGCAAGGAGCCTGCTTCTGTGACTGGCTCAAAATCGGAATCGGAGAGTGAGCTAGATGCAGTGGGGGAGGGAGGACAGTGCATGGTATGAGGTGGTGATTTCCTGTCAGATCTGGTCAATTTTTTTTCTTTGAAGTTATTGGCCAGATCGTCAGCTCGAAGCTCCGTGGTTGGGGCCTGTACTCTTGGATTGAGTAGAGAATGAAAAGTGTCAGACGTTTAGGATTATTGGACAGTGAAGTGATGAGGGTGTTGAAATAGGCTTGGTTGGAGAGGTGAAGGGCAGTGTTGTATGTTCAAAGCATAAACTTACAATGGATGAAATCTTCAGGTTGGTTTTTCTCCAGACATTCAGCACACCTGGAGCACCGCTGCAGGAAACGTGTTTGCAGGGTGTGCCAGGGTTGTCGCCACCTGTGTTGTGGTGGTCTATGTATAGGAGGAGCAAATTCATCCAGGACACTTTGAAGTGTTTCATTGTAATGCTTCAATGCAGAATCAGGACATGAAAGGGAGGAGATGGGGGGCCAATGAAGACTAAGTTCTTAAGTTTCTGGGTGTTAATGGCCTGTATGTTTCTATAAATATGGACAGTGGGGGTGACCTGAGCAGCCTGGCAGTTCTTGATAAAGAAGGTTGTGGTCAGAGCGGGAGAGGGGGGTTTGCAAAATCATCCACTGCACAAAGCCAAGAGAAGACCAAGTCGAGTGAGTTTCTGTCTTCATGCATTGGAGAATTAGTAAGCTGCGAAAGGCCAAATGAGGAGGCTAGAGATAAAAGGTGAGTAGCAGATGGGGAGAGTGGAAGAGCAATGGGGATGTTGAAATCACCCATGAGGGTAGGGATGTCACAGGAGAGAAAATGTGGAAGCCAAGTGGCAAAATGATACCAGGAACTGATGGGAGGGGCCAGGAGGACGATATACCACCACCACTCGCATGGAGAAGAGGGTGTAGAGTCTGACAGCATGGACCTCAAAAGAAGGAAAGACAAGTGAGGGTACTTGAGGATAACCTGAAAGGTACATTTTGATAGGAGCAGACCAACACCTCCACCTGCTCTATTGTCTGATCTTGGGGTATAAAAGAAGTTTAGTCCCCCGTATGAAAGAGCAGCAGCGGTAGTGTCTGACTGCTGGATCCAGGTTTCAGTAAGAGCCAGGAGGTTAAGAGCATTAGAAAGGGAAAGTCATGAGTGAAGGAGAGTTTGTTACACACTGAGCGAGAATTCCAAAGTGCACAACTAGGAGACAGATGTCATGCAGGGAATATTAATATTAGAGGGGTTTCTGAGTGTAGCAGTTGGGGGGTGGGGGGGCGTTTGGACTTTGCTCCCAACCCTGGTCCCCCATGTTATACAATGTCTCCTGCGACTAGGAGGAGGATGGAAAGAGTGAGGAGTGGTTAAGTGATTAGTGAGAGCATCTCTGATGTTGAATGGTGGGACTGAATGGATCTGTGCTGTGTAGCAATGTGAAAAGAGCGTGAGTGCTATACATGGAGGTAAGGAGTGAGGGGCCAATATGGACGGAGTGTAGAGCGTTTGTGTAAATGCAGCGGCCAGGATATAAATTGGACAAATGCATATGGTAAATATTTGAGGTTGCCCAAATGTACAGGGAAGAGATTTATTGGTTTGTCTTACCTGTCTCCTGCCCTGTCTAACTGCCATGTTATAACTGCCAGTGTACTTTGATGTACTTTGATTAAATGTACATAAATGCTACCCCTGCATAAATGCCTTCCCCAGGCTAGCTCTGAATTTATAGAAGGCCACTTCTAAGATCTTCACTTTTTTTTTTTCTCTCCTGACTCGTTAGCAATCAAACTAAGTTAGGACAGCAGGACACAAATGTATTTAGCAGATAAACAAGTGTCCAGGCCTACATGGATGATAAACCACTTTGAAAAGTTACTTGACCTCAATAGCATAAGGGGACAAGCAGGGTAAGTTGAAATAACTATATACCATTATATATGCTGCAAAGATGAATGAATAGAGGTTGGACACATGGAAGGGTAGTCAGCCTTGGTTGGACACAGGGAAGGGTAGTCATTCTTGGATTTGAGGCTAGTTGGTATCCTGTTGGCCACATCCTTGATTTTTGCTCCTTGGAGGCAGCTTACTTCTCTTGCAGTTATGTCTGGCCTGCAGATAGTTGGCTCCGTGCCTCTTAGTAGTGAGTTGCCCATAACTACCACTCTTTTCTTTCCAGACACACTGCTTGTTGCTCGTGAGTGTTTTTGAGTCATTTGTTTCCGCTTTTGTAGAGTAACATCTTTTGATAGTGTCTTCTCTTGTACAGTAGATACAATATCATCCTGAGCTGTGCCATTTTCGTTCTCCAGCATGAGGGCTTCACATTGGCTGCTAAGCTGTGTGAGTGGTGATGACCACTTGATTCGTTTGCTTCTTTTCGTCACATGGCTCCACTTTTCAGCCTCTGTATGTGCTCTGAAGCTTTTCTCACTTTCTGTATCCTGAATGGTTGCTTCTGCTTCATCCAAGAAGTCCTCATGTTCTTTAATTACCTTCAATGTTGCTATTTTCTTCCAGTCTCTACACCTTTTCCTCTAAGAGGGCAACAAGTCTGCACTTCTGACAAGTAAAGTTGAGTTTTTGGGCCAGAAGAGCCGTATACATGTAGCATGTGTTGCGGGTGACCATGTGGATTTTCTTTTCCATATTGCTATGTGGTTTAGGTTAAGAAAATAAATTGGCATCCATGCAGAAATATTGATCATTTAATGGACACAGAATGGTCCGATTTTGGCAAGACAAGTTTTGTCGCCTGGTCATATAATGCACCCAATCCTAGTTTACATCCTCACCTGTGCTCAATTAATTGGTTAATTAGTGGGTGTATAAAAAGAAACCCAGCACCCCCAGACCTTCACTTGAGCATTGTAGCATGCAACCTCCACCAGGGGGTGCTGTGGGGCGAAGGTTGCACTAACAGCAGAGCACCACAATGCCGCAGCACAGGCACCACTAAGTGGCAGAAGAGAAGCCAGACAAACTGAGTCAGGAGCCAACAGGAAACCAAGTACCAGAGATCATGGTAAGAAACAAGCCAGAGATGGAAGACAAACAGGTCAGAGGGCAAGCCATGTCAAATACTAAGGGATCACAAAACAGAGCAAGCACTAAGACTAGAGTAATCACAGGGAAGAGTGGTAACAGGTTCTAGGAAAACGGGCAGAGGACAAATCTTGGTATAACTGGGTCAGACGTTTAAACCGTAGGCAGGAACTATAACTGGCACTGTCTGCAGGCAGCAGCGGACTGAAATGGCTAAACAGATCCCAAAATGAGGAAGGCAAAGTTAACCCCCACAGGACCAGACTGGGGTTAAGATTACCAGAAACAAACCCCAATCTGGATCGTGACAAATTCAATAGTTCATACATATGGTCTTGAGGCATGATGTGGTCCATGCTGGAGATTCTCAAGGTATGAGAGATCTGTCTTAACAGGAATTGGGTCAGCTTATACACTATTTTGACCCATAGACTTTGGTTTCTACTTTTCCTGTCTCCTAGCCACATATGGTGATTTGCTGCTATTTGTAGTCTCAGCCAATATGCATATTCCATAAGTTACTAGTGTTCTAATATGGTAATTTGTACATTACCTTAATTTGAAACCACCTACTATCTCAAAGTGGACACTTGACAGTTCTTTGTCACTACTATAGGGCTTTTGTCAGAACAGATGTATCTACCAAAATCCTCAGAATAACTCGGTCACCCACTAACAGTCTGTTTGCTGGTTAGACTCTGCATACTTTAAATAAGCTATATTAATTATTGAAATACTAATTTAAGGCTGTGTGCACACATTACGGTTTTTATGCGTTTTTCTTTATCTGCAAAAATGCATACAAAAAGCAACCCATTGCATTCAATGGCATTCTGCACATGCTGTGCTAATGCTGCATATCTTTCTGTGGTGAAATTGCATCATTTAAAAAAAAAAAAATCATGATATTCTCACCTTCTGGCATCCCCAAGCCTCAGTGATGCCTTGTGACAATCTGACCTAGAAGGTGTAGATGGAGAAGAGTAGGGGTCCTTGAACTGAGCCTTGAACACCTACAGACAGGGGGCGAGGTGAGGAGGTGGTGTGGGAGACATTGAATGTTGGGTCTGTTGGATATGATGAGATCCAGGATAGGAACAAGCCTGTGATGCCCAGAGATGAATCTGGAGCAGGAGGGAATGGTCCACAGTGTTGAAGGCTGAAGACAGGTCCAGGAGAAGGACAGTAGCATTGCTTGCTCTTGGTGGTTAGTAGGTGGTTGGTGACTTCAGTTAAGGCAGTTTCAGTTGAGTGATGCAGTTGGAAGCCTGGTTGACGGCTTACAAAAAGGAGCAGGAGGAGAGGTGGGAGGACAGTTCAAGATGAACATGCTGTTCCAGTAGTTTTGAGGCATAAGGGAGAAGAGATATCGGGCGACGGCTAGACACATGATGGGTCAAGGGGGTCTTTTTGAGGATGGGTGTGACAGGCATGTTTGAAGGATGAGGGGAAGACACTATTTGTAAGTGAGAGGTTGAGGAGGTGTGTTAGATTAGGGATGAAGACTGTGGTGAGGTTAGGGATGAGGTGGGACGGGAGCAGGTCAAGTGTGCAAGTGGTAAGGTGTGATCTTGAAAGGAGGGTGGAGACCTGATCTTCCATCATACTGGAGAAGTTGGTTTTTAAGGAACAGGGCTGAGCAGCTAAGAGGGGCATTGGGGGCTGTGGGCCAAAACTTTCTCTGATCGTATCAATCTTCTGTTTTAAAGATGGAAGCAGTCTTCAACAGTAATGAGATGAGAGGGCGGAGGTGCTGGGGGACGTTGTAGAGAATTGCTAATGTTGATGAGCTGTTTAGGGTTGTGAGACAGGGAGGAGATGAGAAGTAAGTTTGCTTTGCGGCAGTGAGCGTGGACTTGAAGCTTGTGAGGGACTGCTTGTATGCGGTTAAATGCTTGGCAGAAAGGAATTTCTTCCATCTCTGCTCAGCAACCCTGGAAGCCGGTCTCTGTTCTTTGGTCAGGCTGATCAGCCAGGGCTGCCTGTTGATTGTACTAGTTTTGCTTGGTGTGGGGGGGGGGGGGTGGCCGAATCAAGTGCTGCTGTTGTGGTGGTATAAAAGGTGGCAGCAGCACATGTCATGAAGTGAAGCTATAGCTGTAAGAGGGTGGAGTGTCTGAGGCATTGTAAATTGAGGTGTTAGAGATTTCTGTGAGGTGAGAGTTTGTGGTGTGGGGGTTGCGCACTAGTAGAGAGGGAAGGTTGTCAGACAGGGGGGAGGGCTGAGTTGGTGAGACTAGTAAGGGAGCAGAGGCGGCTGAACGTGAGGTCCAGCATGTGACCAGCTTTGTGAGAGGCCATGGAGGACCACTGAGTGAGGCCAAAGGAGGCAGTGAGCGATAGAACTTTGGAGGCAGCTGGGGTGGAAGCATTGATGGGGATGTTGAGGTCACCCATGATAGATGGGATGTCGGCAGAAAGGAAATGAAGCGGCCAGGTGGTGAAGTGATCGAGAAAGGTGGAGAGGCTAGTTCTGGGGGGTGGTAGATGACAACCAGCTGGAGGTTGGAAGGGGGGTGGATGTGGAGTGGACCTCAAACTAAGGAGTAGCAGCAGAGGGTGGTAGAAGAATTGGGGTAAAGGAGCAGGTATTGGAGAGGTGCAAGAAAACTCCTCTACCACATTTGTTGCCGGGGCGAGGGGTATGAGAAAAATGTAATCTGCCATAAGAGTGCATCTTGAGGGGGTGAGCAAGGTTTCAGTGATGCCAAGGAAGGAGAGTTTGTTGGTGATGAAGAGGTCATGGATAAACGACAGTTTATTACAAACCGTGCATTCCATAGTGCCCCAGGTAGTGGGGCTGGAGGAATGGGTATGAGGTTATCATAGCAAAAACATGTAGAGAATCGTTACCGGGTATTAATGAGTGTGGGAATGTGAGTAGGGCCAAGATTTTGATACATCGCCAGCAATGAGGAGTAGCAGACAGTGTTAGAAGGTGCAAGATTCACATATGGGAAGAGCATACTGCCCAATGTAAATGAACATCAGAAAGAATTAGATTAAAAAAATCCTTTTATTAAACATCACACAACTACAAAATCATAGTAATAGTAAATGAAGTAATCAGTGTTTGGGAAACAGATTCCCCAGAACAAACTCAAAGCCTAGGCGCAAAGTGCACCATGAGGGAAATTCCCAAAAAGGAGGGCAGTGGAATGCCCATGTCATATCGTCACCCCCATGCATACAGAGTAAAGGGACTACTAGTGAGACAGCACTGTGGCTAGTATGCATGGAGACGCCCACCTATGGGGCTATACCTTATCTGAATAAAGTGACAGTGCAAATCAAAGTGCCATATTGTGCTTACCCATATGGGTGAATGTTTAAGTTCCAGGAACGTGCCCCGACACACATTTTGCCTATCTGGCTTCCTCGGGGGGGGGGGCAGTGTTAGAAGGTGGGAGCAGGATAGGACATGATGTAGCCGTGTGTCTGGAGAAAGAGGATTGTATGTTGAGGAACAGTTCTGAGGAGAAGGTGAGGTGGCAGGGGAGGATGGAGGGGGGAAATGACTAGTTCCTTACAAGTTGGGGGGGATTACAGGAGATGGAGCAAAATAGAAAAGTGTGGCGGTGAAAAACCAAAACAATGTAGTGATCTATTTCGTTATCTTTCAATCAAATTCCAGTTAAATTCTAGTCAAATTCAGAGAAGTGCAATTAGAAATCTGCAACTTGAAATAAGCCTGGGCAGACACATGGTCTTGAATATATCTGCAACTGAGGGATTAGCTGTGAGGGCATGTGTGGCCAGACCACATGTACAGAGTTAACCAAAGGGGGAGGGACAGCCCACTCGGATATGCGTAGAAGACAGAAGAGGAATTATGTACATTATGCATACAAAAAGCTGGGGGCATTCAATGCATACCAGGGATAGTAAATGCAATTTAGAAAAGTCAGGAGCTGGGGACATTCAATGCATACCTGTGGGAAGAGGGAAAAACAGCTTGATTAGATAGTACAGATGATGATATTTTAGGAGTGATGTGTGGCCAGATGCTTTCTAGAATTCTAGTCTAATTCAGAGTAGTGCATTTAGAAATCTGTAATTTGAAATATGGAATTTGGAGTAAGTCTAGACAGATGCATGATCCTGAATATATCTGCATAAACACTCCATTTTGTAATGGGAGTTTAGATTGGAATTGATTTTGAAAAGGAGTAGATGGTTGAAATGGTGGGTGTGTGCATACACTACTGCTGACTAGTGTTGAGCATTCCGATACCGCAAGTATCGGAATTCCGATACCGACATCCGATATTTTTTTTCAATATCGGGCATCGGAATCGGAAGTTCAAAGTTGATTGACAGCCGAAATGACGTCATCATGATGCGCGGTGTGTGCGCATCATGATGCGCCGTCAATTCGGGCCTGCCGGGGGGCTGTGTCGACTGCCGGGGGTCTGTACCGGCCTGCTGGGGGGCTGTGCTGGCCTGCTGGGGGGCTGTGCTGATGTCCGGGGGTCTGTGCAGGCATCGTCCGATGGGACTACAAGTCCCATCTGGCGATGCCTGCTACCATGACAGTGATTGACACACTAGCCAATGATGGGGCAGTAGTAGTCCCATCATCCGGCTAATGTGTTAAATGTTAAAAAAAAACTGCATGCTGCATGCATGCTGCATGCTTGCTACATATATACTGCATGCTTGCTACATATATACTGCATGCTACATATATACTGCATGCATGCTACATATATACTGCATGCATGCTACATATATACTGCATGCATGCTACATATATACTGCATGCATGCTACATATATACTGCATGCATGCTACATATATACTGCATGCATGCTACATATATACTGCATGCATGCTACATATATACTGCATGCATGCTACATATATACTGCATGCATGCTACATATATACTGCATGCTTGCTACATATATACTGCATGCTACATATATACTGCATGCTACATATATACTGCATGCATGCATGCTACATATATACTGCATGCTACATATATACTGCATGCATGCTACATATATACTGCATGCATGCTACATATACTGCATGCATGCTACATATATACTGCATGCATGCTACATATATACTGCATGCATGCTACATATATACTGCATGCATGCTACATATATACTGCATGCATGCTACATATATACTGCATGCATGCTACATATATACTGCATGCATGCTACATATATACTGCATGCATGCTACATATATACTGCATGCATGCTACATATATACTGCATGCATGCTACATATATACTGCATGCATGCTACATATATACTGCATGCATGCTACATATATACTGCATGCATGCTACATATATACTGCATGCATGCTACATACAATACATTCATGCAATACATAGACATACAGTACATGTAACATACTTACCAATACTTGTCACATTGTTCCCCGAAGCCATTGTCTTTTACGGAATAAATATTAACATAACAAACAACAAAAATACTCACCCATGATCCGAAGCAGTCCACGAGTGTCCCACGACGATCTTGGGTAGAGAACTGCAGCATCAGCTGATGCTGCCGCTCTCTACGGGCTGCAGGAATCCAATGACGGAAGGTAGGTATCCTTCCGCACTGTATTCCTCCGCCACTTAAAAAAAAAAGTCCCTAGTCTCACTTTATGGCAAAAGCTGCGTGGGAACTTTCTCTCACAGCAATGTCAAAAGTGAGACTAGGGACTATTTTTTTTTTTGTGGCGGAGGAATACAGTGAGGAAGGATACTTTCCTTCCATCATTGGATTTCTGCAGCCCGTAGAGAGCGGCAGCATCAGCTGATGCTGCAGTTCTCTACCCAAGATCGTCGTGGGACACACTCGTGGACTGCTTCGGATCATGGGTGAGTATGTTACTCTGTTATATGTACTGTATGTCTATGTATGTATTGTATGTAGTGTTTTTTTTTTTTTAACATTTAACACATTAGCTGGATGATGGGACTACTACTGTCCCATCATTGACTAATGTGTCAATCACTGTCATGGTAGCAGGCATCGCCAGATGGGACTTGTAGTCCCATCGGACGATGCCTGCACAGATCCCCGGACATCAGCACAGCCCCCCGGCAGGCCGGCACAGCCCCCCGGGCAGGCCGGCAGAGACCCCCGGAAGGTCCGTAGAGACCCCCGAGAGGCTGTACAAGGGCAGGAAAGGGTTTTTCCAATTCCGATACCGAAGTCTCATAGACTTGAATGGGACTTCCGGTATCGGCATCGGCGATACCGATACTTTTTTTTTTTAAAGATCGGCCGATCCATTCCGATCCGATATTTTGAAGTATTGGACGGTATCGCTCAACTCTACTGCTGACCATAAATCTACATCTTTAGATATTTTTTGTTAAAAACGCAACATTGGTAAAGTGTAAAGTCCAGAAAACTTAGGCGATGGTTTTTGTACAGAAAAATCAAAAATCTTTCAACCATCTCACATTATCGGTTTGACCTCTGTGTATAACATTAGTTGGACCATTTGAATAACTTCCCAAAAATCTTTGTCAATATTAACAGATTCCAAAGGTAAATCTAACATTGTGTTGCATTTTCATAGTAAAGAAAAGGTCTGCTTGTGGTGTAACCCTTTACTTCTAAAGTTATAGTATTTTGTTACTTTAAAAATAACAGCTACTGATTATCTGGAAGTTCCATGCTTTTACCCAATATTCATCTCCTTCTGTAATGGTAAGTAATGAAGAATCCAAAATGTTCCCAAAATTGTGTCCTTCACCAAACATCTATTTTGGGTGTTACAACTTTCCCATTTGTGATCAAATCATTTGCAATGTCACCTGACCACACAGCTTTCTCTTCACCGCTTATCTCTATCTCTAGTTTCCAGTAAAACACATCTGTAGGATTGCATTCCCATGTACCTGTCTTATTATTGTGTATGTAATCTCCTTGTAACTGAGTGAACTTTGTCTTGGGTCCTGTGGTAGCATGTAATATTATGTCAGTGTTGTGAATGAAGTGTAGCTCAATACAGCAATTTACACCATAACCCATGCAAATGTTTCTGGTAATATCTACTGAATCATCTGGCATGCCTTCATCTATTGGGTATTATAGACTAGATCCTCTTGGATTCTGTGAATGTAGAGTTTTTAGAAAGGTTAATGTACATCATGGAATAAATGCTAGTGAAGTGAAAAATCTTCTGTATAGATAAACTGAAATAGTATAGATTAACAGAATTGAGATTACCATCAATTAGCTTTTCCTGGAAAATGTCTTCTCCTGTTTGGTGTTGAATCCCATCCATCAAGAACAGGATGTTTCATATTTCAACTCTTATTGGAATCCATTTTTTCCTAAAATAAATGCAGTATCATTTTGCAATATACAACTTGCATTGTTCAACATGTACCCACACTTTATTGTCTGTGGGTGTTTTTAACCACATTAGATGCTTGTTGCACAAGAATCATAACTAGTGTTGAGCATTCCGATACCCAATATTTGCAGTATTGGCCGATATTAGCGGTATTGGAATTCCAATATTGAGTTCCGATACTTTTTGTATATCGAATACCGGAATAGGAAGTTCCCATAATGCTAGGAGCCAGTTTGATTTGATTCAGCCAATGAGGAATCCTAAGTGTGGGCACATCCTGTTAGGCATGTTAACTAATGGCATGGCTGTGACTGGCTGCGAGCAGACCACCCAGTTGCTCCTCCCCCAGACACATGCTGAACAGTGATCTTATCTATGGAAAGTGAAACTAGTGAGGGAGGAGGTAACTACCAGTTCTCAATTCAAAGCCAAACCCCCCCCCCCCCCTCCCCAGATGTTTATCTTAGAAGCAAGAGATGATATCTTGGAAACCGTGCAGACTGGCCACAGAAGGTAAATTACTTATTGTCAGCATTCTGCAGCCTAGATATGCACTGAGATTATGTGAAAAGCTCGACAACCTGTTCTGTTATGTAATTCCACCAAGTTGGAACACCTGCCAGGGCTGGTGGGGTACCGGGCCCGTTGGTTTCAATGGGAGATGTCACGGTAGCTGTGACCAGTTCCGTGGCCCTGGGCATCCATTGTAAAAAGGAAATGTTTAACATGTGGATGATTAAAGTTTGAGTGAATGATTCGTGACGCCACCTGTGGTGTTCGGCAATGAAGATGTTAAGCCGATGCTGCAGACAGATCCTCTGGGACAGATGGTGTGGTGCAGCTTTGATGTTGTGGCCCTTCACAGGTAGGGCTGTAGTCCCAGATATAGCAGTGCTGAGTGTTGGTGCAGGAATAACTGGAGGACACCAGGGCATGAAGTTCCAAAGCTTTACTCAGTCTGTTGTGCATACAGGTGCCTGCATCTGTGCCGTGTCCTCCAGGTCAGGGGCTCAGTCAACCTCCAAGCTAGATGAAGCACTCCGTCCCAACACTCCATCAACATGTGCCTATTCTGAACATCTCCCTCTATTGCTACACAACCCCTTTAACATAGTCAATATCTTTGTAACTCTGAACGTCTTAAAAAATCCTGCTATTCCATTTGATTGGGCTAAACCTCTATGCATTTAATGTCTCTTCCCCCCCCCCCCCCCCCCCCCCAATACATTCTACTTTCTTGGTGGTTTTCCTTCATGTAGAATTAACCTACAAGGAAAGAAGGGGGTTTATTTTAATTCCGATATTTCTGTCCCATTGACTTGCATTGGTTTCCAGAATCGGCGATGTCCGATACTTTTTGGGTATCGGTCCGGTCCAATCCGATATTTCCCGATATTGGAAGGTATCACTCAACACTAATCATAACTTGTCTCATGGTTTCAATGATCTCAAAGGGACCTTTCCAGTTCCTTTTCCAAGGTCCATTCTTCCTGACAGTTTTAATCCTCATTAGAGCCCCTTTCTTGAACTTACATTCATATGGCTTTGAAGTTTTCCTACAACTGCAAGCATTTGGGCCTTGCAACAGTATCGGTTTGAGGTGTGGACAAAAATGGTTCATGTGGAAAAATTGCATTTTTCTTCCTTTCACTAGTTCAAAAGGAGTAAACTGAGTTGTGGAAGAAGTCGTTCCTCACACAACAGTACAAAAGGTATGGCATCAACCCACATATCTCCTTTGTCCAATAACATCTTGGCAATTCTGGATTTTATTCTAATCATCCTTTCCACAATACCAGTGGACAGTAAGGTACTTGGAACTGTTGTACCCCTAGAATAGTACAAACTGCTTGCATGACTTTTCCTGTAAAGTGACTTCCTCAATAAGAGGTGATCATTCTTGGGATCCACCAAGTACAAAACACATGATTAAATGTTCTAGCTGTAGACAAAGCATCATCTTTCCTGACAGGTAAACTACAACCCATTTAGAAAAAACACCACCTACAACCAATGCATACCTGAGACCATTTTTACCTGATGGTAACAGACCAATGTAGTCCATTTGTAACATAGACCAATGTAGTCCATTTGTAACATAGACCATGGATCATCTGCAGGTGCAACTTGGAGTAATGGAGGTTTGTCCTTTTGGTCTTGGATTCATTTGAGCACAAATGAGACATGATGAACAAGACTTTTCAGTTCCATCTTTTTACAGTAACATTTCTGAGAATGCCTAACTTCTGTTGGCCTAAGTGACCCAAACTTTCATGATTATATCTTGTGAACTCAACCTGTAGATATTTTGGTACCACAGGATGCAACTCCCCGTTTAAGACATGACACAAAACCCAGTTTCAACAAAAAAAGGGAGGTTATGGATCCCCTTGGGAAGCAGTAAGAGATGTCGTTTTTTTTTTTTTTCTGCAAAAGGGATATGCGGGTCTTTTCTTGAACTGCTGAAACCTCAAAGTTCATGTTGAAGCACTTTTCTTGTCACAGTTGCCTCTTTGGCTAGCATATCTGCAGCTGTGTTTTCAACAGAATTCATATCTGATGCTATCTCAAATTTTTTACAGCATGTCACTGTCTACATGAGTCTTATTAAAAGAATCTACAAAGCCTCTTTTCTCAAACTGGCAAACCTGTCAGTGGGTGATGGTGATATAGCGCCGACATATTCCGCAGCACTTTACATTTTAGAGGGGGCCTGTACAGACAATATACACTACTGCATACCAATAGACACAGATGAAAACAGATACCAAGAGGAATGAAGGCCCTGCATCGTTCTGATGACCATGAACTACCATGTTTTTTGGATTATAAGACGCACATTTGTTCCCCCCAAAATTTTTGGGGAAAGTGGGGGTGTGGCTTATAATCCAAATGTGTGCTGTAGGGGGGGCAGCTCTGGAGTTGTCAGGGGGCTGGAGTGGTCAGTGTCCTGCTCATGTAATATTCATTGCACCCGCTGTCCATCACCTCGGTGCTGAAGCCCGTGCCGAGTTGGACAGGGGAGCAGCGCATATTACATGTGCCTGCACTTCACCCCCCCCCACTGCCCCATCACTATAGTCATTTTGATGATGGCTCCCAGCTCTCCCCTGGCTCTTCCTGTGTCTATGCCAATAGAACCTGCGGTCATGTGACTCCCATGCGGCTCCGCTCCGTACACCTCGCGGCTCCGCTCCGTACACCTCGCGGCTCCGCTCCGTACACCTCGCGGCTCCGCTCCGTACACCTCGCGGCTCCGCTCCGTACACCCTGTAAATCCTGATACATCCACACTGTAAATCCTGACCCCACACATACTTACCTCAACCAGCACCATGACAACAGCAAAGCAGAGTCTTGCAGACGGTAGAGGCAAGGCTGAGCGCACAGGACCTGTGATGAGGTCACAGGAGGGGCGGAGTCAGGGGTGACACGATCGGGGGTCTGGACAAAGGCTCCTGATCATGTGACCCTCTGACTCCTCCCCTCCTGTGACCTCATCACAGGTCCTGCGAACAGAGCGAGCAGGCCAGGCAAGCGAGTGCGACGCTGTGAGTGGCTGCGGGGGGAGGGGGTCTCATGCTAAGGCGAGGATGGGGTGCGAGGGGGGGGGCGTGGTGGCTTATCTCCCTGCAGTGCGGGAGGAACTTGGAAACTATCACCGCCGTGCCCGCAGAGGGCCGGCGGCAGGAGCAACAGTGGCCGCAGCAGCTGGCAAGCGGCCAGATGATTGGGCGCTGCCGCCCGCGGCCCACGTGACAGCGGCCCAGCGGGAAAATGCCCGGTTGGTTATATTGCCAATCCGGGCCTGGTTAGGGATGAGGTGGGTCAAGCGTGCAAGTGGTGAGGTGTGATCTTGAAAGGAGGGTGGAGACCTGATCTTCCATCATAGTGGAGAAGTTGGTTTTTGAGAAACAGGGCTGAGCAGCTAAGAGGGCCAATGGGGGCTGCGGGCCAAAACTTTCTGATCGTATCAATCTTCTGCTTAAAGAAGGCAGTCTTCAGCGGTAGTGAGGGAGAGGTGCTGGGGGATGAAGTAGAGAATTGATAGTGTTGAAGAGCTCCTTAGGGTCATGAGACAGGGAAGAGATGAGAAGTTTGCTTTGTGGCAGTGAGCATGGACTTGAAGCTTGTGAGGGACTGCTTGAATGCAGTTAAGTGCTTGGCAGACTGGGATTTCTTCCATCTCTGCCCAGCAACCCTGGAATCCCATCTCTGTTCTTTGGTCAGGCTGGTCAGCCAGGGCTGCCTGTTTGTACGAGTTTTGCTATGTTTGAGGGGGTAGCCGAATCAAGTGCTGCTGTTGTGGTGTTATAAAAGGTGGCAGCAGCATCTGTGCCATGAAGTGATGCTATGTCTGTAAGAGAATAAAAGTACCTTTGACAGGTGTCTGCATTTTAAATATCAAGAAATCAGCATAATTTAATAGCAGACAGAAAATAAATGGACGATAAGGACAATCGCAAACTACCTAAAGAGAAAACTGAGCAGAGCTCCAAAAAAGCGACTATAAGTCCAGAGTAAAGTCAAATAAGTTTTTATTTTAATTAAGACACATCCAGATACAAATGGGGGGGGAGTGGGCAATAAAGTGCAAAACCGCATGGATAAAAAAGGATTGCTGTACAACCAGAACCTATGCAGTAACAAGACATGCATAAAGTTACTAAATTATCACAAAGTGCATATAATGCATGGCAATTAGGAATAGACCGCCAAACAGTATATATGTAGATATATATCTCTTTATACCAGCTCCATCCATCAAGTAAACAGCTAGATACACAGATCATTATCAGGTAGCAGGTGACCATTCACCATGGTTAGACAGGTATATGATGCCTAAGAAGCATAGTAATAAGAGGAAGCATAAATTACCTAATGAAATGGCGGGCAGAGGCTCCAGCAGTCAGCAATCCACCCCAACGATCGTTTCGGAGGGTTACTCCTTCACGCCCCCTGATGGAGTAACCCTCAAACGATCGTTGGGGTGGATTGCTGACTGCTGGAGCCTCTGTCCGCCATTTCATTAGGTAATTTATGCTTCCTCTTATTACTATACTTCTTAGGCATCATATATCTGTCTAACCATGGTGAATGGTCACCTGCTACCTGATAATGATCTGTGTATCTAGCTGTTTACTTGATGGATGGAGCTGGTATAAAGAGATGTATATCTACATATATACTGTTTGGCGGTCTATTCCTAATTGCCATACATTGCCATGCATTATATGCACTTTGTGATAATTTAGTAACTTTATTTATGTCTTGTTACTGCATAGGTTCTGGTTGTACAGCAATCCTTTTTTATCCATGCGGTGTGCGGTTTCGCACTTTATTGCCCACTCCCCCCCCCCCCCCCCCCCCATTTGTATCTGGATGTGTCTTAATTAAAATAAAACTTTTTGATTTTACTCTGGACTTATAGTTGCTCTTTTGGAGCTCTGCTCAGTTTTCTCTTTATGTCTGTAAGAGGGCGGAAGGTCTCGGAGGCATTAAATTGAGGTGTTTGAGATTTCTGTGAGGGTGAGTGAGCTTGTGGAGTGGGGGTTGTGCACGAGTAGAGGAAAGAGTCAGTAAGTTGTGGTCGGACAGGAGGAGGGTTGAGTTAGTGAGATTAGTAAGGGAGTAGATACGGGTGAAGATAAAGTTGAAGCATGTGATCATCTTTGTGATTGGCTGTGGAGGACCATTGAGTGAGGCCAAAGGAGGCAGTGAGTGATAAAACTTTGGAGACAGATGGGGAGGAAGCAATGATGGGGATGTCGGCAGAAAAAATGAAGCAGCCAGGTGGTGAAGTGATCGAGGAAAGGTGGAGGTGGCTAGTTCTGGGAGCAGTAGATGACAGCCAGCTGGAGGTTGGAAGGGGGTAGATGGAGTTTACCTCCAACGAGCAAAGAGTAGCAGAGGATGGTAAAGGAGCAGGTATTGGGGAGGAGCAAGGCAACTCCTACACCACATTTGTTGCTGGGGTGTGAAAAAGATGCAATCTGCCATAAGAGTGCAGCTGGAGAGGCACTGTCAGAGGGGGTGAGACAGGTTTCAGTGATACTAAGGAAGGAGAGTTTGTTGGTGTTGAAGAGGTCATCCATAAATGACAGTATATTGCAGAATGATTGTGCATTCAATAGTGCTTCAGGGAAGGGGACCAGTGTAGTGGGGGCTGGATGAATGGGTGTGAGGTGATAATCATTGCAAAAATGTGTAGAGAATCGGGAAAGGGAGTTAGAAATTTGTGGGAATGTGGTGAGGAGGGCCAGGGTTTGGGGATACATCGCCAGCAATGAGGAGTAGCAGACAGTGTTAGGTGGGAGCAGGACAGGACCTGATGTAGCTCTGTGTCTGGAGAGAGGGTTGTATGTGAAGGAACAGTTGTGAGGAGAAGGTGAGGTGGCTGAGAAGGATGGAGTGGGGAATTGACTAGTTCCTTACTAGGTGGAGGGATTATAGTAGAAGGCAAAACAGAAGTATGAGGGTGAAACTGAAAAGCTGAAATATTGTAATGGTTATCTATTCCGTTAACTTACAGTCAAATTCCAGTCCAATTCTAGTCTAATTCAGAGTAGTTCAATTAGAAATCTGCAATTTGAAATGCAGAATTTGAAATAAGTCTGGGCAGATACATGGTCCTGAATATATCTGCATAAACACTCCATCTTGTAATGGAGTGTTTAGATTGGAATTGATTTTGAAAAGGAGTAGATGGTTGAAATCTTGTGTACATACATTATCTACTGCTGACCATATATCTACATTTACATCTTTACATTGTAGTTATTTTTCGTTAAAATGCAACATTGGTTAAGTCCAAAATCCTTAGGAGATGGATTATCTACAGAAAAAATAAAATTCTGATTCAACCATCTCACATTACCGGTTTGACCTCTGTGCATAACATTTGTTGGACCATTTGAAAAACTTCCCAAAATCTATCTTTGGTCCATATTAACAGATTCTGAAGGTAAATCTAACATTGTGTTGCTTTTTAATAGTCAAGAAAATGTCTCATGTATTGCTTGTGGTGTAATCCTTCTGGAGTCATAGTATTTTACTGTAAAAACTACAGCTTCTGGTTATCTGGAAGTTCCCTGATTTTACCCAATCTTCATCTCCTTCTGTAATGAAGAATCCAAAACTTTCCCAAAATTGTCCTTAACCAAATCTGTTTTGGGTGTTCCTACATTCCCATTTGTGATCACATCATTTGTAATATCACCTGACCACACAGCTTTCTCCATCTCTTATCTCTATATTGCAGTAAAACACATCTGTAGGACTCCAGTCCCATGTGCCTGTCTTATTGTGTATGTAATCTCTTGTAACTGTGATCTTAGTCTTGAGTTCTGTGGTAGCTCAAAACAGCAATTTACACCCTAACCCATGCAAAAGTTTCCTGTAATATCTACTCAATCGTCCGGTATGTTTTCATCTATTAGGCATTTTAGACTAGATCCTCTTGGACTTTGTGAATGTAGAGTTTTTGGCAAGGTTCATTCACTTCACTAGTATTTATTCCATGATGTAAAAGATCTTCTGCATAGATCAGTTGAAATAGTATAGAGTAACATATGTAATTCCCATCAAATAGCTTTTCCTGGGAAATGTCTTCTGCAGGATTGGTGTTGAATCCCATCTATCAAGGACAGGATGTTTAATATTCCAGCTCTTATTGGAATCCATTTCTTCCTAAAATAAATGCAGTATCATTCTGCAATATACAACTTGCATTGATCAACATGTACCCACACTTTATTGTCTTTGGGTAATTTTAACCACATTAGATGCTTGCTGCACAATGTCCCATGGTTTCAATGATCTCAAAGGGACCTTCCCAGTTACTTTCTGAAGGTCCATTCTTCCTGACAGTTTTAATCCTCACTAGAGCCCCTTTCTTGAATTTAGATTCATATGGTGTCTGTTCTCTGCGTTCTTGATGCAGCATGTGGAAGTATGGCTTTCAAGTTTTCCTGCAACAATTGCAACCATTTGGGCCTTGCAACAGCATCTGTTTGAGGTGTGGACAAAAATGGTTCATGTGGGAAAAATTGCATTTTTCTTCCTGCCATTAGTTTGAAAGGAGGAAATTGAGTTGTGGAAGAAGTCGTTCCTCACACTCAACAGTACAAAAGGTCCGGCATCAACCCAAGTATCTCCTTTGTCCAATATCATGTTGGCAATTCTAGATCTTATTGTTATATTCATCCTTTCCACAATACTAGCAGACTGTGGATGGTAAGGTGCATGGAACTGTTGTACCCCTAGAATAGTACAAAACTGCTTGCATGACTTTTCCTATAATGTGACTTCCTCTAAGAGGTGATCATTCTTGGGATCCACCAAGTACAAAAGACATGATTAAATAATGCTCTAGCTGTAGACAAAGCATCTTTCCTGACAGGTAAACTACAACCCATTTAGAAAAAAACATTTACTACAACCAATGCATACCTGAGACCACTTTTACCTGATGGTAACAGACCAATGTAGTCAATTTGTAACATAGACAATGGACCATCTGCAGGTGCAATTTGGAGTAGTTGAGGTTTGTCCTTTTGGTCTTGGATTCATTTGAGCACAAATGAGACATGATTGAACAATACTTTATATAGTCTCCATCTTTTTCAGTTAAATTTCTGAGAATGCCTAACCTTTTCTGTTGGCCTAAATGACCCAAACTTTCATAATTATATCTTGTGAACTCAACCTGTAGATGTTTTGGTACCACAGGATGGAACTCCCCATTTAAGTCATGACTAGTGTTGAGCATTCCGATACCGCAAGTATCGGAATTCCGATACCGACATCCGATATTTTTTCAATATCGGGCATTGGAATCGGAAGTTCAAAGTTGATTGACAGCCGAAATGACATAATGATGCGCCGTCATTTCGGGCCTGCCGGGGGGGCTGTGTGGACTGCTCGGGGTCTGTACCGGCCTGCCGGGGGGCTGTGCTGATGTCCGGGGGTCTGTGCAGGCATCGTCCGATGAGACTACAAGTCTCATCTGGCGATGCCTGCTACCATGACAGTGATTGACACATTAGCCAATGATGGGACAGTAGTAGTCCCATCATCCGGCTAATGTGTTAAATGTTAAAAAAAAAAAAAAAAAAAAAAAAATGCTACATATATACTACATGCATGCCACATATATACTACATGCATGCTACATGCATGCCACATATATACTACATGCATGCTACATATATACTACATGCATGCTACATATATACTACATGCATGCTACATATATACTACATGCATGCTACATATATACTACATGCATGCTACATACATACTACATGCATGCTACATACATACTACATGCATGCTACATACATACTGCATGCTACATGCATTACATTCATACAATACATACATAGACATAGAGTAACATACTTACCAATACTTGTCACATTGTTCCCCGAAGCCATTGTCTTTTACGGAATAAATATTAACATAACAAACCACAAATACTCACCCATGATCCGAAGCAGTCCACGAGTGTGTCCCACGACGATCTTGGGTAGAGAACTGCAGCATCAGCTGATGCTGCCGCTCTCTACGGGCTGCAGGAATCCAATGATGGAAGGTAGGTATCCTTCCGCACTGTATTCCTCCGCCACTTAAAAAAAAGTCCCTAGTCTCACTTTATGGCAAAAGCTGCGTGGGAACGTTCTCACACAGCAATGTCAAAAGTGAGACTAGGGACTATTTTTTTTTTTTTTAAGTGGCGGAGGAATACAGTGCGGAAGGATACCTACCTTCCATCATTGGATTCCTGCAGCCCGTAGAGAGTGGCAGCATCAGCTGATGCTGCAGTTCTCTACCCAAGATCGTCGTGGGACACACTCGTGGACTGCTTCGGATCATGGGTGAGTATTTTTGTGGCTTGTTATGTTAATATTTATTCCGTAAAAGACAATGGCTTCGGGGAACAATGTGACAAGTATTGGTAAGTATGTTACTCTGTTATATGTACTGTATGTATTGTATGAATGTATTGCATGTAGCATATATGTGGTATGTATGTAGCATGTAGTATGTAGTAGTTTTTTTTTAACATTTAACACATTAGCCGGATGATGGGACTACTACTGTCCCATCATTGGCTAATGTGTCAATCACTGTCATGGTAGCAGGCATCGCCAGATGGGACTTGTAGTCCCATCGGACGATGCCTGCACAGATCCCCGGACATCAGCACAGCCCCCCGGCAGGCCGGTACAGACTCCCACAGGGTGCACAGCCCCCCGGCAGGCCGGTACAGACCCCCACAGGGTGCACAGACCCCGGGCAGTCCGCACAGCCCCCCGGCAGGCCGGCACAGACCCCGGGCAGTCCGCACAGCCCACTGGCAGGCCGGCAGAGACCCCCGGAAGGCCCGTACAGACCCCCGAGAGGCTGTACAAGGGCAGGAAAGGGTTTTTCCAATTCCGATACCGGAAGTCTCATAGACTTGAATGGGACTTCCGGTATCGGCATCGGCGATACCGATACTTTTTTTTAAAGATCGGCCGATCCATTCCGATCCGATATTTTGAAGTATCGGACGGTATCGCTCAACTCTAGTCATGACACAAAATCCCATTTAAACAAACAAAATGGAGGTTATGGATCCACTTGGGAAGCAACAAGAGATGTCGTTTTCTTCTGCAAAAGCGATGTCTGTTCTTGAACTGCTGAAACCTCGAGAGGTTAGTGTTCAAACACTTTTCTTGTCACGTCCGCCTCTTTGGCTAGAATATCTGCAGTTGCTTTTCCAACAGATAATTCATCATATTTCTTAAGGGCAGCAACTTTGAAAATGGCAGAATCATACTATCTCAAATTGTTTGCAGCGTATCACTGTCTGCAAGAGTCTTACTAAAAATCTACAAAAGCCTCTTTTTCCCAAACCAGCAAATCTGTCAGTGGGTGATGGTGATATAGCGCCGACATATTCCACAGCACTTTACAGTTGCAGGGACTTGTACAGATAATGGACATTACAATATAACAATAGACGCATAGATCAAAACAGATACCAAGAGGAATGAAGGCCCTGCATCATTCTGATGATGAACTATGTATTGGTTGCTTCACATTATCTGACCTTGTATCTAGTACAGATTTGCTCACAATTAGGAGCCATCTATTATGAATGATCTTGGTGCCAGACTACTTTCACCCAGAATGGATCAGCTGAAGAGACCACCATAGATCAACATCTTCTATAATAACATTATCAGAGAAACGTCATTTCCTGCCATTGGCCTCACATCAGCTCCTCAGTGCTGCTCCTATGTGGTCACTGGTTATTGTGAGGCTCATTAGTATAATCCAACATTTCCCCTCACCTCAGGTGTCTCCTTCTCCCTGGAAGCCAAAAATATACTTCTGCATTAGGCTGTTCACCCCTATTCTGAGGCTGGACAAAACCTTATCCCAGGAGTATGCCAGTGTTGATTCAGTAAATTTGTGTCAATTGATTTTGTTATACATTCTAATAAACACTTTTTTTAACCCCTTAACGACCAATGACGCCACATAGGCGTCATGAAACCTGGTTCAAATCTGACCAGTGACGCCTATGTGGCGTTATGACTTTAAGGCCCCCCTGCGGGTCGGGCGACCTAGGTCACTGAAAGGTCACCCGACCCGCAGATACAGGGGGCTTTGTAATTCACCACAGGGGGCGTGGCTTCGCCCCCACGTGGCAACAAATCGCTCTGATTGGCCGTTTCACTTTTAACAGCCAATCAGAGCGATGGTAATATTTCATCAATGAAAATTGATGAAATATTACAATCCAGCCATGTCCGACGCTGCTGTAGCATCGGACATGGCTGGAGACACCGATTCCACCCCCCCCCGCAACTGAATGACAGCGGCGAGCTGCCGCCGCCGCTGTCATGATCTGCCCCCTCCCATTCCCTCTGCTCCCCGGTACCTCCTGTGTCCCTCGGGTCCGGATGATGGGCGCCGCCATCTTAGAAAATGGCGGGCGCATGCGCAGTGCGCCCGCCCGGATCTGCCAGCTGCAGATTCCATTCTTTCATTTTGATCACTCTCACAGTGATCAAAATGAAAGGAAAAGTAAATAAATCCCCCAATTATCACCCCTATAGGTAGGCAGAACTAATAAAATAAAGAAAATATTTTCATTTTTATTTTTCGTTAGGGTTGGAAAGAGGGTTGGGGTTAAAGCTGGAGTTAGAATTGAGGGGCTTCCACTGTTAAGGCACATCAGGGGGTCTCCAAACACGACATGGTGCAACCATTGATTCCAGCCAATTTTGCATTCAAAAAGTTAAGCGGTGGTTTACCCCAAAATATGGGGTATCAGCGTACTCAGGAAAAATAGCATAACTTTGGGGGTCTAATTTCTCCTGGTACCCTTGGGAGAAAAAATTGGGGGCTAAAAAAAATATTTTTGTGGAAAATTTTTTTTTATTTTCACGTCTCTGCGTTGTAAACTTCTGCGAAGCACTTGAGGGTCCAAAGTGCTCACCAGGCATCTAGATAAGTTACCTGGGAGGTCTAGTTTCCAAAATGGGGTCACTTGTGGGGGGTTTCTATTGTTTAGGCACATCAGGGGCTCTGCAAATGTAATGACGACCGCAGACCATTCCATCAAAGTCTGCATTTCAAAACGCCACTACTTCCATTCCGAACCTTTACATGTGACCAAACAATAGTTTCCCCCCCCCCCCCACATATGTGGGGCACCAGCGTACTCAGGACAAACTGTACAACAACTTTTGGGGTCCAATTTATCCTGCTACCCTTGTGAAAAAAAAAATTGCTGGCTAAAAATCATTTTTGAGGGAAAAAAGATTTTTATTTTCACGTCTCTGCATTATAAAATTCTGTGAATCACTTGGGGGTTCAAGGTGCTCACCACACATCTAGATAAGTTCCTTGGGGGGTCTAGTTTCCAAAATGGGGTCACTTGTGGGGGGTTCCACAGTTTAGGTACATCAGGGGTTCTGCAAATGTAACATGATTAAAAAACAAATCGGAACTGAGAAAGTAAGTTAATGTGTATGCACAATGTAAGTGCATATTAACACATGACCATTAACCAGAGAAAACAAAAAGCAAAAAACACAAATATCCTGAACTAAAAAGTAAAAAATGTATACTGCAAATAATGCATAAAGGTAATAATAAGGGTATTTAGTAAACATAATTTTGATCAAAATAATGTACAAGCCATCCCGCCACGTCACGGCAACCCTTGTGGGACAGTCCCTACTCTAGTATTTAAAAACTTTTCACTTGCCAAGTGGCGTGAATGTGAACAAGGGTCGAGCGGCTGAACCACTAGTGACAGTTTAGGCCAGACTGGATGGCTTTCCCAGCTCAGAAAGAGGCTTGTACATTATTTTGATCAAAATTATGTTTACTAAATACCCTTATTACCTTTATGCATTATTTGCAGTATACATTTTTTACTTTTTAGTTCAGGATATTTGTGTTTTTTACTTTTTGTTTTCAAATGTAACATGATGCCTGCAGACCATTCCATCAAAGTCAGCATTTCATAATGTCACTACTTCCCTTCCGAGCCCCGACGTGTACCCAAACAGTGGTTCCCCCCCACATGTGGGGTATCAGCGTACTCAGGACTAACTGGACAATAAATTTTGGGGTCTAATTTATCCTGGTACCCTTGTGAAAATAAATGTGCACTAAAAAATTTTTTGAGGGAAAAATTTTTTTTTTATTTTCACGTCTCTGCATTATAAACTTCTGTGAATCACTTGAGGGTTCAAGGTGCTCACCACACGTCTAGATAAGTTCCTTAGGGGGTCTAGTTTCCAAAATGGGGTCATTTGTGGGGAGCTCCAATGTTTAGGCACACGGGGGCTCTCCAAACACGACATGGTGTCCGCTAACGATTGGAAGTAATTTGCATTTCAAAAAGTCAAATGGCGCTCCTTCCCTTCTGAGCCCTGCCGTGTGCCCAAACAGTGGTTCCCCCACATATGGGGTACCAGTGTACTCAGGACAAACTGGACAACAAGATTTGTGGTCCAATTTCTCCTGTTAGCCTTGTGAAAATTAGTGTGCTAAAAATCTTTTTTGAGGAAAATTTTTTTTTTTTTATTTTCACTGCTGTTATAAACTTTTGTGAAGCACTTGGGGGTTCAAAGTGCTCCCTACACATCTAGATAAGTTCATTAGGGGGTCTAGTTTCCAAAATGGGGTCACTTGTGGGGGAGCTCCAATGTTTAGGTGCACAGGGGCTCTCCAAATGCGACATGGTGTCCGATAATGATTGGAGCTAATTTTCCATTCAAAAAGTCAAATGGTGCTCCTTGCCTTCCGGGCCCTGCCTTGCACCCAAACAGTGGTTTATGACCACATATGAGGTATCGTTGTACTCAGGAGAAATTGTTCAACAAATGTTAGGATAAAATGGATCCTGTTTCCCATGTGAAAATGACAAAATTGATGCCAAAAGAAAATTTTTGTTGGAAAAATTAAAATGTCCATTTTTTTCTTTCCACATTGCTTTAGTTCCTGTGAAACACCTGAAGGGTTAATCTTGAATGTAGTTTAGAGTAGCTTGAGGGGTGCAGTTTTTATAATGGTGTAACTTTTGGGTACTTTCTGACATATAGACCCCTCAAAGTGACTTCAAATGTGAGGTGGTCCCTAAAAAAAAAAATGATTTTGTAAATTTTATTGTAAAAATGAGAAGTCGCTGGTCAACTTCTAACCCTTATAACTTTCTAACAAAAAAAATTTTGTTTCCAAAATTGTGCTTATGTAAAGTAGACATGTGGGAAATGTTATTTAGTAACTATTTTGTGTCACATGACTCTGGTTTAACAAAATAAAAATTCAAAATTGCAAAATTTTCGTCAAATTTCTGATTTTTTTTTTTTGACAAACGCAAAAATTATCAACCTAAATTTACCACTAACATGAAGCCCAATATGTCACGAAAAAACAATCTCAGAATCGCTAGGATCCGTTGAAGCGTTCCTGAGTTATTACCTCATAAAGGGACACTGGTCAGAATTGCAAAAAATGGCCTGGTCATTAAGGTCAAAATAGGCTTGGTCATGAAGGGGTTAATTAGTTTCAGTTTAGTGATCTGTTCAGTTTTCACCAGTAGAGATATCTGACAGTAAGTGTTCCATTGTTCTGCAGTGCTCCCAGTGGAACAATTTAGTATTGCAGTATCCAGTCAATGTCATGGATGTCCATAATGGTTATCCTTCTAAAAATGTCCACTTCTGATGCAAGATTGTGTGATGGTTTTATGCATTGATCAATCTGGATTGTACACTTCTGTCCCAAGATTCAGGCTCTGTTATAATCATAAATTAAAGCTGTTGGCTGTCCTGCATCTATTACCAATTCCTAATCAACTGCCAAGTTAGTCTGAGTTGACAAGTTGCTATATAATCAAGCAAAAAATGTCACTCAGCTTGGTATTATGGTGACAAAATTTATTCCAGGAGTAGTACACGGTAGTTAACGTTTTGGTCAGACAAGTGACCTTCAGTGTACTAGATAAACGTACAGATGTGTAAATGTACAGCAAAAATCCAATAATTGGTAACAAATGTCTCTTGCTTCCTGGATGATCATGGACACACATGAGTTGAGACTCGGCAAGAAGCCTAATGAAGGTAATACTTAAAAGCTGTATGAGCTCATGGATCACCCCTGCTTTGTCCTCACGCAGTCCAAGGACCAGATCACAGCAGGCAATGCAGCCAGGAAAGACCACATTGGGAGGAAAGCATCTGATGCGCCCCGGAGGCCATGGGTTACTTGGTACCGAGCCTATTAACTTCAATGTCCATTGCAGTAGTCGAGGTGGGAGATAAGGGTGTGCACTAGTGTGTGTGGTTTCATGGTTGAGGAATGCGTGGATTCGGGAAATATTTTTGAGTTTGAGGCGGCAGAAGGAGGCAAGGGCTTGGATATGGGGTTTGAAAGAGGGCAGAGTCTAGGATCACCCCAAGGCACTGAGTGTGTGGGACTGGGTAAAGAGAGCAGCCATTGATGGATAGGTCTGGTGGAGGGGTAGAGTGAGATGGGGGGAAAGATGATTTCTGTTTTGTCCATGTGCATTTTGAGAAAGCGAGCAGAAAAGGCTGTAATGGCAGACGGACATTGTGGGATTTTGGTCAGTAAGGAGGTGAGGTCAGGTCCAGATAGGTAGATCTGTGTGTAATCATCAGAGCGGTGGTACTATAAGCCGTGGGATTCAATGAGCTGTCCCAGGCCGAAGGTGTAGATGGAGAAGGGTAGGGGTCTGAGGACTGAGCCATGAGGAACACTGACAGTGGGTGAGGTGAGGAGGTGGTGGTCTGTGAGAGGGAGACAATATATGTTCGGTCTGTTAGGTATGATGAGATCCAGAATAGGGCCAAGTCAGTGATGCCAAGAGACGAGAGAATCTGCAGCAGGAGGTTATGGTCCACGGTGTTGAAGGCAGAAGACAGGTCCAGGAGAAGGACAGAGTAGTGTCACTTGCTCTTGGTGGTTAGGTCGTTAGTGACTTAAGTTAGGGCAGTTTCAGTTGAGTGATGTGGTCGGAAGCCAGATTGTAACCAGTCAGAGGGAACAGGAGGAGAGGTGAGAGGACAGTTCAAGATATACATGCTGTTTCAGTAGTTTTGAGGCATAAGGGAGAAGAGATATCGGGTGATGGTTAGACACAGAGGATGGGTCGAGGGAGGGCTTTTTGAGGATGGGTGTGATTGAGGCATGTTTTGAAGGATGAGGAAAAGACACCATTTGTAAGTGAGAGGTTGAAGAGGTGTTAGAGCTGGGATGAAGACTGTGGCAAAGTTGGGGATGAGGTGGGTCAAGCGCACAAGTGGTGAGGTGTGATATTGACAAGAGGGTGGAGAAGCTGGTTTTGGATGAACAGGGCTGAGCGGCTAAGAGGGGCATTGGAGGCTGACTGCCTCCATTAAGCAGAAGATCGATACGATCAGAGAAAGCTTTGGCCAAGTCTTCAGCAGAAAGGAGAGGAGATGGAGGAGGTGCTGTGGGACAGATTAGAGAATTGAAAATGTTGTAAAGCTGTTTAGGGTTGCGAGACAGTGAGGATGAGGGATGCAAAGTAACTTTGCTTTGCGGCATAGAGCATGTACTTGAAGCTGGCAAGGGACTGCTTGTATGCGTTGAAGTGCTCTGTAGAACGGGTTTTTTTCCGTCTCCGCTCAGCAGCCCTGGAAACCGTCTCAGTTCTTTGTTCAGGCTGGTCAGGCAGGGCTGCCTATCGATTGTCTGAGTTTTGCTCTGCTTGAGGGGGGCAGCCAAATCAAATGTTGCTGTTATTGTGGTGTTATAAAAGGTGGCAGCAGCATCTGTCATGAAGGGAAGTTATGTCTGTGAGGGAGAAGGGACTCCAAGTGATTGTAGATTGAGATGTCTGAGATTTCTGAGAGGATGAGCAAGTTTGTGGAGTGGGGGTTGTGCAGTCGGAGAGGAAAGAGGATGTCAGTAAGTTGTGGTCGGAAAGGGGGAGGGGTGAGTTAGTAAGTTTAGTGAGACAAGAGACTG
The DNA here is from genome assembly GCF_039654945.1 of Dendrobates tinctorius. NCBI lineage: Eukaryota > Metazoa > Chordata > Amphibia > Anura > Dendrobatidae > Dendrobates > Dendrobates tinctorius. Next base: position 28,641,391 of record NW_027361761.1, read on the forward strand.
GTGAAGGTAAGGTGCAGCGTGTGACCATCTTTGTGAGTGGCCACAGAGGACCATTGAGTGAGGCCAAAGGAGGCAGTCAGTGATAAAAGTTTAGAGTCAGCTGAGGTGGAAGTGTCAATGGGGATGTCAGCAGAGAGGAAATGGAGTAGCCAGGTGGTCGAGAAAGGTGGAGATGGTTAGTTCTGGGGGGCGGTAGATGACAGCCAGTTGGCGATTGGAGGGGGAATAAATGTGGACGGAGTGCACCTCGAACGAGGGAAGAGGTGGTGGAGGGTGGAAGTTGAATTGGGATAGAGGAGCAGGTATCAGACAGGAGCAAGCCAACTCATCCACCACGTTTGTTGCCGGGGCGATGGGTGTGAGAATCTGCCATAGGAAATCGCAGCGGGAGAGGATGTGTCAGAAGGAGTGAGCCAGGTTTCAGTGATGGCAAGGAAGGAGAGTTTTTTGATAAAGAAGTCATGGATAAACGACAGCTTATTGCAGACAGAGCGTGCATTCCATAAGGAGCCAGTTAAGAGGACCGCTGGAGTGGAGGCTGGATGAATAGGTATGAGGTTATCATGGTTGCAAAAATGTGTAGAGGATCAAGGCAGGATGTTAGAAATGAGGGTGGGGATGTGTTGAGGGCCAAGATTTGGGGATATGTTGCCAGCAATGTGTAGTAGCAGACAGAGCATTAGAAGGTAGGAGCAGGATAGGACATGATGTGGCTGTGTGTCTGGAGAAAAAGGATTGTGGAGGAACAGTTCTGAGGAGAAGGTTAGGTGGCTGAGGAGGATGGAGGGGGGGGAAAGACAAGTTCCTTACTAGGTGGGGGATTACATGAGATTGGACAAAATAGAGATGTTTTGGGGGTGAAAGTGAGAAGAAACTGAAACATTGTTGTGGTTATCTCTCTTGTTACCTTTAGATCAAATTCCAGTCCAACTTTAGTCTGATTCACAGTAGTGTAATTAGAAAGCTGTAATTTGAAATATGGAATTAGCCTGATCGCTTTTGATAATGAGAATTTCTATCTGAAAGCTAATGACCACAGAAGCTTTCTAGAATGACGCTGTAGCTTGTGGCTGCGGTTTTAATAAAGATTCGCTATGACACAATACTTAAGTATGAAAATCTTTATTTCAATCCAAAACAAAGAATACAGAATTTAATTTTAAGTGAGCAGCAAACCCCATGTAACGAGTCCATGTACTAGCCCACACACTATACATTTAATGCTACATAATTTGGAATACACACAAACTTCACACAAATTCTCATGAAGCTTAAAGATGTAATTTGTTCAATCATGACACTTTCTAGCATACTCGTACAATGTATGCTAGATAACTGAAAAAAAAATAAATGATGCTCCAAAATCAGATAAAGATGCCATTTCCATAAGATAGAGAAGGGAACTGTCACAATTCAAATTAAAAACTGGATGTAATCACACTTAAAAGGAATCTCCACTTTTTATCACAAGACCTTGTCTCGCTAAAAAATGGAGAACCTGTGACAACTGTTCCACTTTCCGAACAATCATTTATGTAGAAATGCTCACTTTTTTTTTTTTTTGTCAAGTTAAATAAAAAGATAGATAAAAGTGAATACTGTGTTCATGTATTGTGTATATTCAGCCAGCAGGGGAAAGTGATTTCTCATTCAAACCGTGATAGAGCCATTTCTTGCTTGTATATTGAGCCTCTTGCTTTAAAAAGTGCTGAAGAATTTCCCATACAGGCGATGTAAAGAAATGGCTTCCCACAGCTCCTGAAGGTGACAGAACCAGTAATCAGGATTTTATACCCCAAACTAATGGGATGTTGTAAAGGCTGAGTAAGTCCTTACCTTTCTTGTAGAAATCAGTTTTGCAGAAATCCAGTTTACATTGTATGCTAATGAGCTGCAAGTGCAGCAGTGCTGGAGAATGCACTTGCAACTCTCTTGATCTCTCTCCTCTACTCCCTGCCTCCTGTCCTTGGCTTTCAGGTAAGTGACCTGTATGTCTGTGATGGGAGGCAGGCAGTGGGCAGGGAATAGGTAAATAGGCAAGCTGTGATGGCACTGACTTAAAATAACAGAAAAACCAATTTCTACCAGAAAGGGGAGGATTTTCTCAGGAACAAAGTGCCTTTACTTACATGTCATATGGTGTATAAAATCCTGAAGTCTCTGAAAATGAAGACTACCTGTAAATCTACGCTCAGATTTCCATCAGTAAAAGCCTCTTTTCCACCTAATCATAGATACTGTACAGTGAAGAGTCCTGGTTATGTCCTAAGGGTCCTACACAGAATAAAGTGTAAAGGCCTTTGGAAATCACGTAAGGCACTTATTTTCTGCTTCAATATAGAAATCTAATCATACACATACGCACATATGAAACATTAACATAAAAGTATACTATTCAAGATAGAAAAATTGCACTATTTTTTTCAAAAGTATGCTTAAAAAACACTTTACAAATTTAATCTAGCTTAAGATTTTTGGATTTCTCCAATGTTATAAACGGGGGAAGGGTGAAAAGTAGAGCTGGACATTGCAGAGCGCCATCACGGTATAAACAATACTTGAAGAATTGAGGTTTGTATTATTGCGCCATCCAGTGGTTATACGATTAATGTAATCCTACATGATAAATCCAACTCGTAAGGCCATGTTCACACTCAGTATTTGGTCAGTATTTGTAAGCCAAAATCATGAGTGGGTGATAAATGCATAAATGGTGATGTGTCTCTATTAGACTTTACCTTTTGGATTTGGCTTACAGATGTAAAATACTGTGTGTGCACGTGGCCTAAGAATTTGCACACAGCATTGCTTCGCATTGAATTAAAAAAAAAATACAAAGATTAAAAAAAAATCATTTTTTAATCCTATTAGAACCAAAGACGGGCATCTCTGAAGCAAATAGAAAAGATTTTTAATACTGTGTGGTTTTTTTTTTTTTTTCCCTCTATTCCTCATGGGATAGATTTGGCAACAAATGCCAATCACACTGAAATACAAAAACCAAGAAAAATACAATCTGTAGTGCATACTGAATACTGTAAGGTCATAGATCAGCGATTACTATTCACAGTATTGAATACCTTGAAAAAAATTAAAATTTTAAGTAAACAATGTTTAGAAGGAAGTCCATTAATGAGGATGAGTCCCCCCTCCTACCCATCAAACAGTTAATAGTTTTACTTGTGGATTTCCTGCGTTTTTACACCTGTGGATTCCAATAATGGAGCAGGAGTAAAATGCTGCGGAATCCGCACAAAGAATTGACATGCTGCAGAAATTAACAGCATGTCAGCATTTATTTGACATAAAATAGAATGGTACTGTACGACACAGGAGAATCTGCTGCAGGTCCGCATGGCCCTCTCCGCTGCAGATCCACAGCAGAATCCACAACGTGTGCACAGGGCCTAAACGTTCCAATAACATGCCCACCCAACCTGCAGTGTTCTAAGGTGCTAATGCTCAATTTTATGTCAATATGTAATGTAAACCTTAAGTACTTGAAGTCCATCAAAAAGAGAAGAAAATTAAGGTTAGATTATGACCTGCCATTTCATCACTTTGCAAAGAGCCCCCACAAAAAGGATGAGGGTTTGTGCATTCTTTGCAGATAGTAAAGAGTCCGTTCTATCCTGGTCATTGAGGTAATCAATATTCTTATAAAAAATGGCAAAGGAAAAAAAATCAAGGAGTAGAGGCAAAGGAATTACACTTGGTGTTTCCATCATGATCATCCCTGGAAGGCAATTCCTGATGCTGGCCGCAAGAACGTCTCTCAGCATCAAGCTTGGCCTTTTCAACTCTCAATAAAATGTTATACTCCCATGGAGGCTATTGTACCATTGCCAGGATATCCAATGGGCTTTTGTTTTTAATTTCCTCAGTCTGAAGGCGATAGTGTTACATTATCATCGGTTGCATCATCGACTGCTGAATTGTAACGTCTTATCTTGGTAGCAGGAGAGAAAAAGGTGATCCAGCTGGAGACTGAGGTGGCTGCAATTTACAAAGCTTTATTGGACAACTTAAAAATATGTTGGTTCTGTAAAAATTTCTTATAGCAAACACCAAGCACACCAGTGAGGAGGATCAACGCATTTCAACTAAAAAATAGTCTTAGTCATGATCTACCTGCTAATACATTGAGAAACTATATATAGAGTGCACATGACATTGATTGGACAGACAATTAAAAATGCAAAAAAGCATATACAAAAAAAATAAAAAAAAAAGAGATATATATATATATATATATATATATATATATATATATATATATATATATATATATATCTCTCTCTATCAAGAATCATCATGGATAACAGTGAATTAGGATTAAACATTTCCTTATAAGATACTGCATAAACAGTATTCAGTATAATTTTATTAAATCTTGTCTGGCATTGAGACCACGGGGAATACGAGTGTCAAGCATAAACATCCAGTATGTTTCACGGTTAAATAATTTCTGTTGTAAATTACCTCCTCTAGGAGGTTTGTAAACCTTTTCGATTCCACAAAATCTAAAACTACTTAAATTGCCTTTGTGCACATTGTAAAAGTGTCTTGACACAGCTGAGGCGGACAAGGCTTGAGAATTTACAGCGTCTGATAAATGTCTCCTGAGCCGCACCTTCAGCGGACAAGTAGTGCAGCCGACATACTGAACTTTGCATGCAGTACATTCTATAAGATACACCACATTCTCAGTGTTGCAATTAATGTAATCAAGTATGTCAAATTGCTTTTGATTGTATGAGGACAAATGTTTGTTTTATAAACATAATTGCATGTTTTGCAACGGTTAGCTCCACATCTAAAGAATCCTGTGGCGTCCAGCCAAGTAGCTCTATTAGTATCCCGAGGAGAGCTGAGGAATAAACTTGGAGACCGGATCGAACCCAGGGTAGGAGCTCGTTTTGCTACAAACTTTGTCACTATGTGTTAATATTTGTTTCAATCTGTCATCTTGTTTTAGCATTGGTAAATGTTTTTTAATGATATCTACAATTTGTCCATATTGCAAGCTATAAGGAGTACTGAATACTATATTGTTGTTGTTGTTATTGTTAATGCATGTGAAAACAATAACAATAACAATATCTAAATTCCATTTAGGATATCCTTTGTGAAAGTCGCTCACAAGTTTTTTCTGTTTCTGCCAAAAATGCATCATTTTCAGAACAATTGCGTCTTATCCTAATAAGCTCACCATATGGAATATTTTTTAAAACATGTTTCGGATGGCAAGAATTGGCTCTAAGAATAGAATTACTTGAAGTTGGCTTTCTATAGGGAGTGATCTCAACGGCATGCTTAGATACATTACCTCTGAGATTCAGATCCAAAAAATTAGTATTTTTTTTTCTGAAAAGAATAAGTAAATTTCAGATGATATTCATTGTCATTGATATGATCTACGAATTTTTCAGCCTCCTTTTGTGTGCCTCTCCATATTAAGATCAGATCGTCTATGTAACGACCGTACCAGACAATGTTTGCATATATCATTACTATCGTCATAAATATGACTTTCTTCCCATTTGAGCATAACAATGTTGGCTAAGGAAGGCGAAAATTTCGTGCCCATACTGACGCCTTTCAGCTGTTTGAAAAATCTTTTATCAAAACTAAAATAATTATGGCTTAGCAAAAAATCCACAGCAGATATCAGAAAATTTTTTATGTCATTACTGTAGGTAGAATATGTGTCCAGATAATATGTCAAACTAGATAATGCCACAGAGTGATGGATATAAACTCACTACATCGCATGTTAACCATGCATATTCCTCCTTCCAATGGAATTGATCAAAAACTGCAGTTACATATTTGGAATCACGTATGTAGCTAGGTGTGCTTTGCACCAAAGGTTGCAGGTAATTGTCCACCCAAGATCCCAATCTTTCCCCTATGGAACCAATACCTGCAACTATTGGTCTCATAGGGGGAGGGAATACATTTTTGTGAATTTTAGGAAATGATAGATTGGAGTGACAGGATGATCATTTTTCAAAAATTCGGCCAATCTGTCATCCAAAACATTCATATGAACACCTTCCAGCAACAAATTATGAAGCAATGAATTATACTCATCAGTAGGATTAGAACTTAGTTCAAGATAGGTCTCCTTATTTTCCAAATCTAATAAATTCAGTTTTTTGTACAATCCAGCATCTAAAAGCACTATGGTGCCACCTTTGTCTGACTGCCTTACTATGAGATCCTGATTATTATGCAAGTCTTTAAGTGCTTTTTTCTCCCTTTTAGTTAAATTATAATATTGCAAAGTTCAGTATGTCGGCTGCACTACTTGTCCGCTGAAGGTGCGGCTCAGGAGACATTTATCAGACGCAGTAAATTCTCAAGCTGTGTCCACCTCAGCTGTGTCAAGACACTTTTACAATGTGCACAAAGGCAATTTAAGTAGTTTTCGATTTTGTGGAATCGAAAAGGTTTACAAACCTCCTAGAGGAGGTAATTTACAACAGAAATTATTTAACCGTGAAACATACTGGATGTTTATGCTTGACACTCGTATTCCCTGTGGTCTCGATGCCAGACAAGATTTAATAAAATTATACTGAATACTGTTTATGCAATATCTTATAAGGAAATGTTTTATCCTAATTCACTGTTATCCATGATGATTCTTGACCAAGAGATATATATATATATATATATATATATATATATATATATATTTTTTATTTTTTTTTTTCCATGGTACATGACGGCACCACGAGAGAGGGGATCTGCCCTACGAGGACAGGAAACCTTCAAGATAAAAGGGCGGCTCCTCTCTCCGCATCAGTTGGTTTCCTGTCCTTGACGGGGAACCCTCAAGATGAAAGCCTCTTTGAAGATTCCGAAGAGGAGGATGCCTGGACCTGGGTCAGGTGACTAATGGCAGACATGGGTTTGTTACACCCGACGCCGGGTACCGGTAGTCGCCTCGGGGGCCATATATGTCTATGTCCCCCCTGAGCGAAAGCGTGGCCACAGCCGGTGGGGCAGATGCCCAGGCGAAGCGGGGTACCTTGGCGGTGGACCCTCCAATATGACAGCACACAAGACAGGTCCAGGGAGGCCACTTGTAGTGTTCCCTCCCTGTCGAAATACAGTGGCCATGCAGCCCAGGAGACACATCAGTGCCCGGGCAGAAGAGCTCCTCGGAGGCCACAGACAGTGACCCTCCCTGTCGAAGCCCAGACACCGGACCCCGCAGCGTACCTGCAGTCAGAAGAGGAGGCAGGGCTGTTCCAGGTCCATCGGCGGGTAAGGGGTGTCTGGGGGCCCTGAAACAGGCAGGGCCCAAGCGCTCACCCGGCCCGGGTTCGTCTGGCTGCACCGGGAGGCGCGCGCATTGGGAGCGCGCATGATGGCCGACGAACCGGAAGTGGTTGCGTGCGACCCGGAAGTGGAGCGGCACGCACAGCACCGCGGGGCCTGGGAGAGGCAGGAAGTGTGCGTGGTCCTGGGGGGGGCACGCAGAGGCAGGGGGCGCGCACGCGCATCCACACAGCAAGCGGACAGGTGCGAGACCAGGTGCAAAAAAAAAAAAGAGGGTGCTATTTAAAATCGCCAGGGAAGGCGAGCAGGCATCACAGCACCAATTTTGAGTGGGTTGACTGCTTGCAGCCATAAGCAGCATAATGGATAGCTTTTCGCCAGAGCATGTACAACCGCGCCAGGAAGCAAAGGAGAGGCGGTCGTGCTCAGAAGAAAAAGCAAAGGCACGCCGCAGCAGTAGTGTGAGCCACTCGGTCAGCGCACGGGCGGATCATCACCGCAGGAAAGAGGGGTCCATAGTCCCGTTGGGAGACAGTGAGAGGACCAGCCAACCTCCAGATCCGGTACCCGTTCTATGAAGCGTCCGAGTGGTGAGTGAAGTTCGAGAAAGTCCAGTAATCTAATGTCTGTTCTTTCTCTTTTCTCCTCTCTTTTCCTCTCCTCCTCCTCTTATATACATTGATGGGGTGGAGTATAGGAGGTCCCTAAGAAATGTAGAGGAAAGTCAAAAAATAAAGAATGTGCTCTATGTAAAAGTCCCGTAGAAGCAGCCTGGAACAAAAAGTTATGCCAGGAGTGCATTAACAAGACCATAGCGGAGGAGACACCCTCATTTTCGGATAGTCTGAGGGCCATAATTCAGACAGAAGTTTGCAAGTCAGTAAGAGCATTACAAACGGTAGATACAGAGAGGAAAACTAGGAGATCAAGCCCCTCAGGGGTCTCTCAACAGGACTCTACAGGGTCAGAGGACGACTCAAATAAGTCGCAGTATTCAGGAAGTAGCTCGGACGGGGAAGATACGTTTCCAGTAGAAACTACAGATGAACTCATTAAAGCAGTTAGATCTACCATGGGGCTAGTGGAAGAGCGGACAAAAAAGACAGCCCAAGATCTCATGTTTAGTGGACTGCAAAAGAGAAAACATAAGACCTTCCCTGTTAATGAGCAACTAAAAGCACTTATAAAACGTGAATGGGAAAAGCCAGAAAGGAAGTCCCAGATTAATAAATTCCCTGAAGAGGAGATACCCATTTGAGGAAGAGGCATCCTCATCCTGGGATAGGGCCCCCAAAATTGATGTGGCGATATCAAAGGTCGCCAGAAAATCCTCCCTACCCTTTGAGGACTTGGGGTTTCTAAAAGAGCCGCTGGACCGAAAGGCGGATAGTTGCCTTAAGGCAGCCTGGGAAACCTCAGCTGGCGCACTAAGACCTGCCATCGCAGCCACTTGTGTGGCTAGGTCCCTAAAGATATGGACAGACAACTTGGAGGATCAATTGGAACAAGGAGTTCCCAGAGACGATTCTGGAATCATTGCCGGCTATTAGAGCGGCGGCGGATTTTCTCTCAGAGGCGTCAGCAGATTCGGCCAGACTAGCGTCAAAGTCAGCAGCCTTAACCAATGTAGGACGGCGTGCGGTATGGCTCAAATGCTGGCCGGGAGACACCCAGGCAAAAATGAAACTTTGCTCTCTACCATGTGAAGGAAACTTCTTGTTCGGTCCGGCATTGGATGAAGTGCTGGAAAAAGCGAGTGATACAAAAAAGAATTTTCCGAAACAACCATTTCAAGCCTTTCGGCGCTCCTTTCAGAGGGGCCGAAAATTCAGAAGACAACAATTTAAAGATCGTGACAAACAATTCTGACAGGCGATACAGAGGAGGGAGAGGCTTCTATTTCAGTAAGCCCCCGAGAGAAGCCAAAAAACCCGCCCAGTGACGGTCCTTCTCAGGTAGGGGGAAGGCTCTCTCACTTCCTCCCAGCCTGGGAAAGGATCTCATCCAGCACCTGGATCCGACAGATAGTAGGGTCAGGTCTGGAGTTAAAATTCCACCATTGGCCACCACAAAAATTCATTCAAACTCCGGTACAATCATCCCAAGAAAGACAAGAGTTTGGAAGAGGAGGTATCGCTTGTACAAAAACTCGTACTGGAAAGTTCCAGAAAAAGAAAAGAAGGAAGGCTTTTACTCCCCCCTATTTCTGATAAAGAAACCAGACGATTTCTGGAGGACGATTGTAAATCTGAAATGCCTCAACAAGTATCTAGTAGTCCCATCATTCAAGATGGAGACGATAAGATCTACAGTGAAACTCCTCTTTCCTCGGTGTTACATGTCGGTCCTGGATCTCAAGGACGCTTACTATCATGTCCCGATCCGGCAGCAAGACCGCAAATATCTCAGGGTGGCAGTCCAGATAAAATCCCAGTGGCATCACTTTCAGTACAAGGCTCTGCCTTTTGGGGTAGCAACAGCCCCCCCGGGTCTTCACGAAATTGATTGCGGAGGTCACGGCACATCTCAGAGAAAAAGATGCTCTAGTAATACCATATCTGGACGACTTCTTGATAGTGGGGAAAGATTTCGCTCACTGTCAGGAACAAGTCAAGGTAGTGATGGAGACTCTTCAGACTCTGGGTTGGCAACTGAACTTCAAAAAATCCAGGTTGGAGCCAACAATGGTCCAGAATTTTTTGGGCCTAACAATAGACTCAGTAATACAGGAGTGTCGCCTCCCAGAGGAGAAAGAAGGAAAAATCAAAAACCTAATCAGAACAACATTAGGAAAGCCTCTGAGGAAAGCCATGTCAGTGTTTGGGTCCCTAACCTCCTGCATACCAGCGGTAAAATGGGCTCAATTTCACACAAGGGAACTTCAATGGTGTGTGTTGCAAAGCGATCTGACTCTTCAGGGGCAGTTAGAACAGAAGCTCACCATCCCGGATCCTGTACTCCAGTTGCTAAAATGGTGGTTACAGATAGAGTCCGCTCCGAGGGGAGTACCCTGGACATATGCAGCCTCCAGAGTAGTCACAACAGATGCCAGTCCCTGGGGCTGGGGAGCCCATCTAGACACCCTGTGGCTCCAAGATCCTTGGACTCAGGAGGAAAAATCTATCCTCAAACGAGTGGGAGCTGCTAGCCATCGAAAGAGCGCTGGAAGGATTACTGATACACCTGAGAGGACATCATGTGAAAGTCCTATCGGACAATCGTACAGCAGTTGCATACGTAAACCATCAGGGGGGCACCCGTTCTCGGTCGTTAATGGAAATGACAAAAAGAATCCTGACTCTGGCGGAACATCAGTTCCTCTCATTATCGGCCCTGCATATCCGAGGCGCGGACAACCTGAAGGCGGACTTTCTGAGCAGGAACCACTTAAAGCAAGGAGAATGGTGCCTAAAAGAGTCCATTTTTCAACAAATTGTGCAGAGGTGGGGAAAACCCATAATAGATCTCTTCGCCTCAAAAGCCAACAGAAAAGTTCAAATTCTGCTCCCTAAGATCAGCAGACATGCCACTGGCGGTAGACGCCTTCAGAATAAAATGGACATCAGGTCTCCTGTACGCATTCCCTCCGATATGCCTCATTCCATTAGTCCTGAAAAAGATCAGGGAGGACCAAGCCAGAGTTATTATGATAGCTCCCTTTTGGCCAAAAAGGCTGTGGTTCTATTGGCTGAGAGTGATGTCAGTAACAGACCCATGGGTGCTCCCAGAGGATCACGACCTCCTAACACAGGGTCTCTTCAATCATCCTCCGAATTCCAGGCTGCATTTGACAGCCTGGAATTTGAAAGGTCACTATTAGAGAAGAAAGGGTTTTCAGCGAGATTGATTTCCACCCTAATCAGTAGCAGAAAGCCAGTGACTACAAAAAATATATGGGAGGATATGGAGGAAGTTTTTGTCCACCTCAGGCCCAATACAGGAGGGGGAAGTACCTGTGAGGGCAGTGCTAGAGTTTCTACAAAGGGGTTTAGACTTGGGCTTAGCGGTCAGCACCCTGAAAGTACACGTTTCAGCCCTGGCAGCATTATTCAACTATGACCTGGCAAGCGATGGATGGGTCGCCAGATTTATCCGGGCCTGTACTAGAGCTGACTCTGTCCCATCTCCTAAACCTCCTCCCTGGGATCTAAATTTAGTCCTATCATCCCTAACGGAAAGTCCATTTGAACCAATAAACGCAACATCAGATAAAGTGTTAACTTTAAAAACAGCCTTGTTAGTGGCACTCACATCGGCACGTAGGGTTAGGGACTTACACGCACTATCAGCAGACCCGCCATACACTCAGGTTATGGACGATAGAGTCGTGTTAAGATTAGATCCAGCATACCTCCCTAAGGTAGTGTCGAAATTCCACAGAGCTCAGGAAATAATCTTGCCATCCTTTTGCCCTAACCCTGGTAACAAAAAGGAAGAGAGATTACATTGTTTAGACGTTAGGAGATGTATCCTACAGTATTTAGAGGTGACAAAACCATGGAGGAAACAGAGGGCCTTATTTGTCTCATATCAGGGGGCAAGGAAAGGCCTTAAAGCCTCTAAGCAGACTATAGCTAGATGGGTGAGAGAGGCCATCATACTAGCGTATAGTAGTGCAGGCAGGGCTGTTCCAGAGGGCCTAAAAGCCCACTCCATGAGGGCCATGGCAACGTCCTGGGCGGAGAGAGCGGACGCCTCCATCGACCAAATCTGTAAGGCGGCCACTTGGTCCTCTCCATCTACCTTTTTCAGACATTACAGATTAGATCTATCTGCTACCTCTGATCTCACATTTGGGAGAAGAGTGTTACAGGCAGTGATCCCCCCTGAAGAGAATACAAATCTCTGTAACTCTCTCGTGGTGCCGTCATGTACCATGGAAAAACACGGGTATTACATACCTGGTAATGTGGTTTTTTTTTTTTTTTTTTTTTTTTTTTTTCATGAGACATGACGGCACCCTTATATTCCCGCCCTATTTGATCACGTCATTAGTTGGGTGTTTTGTTAGTATTATACACTCCCTTGGTGTTGGAAATTTAGCAGTGTAAAATAGGTATTATTTATGTGTGCACTAACCTGCGGAGTTCCTCTCATGCTCTGTAAAACAACTGATGCAGAAAGAGGAGCCGCCCCTTTTATCTTGAAGGTTTCCTGTCCTCGTAGGGCGGATCCCCTCTCTCGTGGTGCCGTCATGTCTCATGAAAAAACACATTACCAGGTATGTAATACCCGTATGTGTGTATGTATAATATATATATTTTTTTTTTTTGTATATGCTTTTTTGCATTTTTAATTGTCTGTCCAATCAAGGTCATGTGCACTCTATATATAGTTTCTCAATGTATTAGCAGGTAGATCATGACTAAGACTATTTTTTAGTTGAAACGCGTTGATCCTCCTCATTGGTGTGCTTGGTGTTTGCTATAAGAAATTTTTACAGAACCAACATATTTTTAAGTTGTCCAATAAAGCTTTGTAAATTGCAGCTGCCTCAGTCTCCAGCTGGATCACTCTTTTCTCTCTCTTGCTCCTAATTCATGTGGATGCTCACCACAGTCCGTGCTGGGCGTTGGCAGGCTTGGGGATTGCTTTGCAGACGGGTAAGCTGACTACAACTTTTTTTTTTTCGTCTTATCTTGGAGGGCCGTGTTGAAGGTGTGAGCAGTTCTGGAGATGAACACTCAGCTTTTACACCTTGGGCCACATCGTTCACAGCGACATCATGACTTGCTGCAGTGACAGCATGAAAAGGATGTCCAGCAGGGTTGATTAGAGGCACTGTTACCAGCCATAGTGGGAACAACCAGCATACGAGGTATGGTATGGTGCTCCATCGGTGAGAAAGCATTTGGTCTAGGCTGAATTGTAGGGGACCTTGACTCCTTGTTTCCCTTCCGAGAGAGCATGTACAGGTTAGTGTCAACACCATCCTTATCGTAGCATGTCCAGCAAGATCCGTCTCCAAGCATTTATAAACCAGTTAGAAATCTACAAGTGAAAAAAGAAATAGAATCATAGAATCGTAGAGTTGGAAGGGACCTTTTGGGCCATCTGGTCCAACCCCCTGCTCAAAGCAGGATTTGCTAAATCATCCCAGTCAGATGTCTGTCCAGCCTCCATTTGAAGACTTGCGTTGAAGGAGAACTCGCCACTTCTCATGGCAGCTTGTTCCACTCATTGATCACTCTAAATGTCAAAGTTTTTTCTAATATCTAATCTGTCTCCTCCCATTCAGTTTCATCCCATTGCTTCTAGTCTTTCCTTGTGCAAATGAGAACAAAGTTGATCCTTCTACAATGTGACAGCCCTTTAGATATTTGTAGACAGCTATTAAGTCTCCTCTCAGTCTTCTCTTTTGCAAACTAAACAATCCCAAATCCTGCAGCTAAACCCTTACATGATCAAGCAATTATAGTATTACAGGGTGTGTATAAGATATAGGAAGCACTGCTAAGACTTTGCTTGGTATTGTAGAGCAGCCCCATGTAAGGGAATAAGGCCACGCTGCAATACCAGATAGCAAGATTAAGAGAGGGGGAAAATCTTCTAGAAATTTTTATGGAAGTACAAAAGCATTGGCAGATTCCAGAAAACCAATTTTTGATACCCCACAACCACCACTATTGTGTTATTATCCAACCACCCTAAAAACAAGCTTCAAAGGAGCAACCACTATCTTAGTGGCTATTCATATACAAATTGTTATGGGTCGTCCGGGAGCAATGAGAGGTTGGTCTCTCTACATAACATCATTTTCTCCTATGGTATAAGGGTTGTCTGTGCTTGTGCAACCATTCGTGTAGGATAGCCACAGACTCTTTCGGCAGATTTCCTCTGCACTTCCTCTTAGCCCTGGGAACTTCTCGCACCACTTCCTCGTTGTCATTTGGACTGTCAGTCGGGGCACATTCCTTATTCTTGGCTATCATTGCTCCTGTGGGGAGAAACATTGGGTCGAACAATGAATGGTTTATATACAGTAGTACTAGCTGAAGAGCCCGGTGCTGCCCGGGCATAGTAACTAACTGTGGTTAGTTATAGCAAATTATAATTATCCTCCATCCCATAGTCCCATGCCCATATACCCATCATACATATCCGCCATCCCATAGTCCCGTGCCAATATACCCTTCACACATCCTCCAATCCATAGTCAACCATTATGACATAATGAGCAGTGGGGCTTGCAACCTATGATGACATCAGCGTCTCCATGACAACCATTGACATAATGAGGGGCAGGGCTTGATACGCACACACTTTTTCCTCATAATGTAGACAGGGGCAAAATTGGTGAATTGGAATACGTGGGGTTGAAATTTCACCGCACAACATAGCTTAGGACGCTCTCGGGGTCCAGACGTGACTGTACCAAATTTTGTGGCTGTAGCTGCGACGGTGTGGATGCCTATCCCATACATGCATGCATGCATTTGTATGCAATTAATTCTAGCATCAATGGCTTTGAATCCTCTTGTCTCCCTGCTGTGCCACCCCCTGTGTTATCATGCAAACATGGTGGTAGGGCAACTTTTCATTACCAGTGTGTGGAGTGTGAGGAATTCCCACCACTCATGACCCTCTCCTTACACGCCCGTGGCACACGGCAGGGAGACATATGTCCTGTGTGTGGCACATGAGCCAAGAAGAGAGGTCACACGTCAGTGTCCTGTCATGGACATGGTTCTGCAGCAGATCTGGGCTGTCTCCGGTCATAGACAGTCCTTGAGAGGAAATCCTCCTCACCTCTACTTTGTGGATCATATCAGGAGATGTTTGAATTTTTTTTTCCTTTTTTTTTTTTCCCTCAAAGTTTAAAAACTACAGAAGGGGGTAAAAAGTGCCTGACTTTTTTTAAATACAGTATATTTTGAAGTAAACCTCTCAAAATTCATCTCCATCACCTCAGATAAAAATGTCCACCAAAAAGACTGGTTCTAGAAGCATTTCACCTTTAAATACTTAAAAAAAAAAAAAATAAAAAAAGAGAAATCAGTGTGAACATCATCTAAGAAAGATGTGTCCAAGAGTAGGGATCAAAAAATGGTTCTGGAAAAGTGAGGCTTTTTTTTTTCTCACTTATTCATATTATAATCCATTTTTATGGCAGCAGCTATGAACCCTTTACCGTTCCCTAAGGTACAGAATTGCCATATAGCAATCCTGAAAATCGGATGTTACCCTGTTGCTCCATATGGCGTGTGGTGTGCGCCCCCATAACCCTGAATGGCCAAGGCTCATCCATTTTCAGAAGAAACTTGGGCACGCAGCCATTTTATCACATTCGGAAAAAAAATCGCTCCTTTGCACCGCCGTTTTGGAGAACATTGGTCCGAGTGCCGTCCATTTTGTACTTAGACTGAAAATATTGTGGTGTGAACAAGTCCTTCTAGGGATAAAATAATAAAAAAAAATTTCTCCATCTATACAGACATTTCACGATGGCATGTGTTATATTTGTCATACTTGCTACTCCCAAAATGTCTCCTTAAGGCCCTGTCTCGCTTAGTGAGATTGATGTGGTGATGTAACAGTGATCTCGCTACATGTGACATATAGCGGTGACCAGGCCCCCGCTGCGATGTTGCTAATCTTGCTTGAATGTCCTCGGCCACTTTTTGATCACCGGTATCCCGCTGGCCAGCGTGCATCGCTGTATTTGAAACCGAGCGACCTCTTTAGCGATTCAGAAACCAAGGATGCAAGCGGGAGTCATCATAGAATCATAGAATCGTAGAGTTGGATGGGACCTCCTGGGCCATCTGGTCCAACCCCCTGCTCAAAGCAGGATTCGCTAAATCATCCCAGTCAGATGTCTGTCCAGCTTCTGTTTGAAGACATCTATTGAAGGAGAACTCACCACTTCTCGTGGCAGCCTGTTCCACTCATTGATCACTAACTGTCAAAAAGTGTTTTCTAATATCTAATCTGTGTCTCCTCCCATTCAGTTTCATCCCATTGCTTCTAGTCTTTCCTTGTGCAAATGAGAATGTTGATCCTTCTACAATGTGACAGCCCTTTAGATATTTGTAGACAGCTATTAAGTCTCCTCTCAGTCTTCTCTTTTGTAAACTAAACATTCCCAAATCCTGCAACCTTTCCTCATAAGACAGGGTTTGCAGACCGGTCACCATTCTGGTTGCTCTTTTCTGAACTTGCTCAAGTTTGTTGATGTGTTTTTTTTAAAATGTGGTGCCCAAAACTGGACACAATATTCCAGATGAGGTCTGACCAAAGAGGAGTAGAGGGAAATAATGACTTCACGTGATCTAGACTGTATGCTTCTGTTAATACATCCTAGAATTGCATTTGCTTTTTTTGCTGCTGCATCACACTGACTCATATTCAGTCTGTGATCTATTAGTATACCCAAGTCTTTTTCATATGTGCTGTTGCTTAGGCCTATTCCTCCCATTCTGTATATGCTTTTTTCATTTTTATTGCCCAGATGTAGTACTTTCCATTTTTCCCTGTTAAAAACCATTCTGTTAGTTGCTGCCCACTTCTCCAGTTTATTTAAATCTTTTTGAATCCTCTCTCTCTCTTCTTTAGTAATAGCTATCCCTCCTAGCTTTGTGTCATCAGCAAATTTAATCAGTTTACCCTCAATTCCTTCATCTAAATCGTTGATAAAGATGTTGAACAATACAGGGCCCAGGACAGAGCCCTGTGGTACCCCACTTGAGACATTCTTCCAACTGGATGTGCAGCCATTTACGACCACTCTTTGGTGGTCGTAAATGGCTGCTGTGTGACAAGGTCCCAATGACCGCCGCGGTCGTTACACGGATCGTTGGATCATTGCTGCGTCGTTGGGTAAATCTGCCTGTTTGATGGCCATGTAGTAATCATGTAGCGACGCACCAGCGATCCTTACCAGGTCGTATCGTTGTCGGGATCACTGGTGTGTCACTTAGTGTAACGGTACCCTTACACTTTGCCAGGGATCTAGTATTTGCTTTGGTTATTACCAGTCACAAATACAAATGGCACACTGCATTGATTTCATCAGGCGCGTATCTACAGCTACGTGGCTTTTTTTGATGTCGGCCATTTTGACAAAAAAGAAAATGTAGGACTGCATTCAATTACCTGATGCCAAATTCAGTGATGTGATATTGTGGATTCAGAAAGTCTCTTGTCACTTTTTTTAAACTTATCACAAAGGACGGCATAACTGGTGCCATTACTAGTTACTGTGGAATGGAAATAAAATGTAAAATGTTCCCATTGTGGCCATCTTTCCTATATACAGCGCTCCCTCCCACATTCTTTCTTGTTCTTTCCCTCCATGCCACTTACAATAAAACATGCCATACTTTGTTTCACTTTTTCTCACATCAAAATCCTGTCAAAAAAACTTCATTTCTTGCATTTGCACCTGGATTTGTCTATTAGTCAAAACTAGAAATGGATCCTAAAAAGAGCCAAAATATAAAGCAATGATCTCCATATTTCCTCCATCAGCTATACATTGCACCTTCTCAGTAATGGAGATACATTGATGACATCCAGCCTTATAGCATTGTTTTTACCCCCTTTACGATGCAGCTCATTATCCTTTTTTATTTTCGCCTCTTTTTTTCATTCATTTAATTAAAGAGCCATAACGTTTTTATTTTTCCGTCTACATAGAGATATGGGACGTTTTCTGTGGGACGAGTTGTAGTTTTGATTGACATAATTCATTTTACCATATTATGAACTGAGAAAAGGGGGGGGGATGCTAGTGAGGAGAAATGATGAATGAAACACTGATCGTCTTGCTAATTTCCCACGTATTGATGTAAAGTGCATGAACAATATCCTAGAGAGAACTGATATTGAGTGAATCAAGGGGTTAACCCTTATAAAGTGCATATGCAAAGTGAAACACTAGTAAAGGAGATAAAAGACCAATTGTTTCAATTCATGACTAGTGCAATCAAGGATTAGTGTCTATACCTGAAGGTGGAAGGTGCCTGCGCCTTCAGGCATATATATATAATAGACCCTAATCTTTGCTAGCACTAGCCATGAATTGAAACAATTGACAGTATCATGTAAGCGATTAACAGCAGAGTTTGGCGCTGAGCTGGTATCAGCCTTTTGTGGAGCCGGACCAGCTTCCTTTATGACATAAAGGGACATCACGAAGACTCTAGTAGTTAATCTAGAGTAGAGAATATTAAGAACATTTGTGTGTATTACTCAATTATGTTACTAAAATGACTAAAAATTGCCCAAAATTTGCCAAAAGAGAACCAAGCCAGTAATATATTTGACAATGTCTGCTAGTTGCTAAAAGGATGTATATTCGTATAGAAAATCCACCAAGAATTCCTATCTTTTGAGGGATTATGTAAGAAACTACCGTTTACACATAGTGTGTTCACATTGAGTATTTGTGTTTTTTGAAGTGGAAACTAAGCAGAAACTCCAAGCTTTTGAGGAGTTTTGATTTATTGAAAAGGAACTTAGTGTATTTCTGGTGTAAATACTGAAAACAGTGTGATCAGTGTTTTCTGAGGTGGAAAAGTCCAATTATTTCAAGAGAAACCCATGTCAGAAATCCTTGCAGATTTTTCATGTGATTTTCAGTTTTTTGCTTTTTTTTTTTTTTTTGTGACTCATTGGCTTCATATACAAGTTTACCGAAAATTCCACAAGGAACACACATCACTTTTTGAACTTAACATGCTTTTTACATCCACATTTTAAAAAACTTTCTGTATGACAATTTCTATCAAAACCAACCAAAGGCTTATTCGAAGAGCATATGAGTCAATCACAAAAAAAAAAAAAACCCTGTGTGAACAGATGCCGAGGACCATTTTCCTTTTGAAAGTAGTGCTGATTTCTTGTCGCTTTATTTCTTTAGATGGGATATAAGAGTTTGTATAGCACATACAAAAATGAATTTCTATAGTCCCTCAGAGCACTTCTACCCCCTGCATTGTGCAGTTAATTTCCACCAAGTCCAGGTGTACACAGACACAATGAAGGGATGCATTTATGAGGTCATTTTATAGGGCTGAATAAAGTAAACCAATGCAAGTTGCATTTTTCCTTGGTTTTGTAAGAATGTACATGTCCCAGTTTAGTATGAAAAAGTCCCATTGCTTGGCTTAATGACTCTTTAGCTTCCTTCACGCGTTGTTTTGCCATTTTCGCGGTGATCTGCTGCAAAAATGCTGAGAACGCGCATCCCATGCAATCCTTTGCAATTACGCATTGCTGTTCTAATGCTGCGGATTTTACCTCTACGGAATCGCATAGCGGTAAAATCCGCAGCATGCTCATTCTTTTTGCGGAATTGTGGGGATTCCACATCCATAGGAATGAATTAGTCCACGTGCCGCAAGTGGCTATGCCCACCATGCGCAGAGTAAGCGAATCATGTGTGGATGGTACCCAGGGTCTGGAGGAGAGGAGATTGTCCCTCAGGCCCTGGGTACCATAATCCTGTAAAAAATAGAATAAAAATAAAAAATAGCGATATACTCACCCTCCGGTGGCCCTCTGAGTCCTTCCCGCCTCTCACCACGCTCCTGGCATCTTTCGGTCCCAGTAATGCTATCGTGAATGACCGCGATGACATTGCGCTCTCGTGAGCATTACCTCCTCTCAGGTCCTTTGTGCAAAGCCTTACTGGGACCAGAAGATGTCGGGAGTGCCGCAGAGCAGATCGGGGGCTGTCGGAAGGGAGAATAACAGTATTTTTTAAAATTATTTTAACATCCTACCCATCACACTCCAACCGATGCTAATTTCCCCTTGCGAAACGCTTGTTTTCCGTGGGAAAACATGCCAATTTGCATGGGTTTTCCTGCGGCGGGAGTGTGGAAATGTTGCGTAAATTTCTGCAGCATTTCTGGAATGTGTGCACATGGCCTAAAACAGATTTCAGGAAACAAAAGTATTGCAATAAAATGATTTAGTAACACTAACAACCCAGAATTACAGGATTCATTTGTGGTAAATTTGTTTGGGGACGGAAACCAACCGTTTCTAAAATCAACGAAGGAAATTGTATTTTTCCTTTCTGTATATTTTAGGCTGGTTTCACACTTGCGTTTTTTTTTTTCCCTATCTTTTACATGAGTGCGCATACACATACGTTTGTATGCGCATGTGTGTTTTTTTTGTAGTGTGCGCACGGGCGCACAAAATGCATCATGTTGCATTTTGTGTCTGACTTGCCACACCCAAAACGCATGCAATGCATTTTTTTACAGCCAAACACCCATTATAGCCTATGGGTGCGCATACATGCGCAAAAAAGCATGCATTTTATAAAAAAAGATGCACCAAAACCTGCAAAATGCACAAACGCATGATGCGTTTTTGTGTGCGTTTGCACTGCGCACTGTGTGCAGCGCAAAAAACGCAACTGTGAAAGTAGCTTTACCCCTTCAAGCATGGAGGTGCAGGTGAACAATGATTTGGTCCCATTATTGGTCCCACTATCTTCCTGGTATCCTTTTGTTAGATACTCTACTGTTTTATGATTGAGTCACTGAGGAGGAAAAACAAGCTAAGCCACAGAAAACCAGGGAGGTTGGTAACTAAGTGGATTGAAGACCCCTGATCCTATCCACACAACTAGCAGTAGCTGTGGAGTGTACCTACAATGATCCTAGACGCCTCGTCACAGCCGGAGAACCAAATAAGCCTAAAGCAAGAAAAAGGGAAATCTAAACTGCCCCAGAGCAGACCCCAAAGCAATAGACAGCCCCCAAACATGTATTGTCGGTGAGACAAGATGAAAACACAAACACAGATAGAAAACTAGGCTGAGCAAACGATGGGTCCCACACTAACTAGAAAGGAAAGGAAAGATGCTGTCTGCAATCATGCACAAAACCCTGTCAAAAAATGTCCAACACATTCTGATAACAAAAACCCTGAAGTCGCTACACTTCAATTCCCTATATCAGCATTCTGGTCTTTTTGCTCTGTCTTAAGAATATACCAATCTGATCAGGGACAAAAAGCAAAGTGGCATAAACAGACATAAGAATAGAAATTCAGCACAGCCCCAGCAGGGGCTGGCTGACCACAAAAACTGAGTAAACCAGACCAAATCTCATGTGAAAAAATAGCATCACACACTTAGCTTGAGAAGGCAGGAACAGAGCTGGAAACCAGAACCTCAGGGCAGGAAAAAATCACCAGCACAAAATTAAGGAGTCAGCTGTCTTAAATCCAGTCAGACTCCTGATGTCCACTCACAGTCCTCCTCCTCAGGTGGCAGTTCTCTGCCATTTAGATCAGCTTCATTGCCTACTGTCAGCACTAGAGGGAGCCCAGATGGAGAACTCACGACTCCTCTGTCAACACAGCCAGCTCCACCACCCTCACCAGAAGCCAGAGGTAAACCAGAAAACGAGTTCACAACAGTACCCCACCCCCTTGAGGAGGGGTCACCGAACCCTCATCCACACCACCAGGCTGATCAGGATGGGCCCGGTGAAAAGCACGAACCCATCTATCGGCATGAATGTCAGAGGCAGAGACCCAAGAATTGTCCTCCTGGCCATAACCCTTGCACTTGACCAAATATTGGAGTCTCCGTCTAGCCAGACAAGAATCCAGTATTTTCTCTACCTCATATTCCACATTACCTTCAACCAACACAGGGTCAGGAGGTGCCGCCATAGGAACCACTGGCTCAACAAACCTCTTCAACAGAGAATATTAACCACGTTATGGATCTTAAACGTAACTGGAAGAGCCAATCTAAAAGAAACTGGGTTAAGAATCTCCAAAATCCTAGAAGGTCCAATAAATCTTGGCTTGAACTTTGGAGATGCAACTTTCATATGGATATTTTATAACAACCAAACCATATCACCCACTTTAAAATGGGGACCAATGGTCCTATGCCGATTGGAAAACCGCTGGGCCTTTTCTTGAGAGAGTGACAACTTATCCACCAAATCTGCATTCTCTCTACCAGTGTCAACACCTGGGCAGGCTGGAGATTCCACTTGCCCTGAAGAAAATCGAGAATGAAACCCAAAGTTACAGAAAAAGCGCGACATCAATGTGGCAGAAATAGCTCTATTATTTAAAGCTAATTTGGCCAAGGGCAAAAATGAGACCCAATCATCCTGATCAGCAGATATAAAACAACTCAAATAGGACTCCAAAGTCTGGTTTGTTCTCAGTCTGCCCATTGGTCTGTGGGTGAAATGCAGAGGAGAAGGATAACTGAACTCCCAGCCTGGAACAAAAAGCTCTCCAAAATCTGGAGACAAACTGGACTACTCTCTCCGACACAATGTTCTCAGGAATCCCATGCAACCAAACCACCTGTTGTAAAAACAAGGGCACCAACTCTGAGGAAGATGGCAGCTTTGGGAGTGGTACAAGATGGACGATCTTAGAAAATCTATCACAAATCACCCAGACAACAGTCATTCTCTGAGAGACAGGAAGATCAGAAATAAAATCCATTGAGATATGGGTCCATGGCCTCTTAGGCACCGGCAAGGGCATCAAGAACCAACGAGAACAGGGTTCAGACCTGGAACAAGTCCCACAAGAATGCACAAAATTCCTGACATCACGAGATAAGGCGGGCCACCAAAAAGACCAACTCACCAAATCTCTGGTACCAAAAATACAAGGATAGCCAGCCAACGTGGAGCAATGAACTTCAGGCATCACTCTCTTCCTCCACTCGTCAGGAACATACAATTTTCCCATAGGACAATGCTCAGGTTTGACCTCCTGAAATTCTTCCAGGGCACGTCTCAAATCGGGTGAGATGGCAGAAAGAACTACCCCTTCACCTAGGATGGTAGTAGGTTTGGTCACAATAGGAGAATCAGCAAAGAAACTCCTAGAAAGGGCGTCTGCCTTAACATTCTTAGTGCCCGGAAGAAAGGAGACCACAAAATCAAAATGCGTGAAAAACCAGGCCCACCTAGCCTGTCTAGGATTCAAGCGCTTGGCCGACTCCAGGTAAATCAAATTCTTGTGGTCAGTGAGGACCACAACTTGATGTTTAGCTCCCTCCAAGCAATGTCTCCACTTGAATGCCCACTTCATGGCCAACAATTCCCCACATCATAGTTGCATTCAGATGGGGAGAACTTTTGGGAGAAGAAGGCACAGGGATTCATTTTAGAAGTTACTGGATCTTTTTGGGACCAAACAGCTCCTGCATCAATCTCCGAAGCATCTACCTCTACCTGAAATGGAAGTGAGACATCAGGTTGCCGTAAAACCGGAGGGGAAGTAAACCTCTGCTTCAGCTCCTGAAATGCCAAAACAGCCTCTGGAGACCAATTCAGCACATCAGCGCCCATCTTGGTCAGATCAGTCAGTGGTTTGGCAATACCAGAAAAATTGGCTATAAATTTACAATAAAAATTAGCAAAACCCAAAAACTTTCCTAGAGAGCCTTCAAAGAAGTGGGCTGAACCCAATCATAAATGGCCTGTATCTTGGCCGGGTCCATTTCAATAGTTGACGGAGATTAAATAAATCCCAAAAATGAAATCCCCCTGTACACCAAAAAGGCATTTAGATCCCTTAACATACAGGGAACTCTCCCTCAAAATCCGGAACACAGTCCAAACATGTTCCACATGAGAATCCCAATTACTGGAAAAGATAAGAATATCATCCAAATAGATGATCAAAAACTTACCCAAAAAGTCCTGGAAAATATCATTCATGAAGGATTGGAAGACGGGGCATTAGTGAGCCCAAAAGGCATCACATCACCAGGTACTCAAAATGTCTGTCAGTATTAAACGCTATCTTCCATTCATCCCCATGCTTGATGCGAATAAGATTATATGCCCCCTGAGGTCAAGCCTTGTAAACCAGCAGGCACCTTTAACTCTGGAGAATAAATTAGAAATCAGGGGTAACAGATACTGATTAACCTTAATCTTGTGAAGTGAACGATGGTCAATACAAGGCCTTAATGAACCTTCTTTCTTAGCCACGAAAAAAACCCCAGCACCTAAGGGTGAAGAGGATGGTCTAATATGACCTTTCTCCAATGACTCCTTAAACTTATGTGTACCTGAACACGAGGCTATGCAATCTTATATTAAGAGCTGACCCTTGGGAAATTTACACCCAGGCCTCAACTGAATTGCACAGTCATAACTCCTAGGAGGATGCAGACTTACTCTCACTAAATACATCATAAAAATCAGCCAAATAGTCAGGAACATCATGAGACAGGGGAGAGGTGGAGAAAACAGGAGTGTCACCAAGAGCACACCGACAGCCCCAACTCACCACAGACACAGATTTCCAATCCAAAACTGGATTATGGATTTGCAACCAGGGGAAACCCAGAATAATAACATCATGTAAATTATGCAGTACCAAAAATCTACAATTTTCTTGGTGGTCTGGGATGACCCGCAATATCACCTGGGTCCAAAACAGGTTTATTCTCCGCCAAAGGAGTAGCATCAATACCCCTCAAAGGAATAGGCATCTGCAGAGATATCATGGGGAAAACCACAACACTTAGCAAAATCCAAATCCATCAGATTCAAAGCCGCTCCTTAACCCACAAAAGCTTTGGTGGAAAATGTGGATAAGAAGCAGATCAGAGTAATTGCCACAAACTTGGGTTGTATGCCACCCACAGCAAATGAGTGTGCAAAATGTTTCTCTCATTTAAGGCAGACAGAAATGAGAGGCATCTCCACAGAAAAAAGTTTATTATGCCTTCTATACTCCTGACGTTGCACCCTAGACAAAACTCTCACATTGCATAGGTTCAGACATTTGTTGAAAAGGAGGAAACACCTCTCGTGTAGTTTTACATTCACGTAAAGGCTGATCAACTTGAATGGCTAATGACATAGAATCGTTAAGACAAGAGGGAGCAGGAAATCCCACCATAGTATCTTTTACGGTTTCTGATAAAGCCTTGCGAAAGAGACCTTCCAGGGCACCATCATTCCGTGTAGTACGGACCGCCCACTTTTGGAATTTTTGACAGTAACTCTGCAGAATCCTGACCCTGGTTCAATGCCAATAGG
This sequence comes from Dendrobates tinctorius, assembly GCF_039654945.1. Lineage (NCBI taxonomy): Eukaryota > Metazoa > Chordata > Amphibia > Anura > Dendrobatidae > Dendrobates > Dendrobates tinctorius. The sequence continues at coordinate 28,666,692 of NW_027361761.1, forward strand.
GCTTACTCTGCTTGATCAATAGCATTAGGTTCATCATACAACAACCCCAAGGCTTGAAAAAATGCATCCACCTTAGTCAGAATAGGATTTTCAGGTGTCAAAGAAAACGCCCAATCCTGGAGATCACCACGCAGCAAGGAGATGACCATTTTAACCTGCTGCGCAGAGCTCCCGGATGAGTTGGGCTTCAAGGCAAGAAATTTACAATTCTTAAAATTCAAAAATTTAGACCGATCCCCAGAAAGCACATAAGGAGTAAGGATTTTTGGTTCAACAGCATGTGATTGAGCGAGATAGGCGGAAATTCCCCACACTACAGCAGCGAGCTGCTCCACACGATCAGACAATTGCTTAATCTCCATTAAGGAAAAAATTCTCCTACGGCCCCAGAGAGAGGAAACAATACATAAAAAAAAAAACTAAAAAAAATTCTGACTTAAAACAAAAACAAGCTAAGCCACAGAAAACCAGAGAGGTTGGTAACTAAGTGGATTGCAGACCCCTGATCCTATCCACGCAACTAGCAGTAGCCGTGGAGCGTACCTACAATGATCCTAGATGCCTCATCAGCCGGAGAACTAAAGCCTAAAGCAAGAAAAGGGGTAATCTAAACTGCCCCAGAGCAGACCCCAAAGCAATAGACAGCCCCCAAACATGTATTGTCGGTGAGACACAATGAAAACACAAACACAGATAGAAAAATAGGCTGAGCAAACGATGGGGTCCACACTAACTAGAAAGGAAAGATGCTGTCTGCAATCACGCACAAAACCCTGACAAAAAAAGTCCAAATCTTTCTGATAACAAAAACCCTGAAGTCGCTAGACTTCAATTCCCTATATCAGCACTCTGGTATATTCTGAAGACAGAGCAAAAAGAGACCAATCTGATCAGGGACAAAAAGCCAACGGGCATAAACAGACATAAGAATGGAAATTCAGCACAGCCCCAGAAGGGGCTGGCTGACCACAAAAACTGATTAAACCAGACCAAATCTCACATGAAAAAATAACAGAGCACACTTAGCTTGAGAAGGCAGGAACAGAGCTGGAAACCAGAACCTCAGGGCAGGAAAATCAGCAGCACAAAATTAGGGAGTCTGCTGTCTTAAATCCAGTCAGACTCCTGATGTCGACTCAGTCCTCCTCCTCAATTGGCAGGTCTCTGCCATTTAGATCAGCTTCATTACTGTCACCACTAGAGGGAGCCAGGATGGAGAACTCACGACTTCTGTCAACACAGCCAGCTCCACCACCCTCACCAGAAGCCAGAGGTAAACCAGAAAATGAGTTCACAACAGAGTATTGTCACTTGCTCGGTCGTTAGTGACTTTAGTTAGGGCTGTTTCAGTTGAGTGATGTGGTCAGAAGCCAGATTGTAACCAGTCAAAGAGGGAACAGGAGGAGAGGTGGGAGAACAGTTCAAGATATACATGCTGTTTCAGTAGTTGTGAGGCATAAGGGAGAAGAGATATCGGGCGATGGTTAGACACAGAGGATGGGTCGAGGGAGGGCTTTTTGAGGATGGGTGTGATTGAGGCATGTTTTGAAGGATGAGGAAAAGACACCATTTGTAAGTGAGAGGTTGAAGAGGTGTTAGAGCTGGGATGAAGACTGTGGCAAAGTTGGGGATGAGGTGGGTCAAGCGCACAAGTGGTGAGGTGTGATATTGACAGGAGGGTGGAGAAGCTGGTTTTGGATGAACAGGGCTGAGCGGCTAAGAGGGGCATTGGAGGCTGTCAGCCAAAGCTTTCTCTGATCGTATCGATCTGCTTAACCCCTTCACCCCCAAGGGTGGTTTGCACGTTCATGACCGAGCCAATTTTTACAATTCTGACCACAGTCCCTTTATGAGGTTATAACTCTGGAACGCTTCAACGGATCTAGGCGATTCTGAGATTGTTTTCTCGTGACATATTGTACTTCACTTTAGTGGTAAAAATTTTTTGCTATAACTTGTCTTTATTTATGAAAAAAACAGAAATATGGCAAAAATTTTGAAAATTTTGCAATTTTCAAACTTTGAATTTGTATGCTCTTAAAACAGAGAAATATGTGACACAAAATAGTTACTAAATAACATTTCCCACATGTCTACTTTACATCAGCACAATTTGGGAAACAACATTTTTTTTTGTTAGGAAGTTATAAGGGTTAAAATTTGACAAGTGATTTCTAATTTTTACAACAAAACTTACAAAACCATTTTTTTTAGGGACCACCTCACATTTGAAGTCACTTTGAGGGGTCTATATGGCAGAAAATACCCAAAAGTGACACCATTGTAAAAACTGCACCCCTGAAGCTACTCAAAACTACATTCAAGAAGATTAACCCTTCAGGTGCTTCACAGGAGCAGAAGCAACGTGGAAGGAAAAAATGAACATTTAACTTTTTAGTCACAAAAATAATATTTTAGCAACAATTTTTTTATTTTCCCAAGGGTAACAGGAGAAATTGGACCCCAAAAGTTGTTGTCAAATTTGTCCTGAGTACGCTGATACCCAATATATGGGGGGGACCCACTGTTTGGGCACATGGCAGGGCTTAGAAGGGAAGGAGCCCCGTTTGACTTTTTCAACCTAAAATTGGCTGGAATTGAGATCGGACACCATGTCACGTTTGACGAGCATCTGATGTGCCTAAACAGTGGTGGAAACCCCCCACAAGTGACCCCATTTTGGAAACTAGACCCCCTAAGGAACTTATCTAGATGAGTGGTGACCACTTTGAACCCCCAAGGGCTTCACAGAAGTTTATAACACCCAGGCATGAAAATAAAAAATCATATTTTTTCCACAAACATGATCATTTAGTCCCCAATATTTTGTTTTCCCAAGGGTAACAGGAGAAATTGGACCCCAAAGGTTGTTGACAAATTTGTTCTGAGTACCCTGATACCCAATATGTGGGGGGGAACCACTGTTTGGGCACATGGCAGGGCTCAGAAGGGAAGGAGCCCCGTTTGACTTTTTCAACCTAAAATTGGCTGGAATTGAGATCGGACGCCATGTTGCATTTGACGAGCGTCTGATGTGCCTAAACAGTGGAAACCCCCCCCACAAGTGACCCCATTTTGGAAACTAGACCCCCTAAGGAACTTATCTAGATGTGTGGTGAGCACTTTGAACCCCCAAGTGCTTCACTAAAGATTATAATGCCCAGGCGTGAAAATATAAAATCCTGTTTTGTTCCCACATAAATGATCATTTAGTCCCCAAATTTTAATTTTCCCAAGAGTAACAGGAGAAATTGGACCCCAAAAGTTGTTGTCCAATTTGTCCTGAGTACCCTGATACCCCACATGTGGGAGAAAACTGTTTGGGCACACGTCAGGGCTCGAAAGGGAAGTAATGACGTTTTGGAAAGCAGACTTTGATGGAATGGTCTGCGGGCGTCATGTTCCATTTGCAGAGCCCTTGATGTTCCTTAACAGTAGAAACCCCCCATAAGTGACCCCATTTTGGAAACTAGACCCCCTAAGGAACTTATCTAGATGTGTGGTGACCACTTTGAACCCCCAAGTGTTTCACTAAAGATTATAATGCCCAGGCGTGAAAATATAAAATCCTGTTTTGTTCCCACATAAATGATCATTTAGTCCCCAATTTTTAATTTTCCCATGAGTAACAGGAGAAATTGGACCCCAAAAGTCGTCCAATTTGTCCTGGGTACTCTGGTACCCCACATGTGGGAAAAAACTGTTTAGGCACACGTCGGGGCTCGAAAGGGAAGTAGTGTTGTTTTGGAATGCAGACTTTGATGGTCTGCTGGTGTCATGTTCCATTTGCAGAGTCCCTGATGTGCCTAAACAGGAAAAACCCCCACATATGACATCATTTTGGATACTAGACCCCCAAAGAACAAATCTAGATGTGCCCCCAACTAATCTAATGTAAATTAGCAGTGCATGGAGGTGTGGTACAATTTGAAGCAATCCTTCATGCACAGGCCAGGTTTTTCGGGGCAGGTGTCGCATTGATAAGTGGTGTCCCTGCGTATTCCTTTTTTGTAACACACTTGACACCTTTTTTGCAGCTTACCTTTTTTTTGGGTTGGCGGGACCACCCCCGGAAAATGCTGAACTGGGACAATACGAGCACCTTCAGTTCCTGAAGTACTGGGGCCCGCTCCTTCCTGAGCGCCAAACATCATGGCCTTAACCACTACCTCCTGGAACTGAAGGTACGTCGTATCGCTGGGGCATGCACATTGTGACAGCAGGAATGCATTGAGCATTGCCATTTGGACGATGTGCACGGCCAGCTTTTTGTACCACACCTTGGCCTTCCTCAATGCATTGTACGGTTGGAGGAGTTGATCGGAGAGATCAACTCCCCCCATTTTTTTGTTGTACCCCACTACACATGTCGGTTTGCGTACCTGTGTAGAGGTACCCCGTACAGTGCAGAGGGTACTGCCATCACCGTGTATGGTGGTCAAGAGATGGACATCTCTCTTGTCCTTGTACTTGACCACCAGCAGGTGGTCGCTACATTGGGCTCTGCTCTCACCTTTTCGGAGCATCTGCCCAAGTAGCATCTTCGGGAGGCCTCTCTGATTTTTGCGGACAGTACCGCAGGCTGCGGTACGTCGCTCAGAGAGGGATTTGTAGAGTAGGATGCTGGTATAAAAGTTATCAGTGTAGCAGTGGGTGCACCAAATCACACACAATTTTCCCACTCACTCCCAGGAAAGGAGGACACTCAGGGGGTTCAATCCGGGTGTCCTTCCCTTCGTAAACTCTAAACTTGTGGGTGTACCCTGAGGTACTCTCACACAACTTATAGAGTTTGATTCCGTACCTGGCCCTCTTACTGGGCAGGTATTGACGGAATCGCAGCCTTCCCTTGAAGTGAACCAAGGACTCATCCACGCAGATGTCCCTTTGGGGCACGTACACTTCAGCAAACTTTTTGTTGAAGTGTTCGATGACCGGCCGAACTTTGAACAGACGGTCAAAGTTGGGGTCATCTTGTGCGGGACACCCTGCATTATCAGTATAATGCAGAATCTTGTGGATGGCCTCAAAACGCGTCCGGGCCATGACCATTCGGAACACTGGAGTGTTGTATAAAATATCAACACTCCAATATTGCCGAATTTCCAGCTTCTTCAGTATCCCCATATGGAGGACCAGGCCCCAAAACTGCATCATTTCAACTGCGTCTACAGGAGACCAGTTTGAAAATGTTGAACGCGGGTTTTGCTCCAAAAATTGACGAGCGTACAAATTAGTTTGCTCCACCATGAGGTTAACAAAATCCTCAGAGAAAAAGACTTTGAAAAAGTCAATTTCCGTGAGGCCGGTGGTGTCAAACTTGATTCCTGATTCTGCCACAAAATCAGGAATCAGTGGCTCGTAATTTTCGGGGGGCGAGGTCCATACGGGGAGCACTGGGTCATCTGCGGGCATGGTGGGCGCTGCCTCATCTTCTGTCCTGGAGCGTCTGCGTGGCGGTTCCGCGGGACCCGAGGAGGAAGATGAGGGGGAAGAGGAAGAAGAAGAGGATGAAGAATCCGAAAAATAAAGAAAAGTCGGATCGCCATCCAAATCGCTATCAGTGTCGGAGGCAAGTATAGCATATGCCTCCTCCATTGTATAGCGCTGTTGGGATGAATTTGATGACATTTTTGTGTAAATATGGTGCTTGGGTGTACACTTTATTGAAAACTGTATGTGTACGTGAGGGGGGGAGTGATTGGTGTAAACTTTCTGTAAAGAAAAAGCTGTGGAAAAAAGTCTAAAACAGCAGGCCCTAGCTGATAAGTGTCACTTATCAAAACTAGGCTGCTGGATGTGCGCACGGGGTGGCGCAAGGGGGGGTGGAAAAAAAAAGGAAAACGGCAGGCACAAACTCTGATAAGTGAACTGTGTCACTTATCCAAGTTTCGCAGCTGCGGGATGTGTGTACGGAGGGGCTAAGGAAAAAAAAGCGAGCTCGAGTGTTGATCGGTGAACTGCGTCACCAATCAACGCTCGGCGTCTGCGCACGGAGGTGGCGCAAAAGTGGGGTGGAGGGGGGTAAAAATAGGGAGAAGGGGGATGGGGGTGGATGAAGAGATTGGGCAGGGATCAACAGTTAGGGTTGTAGTTAGGTGGCACAAAGGGGGGTGAAAAAAATGAAACGGCAGGCACAAGCTTGGATAAGTGACGTGTGTCACTTATCCAACTTTTGCGGCTGCGGGATGTGTGTACGGAAGTGGTGCAAAGGGGGCTAAGGAAAAAAAAGCGAGCTCGAGTGTTGATCGGTGAACTGCGTCACCGATCAACGCTCGCCGGCTGCGCACGGAGGTGGCGCAAAAGTGGGGTGGAGGGGGGTAAGAGGGGGGATGAAGATAGATTGGGGGGGTGAAGATACATTGGGCAGGGGATCAGGGATCAATTAACACTTACAATTGTAGTTTTCTTTCTTCTTCTTCTTTCTTCTGCAGGGATTGTGATGCTACAAGCTGTGGTACCACAATACCCAGCACAGGAGCTCTTGCTGCGTACGACCTCTCTGCAGGAATCCTCAGCTAGAGTGAGGACCCCTGCAGACAGATCAGACAGGTCAGAGGCAGGTCAGGGGCTGGTCACAGAGCGGTCACATCGCTGCTGTGACCTGTCATTGGTGGGATCGAATGACTACATCGATCCCACCAATCCCTGATCTGCCTGGTGACCATGGCAACTGCCTAGAATCGGAGCTCACAGCTCCGATTACTAGGCAGGTCATGCCCAGGTCACCAGCAGGGCACAGAGCGGTCACATGGTGACCGCAGCTGTGCCCTGTGGTTGGCGCGATCGCCGATCTAATCGATCGTGCCAGCCAACTCCTGCAGGCCCTGCTGGGCCTGCATCAGGCTCCAGCACGATCGGTGCTAATATAGCACCGATCCGGGCCGGTACTGGCAGGGCACAGCGGCGATATAGCGCCGCTGTGCACTGCGATTGGCGCGATCGATCAGATCGGCGATCGCGCCAATCCGGGTGCTTTTTGCCGATGCCTGGCGTTGCCAGGCACCGGCTCTAGGATCGAGTACATCGGTACTCGATCCCAGCCTAGGACATCGTTGTTTCAGCCAAGTTGATTGGCTGAAACAATGAGAAACGCTGCGATTGGCTGTTCAGAATTGAACAGCCAATCACAGCGCTCTGGATGCCGGGGGGGCGGGATCGCAGCCCGGGATGCCGACGCCATCTTTTGTAAGGTGAGATGGCGTCGGAAGTTTAATGCGATCACCGCGACTTTAGTCGCGGTATCGCATTAAAGGGCCCGACGTACTATCCCGTCCACGGTCATACGGGCCCGGGTACCGTGGACGGGATAGTACGTCGGATGTCAGGAAGGGGTTAATGGAGGCAAAGTCTTCAGCAGAAATGAGAGGAGATATAGGAGGTGCTGTGGGAACGAGTAGAGAATTGAAAATGTTGAAACCCTGTTTAGGGTTGCGAGACAGTGAGGATGAGGGATACAAAGAAAGTAACTTTGTTTTGCGGCAGAGCATGTACTTGAAGCTGGCAAGGGACTGCTTGTATGCGTTGAAGTGCTCGGTTGAACGGGTTCTTTTCCATCTCCGTTCAGCAGCCCTGGAAACCCATCTCAGTTCTTTGGTCAGGCTTGTCAGCCAGGGCTGCCTGTCAATTGTCAGAGTTTTGCTCTGCGCGAAGGTGGCAGCATCATCTGTCATGAGGGGAAGCTATGTCTGAGAGAGGGAGAAGGGACTCCAAGTGATTGTAGATTGAGGTGTTTGAGATTTCTGCGAGGGTGAGAGTTTGTGGAGTGGGGGTTGCGCAGTCGGAGAGGAGAGGGAAGAGGATGTTGGTAAGTTGTGGTCGGAAAGGGGGAGGGGTGAGTTAGTAAGATTAGTGAGGGAACAGACTGGTGAAGATAAGGTGCAGCGTGTGACCATCTTTGCGAGTGGCCACAGAGGACCATTGAGTGAGGCCAAAGGAGGCAGTCAGTGATAAAAGTTTAGAGGCAGCTGAGGTGGAAGTGTCAATGGGGATGTCAGCAGAGGAAATGGAGTAGCCAGGTGGTGAAGTGGTCGAGAAAGGTGGAGATGGCTAGTTCTGGGGGGCTGTAGATGACAGCCAGTTGGATATTGGAGGGGGAATAAATGTGGACGGAGTGCACATCGAACGACGGAAGAGTGGCGGAGGGTGGAAGTTGAATTGGGGTAGAGGAGCAGGTATCAGACAGGAGCAAGCCAACTCCTCCACCACGTTTGTTGCTGGGGCGATGGGTGTGAGAATCCGCCATAGGAAATCGCAGCGGGAGAGGATGCATCAGGAGTGAGCCAGATTTCAGTGATGGCAAGGAAGAATTTGTTGATAAAGAGGTCATGGATAAATGACAGCTTATTGCAGACAGAGCGTGAATTCCATAAGGAGCCAGGTAAGAGGACCGGGGGAGTGGAAGCTGGATGAATTGGTATGAGGTTATCATGGTTGCAAAAATGTGTAGAGGATCGAGGCTGGATGTTAGAAATGAGGGTGGGGCCAGGATTTGGGGATATGTCGCCAGCAATGAGTAGTAGCAGACAGCATTAGAAGGTGGGAGCAGGAGAGGACATGATGTGGCTGTGTGTCTGGACAAAATGGATTGTATGTGGAGGAACCGTTCTGAGGAGAAGGTTAGGTGGCTGAGGAGGATGAAGGGGGGGAAAAAGACAAGTTCCTTACTAGGTGGGGGGATTACAGGAGATTGGACAAAATAGAGAAGTTTTGGGGTGAAAGTGAGGAGAAACTAACATTGTTGTGGTTATCTTTTCTGTTTCCTTTCAGTCAAATTCCAGTCCAATTTTAGTCTGATTCACAGTAGTCTAATTAGAAAGCTGGAATTTGAAAGCTGGAATTTGAAATTCTCATTATCTAATGAGATCAGGCTATCTGAAAGGTAGTGACCACAGAAGAGCTTTCTAGAAGGACGCTGTAGCTTGTGGCTGCGGTTTTAATAAAGATTCGCTATAATGACACAGAATACATAAGTATGAAAGTCTTTATTTCAATCCAAAACAAAGAATACAGAATTTAATTTTAAGTGAGCAGCAAACCCCATGTAACGAGTCAATTTACTAACCCACACACTATACATTTAATGCTACATAATTTTGGAATACACACAAACTTCACACAAATTCTCATGAAGCTTAAAGATGTAATTTGTTCAATCATGACACTTTCTAGCTACTTGCACAATGTATGCTAGATAACTGAAAAAAAAGATGCTCCAAAATCAGATAAAGATGCAATTTCCATAAGATAGAGAAGGGAACTGTCACAATTCAAATTAAAAACTGGATGTAATCACACTTAAAAGGAATCTCCACTTTTTATCACAAGATATTGTCTCGCTAAAAAATGGAGAACCTGTGACAACTGTTCCACTTTCCGAACAATCATTTATGTAGAAATGCTCACTTTTTTGTAAAGTTACATAAAAAGAGAAATTAAAAAATGGTGAATACTGTATTCATGTATTGTGTATATTCAGCCAGCGGGGGAAAGTGATTTCTCAATCAAACCGTGATAGAGCCATTTCTTTTAATATTGAGCCCCTTGCTTTAAAAAAGTGCTGAAGAATTGCCCATACAGGCGATGTAAAGAAATGGCTTCCCACAGCTCCTGAAGGTGACAGAACCAGTAATCAGGATTTTATACCCCAAACTAATGGGATGTTGTAAAGGCTGAGTAAGTCCTTACCTTACTTGTAGAAATCAGTTTTGCAGAAATCCAGTTTACATTGTATGCTAATGAGCTGCAAGTGCAGCGGTGCTGGAGAATGCACTTGCAACTCTCTTGATCTCTCTTGTCTACTCCCTGCCTCCTGTCCTTGGCTTTCAGGTAAGTGACCTGTATGTCCGTGATGAGAGGCAGGCAGTGGCAGGGAATAGGGAAATAGGCAAGCTGTGATGGCACTGACTTAAAATAACAGAAAAAACGATTTCTACCAGAAAGGGGAGGATTTTCTCAGGAACAAAGTGCCTTTACTTACATGTCACTTGGTGTATAAAATCCTGAAGTCTCTGAAAATGAAGACTACCTGTAAATCTAGGCTCAGATTTCCATCAGTAAAAACCACTTTTCCATCTAATCGTAGATACAGTACAGTGAAGAGTCCTGGTTATGTCCTAAGGGTCCTACACAGAAAAATAAAGTGAAAGGCCTTTGGAAATCATGTAAGGCACTTATTTTCTGCTTCAATATAGAAATCTAATCATATACATACGCACATATGAAACATTCACATAAAGTGTACTATTCACCATAGAAAAATTGCACAATTTTTTAAAAAAGTATGCTTAAAAAAACTTTACAAATTCAATCTAGCTTAAAATTTTTGGATTTCTCCAATGTTACATAATACAGAAAGTATAATAAACGGGGGAAGGGTGAAAAGTAGAGCTGGACATTGCAGCGCGCCATCACGGTAAAAACAATACTTGAATAATTGAGGTTTGTATTATTGTGCCATCCAGTGGTTATACGATTAAAGTAATCCTACACGATAAATCCAACTCGTAAGGCCATGTTCACACTCAGTATTTGTAAGCCAAAATCATGAGTGCGTGATAAATGCATAAATGGTGATGTTTTTCTTTTAGACTTTTCCTTTGGTTTTGGCTTACAGGTCTAAAATACTGAATGTGTGCACGTGGCCTAAGAATTTGCACACAGCATTGCTGGGCATTAAATTAAAAAAAAAAATACAAAGAATAAAAAAAAATCTTTTTAATCCTATTAGAACCGAAGACGGGCATCTCTGAAGCAAATGGAAAAGATTTTTAATACAACTTTTTTCTATTCCTCATGGGATAGATTTGGCGACAAATGCCAATCACACTGGAATACAAAAATCAAGAAAATACAGTATTCAGTATGTACTACAGATTGTAATGTCATAGATCAGCGATTACTATTCACAGTATCGAATACCTTGAAAAAAAATAAAATTTTAAGTAAACAATGTTTAGAAGGAAGTCCATTAATGAGGATGAGTCCCCACTCCTCCTACCAATCAATCACTTAATAGCTAAATGGCAATGTATGATAAGGATGCTGAGCATGTCCAGAGAAGGCTCGTGCAAGTGACCCTCTCCCCACATCAGCCAGAGTTGTTACATTGCCAGATGAGCCATGATCCATAAAGTGCAGAGGGGGGTAGCAGCATATTCCAGAACACTATGCTGTAAGGGTATGTGCACACGTTGCGGATTCCACTGCAAATTTTTCCGAACGGATTATGCTGTATCTGCAGGTAACATTACCTGCGTTTTACTTGCTGATTTAGTGCAGATTTTGTGTGGATTTCCCCTGTGTTTTTACACCTGTGGATTCGAATAATGGAGCAGGAGTAAAATGCTGTGGAATCCGCACAAAGAATTGACATGCTGCGGAAATGAACAGCGTGTCAGCGGGTTTTATTTGACATAAAATAGAATGGTACTGTACGACGCAGGAGAATCCACAATGTGTGCACAGGGCCTAAACATTCCAATAACATGCCCACCCCACCTGCAGTGTTCCAAGGTGCCAATGCTCAATTATGTCAATATGTAATGTAAACCTTAAGTACTTGAAGTCCATAAATAAGAGAAAAAAATTAAGCTTAGATTATGACCTGCCATTTCATCTCTTTGCAAAGAGCCCCCACAAAAAGGATGAGGGTTTGTGCATTCTTTGCAGATAGTAAAGAGTCAGTTCTATTCTGGCTTGGCCTGTCATTGAAGTAATCAATATTCTTATAAAAAATGGCAAAGGGAAAAAAAAATCAAGGAGTAGAGGTAAAGGAATTACACTTGGTGCTTCCATCATGATCATCCCTGGAAGGCGATTCCTGATGCTGGCCGCAAGAACGTCTCTCAGCATCAAGCTTGGCTTTTTCAGCTCTCAATAAAATCTTTTACTCCGTGGAGGCTATTGTACCATTGCCAGGATGTCCAATGGGTTTTGTTTTCAATTTCCTCTAAGTCTGAAGGAGATAGTGTTACATTATCATTGGTTTAATCATCGACTGCTGAATTGTAGCGTCTTTTCTTGGTGGGCCGTGTTGAAGGTGTGAGCAGTTCTGGAGATGAACACTCAGCTTTTACACCTTTGGCCACATCATTCACAGCGACATCATGACTCGCTGCAGTGACAGCATGAAAGGGATGTCCAGCAGGGTAGATTAGAGGCACTGTTACCAGACATAGTGGGGACAACCAGCATACAAGGTATGGTATGGTGCTCCATTGGTGAGAAGGCATTTGGTCTAGGCTGAATTGTAGGGGTCCTGGTTTCCCTTCCAAGAGCGTGTACAGGTTAGTCAACTCCATCCTTATCATAGCATATCCGGCAAGATCCGTCTTCGAGCATTAATAAACCAGTAAGAAATCTGCAGGTGAAAAGAGAAATGGATCAGCTAAACCCTTACATGATCAAGCAATTATAGTTTTACAGGGGGTGTATAAGATATAGGAAGCACTAAGACTCTGCTTGGTATTGCAGAGCAGCCCCATGTAAGGGAATAAGGCCACGCTGCAATACCAGGTAGCAAGGTTGAGAGGGGGGGAACTATTTTCAAGAATTTTTTTTGCAAGAAGTACAAAAGCATTGGCAGGTTCCAGAAAACCAATTTTTGATACCCCCACAACCACCACTATTGTGTCGTTATTATCCAACCACCCTAAAAACAGGCTTCAAAGGAGAAACCACTATCTTGGTGGCTATTCATATACAAACTGTTATGGGTCGTACCTGGAGCAATGAGTTTGGTCTCTCTACATAACATCATTTTCTCCTTTGTGGGATAAGGGCTGTTTGTGCTGATGCAACCATTCACGTAGGATAGCCACAGACTTTCGGCAGATTTCCTCTGCGTTTCCTCTTAGCCCCGGGAACTTCCCGCACCACTTCCTCGTTGTCATTTGGACTGTCGGGGGCACATTCCTTATTCTTGGCTATCATTGCTCCTGTGGGTAGAAACATTGGGTCGAACAATGAATGGTTTATATACAGTAGTACTAGCTGAAGAGCCCGGCGCTGCCTGGGCATAGTAACTAACTGTGGTTAGTTATAGCAAATTATAATTATCCTCCATCCCATAGGCCTGTGCCCATATACCCATCGTACATATCCTCCATCCCATAGTCAACCATTATGACATCATAATGAGGGGCAGGGCTTGATACGCACACACTTTTTTTCCCCAGTATGTAGATGGGGACATTGACATAATGAGGGGTGGGGCTAGACGTGCACACACTTTTTCACCATTATGTAGACAGGGGCAAAATTGGTGAATTGGAATGCGCAGGGTTAAAATTTCGCCTCACAACATAGCTTAGGACACTCTCGGGGTCGAGACGTGTGACTGTGCCAAATTTTGTGGCTGTAGCTGCGACGGTCCAGACATACATGCATGCATTCGTTCGTATGCAATTAATTCTAGCATCAATGGCTTTGAATCCTCTTGTCTCCCTGCTGTGCCACCCCCTGTGTTATCATGCAAACATGGTGGTGGGGCAACTTTTCATCACCAGTGTGAGGAATTCCCACCACTCATGACCCTCTCCTTACACGCCCTTGGCACATGGCAGGGAGACATGTCCTGTGTGTGGCACATGAGCCAAGAAGAGAGGACACACGTCAGTATCCTGTCATGGACACGGTTCTGCAGCAGATCTGGGCTGTCTCCAGTCATAGACACAGTCCCTGAGAAGGAATCTTCCTCCCCTCAACTTTGTGGATCACATCAGGAGATTTTTACTTTTTTTTTTTTTTTTTTCTTTCCATTTTTTTTTTCCTCATTTTTTTTGTCCTCAAAATTTCAAAACTACAGAAGGGGGTAAAGTGCCAGACATTAATTTTTTTTTTTTTTTTTTGTAAGTACAGTATATTTTGAAGTAAACCTCTCAAAATTCATCTCTATCTCCTCAGATGAAAATGTCCACCAAAAAGACTGGTTCTAGAAGCATTTCACCTTTAAATAATAAAAAAAAAAGTGTGAACATCTCCTAAGAAATGTGTCGAAGAGTAGGGATCAAAAAAATGGTTCCCGAAAAGGGAGGATTTTTTTTTCTCACCTATCCATATTGTAATCCATTTTTATGGCAGCAGCTATGAACCCTTTACCATTCCCTAAGGTACAGAATTGCCATATAGCAATCCTGAAAATCAGATGTTACCCTGTGGTTCCGTATGGCGTCTGATGTGCGCCCCCATTACCCTGAATGGCCGAGGCTCATCCCATTTTCAGAAGAAACTTGGGCACGCAGCCATTTTATCACATTCAGAAAAAAAATTGCTCCTCTGCACCGCCGTTTTGGAGAACATTGGTCCGAGTGCCATTCATTTTGTACTTGGACTGAAAATATGGTGTGAACAAGTCCTTCTAGGGATAAAATAATTTTCTCCATCTTTACAGACATTTCATGATGGCATGTTACATTTGTCAAACTTGCTACTCCCAAAATGTCTCCTTAAGGCCCTGTCTCGCATAGCGAGATTGATTTGGTGATGTAACAGTGACCTCACCAGCAATCTCGCTACATGTGACACATAGCGGTGACCAGGTCCCCGCTGCCATGTTGCTGATCTTGCTCGAAGGTCCTGGGCCACTTTTTGATCGCTGGTGTCAGGCTGGCCAGCGTACATCGCTGTATTTGACACCGAGCGACCTCGTTAGCGACTCAGAAACCAGGGATGCAGGCGGGAGTCATCAGAATCGCTGCTGTGACAAGGTCCCAATGACCGCCGAGGTTGTTACATGGATCGTTGGATCATTGCTGCATCGTTGGGTAAATCTGCTTGCTTGATGGCCATCATGTAGCGATGCACCAGCGATCCTTACCAGGTCATAATGTTGGGATCACTGGTGCGTCACTTAGTGTAACTGTACCCTTACACTTTGCCAGGGATCTAGTATTTGCTTTGGTTATCACCAGTCACAAATACAAAAAACACACTGCATTGATTTCATCAGGCGTGTATCTACAGCTGGGAGGCTTTTTTTGATGTCTGCCATTTTGACAAAAAAAATGTAGGACAGCATTCAATTACCTGATGCCAAATTCATTGATGTGATATTGTGGATTCAGAAAGTCTCGTCACTATTTTAAACTTATCACAAAGGACGGCATAACTGGTGCCATTACTAGTTACTGTGGAATGGAAATAAAATGTCTAAAAAATGGACAATGTTCCCATTGTGGCCATCTTTCCTATATACAGCGCTCCCTCCCACGTTCTTTCTTGTCATTTCTCTCCATGCCACTTACAATAAAACATGCCATACTTTGTTTTACTTTTTCTCACATCAAAATCCTGTCAAAAAAACTTCATTTCTTGCATTTGCGCTTGGAGTTGTCTTAGTTAAAACTAGAAATGGATCCTAAAAAGAGTCAAAATATAAAGCAATGATCTCCATATTTCCTCCATCAGCTATACATTGCACCTTCTCACTAATGGAGATACATTGATGACATCCAGCTTTATAGCATTGTTTTTACCTCCTATAGGATGCAGCTCATTTTCCTCTTTTTATTTTCGCCTCCTTTTTCATTAATTTAAAGAGCCATAACCTTTTTTATTTTTCCGTCTACATAGCCATATGGGACGTCGTTTTTTTTGTGGGACGAGTTGTAGCTTTGATTGACATCATTCATTTTACCATATTATGAACTGAGAAATGGGGGGGGGGGGGGAAAATGCTAGTGAGGAGAAATGATGAATGAAACACTGATGATCGTTTTGCTAAGTTCCCACATATTGACATGTAAAGTGCATGAAATCAATTCTAGAGAGAACTGATATTGAGTGAATCAAGGGGTTAAGCCTTAAAAAGTGCATATGCAAAGTGAAACACTAGTAAAGGAGATGAAAGACCAATTGTTTCAATTCATAACTTGTGCTATCAAAGATTAGTGTCTATACCTGAAAGCAGATGGTGCCTGCGCCTTCAGGCATATATATAATAGACCCTAATCTTTGCTAGCACTAGCCATGAATTGAAACAATTGACAGTATCATGTAAGTGATTAACAGCAGAGTTTGGAGCTCAGCTGGTATCAGCCTTTTGTGGAGCTGGACCAGCTTCCTCAGACATAAAGGGGCATCATGAAGACTCTAGTAGTTAATCTAGAGTAGAGAATATTAACAACTCAACTATGTTAATTATGGCTAAAAATTGCTCAAAATTTGCTAAGAGATTCAAGCCAGTAATATTTGACAATGTCCGCTAGTTGCAAAAAAGATGTTTATTCATATAGAAAATACACCAAGAATTCCTCTTTTGAGGGATTGTTTTGTAAGACACTACCGTTTACACTTACGGTGTGTTCACATTGAGTATTTATGTTTTTGAAGTGGAAACTAAGCAGAAACTACAAGTTTTTGAGGCGTTTTGATTTAACCTTCCTGTAGTGTTAGCTTTCTGTTACTCTTTCTTATGTTAACGGGTCGGTTTTGATCCGTGTCTTAAATCACCCCTAGGATACCCTAAAAACAGTTATTTATGTTCCAATTTGTTTCTTACCTCTTAGTTACCTTGTTAGGGTTTCTCATCCATGGAAGGATTGATTTTAATATTTCTGTTGTGGCCCCCTGGGCCTTTTATTTGAGAGCATACCCTTCATTTTCAATATAAAAATATTGTCAAATGAACCTCAAGAGAATAATAAACTTAAAGTTTGTTATATTACCTGACTATTACTGAAGGGTTTTAGAACACATTTCTTAAATGTAAAATATATATATATATATATATATATATATATATATATATATATATATATATATATTATAACTCTAGCAACATCTATGGTGTTACTGGTCAATTTTGACCCATATCTAACTACTTTGTGAAAGGCAAAAAAAGTTGTGTTTTTTTTTTTTTTTTTTTTTTTTTTTTTTTTTTTTAATAGAACTTTAATACAAATGAAAGATGAAAATTATATTAACATTAATAGCAATAATAAAAAGCAGCTTTTCTAGGTCAAACAACCAATCAAATCAACAGAAATCAAGTACTAGTTTTTAGATGCATTAGAATTCTTTGCAGAGGTAATTTTTGCAGGCGAAGCACGATGTGTTTGTCTCTGTCCTTATTGCTAGGGCAGACCTGACACCGCTTTCTTTTAGAATCAGGTGGTCTCACTGGAGTTGTGGCTGTTGTGGTTGATGTTGACGAGGATGCTGGTGATGATGCTCTGTGTTGCTGTGGGTGTGGACGAAGCACTTGATGAGCTCTAGAGTTGTTGGACCAAGGCTGCAGCGGCTGGGTCTCGGGGCACTTGTTCCCTTTGGTCAATGTGCGCCTTGACAAGGTATCTTCCTAGTTCCTCAAGAAACATCCTCCGCTTGTTTTTTTTTTTTTCTTTGAATTCCATCCTTGATGAATGTGGGTCCTCAACACAAATGAATTGCATGCTGTCAAATACAACAATTGGCCATCTCCTAGTCATTTGCTGGCAAGTGTAGGTGGCAGTCAGCTTGTCCAGGTTGTCCACTCCTCCTTTGTTTTTGTCATAGTCCAGGATGATTCTGGGCTTTGTCACTTCCTGATGACACAGCTGCATCTTTGTGAAGCGTGGACATCAGTACCACATTCCGTCGTTTGTTGGGGCAGTATGAAGCAGCAGTGGTGGTGTCTGTAAAAACAAACTTTGAGGAAAGGAGTCCTGTCCTTCATCTGCAACAATTCAGTGGGCAGCTCAGGTTTGTTTTTTTCACTGTGCCCACCATGGTGATTTTCCTCCTAAGGCCTCTTTCACACTTCCGTTTTTTACAATCTGTCACAATCCGCCAGGTTTTGAAAAAAAACGGATCCTCAATTTTCTTTTGAGGATCCGTTTTTTTTCCCATTGACTTGCATTAATGGCGGATTGTGACGGATTGCTGTCCGTTGCATCTGTTTTTTTTTGAGGATCCGCCAAAAGTTGCTGTCCGTCACCATCCTCAAAGAATTTAAAACGGAGCTTGCAACGTTTTTTTTCTCTGGCGGATCCTCCAGACACTGATTTTAACCTGAATTTCTTTCTGGGTGCTGGACAAAACAAGAAAAAATCTCCCTCTCTCCCTCTCTCCCTCTCTCCCTCTCTCCCTCTCTCCCTCTCTCCCTCTCTCCCTCTCTCCCTCTCTCCCTCTCTCCCTCTCTCCCTCTCTCCCTCTCTCCCTCTCTCCCTCTCTCCCTCTCTCCCTCTCTCCCTCTCTCCCTCTCTCCCTCTCTCCCTCTCTCCCTCTCTCCCTCTCTCCCTGCAGTTCCTTTATTTCCTCATTTTCAGGATCCGTCTCAAAACGGATCCTGTGCCATCCGTTCACATCAGTTGAGAACGGATCCGCTTCTCTGACTTTTTGGCGGATTTGAACTGATGCAAAAAAACTGAAGTGTGAAAGAGGCCTAAGAAGTTCTTGTCCAAGGTCATAGCTGGTAAAAAAAATTGTCACAAGTAATGTTGTGACCCTGCAGTCCAGTAGTCATATCAAGGACTACATGTTTTCCTTGTTTTTTTTTTTTCAGGGATGCCGCTTGCAGACTTGCCTGTGTAAATCTGTAGATTCCATGCATAGCTAGCTTTTGCATCACAGGCTGCCCAGATTTTTATGCCATATTTGCCTGGCTTACTTGGCATGTATTGCCAGAAGGGGCATTTTCCGCGGGAAGGGAGAAAACATTTGTCACCTCTGGCCCTGGGTTGACCATCAGTGGAAGGAGCTGCACCCATTTCTCCCAAACATCCTTGATGGGAGCAAGTTTGTCTGATTTTGTTCTTTTGTCTCTGTTGTCAAATCTGAGGACTTGTTATCATTTGAAACTTTTGAAGTGACATTGTTGCCCGGAAAATATTCCTGCCTGTCGATTCATCCCAGAGATTATCAGTGGCCTCATTGCAGGATTTGTACACTCCAGCAAGGAGAACACCACCAATGTAGGCATCAAGGACATCATCATGAAGGTCATTGCACATGTTGCCGTGGACTTTTTTCCTTCAAGGTTTATCATGGCAATAATGACTCATTTATTGTCAATGGCATAAACAGATCAAAACATGTCTTGATGTCACTTACTCTTGTCACAGCAAACCTTGTGATCCTAGGGGTCACTTTTATGACATTTGCAGCATCTGCCCTGCCATGTACATCTGGAGGTACTGAGCTCCAACTGATCTTGCCACTTTTGGATTTGAATCTTTCAGCGGGAGCAGCTTCAGCACCAGTGACCTCCTCATCAGACTGATCAGAACTGTCTGTGTCTTCCGGTTGATACTCCACATCTTCCTCTTCAGAAACCTGTTCATCTGTATCAGTTTGCTGCTGTTTGTCCTCTGATTCATTATCTGAGATATAATCCAGAATTTGGCTTACATCAAATCTTCTCCTCATTGTTGCATGTGTAAACTGGAGATGTATACTCTGGAAAGTACCAAATCTAAGCTGACTTGGCCATACATGCCTGGACATGTCCCTAAGGGCAGAGTCACACTGGCAAATTTTTCGTCTGAGAATCGAATCTTAAAACTTGCACTGGCAGTCTGCTCTCTTGACCTGGGCTTGACAGCTGCATAGTAATCCATCATGCTGTCATTCTCAGGTCAGGAGAGGTGCCGGCCAGTCCGTGCTATGCGATGCAATTATCGCATGAGAAATTTGGCAGTGACTCCAGCCTAACTCAAGTTGTTGGAGGTAGAGATGGCTGTGGGCTGTTGGTTTATATTGTGTTTGAGTTCAGTTTTGGTACTTATTGTTTTTTTACTCTTATATTAGACCTGGGTCGAAATTGACCCCAACTACACAAATGTTATAATTTTAATAAGAGCATTTTACAATTTAGTAAAATAATTTTATTTTATTGCATTTTGTTTAAAAATAAGTTCTTGAAAAAGTCAAAGTCTTGATGCAATAAACAAATGTATATAGAATTTGTATGCATTTAAAACCTAAAACGGGTCGGTCACGACCCTAACACTAGAGGAAGGCTAAAGAGGATCTTAGTGTATTTCTGGTCTAAAAACTGAAAACAGTGTGATCAGTGTCTTCTGAGGTGGAAAAGTCCAATAATTTCAAGAGAAACCCATGTCAGAAACCCTTGCAGATTTTTCACTATGATTTTCAGTTGTTTTTTTGCTTTTTTTTTGAGACTCATTGGCTTCATATACAAGTTTACCGTAAATTCCACAAGGAACACACATCACTTTTTGAACTCAACATGCTTTTTACATCCACATTTTAAAAAAACTTTCTGTATGACAATTTCTATCAAAACCAACCAAAGGTTTTTTCGAAGAGCTTAGGAGTCAATCACAAATAAAAAAAACCCTGTGCGAACAGATGCAGAGGGGCATTTTCCTTTGGAAATTAGTGCTGATTTCTTGTCGCTTTATTTCTTTAGATGGGATAGGTGTTTGTACAGCACAGACAAAAATGAATTTCTATAGTCCCTCAGAGCACTTCTACCCCTGCATTTTGCAGTTAATTTCCACCAAGCCCAGGTGTACAGACACAATGAAGGGACGCATTTATGAGGTCATTTTATGGGGCTGAATAAAGTAAACCAATGCAAGTTGCATTTTTGCTTGGTTTTGTAAGTAAATGTATGTGTCCCAGTTTAGTATGAAAGACCCATTGTTTGGCTTAATTAGACTATTTGGCTTCCTTCACGCGTTGTTTTTTTGCATTTTTGTGTTTTTCTGCTGCAATAATGCTAAGAACACACATCCCATGCAATGCTATGAGAATACGCACTTCTGTTCTAATGCTGCGGATTTTACCGCTACGGAATCGCGTTGTGGTAAAATCTGCAGCATGCTCATTCTTTTTGCAGAATTGTGGTGATTCCGCACCCATAGGAATGAATTGGTCCACTTTCTGCAAGTGGCTATGCCCACCATGCGCAAAGTAAGCGGATCATGTGCGGATGGTACCCAGGGTCTGGAGGAGAGGAGACTGTCCTCCAGGCCCTGGGTACCATAATCCTGTAAAAAATAGAATAAAATAAAAAATGGCAATATGCTCACCCTCCGGCAGCCCTCGGAGTCCTTTCCGCCTCTCGCCACGCTCCTGGCATCTTTCGGTCCAAGTAATGCTTTGCGTGACTGACTGCGATGACATCACACTCTCGCGAGCATGACCTCTCAGGTCCTTTGTGCAAAACATTACTGGGACCAGATGTCGGGAGCGCCGCAGAGCAGATCGGGGGCCGTCGGAAAGGAGAATAACAGTATTTTTTAAAATTATAACATCCTACCCATCACACTCCAAGCGATGCTGATTTCCCTTTGCGAAACGCTTGTGCATTCCAAGCAAACACTTGCAAAACGCTTGTTTTCCCTGGGAAAAACGCATGCAAATTCCCATGGGTTTTTCCTGCGGTGGGAGTGTGCAAATGTTGTGGAAATTTCCTCCGCATTTCTGCAATGTGTGCACATAGCCTAAAACAGATTTCAGGAAACAAAAGTATTGCAATAAATTGATTTAGTAACATGAACAACCCAGAATTACAGGATTCATTTGTGGCAAATTTGTTTGGGGATGGGAACCAATGGTTTTGAAAATCAACAATGGATATTGTATTTTTCCTTTCTCTATTTTAGGCTGGTTTCACACTTGCGTTTTTTTTTTGTGCTATCTTTTACATGGGTGTGCATGTGTTTTTTGTTGTGAGCTCGGGCGCACAAAATGCATCCTGTTGAATTTTTTGTGCGTCCGACTTGCCCCCCAAAAACGCATGTGCACGCAATGCATTTTTTTTACAGCCAAACACCAATTATAGTCTACGGGTGCGCATGGTTATGCGCCAAAAAAGCATGCGTTTTTAAAAAACACCGCACCAAAACCTGCAAAATGCACACAAATGCATGATGTGTTTTTATGTGCATTTGCACTGCGCATTGTGCGCTGCGCAAAAAAACGCAAGTGTGAAAGTAGCCTTACCCCTTCAAGGAAAGAGGTGCAGGTGAACAATGATTGGTCCCATTATTATTGGTCCCATTATCTTCCTGGTATCATCCTTTTGTTAGATACTCTACTGTTATGAATGAGTCACCAAGGAGGAAAAACAAGCTAAGCCACAGAAAACCAGAGAGGTTGGTAACTAAGTGGATTGCAGACCCCTGATCCTACCCACACAACTAGCAGTAGCCGTGGAGTGTACCTGCGATGATCCTAGACGCCTCGTCACAGCCGGAGAACCAAATAAGCCTAAAGCAAGAAAAGGGGAAATCTAAACAGCCCCAGAGCAGACCCCAAAGCAATAGACAGCCCCCTAACATGTATTGTCAGTGAGACAAAATGAAAACAGATAGAAAAATAGGCTGAGCAGACGAGGGGCCCAAACTAACAAGGGAAAGATGCTGTTTGCAATCACGCACAAAACCTGCCAAAAAATGTCCCAACACTTTCTGATAACAAAAACCCTGAAGTCACTAGACTTCAATTCCCTATATCAGCACTCTGGTATATTCTGAAGACAGAGCAAAAAGAGACCAATCTGATCAGGGACAAAAAGCAAAGTGGCATAAACAGACATAAGAATGGAAATTCAGCACAGCCCCAGCAGGGGCTGGCTGACCACAAAAACTGAGTAAACCAGACCAAATCTCATGTGAAAAAATAGCAGAGCACACTTAGCTTGAGAAGGCAGGAAAAGAGCTGGAAACCAGAACATCAGGGCAGGCAAAAATCACAGCGCAAAATTTATGGAGTCGGCTGTCTTAAATCCAGTCAGACTCCTGATGTCTGCTCAGGCCTCCTCAGGTGGCAGGTCGCTGCCATTTAGATCAGCTTCATTACCTACTGTCACCACTAGAGGGAGCCTGGATGGAGAACTCACAACTCCTCTGTCAACACAGCCAGCTCCACCACCCTCACCAGAAGCCAGAGGTAAACCAGAAAATCAGTTCACAACAGTACCCCTCCCCTTGAGGAGGGGTCACCAAACCCTCATCCAGGCCGATCAGGATGGGCCTGGTGAAAAGCACAAACCAATCTATCGGCATGAATGTCAGAGGTAGAGACCCAAGAATTGTCCTCCTGGCCATAACACTTCCACTTGACCAAATACTGGAGTCTCCGTCTAGCCAGACGAGAATCCAGTATTTTCTCTACCTCATATTCCACATTACCTTCAACCAGCACAGGGTCAGGAGGTGCTGCCATAGGAACCACTGGCTCAACAAACCTCTTCAACAGAGACTTATGAACCACATTATGCATCTAATACATAACTGGAAGAGCCAATTGAAAATAAACCGGGTTAAGAATCTCCAAAATCCTAGAAGGTCAAATAAATCTTGACTTGAACTTTGGAGACACAACCTTCATATAGATATTTTTTGATGACAACCAAACCATATCACCCACTTTAAACCGGGGACCAATGGTCCTATGCTGGTTGGAAAACCGCTTGCTCTTTTCTTGAGAGCGACAACTTATCCGCCACTTGGTCCCAAATCTGCTGCATTCTCTCTACCACAGAGTCAACACCTGGGCAGGCTGAAGTTTCCACTTGCCCTGAAGAAAATCGAGGATGAAACCCAAAGTTACAGAAAAAGGGCGACATCAATGTGGCAGAACTAGTGCTATTATTTAGGGTGAATTTGGCCAAGGGCAAAAATGAGACTCAATCATCCTGATCAGCAGATATAAAACATCTCAAATAGGACTCCAAAGTCTGGTTTGTTCTGTCTGCCCATTGGTCTGTGGGTGAAACGCAGAGGAGAAGGATAACTGAACTCCCAGCCTGGAACAAAAAGCTCTCCAAAATCAGGAGACAAACTGGACTCCTCTCTCTGACACAATGTTCTCAGGAATCCCATGCAACTGAACCACCTGTTGTAAAAACAAGGGCACCAACTCTGAGGAAGATGGCAGCTTTGGTAGTGGTACAAGATGGATGATCTTAGAAAATCTATCACAAATCACCCAGATAAGTCATTCTCTGAGAGACAGGAAGATCAGAAATAAAATCCATTGAGATATGGGTCCATGGCCTCTTGAGCACCGGCAAGGGCAACAACAACCCACGAGAATGAGAACCAGGTTTAGACCGGGAACAAGTCCCACAAGACTGCACAAAATTCCTGACATCACGAGATAAGGCGGGCCACCAAAAAGACCGACTCACCAAATCTCTGGTACCAAAAATACCTGGATGACAGCCAACGCGGAGCAATGAACTTCAGACATCATTCTCTTCCTCCACTGGTCAGGAACATAAAATTTTCCCATAGGACAAAGCTCAGGTTTGTCCTCCTGAAATTCTTCCAGGGCACGTCTCAAATCGGGTGAGATGTCAGAACTACCCTTTACCTAGGATGGTTGTAGGTTTGGTCACAATAGGAGAATCAGCAAAGAAACTCCTAGAAAGGGCATTTGCCTTAACATTCTTAGTGCCCGGAATAAAGGAGACCACAATCAAGACGCGTGAAAAACAAGGCCCTCCTAGCCTGTCTAGGATTCATGCGCTTGGCCGACTCCAGGGAAATCAAATTCTTGTGGTCAGTGAGGACCACAACTTGATGTCTAGCTCCCTCCAACTAATGTCTCCACTTGAATGCCCACTTCATGGCCAACAATTCCCGATTCCCCACATCATGGTTGCGTTCAGATGGGGAGAACTTTCGGGAGAAGGCACAGGGATTCATTTTAGAAGTTACTGGATCTTTTTGGGACCAAACAGCTCCTGCATCAATCTCCGAAGCATCTACCTCTACCTGAAATGGAAGTGAGACATCAGGTTGCTGTAAAACCGGAGTAGAAGTAAACCTCTGCTTCAGCTCCTGAAATGCCAAAACAGCCTCTGGAGACCAATTCAGCACATCAGCGCCCTTCTTGGTCAGATCAGTCAGTGGTTTGGCAATACCAGAAAAATTGGCTATAAATTAGCAATTAAAAATTAGCAAAACCCAAAAACTTCTGGAGAGTCTTTAAAGAAGTGGGCTGAAGCCAATCATAAATGGCCTGTATCTTGGCCGGATCCATTTCAGTAGTTGACTGAGACCAAATAAATACCAAAAATGAAATCCTCTGTACACCAAAAAGGCATTTAGATCCCTTAACATACAGGGAATGCTCCCTCAAAATCCGGAACACAGTCCAAACATGTTCCACATGAGAATCCCAATTACTGGAAAAGATAAGAATATCATCCAAATAGATGATCAAATACTTATCCACAAAGTCCCGGAAAATATCATTCATGAAGGATTGGAAGACGGGGCATTAGTGAGCCCAAAAGGCATCACATCACCAGGTACTCAAAATGTCCCTCTGGAGTATTAAGCGCTGTCTTCCATTCATCTCCATGCTTGATGCGAATAAGATTATATTCCCCCCTGAGGTCAAGCTTGGTAAACCAGCAGGCACCTTTACCTCTGGAGAATAATTCAGAAATCGGGTAACGGATACTGATATTTAACCGTAATCTTGTTAAGGGAACGATGGTCAATACAATGCCTTAATGAACCATCTTTCTTGGCCACAAAAAAACCCAGCACCTAAGGGTGAAGAGGATGGTCTAACATGACCCTTCTCCAACGACTCCTTAATATAAGATCGCATAACCTCTTGTTCAGGTCCAGATAAGTTGAAGAGCTGACTCTTGAGAAATTTACACCCAGGTCTCAACTCAATTGCACAGTCATAACTCCTTTGAGGAGGCAGGGACACAGACTTACTCTCACTAAATACATCATAAAAATCAGCCAAATAGTCAGGAACATCATGAGACAGGGGAGAGGTGGAGAAAACAGGAGTGTCACCAAGAGCACACCGACAGCCCCAACTCACCACAGACACAGATTTCCAATCCAAAACTGGATTATGGATTTGCAACCAGGGGAAACCCAGAACAATAGTATCATGCAAATTATACAGTACCAAAAATCTACAATTTTCTTGGTGGTCTGGGGCGACCCGCAATATCACCTGGGTCCAAAACTGAGGTTTATTCTCCGCCAAAGGAGTAGCATCAATACCCCTCAAAGGAATAGGCACCTGCAGAGATATCATGGGAAAACCACAACGTTTAGCAAAATCCAAATCTATCAGATTCAAAGCCACTCCTGAATCCACAAAAGCCTTGGTGGAAAATGTGGATAAGGAACAGATCAGAGTAATTGCCAAAAGAAACTTAGGTTGTACGCCACCCACAGCAAATGTGTGCAAAATGTTTCTCTCATTTAGGGCAGAGAGATATGATGCATCTCTACAGAAAAACACAGCTTATTACGCCTTCTATACTCCTGATGTTGCACCCTAGACAAACGTAAACACCGATCAACTTGAATGGCTAATGACATAGAATCGTCAAGACCAGAGGAAACAGGAAATCCCACCATAGTATCTTTTACGGTTTCTGATAAACCCTTACGAAAGAGCTGCCAAGGCACCATCATTCCATGTAGTAAGGACCGCCCACTTTTGGAATTTTTGACAGTATAACTCTGCAGAATCCTGACCCTAGTTGAATGCCAATAGGGCTTTCTCAGCTTGCTCAATAGCATTCAGTTCATCATACAACAACCCCAAGGCTTGAAAAAATGCATCCACATTAGTCAGAATAGGATTTTCAGGTGTCAAAGAAAAAACGCCCAATCCTGGGGATTGCCGTGCAGCTAGGAGATGACAATTTTAACCTGCTGCGTAGAGCTCCCCGATTAGTTAGGCTTCAAGGCAAGAAATAATTTACTATTCTTAAAATTCAAAAATTTAGACCGATCCCCAGAAAACACATCAGGAGTAGGGATTTTTGGTTCAACAGCATGTGATTGAGCGAGATAGGTGGAAATTCCCTGCACTTCAGCAGCAAGCTGCTCCACACGATCAGACAATTGCTTAATCTCCATTAAGGAAAAAACCCTCCTACGGCCCCAGAGAGGGGAAACAATACATAAAAAGAGAATTCTGACTTTTTAACAATTTTATTTTTCCTGCTTTTTGAGTACCCTAGAATCTGTAGTATGGCTGGTGATTCTGTTATGAATGAGTCACCGAGGAGGAAAAACAAGCTAAGCTGCAGAAAACTAGAGAGGTTGATAACTAAGCGGATTGCAGACCTCTGATCCTATCCACACGACTAGCAGTAGCTGTGGAGCGTACCTACAATGATCCTAGATGCCTCGTCACAGCCGGAGAACTAAATAAGCCTAAAGCAAGAGAAGGGGAAATCTAAACTGCCCCAGAGCAGACCCCAAAGCAATAGACAGCCCCCAAACATGTATTTTCGGTGAGACCAGATGAAAACACAGAACAATAGGCTGAGCAAATGATGGGGCCCACACTAACTAGAAAGGACAGGAAAGGAAAGATGCTATCTGCAATCATGCACAAAACCCTGCCAAAAAATGTCCAACACGTTCTGATAACAAAAACCCTGAAGTCCCTAGACTTCAATTCCCTATATCAGCACTCTGGTATATTCTGAAGACAGAGCAAAAAGAGACCAATCTGATCAAGGACAAAAGGCAAACTGGCATAAACTGACATAAGAATGGAAATTCAGCATAGCCCCAGCAGGGGATGGCTGACCACAAAAACTGAGTAAACCAGATCAAATCTCATGTGAAAAAATAGCAGAGCACACTTGGCTTGAGAAGGCAGGAACAGAACTGGAAACCAGAACCTCGGGGCAGGAAAATCACAGCACAAAATTAGGGAGTCAGCTGTCTAAAATCCAGTCAGACTCCTGATGTCCACTCAGTCGTCCTCCTTAGGTGGCAGGTCTCTGCCACTTAGATCAGCTTCATTACCTACTGTCACCACTAGAGGGAGCCCGGATGGAGAACTCACGACTCCTCTGTCAATACAGCCAGACCCACCACCCTCACCAGAAGCCAGAGGTAAACCAGAAAATGAGATCACAACAGAGTATTGTCGCTTGCTCTTGGCGGTTAGTAGGTCGTTAGTGACTTTAGATAGGGCAGTTTCAGTTGAGTGATGTGGTCGGAAGCCAGATTGTAACCAGTCAAAGAGGGAACAGGAGGTGAGGTGGGAGGACAGTTCAAGATATACATGCTGTTTCAGTAGTTGTGAGGCATAAGGGAGAAGAGATATCGGGCGATGGTTAGACACAGAGGATGGGTCGAGGGAGGGCTTTTTGAGGATGGGTGTGATTGAGGTGTGTTTGAAGGATGAGGGAATGGCACTATTTGTAAGTGAGAGGTTGAAGAGGTGTTAGAGTTGGGATGAAGACAGTGGCAAAGTTGGGGATGAGGTGGGTCAAGCGCACAAGTGGTGAGTTGTGATATTGACAGGAGGGTGGAGAGCTGATCATCTGTCATGGTGGAGAAGCTGGTTTTGGAAGAACAGGGCTGAGCAGTATTGGAGGCTGTCTGCCAAAGCTTTCTCCAATCGGATCGATCTTCTGCTTAATGGAGGCAAAGTCTTGAGCAGAAATGAGAGGAGATGGAGGAGGTGCTGTGGGACAGTAGAGAATTGAAAATGTTGAAAAGCTGTTTAGGGTTGCGAGACAGGATGAGGGAGACAAAGTAACTTTGTTTTGCGGCAGAGAGCATGTACTTGAAGCTGGCAATGGACTGTTTGTATGCGTTGAAATGCTTGGTAGAACGGGTTCTTTTCCATCTCCGCTCAGCAGCCCTGGAAACCAGTCACAGTTCTTTGGTCAGACTGGTCAGCCAGGGCTGCCTGTCGACTGTCCAAGTTTTGCTCTGCGTGAGGGGGGCAGCTGAATCAAATTTTGCTGTTATTGTGGTGTTATAAAAGGTGGAAGCAGCATCTGTCATGAAGGGAAGCTATGTCTGTGAGAGGGAGAAGGGACTCCAAGTGATTGTAGATTGAGGTGTTTGAGATTTCTGCGAGGGTGAGCAAGTTTGTGGAGTGGGGGTTGCGCAGTCGGAGAGGAGAGGGAAGAGGATGTCAGTAAGTTGTGGTCGAAAAGGGGGAGGGGTGAGTTAGTAAGATTAGTGAGGGAACAGACTGGTGAAGATAAGGTGCAGCATGTGACCATCCTTGTGAGTGGTCACAGAGGACCATTGAGGCAAAAGCAGGCAGTCAGTTAAGTTTAGAGGCAGCTGAGGTGGAAGTGTCAATGGGGATGTTGAAGCCGCCCATGATGGGGATGTCAGCAGAGAGGAAATGGAGTAGCCAGGTAGTGAAGTGGTCGAGAAAGGTGGAGATGGCTAGTTCTGGGGGGCGGTAGATGACAGCCAGTTGGAGATTGGAGGGGGAATAAATGTGGAGGAAGTGCACCTTGAATGAAGGAAGAGTGGCAGAGGGTGGAAGTTGAATTGGGGTAGAGGAGCAATTATCAGACAGACAGGAGCAAGCCAATTCCTCCACCATGTTTGTTGCTGGGGCAATGGGTGTGAGAATCCGCCATAGGAAATCGCAGCGGGAGAGGATATGTCAGAAGGAGTGAGCCAGGTTTCAGTGATGGCAAGGAAGGAGAGTTTGATGATAAAGAGGACATGGATAAACGACAGCTTATTGCAGACAGAGCATGCATTCCATAAGGCGCCAGGTAAGAGCACTGGGGGAGTGGAGGCTGGATGAAGAGGTATGAGGTTATCATGGCTGCAAAAATGTGTAGAGGATCGAGGCTGGATGTTAGAAATGAGTGTGGGGATGTGTTGAGGGCCAGGATTTGGGGATATGTCGCCAGCAATGAGTAGTAGCAGACAGAGCATTAGAAGGTGGGAGCAGGCGAGGACATGATGTGGCTGTGTGTCTGGAGAAAAAGGACTGTATGTGGAGGAACCGTTCTGAGGAGAAGGTTAGGTGGCTGAGGAGGATGGAGGGGGGGAAAAAGACAAGTTCCTTACTAGGTGGGGGATTACAGGAGACTGGACAAAATAGAGAAGTTTTGGGGGTGAAAGTGAGAAGAAACCAAAACATTGTTATGTTTATCTTTTCTGTTACCTTTCAGTCAAATTCCAGTCCAATTTTAGTCTGATTCACAGTAGTGTAATTAGAAAGCTGTAATTTGAAAGATGGAATTTGAAATTCTCATTATCAAATGAGATCAGGCTATCTGAAAGGTAGTGACCACAGAAGAGCTTTCTAGAATGACGCTGTAGCTTGTGGCTGCGGTTTTAATAAAGATTCTCTATAATTACACAGAATACTTAAGTATGAAAATCTTTATTTCAATCCAAAACAAAGAATACAGAAAATTTAATTTTAAGTGAGCAGCAAACCCCATGTAACGAGTCCATGTACTAGCCCACACACTATATAT
The DNA here is from genome assembly GCF_039654945.1 of Dendrobates tinctorius. Taxonomy (NCBI): domain Eukaryota; kingdom Metazoa; phylum Chordata; class Amphibia; order Anura; family Dendrobatidae; genus Dendrobates; species Dendrobates tinctorius. The sequence continues at coordinate 28,696,849 of NW_027361761.1, forward strand.
ATATATATATATATATATATATATATATATATAATATTTCACACAAATTCTCATGACGCTTAAAGATGTAATTTGTTCAATCATGACACTTTCTAGCTACTTGCACAATGTATGCTAGATAACTGAAAAAAATAAATGATGCTCCCAAATCAGATAAAGATGCCATTTCCATAAGATAGAGAAGGGAACTGTCACAATTCAAATTAAAAACTGGATGTAATCACATTTAAAAGGAATCTCCACTTTTTATCACAAGACATTGTCTCGCTAAAAAATGGAGAACCTGTGACAACTGTTCCACTTTCCGAACAATCATTTATATAGAAATGCTCACATTTTTTTTGTAAAGTTACATATAAAAGATAAATTAAAAAATAGTGTACTGCATATTTTTGTACTGTGAATATTCAGCCAGCAGGGGAAAGTGATTTCTCAATCAAACCGTGATAGCCATTTCTTTTAATATTGAGCCCCTTGCTTTAAAAAAGTGCTGAAGAATTGCCCATACAGGCGATGTAAAGAAATGGCTTCCCACAGCTCCTGAAGGTGACAGAACCAGTAATCAGGATTTTATACCCCAAACTAATGGGATGTTGTAAAGGCTGAGTAAGAGATTACCTTTCTTGTGGAAATCAATTTTGCAGTTTTAGTGAAATCCAGTTTACATTGTATGCTAATGAGCTGCAAGTGCAGCGGTGCTGGAGAATGCACTTGCAGCTCTCTTGATCTCTTGTCTACTCCCTGCCTCCTGTCCTTGGCTTTCAGGTCAGTGACCTGTATGTCTGTGATGGGAGGCAGGCAGTGGGCAGGGAATGGGTAAATGGGCAAGCTGTAATGGCACTGACTTAAAATAGCAGCAAAAATAGATTTCTACCAGAAAGGGGAGGATTTTCTCAGAAACCAAGTGCCTTTACTTACATGTCATTTGGTGTATAAAATGCTGAAGTCTCTGAAAATGAAGACTACCTGTAAATCTAGGCTGATTTCCATCAGTAAAAACCACTTTTCCATCTAATCGTAGATACAGTACAGTGAAGAGTCCTGGTTATGTCCTAAGGGTCCTACACAGAAAAATAAAGTGAAAGGCCTTTGGATATCATGTAAGGCACTTATTTTCTGCTTCAATATAGAAATCTAATCCTACACATACGCACATATGAAACATTCAAATAAAGTATACTATTCACCATAGAAAAATTGCACAATTTTTTAAAAAAGTATGCTTAAAAAAACACTTTACAAATTCAATCTAGCTTATGTAACATTGGAGAAATCCAAAAATCTTAATACAGAAAGTATAATAAACGGGGGAAGGGTGAAAAGTAGAGCTGGACATTGCAGAGCGCCATCACGGTAAAAACAATACTTGAAGAATTGAGGTTTGTATTATTGCGCCATCCAGTGGTTATACGATTAATGTAATCCTACATGATAAATCCAACACGTAAGGCCATGTTCACACGCTCAGTATTTGGTCAGTATTTGTAAGCCAAAATCATGAGTGGGTGATAAATGCATAAATGGTGATGTTTCTTTTAGACTTTTTTCCTTTTGGTTTTGGCTTACAGATGTAAAATACTGAATGTGTGCACGTGGCCTAAGAATTTGCACACCGCATTGCTGGGCATTAAATTTTTAAAAAATACAAATTAAAAAAAATCATTTTTTAATCCTATTAGAAGCAAAGACGGGCATCTCTGAAGCAAATGGAAAAGATTTTTAATACTGTTTTCCATTCCTCATGGGATAGATTTGGCGACAAATGCCAATCACACTGGAATACAAAAATCAGGAAAAATACAGTATTCAGTATGTACTACAGATTGTAAGGTCATAGATCAGCGATTACTATTCACAGTATCGAATACCTTGGAAAAAAAATAAAATTTTAAGTAAACAATGTTTAGAAGGAAGTCCATTAATGTGGATGAGTCCCCCCTCCTACCCATCAAACACTTAATAGCTAAACGGCAATGTATGATAAGGATGCTGAGCATGTCATGAGAAGGCTCGTGCAAGTGACCCTCTCCCCGCGTCAGCCAGAGTTGTTACATTGCCGGATGAGCCATGATCCATAAAGTGCAGAGGGGGGTAGCAGCATATTGGCAGAACACTATGCTGTAAGGGTATGTGCATATGTTGCAGATTCCACTGCTAATTTTTCCGCACGGATTATGCTATATCCACAGGTAACATTACCTGCGTTTTACTTGCGGATTTAGTACAGATTTTCTGCAGATTTTGTGTGGATTTCCCCTGCGTTTTTACACCTGTGGATTGGAATAATGGAGCAGGAGTAAAATGCTGTGGAATCCGCACAAAGAATTGACATGCTGCAGAAATGAACAGCGTGTCAGCGGTTTTTATTTGACATAAAATAGAATGGTACTGTACGACGCAGGAGAATCCACAACGTGTGCACAGGGCCTAAACATTCCAATAACATGCCCACCCCACCTGCAGTGTTCCAAGGTGCCAATGCTCTATTATGTCAATATGTAATGTAAACCTTAAGTACTTGAAGTCCATAAATAAGAGAAGAAAATTAAGCTTAGATTATGACCTGCCATTTCATCACTTTGCAAAGAGCCCCCACAAAAAGGATGAGGGTTTGTGCATTCTTTGCAGATAGTAAAGAGTCCGTTCTATCCTGGTCATTGAGGTAATCAATATTCTTATAAAAAATGGCAAAGGAAAAAAAATCAAGGAGTAGAGGCAAAGGAATTACACTTGGTGTTTCCATCATGAACATCCCTGGAAGGCAATTCCAGATGCTGGCCGCAAGAACGTCTCTCAGCGTCAAGCTTGGCTGCTTCATCTTTCAATAAAATTTTATACTCCCTGGAGGCTATTGTACCATTGCCAGGATATCCAGTGGGCTTTTGTTTTTAATTTCCTCAAAGTCTGAAGGAGATAGTGTTACTTTATCATCGACTGCTTAATTTCAACGTCTTTTCTTGGAGGGCCATGTTAAAGGTATGAGCAGTTCTGGAGATGAACACTCAGCTTTTACACCTTGGGCCACATCGTTCACAGCGACATGACTCGCTGCAGCGACAGCATGAAAGGGATGTCCAGCAAGGTAGATTAGAGGCACTGTTACCAGCCATAGTGGGGACAACCAGCATACGAGGTATGGCATGGTGCTCCATCGGTGAGAAGGCAATTGGTCTAGGCTGAATTGCAGGGGACCTTGAGTCCTTGTTTCCCTTCTGAGAGAGCATGTACAGGTTAAAGTCAACACCATCCTTATCGTAGCATGTCCGGCAAGATCCGTCTCCGAGCATTTATAAACCAGTAAGAAATCTGCAGGTGAAAAGAGAAATAGATCAGCTAAACCCTTACTTGATCAAGCAATTATAGTATTACAGGGGGTGTATAAGATATAGGAAGCACTGCTAAGACTTTGCTTGGTATGGCAGAGCAGCCCCATGTAAGGGAATAAGGCCACGCTGCAATACCAGATAGCAAGGTTAAGAGGGGGGGGGGGAGATATTTTCTAGAATTTTTTTTTTGCAATAAATACAAAGCATTGGCAGGTTCCAGAAAGCCAATTTTTGATACCCCCACAACCACCACTATTGTGTCGTCATTATTCAACCATCCTAAAAACAGGCTTCAAAGGAGAAACCACTATGTTAGTGGCTATTCATATACAAATTATGGGTCGTACCTGGAGCAATGAGAGGTTGGTCTCTCTACATAACATCATTTTCTCCTCTATGGTATAAGGGTTGTCTGTGCTGATGGAACCATTCGTGTAGGATAGCCACAGATTCTATCGGCAGATTTCCTCTGCACTTCCTCTTAGCCCCGGGTACTTCCCGCACCACTTCCTCGTTTTCATTCAGGCTCAGTCGGGGCACATTCCTTATTCTTGGCTATCATTGCTCCTGTGGGGAGAATCATTGGGTCGAACAATGAATGGTTTATATAGTACTAGCTGAAGAGCCCGGTGCTGCCCGGGCATAGTAACTAACTGTGGTTAGTTATAGCAAATAATAATTATCCTCCATCCCATAGTCCCGTGCCCATATACCCATCATACATATCCACGATCCCATAGGCCCGTGCCCATATACCCGTCATACATCCTCCATCCCATAGTCAACCATTATGACATCATAATGAGCGGCGGGGCTTGCAACCTATGATGACATCAGCATCGCCATGGCAACCATTGTGACATCATAATGAAGGGTGGGGCTTGATACGCACACACTTTTTCCCCAGTATGTAGATAGGGGCATTATGACATCATAATGAGGGGCGGAGCTTGACACACACATTTTTTTTTTTCCCCCATTATGTAGACGGGGCAAAATTGTTTGGTGAATTGGAACGCGCAGGGTTAAAATTTCGCCTCACAACATAGCTTAGGACGCTCTCGGGATCCAGACGTGACTGTGCCAAACTTTGTGGCTGTAGCTACGGCGGTGCGGATGCCTATTACATACATGCATACATACATGCATTCTTATGCAATTTAATTCTAGCATCAATGGCTTTGAATCCTCTTGTCTCCCTGCTGTGCCACCCCCTGTGTTATCATGCAAACATGGTGGTAGGGCAACTTTTCATCACCAGTGTGTGGAGTGTGAGGAATTCCTACCACTCGTGACCCTCTCCTTACACGCCCTTGGCACACGGCAGGGAGACATATGTCCTGTGTGTGGCACATGAGCCAAGAAGAGAGGTCACACGTCAGTGTCCTGTCATGGACATGGTTCTGCAGCAGATCTGGGCTGTCTCCGGTCATAGACAGTCCCTGAGAGGAAATCCTCCTCACCTCTTTGTGGATCATATCAGGAGATTTTTGATTTTTTTTCATTTTTTTTTTCCTCAAAATTTGAAGACTACAGAAGGGGGTAAAAAGTGCCAGACATTATTTTTTTAAATACTGTGTATTTTGAAGTAAAACCTCTCCAAAAATTCATCTCCATCTCCTCAGATAAAAATGTCCACCAAAAAGACTGGTTCTAGAAGCATTTCTCCTTTAAATACTTAAAAATCAGTGTGAACATCGCCTAAGAAATAGATGTGCCTAAGAGTAGGGATCAAAAAAATGGTTCCGGAAAAGTGAGTATTTTTTTTCTCACTTATCATCCATGTTGTAATCCATTTTTAAGGCAGCAGCTATGAACCCTTTACCATTCCCTAAGGTACAGAATTGCCATATAGCAATCCTGAAAATCAGATGTTACCCTGTGGCTCCGTATGGCGTCTGATGTGCGCCCCCATTACCCTGAATGGCCGAGGCTCATCCCATTTTCAGAAGAAACTTGGGCACATGGCCATTTTATCACATTCAGAAAAAAAAATCGCTCCTCTGCACCGCCGTATTGTAGAACATTGGTCCGAGTGCCTTCCATTTTGTACTTGGACCGAAAATATGGTGGTGTGAACAAGTCCTTCTAGGGATAAAATAATAAAGAAATATTTCTCCATCTATACAGACATTTCATGATGGCATGTGTTACATTTGTCATACTTGCTACTCCCAAAAATGTCTCCTTAAGACCCTGTCTCGCATAGCGAGATCGATTTGGTGATGTAACAGTGACCTCGCCAGCGATCTCGCTACATGTGACACATAGCGGTGACCAGGCCCCTGCTGCGATGTTGCTGATCTTGCTCGAATGTCCTGGGCCACTTTTTGATCGCTGGTGTCCCGCTGGCCAGCGTACGTCGCTGTATTTGACACCGAGCGACCTTGTTAGCGACTCAGAAACCAGGGATGCAGGCGGGAGTCATCAGAATCGCTGCTGTGACAAGGTCCCAACAACGACTGCCGAGGTCGTTACATGGATCATTGCTGCGTCGTTGGGTAAATCTGCCTGTTTGACAGCCATGTAGTGATCATGTAGCGACGCACCAGCGATCCTTACCAGGTCATATCGTCTGGATCACTGGTGCGTCACTTAGTGTAACGGTACCCTTACACTTTGCCAGGGATCTAGTATTTGCTTTGGTTATCACCAGTCACAAATACAAATAACACACTGCATTGATTTCATCAGGCGTGTATCTACAGCTACACGGCTTTTGTGATGTTGGCTATTTTGACAAAAAAGAATGTAGAACAGCATTCAATTACCTGATGCCAAATTCAGTGATGTGATATTGTGGATTCAGAAAGTCTGTTGTCACTATTTTAAACTTATCACAAAGGACGGCATAACTGGCGCCATTACTAATTATTGTGGAATGGAAATAAAATGTCTAAAAAATGGACAAAAAGTTCCCATTGTGGCCATCTTTCCTATATAAAGCGCTCCCTCCCACATTCTTGTCATTTCTCTCCATGCCAATTACAATAAAACATGCCATACTTTTTTACTTTTTCTCACATCAAAATCCTGTCCAAAAAAACTTCATTTCTTGCATTTGCACCTGGATTTGTTTATTAGTCAAAACTAGAAATGGATCCTAAAGAGCCAAAATATAAAGCAATGATCTCCATATTTCCTCCATCAGCTATACATCGCACCTTCTCACTAATGAAGATACATTGATGACATCCAGCCTTATAGCATTGTTTTTACCCTCTTTAGGATGCAGCTCATTTACATTTTTTATTTTCGCCTCTATTTTTTTCATTCATTTAATTAAAGAGCCATAACGTTTTTTATCTTTCCGTCTACATAGAGATATGGGACGTTGTTTTTTGTGGGACGAGTTGTTGTAGTTTTGATTGACATCATTCATTTTACCATATTATGAACTGAGAAATGGGGGGGAAAAAATGCTAGTGAGGAGAAATGATGAATGAAACACAAAAATGATCATTTTGCTAAGTTCCCACGTATTGATATGTAAAGTGCATGAAATAAATTCTAGAGAGAACTGATATTGAGTGAATCAAGGGGTTAACCCTTATAAAGTGCATATGCAAAGTGAAACACTAGTAAAGGAGATAAAAGACCAATTGTTTCAATTCATGACTAGTGCAATCAAGGATTAGTGTCTATACCTGAAGGTGGAAGGTGCCTGCGCCTTCAGGCATATATATAATAGACCCTAATCTTTGCTAGCACTAGCCATGAATTGAAACAATTGACAGTATCATGTAAGCGATTAACAGCAGAGTTTGGCGCTGAGCTGGTATCAGCCTTTTGCGGAGCTGGACCAGCTTCCTTTATGACATAAAGGGACACCATGAAGACTCTAGTAGTTAATCTAGAGTAGAGAATATTAAGAACATTTGTGTTGATATTAGGCTAGTTTCACACTAGCGTTTGAGTGCAGCGACGGCCTGCGCCCGCCCGCCGCTAAGACCCGCCCCCTACCGCACCCCCGCCGGTAGCTCCGCCCACCGGCGCATGCGCCCTGCGTCCCCTGTCTTTATCACTGGGGCACAGGCCGTGCACAGTATGCGTTTGGCGGCGCATGCGTCCTTTTGACGGTGCGCCGACCTGCGCCAAACGCAACCTGCTGCAGTTTGGTTGCGTCGGCGCACCGTCAAAAAGGCGCATGCGCCGCCAAACGCATACTGCACACGGCCTGCGCCCCCAGTGATAAAGATAGGGGGCGCATGCAGCGTCATGTGCCGGTGGGCGGAGCTACCTGCGGGCGCCGCAGGGGGTGGGGCTTTGCGGCGGCCGTGCGCAGGCCGTCGCTGCGCTCATAAACGCTAGTGTGAAACTAGCCTTACTCAATTATGTTAATGAATAAAAATTGCCCAAAATTTGCCAAGAGATTCAAGCCAGTAATATTTGACAATGTCCGCTAGTTGCAAAAAGGATGTATATTCGTATAGAAAATCCACCAAGAATTCCTCTCTTTTGAGGGATTATGTAAGACACTACCATTTACACTTACGGTGTGTTCACATTGCGTGTTTGTGTTTTTGAAGTGGAAACTAAGCAGAAACTCCAAGCTTTTGAGGAGTTTTGATTTATAGATGAGGAACTTAGTGTATTTCTGGTCTAAAAACTGAAAACAGTGTGATCAGTGTTTTCTGAGGTAGAAAAGTCCAATAATTTCAAGAGAAACCCATGTCAGAAATCCTTGCAGATTATTCATGTGATTTTCAGTTGTTTTTGCAGCTTTTTTGTGACTCATTGGCTTCATATACAAGTTTACTGTAAATTCTACAAGGAACACACATCACTTTTTGAACTTAACATGCTTTTTACATCCACATTTTTAAAAACTTTCTGTATGACAATTTCTGTCAAAACCAACCAAAGGCTTATTCGAAGAGCATATGAGGCAATCCCAAATAAACCCTGTGCGAACAGATGCCGAGGGCCATTTTCCTTTTGAAATTAGTGCTCATTTCTTGTCACTTTATTTCTTTAGATGGGATATAAGTGTTTGTACAGCACAGACAAAAATGAATTTCTATAGGCCCTCAGAGCACTTCTACCCCCTGCATTGTGCAGTTAATTTCCACCAAGTCCAGGTGTACACAGACACAATGAAGGGACGCATTTATGAGGTCACTTTATGGGGCTGAATAAAGTAAACCAATGCAAGTTTCATTTTTCCTTTTGGTTTTGTAAGAAAATGAATGTGTCCCAGGTTAGTATGAAAAAGTCCCATTGTTTGGCTTCATTAGACTCTTTGGCTGCCTTCACACGTTGTGTGTTTTGGCATTTTCGTGTTGATTTTCTGCTGCAAAAATGCGAAGAACACGCATCCCATGCAATCCTATGAGATTACGCAATGCTGTGCTAATGCTGTGGATTTTACCGCTACAGAATCGCATTGTGGTAAAATCCGCAGCATGCTCATTCTTTTTGCAGAATTCTGGCGATTCTGCACCCATAGGAATGAATTGGTCCACTTTCCGCAAGTGGCTATGCCCACCATGTGCAAAGTAAGCCGATCATGTGTGGATGGTACCCAGGGTCTGGAGGAGAGGAGACTGTCCTCCTGGCCCTGGGTACCATAATCCTGTAAAAAATAGAATAAAAATAAAAAATAGCAATATACTCACCCTCCGGGGTCCTCTGAGTCCTTTCCACCTCTCAACACGCTCCTGGCATCTTTCAGTCCCAGTAATGCTTCGCGCGAATGACCGCGATGACATCGTGCTCTTGCGAGCATGACCTCCTCTCAGGTCCTTTGTGCAAAGCATTACTGGGACCAGAAGATGCTGGGAGCGCCGCAGAGCAGATAGGGGCCGTCAGAAGGGAGTATAACAATATTTTTTAAAATTATTTTAACATCCTACCTATCACACTCCAAGCGATGCTAATTGCTTGGAATGCACAAGCGTTTCGCAAGCGGAAAACACTTGCAAAATGCTTGTCTTCTGTGGGAAAATGTGGCGGGAGTGCAGAAATGTTATGGAAATTTCCGCAGCATTTCTGCAATGTGTGCACATAGCCTAAAACAGATTTCAGGAAACAAAAGTATTGCAATAAAATGATTTAGTAACACGAACAACCCAGAATTACAGGATTCATTTGTGGTAAATTTGTTTGGGGACGGAAACCAACCGTTTCTAAAATCCACAATGGAAATTGTATTTTTCCTTTCTGTATATTTTAGGCTCGTTTCACACTTGCGTTTTTTTGTGCTGTCTTTAACATGGGTGCGCATACACATGCGTTTGTACGCGCATGTGCTTTTTTGTAGTGTGCACTCGGGTGCACAAAATGCATCCTGTTGCATTTTTTGTGCATCCGACTTGCCCCCCCAAAAATGCATGCTCACGCAATGTGTTTGGATTTTTTTGTTACTGCCAAACACCCATTATAGTCTATGGGTGTGCACACGTATGCGCAAAAAAATGCATGGTTTTTTTAAAAAATGCACCAAAACCTGCAAAAAACGCATGATGCAAAAAAAGCAAGTGTGAAAGTAGCCTTACCCCTTCAAGCATGGAGGTGCAGGTGAACAATGATTGGTCCCATTATTATTGGTCCCATTATCTTCCTGGTATCATCCTTTTGTTATTAGATACTCTACGTAAGATTACATGAGATGAGAGTGCACACATTTAGTAGTAATTACAAAAATCAGAATTACAGGATTCAGTTCTGAGAACTTTTTGGAGGGAAATGAACTTCTGGGGAAAAAAAACCCAAGTGCCATTCCTGTACAAGGCCCATTCATTGGAAAGTTAATGTACCTGGGGAAGCTTTGAAATACTGGAGGCAAAACATTGAAATTGCAAAACTATATTCCAGTAAAACACATCTGTAGGACGGCATTCCCATGGGCCTGTCTTATTAGTGTGTATGTAATCTTCTTGTAACTGAGTGAACTTGGTCTTGGGTCCTGTAGTAGCATGTAATATTATGTCAGTGTCGTGAATGAAGTGTAGCTCAATACAGCATTTTACACCATAGCCCATGCAAATGTTTCTAGTAATATCTGCTGAATTGTCTGGTATGTCTTCATCTATTAGATATTGTAGACTAGATCCTCTCGGACTTTGTGAATGTAGACTTTTTGGCATGGTTCATTCACTTCACTAGTATTTATTCCATGATGTAAAAGATCTTCTGCATGGATCAGATGAAATAGTATAGAGTAACAGAAATGTGATTCCCATCAAATAGCTTTTCCTGGGAAATGTCTTCTCCTGTAGGATTGGTGTTGAATCTCATGCATCAAGAACAGGACGTTTATATTCCAGCTCTTATTGGAATCCATTTCTTCCTAAAATAAATGCAGTATCATATCATTTTGCAATATACAACTTGCATTGATCAACATGTACCCACACTTTGTGGGTATTTTTAACCACATTAGATGCTTATTGCACAAGAATCATAACTTGTCCCATGGTTTCAATGATCTCAAAGGGACCTTCCCAATAACATTGCCAAGGTCATTCATCCTTAGTTTTAATCCTCATTAGAGCCCCTTTTTTGAATTTGGATTCATATGGTGTCTCCATTCTCTGCGTTCTTGATGCAGCATGTGGAAGTATGGCTTTGAAGTTTACCTACAACAATAGCAACCATTTGGGCCTTGCAACAGCATCCTTTTGAGGTGTGGACAAAAATGGTTCATGTGGAAAAATTGCATTTTTCTTCCTGTCATTAGTTCGTAAGGAGAAAATTGAGTTGTGTAAGAAGTCGCTCCTCATACGCAACAGTACAAAAGGTCCGGCATCAACCCAAGTATCTACTTTGTCCAATTACATCTTTGCAATTCTAGATTTTTATTGCTCTATTCATCTTTTCCACAATACCAGCGAACTGTGGATTGTAAGGTACATGGAACTGTTGTACCCCTAGAATAGTACAAACTGCTTGCATGACTTTTATTGAGGAAGTCACTTTATAGGAAGAGGTGATCATTTTTGGGATCCACCAAGTACAAAACACAAGATTAAATAACGCTCTAGCTGTAGGCAAAGCATCATCTTTCCTGACAAATAATGCAACCCATTTAGAAATAACATCTACAACCAATGCATACCTGAGACCATTTTTACCTGATGGTAACAGACCAATCTGTAACATAGACCATGGACCATCTGCAGGTGCAATTTGGAGTAGTGGAGGTTTGTCCTTTTGGTCTTGGATTCATTTGAGCACAAATGCGACATGATTGAACAAGACTTCTTATAGTCTCTCATTTTTTATCAGTGAAATTTCTCTGAGAATGCCTAACCATTTCTGTTGGCCAAAATGACACAAACTTTCGTGATTTATATTTTGTGAGTTCAACCTGTAGATGTTTTGGTATAACCGGACGCAACTCCCCATTTAAGTCATGACACAAAACCCCGTTTAAACAAATAAAAGGGAGGTTATGGATCCACTTGAAGCAACAAGAGATGTCTTTTTCTCCTGCAAAAGGGATATGCGGGTCTGAACATGAACCTCTCGAGGTTTCAGCAGTTCAAGAACAAACACTTTTCTTGTCACGGCTAGCATATCTGCAGTTGCATTTCCAACAAATAATTCATTGTATTTTTATGGGCAGCAACTTTGACTATGGTAAAACCATTATTTGTTTTTTATGCCATCTCAAATTGTTTACAGCGTGTCACTGTCTGAGTCTTATTAAAAGGAGAGAGACAGGGCACATCCACTGTGTGAAATCCATATAAAACAATTAAAATTGTGGAACAGTAAGGAAGGTGCTCACCTATTGGGGTTGTGAGGAAGTCACAACACCCATGAACGCTTAAGAAGCAGCAGCAAGTCTGCACAGGGTCCTAGGACAGAATTGCAGAAATGACGTGGAAGTGCAATAAGGACTGCGCTTGCTTCTGGTAGAGTAAAGGGTTCTTTATTCAGCCAACGCGTTTCCTGAGCCTGCTGGCTCACTTCATCAGGGCAGATCTGCCCTGATGAAGTGAGCCAGCAGGCTCAGGAAACGCGTTGGCTGAATAAAGAACCCTTTACTCTACCAGAAGCAAGCGCAGTCCTTATTGCACTTCCACGTCATTTCTGAGTCTAATTAAAAGAATCTACAAAGCCTCTTTTCCCAAACTGGCAAATCTGTCAGTGAGTGATGGTGATATAGCGCAGTCATAGTCCGCAGCACTTTACATTTTAGAGAGGACTTGTACAGACAATATACATTACTGCATACTAATAGTCGCATAGATCAAAACAGATACCAAGAGGAATGAAGGCCCTGCATCATTCTGATGACCATGAACTATGTATTGTGAGCTTCACAATTTCTGACCTTGTTTCTAGTACAGATTTGCTCATAATTTGGCACCAAGATTATTGATGATAACTCCTGACTACTTTCACCCACAACAGATCAGCTGCAGAGACCACCATAGATCTACAGCTTCTAGAATGTTTGTACATAAAGACTTTAGGAGGACAAGTATCTATGATAAATGATCTTAGTAAATGTACATTAAAGGCTTAAAGGCAATCTGTCACATCTTTCACTGATGTGTATATGATCATAATAGATTGCATCAGTGAAATCCGTGACCGATTACCTCTAAAGAGGCACTGTCAGCATGTTTTGGCATCGGGAAACCGTGCATGCGTATAAAGCGAGAGTATCCCGGTGGCATCTTAGTGAAGTTTCTCTACTGCATACAAGGCGCTGGCTCATGATTGGGGGAGCGTGCGGTCTTCAGAAAACTCAATGATCTCTGCAGACTTCAGCTCCATGGAGGAGCAGGAAAAACTCCACATCCTGCTCACTTGTCCCAGCTTTTTTTTGCTTTTCCCCTCTTGCATACGGGTGGAGTCAGGACCACAACAGGGGCTGGCTGTGCTGTTGACCGTTTTGCCGGCCATGCTAATGGAGACTGCTGATACACTGTGGACACAAACTGTGGAGACTGAGACTGCGGAGGGAGACTGCATTTTTGGGACCTGCATACTTAGTCTTCAGGAACCAACAGAGGCTGGGTAGAATTCTCTTCCATAGTGAAATTCTCTTGGGTGTCAAAATGTAATTTCCTTCACTTTCTGATACATTTCTAAGGCATGATTAATTTTAATTACGATCCTGTAGCGTGCCCATCCTTTAACCTGTAAGACAAAGACCTATTTCTCCTCCATTTTCTTCTCCTTTCCCTCCATTCTTAACTTCGTTCCCAAGTATCATCCCTGAAGCGTTTCAGTGCCAACAGGCAGTCGGCGTCCTCCGTTCCATGGAACAGAGGAATCCGACTTCTGCCTGTTGGTGCGAACGCATGCAAGCATATTCACTCTCGAACGCTTCAGGGACGGTACTTGGGAATGAAGTTAAGAATGATCTTCTAGAATATCATCAGAGAAACTTAACTTCCTGCCATTGGCTCCTCAGTGCTGCTCCTATGTGGTCAACGGTTAATGTGAGGCTCATTAGTATAATTGGCATTTCCCATCACCTCATGTCTCCTCCCTAGAAGCCAAAAATTTACTTCTGCATTAGGCTGTTCACCCTTATTCTGAGGGTGGAAATAACCTTATCCCAGGAATATGCAAATGTTGATTCAGTATATTTGTATAAATTGATTGCTTGTTTAAAAGAAGTTTGTTAGAATTTATTACTTTTAATTAGTTTCAGTTCAGTGATCTGATCAGTTTTCACCAGTGGAGATGTCTGGCAGTAAGTATTCCATGACATGTCACTGGATACTGCAATACTAAATCTTTCCACTGGGAGCACTGCAGAACAATGGATGTCCATAATAGTTGTCCTTCCAAAAAGTCTTAGAAAATTTCCACTTCTGATGCAAGATTGTGTGATGCTTTATGGATGGACCAATCTGGATTGCAAACTTGTGTCCAAAGATTCAGGTTTTAATGATAAAGCAGTTGGTTGTCCTGCATCTGTTACCAATTCCTCCTCATCTGCCAAGTTAGGGTGCCGTTTCACATAGCGATGCACCAGCGATCCCAACAATGATACGACCTGTTAAGGATTGCTGGTGCGTCGCTACATGGTCGCTAGTAAGCTGCCAAACTGGCAGATTTATTAAGCGACACAGCAACAATCCGTCAGCAGTCGTTGGTAACTTGTCACACAGCAGCTTTTCTGACGACTCCCGCCTGCGTCCCTGACATCTGCGTCGCCAACGAGGTCACTGAAAAAATGGCCCAGGACATTTGAACTCAATCAGTGATATCCAGTGGGGGGGGGGGGCGGTCGTCACTGCGTTTCATACAAGGCGTGATCGCTGTTGAGTCACATAATCGGTGACACTTCTGCGATCTCGCTATGTGAGACGGGGCCTTCAGTCTGAGTTGACAAGTTGGCATATAATCTAGCAAAAATGGCACTCTGCTTGGTATTATGGTGACAAATTTGATTGCAGGACTAGTACACAGTAGTAGAGTTGAGCGACTTTTGGTTTTTTTAGGGTCGAGTTTCGTTTCGTGAAACCCGACTTTTTCAAAAGTCGGGTCGAGCAAGATTGGCCGATTTATAGGGAAAAGTCGGTCGTCACGAAACCCAATGTAAGTCAATGGGGAATAAAAGTCGGCAGTGAGAGGAGGACAGGAAACACACCTACAGTGCCCATTTGAATGCCAAAAGCATCAATTCTTCTTACATAAGCTTGTCAACCTTAATTAACTTCATAATACAAGTTATGCACTGAAAAATGGGGGTTATTTGGCTAAAGTTGTGGGGGGGTAGGGCTGGCTCCAGGTTTTCATGTGCCCTGGGCGAAAGAGCGCCCCTTTAACACATACCACAACTCATCATGCTCCGATACGGCAGAGAAATAGCGGTATAGTACAATGAAAAGTACTTCACTTTTTACATCTCATGACGAGGCCCATCTATTTCTCCATACAGAATCATTGGTCCCATATAATGTTTGAAACAGTATATGATGAGCTCCCCATAATGCTACAGTATATGTTGGTCCCCATGGATGAAGCTCCACTGTCTTATGGGCCCAAATAATGCTCCAAACATAATGGGCCCCATTTCTAATGCTCTAGTGTATAATGGGCCCTGTAAATGCTGCTCCAGTGTCTGATGTCCACCTTTGGAATGTTCCAGTGTATGGTGGGCCCCATCTATCATTCTCCAGAGTATAGTGCTCCCCAAAAATTGCTGTCCCAACATTGAAAACAATCAAATAAGTCTCCTCGCTAGGGAATCCCTGTACTAGTCTGGACTCCTCGTTGTCCCCATCTTCCATCTCACTGCACAGCATTTCAACCTTGCAAGTGCTGTGATCCTGAGCAAGCAGGGGGGGCCCACTCGTTGGCGACTGCACTGGCACAGGGCCCCTGATAGTACGGTGGTGTGTCTGATGGCGGGTGGGCCGAACCTGCAATTTCATCTGCAGCTTCCTCTTTGTCACCGTGTAAGATGGAACTGTATATGGGAAGGGTAACCTGAGTTTCATCAGGGTCAGATTCAGGCCGTGTAGCATGCGAGGGGAATGTAGTGGTCTGGGTCAATGTACCAGCAGATTCATCGAGCAGTGGCTGGGCATCAGTGCACTTGTGTAGCCCCCAGGAGTACGGTCACCACAGTGGCATTACCTTCCTCCTAGGGAGTGTGATGTCATGCTTGGGAGCAACGAAGGATCTCTCTAGCAGGTTAACTGATTGGGTGGCGTTATTCCCACGAGTCGTGACCCTCCAAACAGCATTCACGAAGGCAAAGTGTTTGTTTTACGTGGGCAGTATGGTTGCAAAGCTGAACCTTAAAGGAATGTCCAGAAGGGCACCACCAGGAGTGGAGCCTACGGTTAAATTTGACTCCACCTGGGAAACCTCAACCATGCCAGCTACAGAACAGATGCACACATTGCAAGCTTAATTCTGTTAACGAACGAGACTCCCGCGGTCCGAGTCTGGCTTACTAGAGGGACACGTGAGGCTCTGGCACGTGAGATTGGCCAATAACTGGTGTGTCATGCCCTTACATGTCCGTGGCTGCATGTGCGCTACACTGAAAAGGCCAGCGTTTGTCGCTTACAGGTGCAGATAACCCGCTGAACAACGTTAGTGATGGGGATCACTGATTACAATTATTACTCGCGAACAATGATTTCCCAGTAAGTGCAGGTCAACCGCAGTTCCGGAATTAGGCCTAACCGTCATTCCTGAAAAAATGAAAAACTTACGTGTGCAAACCACAGGTGCTGTAGCTTGCTTAACAGCTCGCCAGCCGTTCTCACGCCCAGTATGGATTACACGTGATTGCACAAAGGTGAGAAAGGGTACCGTATACCAGGATAACATGTATGGATAGCGTACACATTCAAAATATATGTCTATACATCCGGAGGCAGGCTCAGACGGTGTTAGGCCCAGTATGGCTTGCACGTGATTGCACAAAGGTGAGAAAGGGTACCGTATTCCAGGATAACATGTATGGATAGCGTACACATTCAAAATATGTCTATACATCAGGAGGCAGGCTCAGACGGTGTTAGGCCCAGTATGGCTTGCACGTGATTGCACAAAGGTGAGAAAGGGTACCGTATCCCAGGATAACATGTATGGATAGCGTACACATTCAAAATATGTCTATACATCAGGAGGCAGGCTCAGACGGTGTCAGGCACAGTATGGATTTGACGGCCCAGAAAACACAGCGGAGGAGCAGGGAGAGGTAAAGATTGCAAATGCTGGGGCCCTGCCCAAGCTAGGGGGGCCCACTCGTGGGCGTCGGTACTGGCACTGGGCCCCTCATAGTACGGCGGTGTGTCTGACGGCGGGTGTGCACCACCACCGTCAGACACTTGATTGCACTATGAGGGACCCTGTGCCAGTGCCCACGCCCAAGAGTCGGCTTACCCACCTGTCCAGGGCAACGGCACTCGCACGGTGTCGTGCGCTAGGTGGTGACCCCGGCCATGGGGGGGGGGGGGAGGCAGCACAGTTAGGGAGTTTTAGAAAGTGGCATATGTTGATGTTGGACATTCAGCTGATGCAAAAGGCGAAATAGGTGAAGTCCCAGGAAGAGGTGGACCAAAGCAAGCCATTTTTCTGTCACCCTATGTGTCATCAGGGGAAGGTGGGACAAAATCCTTGGAAACCCATGCATGGTTCATTTTAATGAAGGTTAGATCATCCACATTTTGGGTTGACAGACGGGTCCTTTTTTCTGTCAGGATTGATCCAGCTGCACTGAAGACTCTTTCCGATAGCACACTTGCAGCTGGGCAAGCGAGCTCCTGTAAGGCATATTGTGCCAATTCAGGCCAGGTGTCCAGTTTAGCGGCCCAATAGTCAAAGGGGAATGACCTGTGTGGGAGAACATCGATATGGGAGGAAAAGTAGTTTGTAACCATAGTTGACAACTGCTGTCTCCTGTCACTTTCCATCGATGCAGTATTACCAGTTGTGAGAGCGGTACTTGAAAAATCAGTCCACAGCATTGTCATGAAACCCCTGTCTCCAACGCCACTTCTGCTGTGTGCACCATGAACACCTCTGCCAAGCTGCCCCCGGTCCGTATGGCTCGTGTGAGAACCATCACCGCTGCTGTGTGCTGGGAATGCCTCAAGCAACCGATTTACCAGAGTTGCTTGTTTATTAGCCAATATTGGGTCAAGGTTCTCCTGTGGCATGATGTTTTGTAATTTGCCTTTATAGCGTGGATCCAGGATGCTGGCCAACCAGTAGTCGTCATCGTTCATCATTTTGGCAATGCGGGGGTCCCTTTTTAGGATCTGCAAGGCATAATCTGACATGTGGGCCAATGTTCCCGGTGTCAATGATGCACTGCGAGTGCTGGGTGGAGGAGCACTTTCTGGCAAATCCACATCCTTCCAGTCATGCACAAACCCTGTACCAGACCTTGCCACGCCAACATTTTCACTTGCCCCATGAGATGCATCCTCCTCCCCTAAGTAATCATCATCCTCCTCCTCCTCCTCCTCCTCCTCCTCCTCCTCCTCCTCCTCCTCCTCTTCTTCCTCCACCTCGTCCAGGAGAGGTCCCTGAGCAGACAATGGCTGAATGTCATCAAGGATTCCCTCCTCTTCCTCCTCCTCAACATTGGCTGCAGACGCCTGCTCCTTAAGGTGCGTCAAAGTTTGCATGAGCAGACGCATAAGTGCGATGCTCATACTTATGATGGTGTCGTCTGTGCTTACCAGCCGTGTGCATTCCTCAAAACACTGAAGGACTTTACAGAGGTCTTTCAGCTTCGACCACTGCACACCTGTCAACTCCATGTCTGCTCTCAAAGTGCCTGGCCGTGTATCCTCCCACAAATGCATTATGGCCTGCCTCTGCTCGCACAGCCGCTCCACCATGTGCAGGGTGGAGTTCCACTTGGTTGCAATGTTGATAATGAGGTGGTGGTTGGGAAGATGGAGCAATCGCTGCAGCTTCTGCATACGAACGGAGTGTACAGGCGACTGGCGGATGTGCGCGCACAGTCTTCGCACCTTCTGGAGCAGGGCTGTTAACTCCGGATAATTTTTGAGGAAGCACTGCACCACCAGGTTCAAGGTGTGAGCCAAGCAAGGTATGTGGCTGAGTTTTGAAAGGGCTATGGCTGCCACAAAATTACGGCCGTTATCACTAACTACCTTGCCTGCCTCAAGATGTACACTGCCCAGCCATGACTCAGTACTTTCGCTTCTGGAGGAGGAGGGTCGAACGCCTACAGCCAACTGTTTCCTATACCGTGGGCTAGGCAGCACTGTCCCACCACCGCTGTCCCCTGTGGACCCTGCATCCACCACATTAACCCAGTGCGCAGTGATGGACGCGTAACGGCCCTGGCCATGCCGACTGGACCATGCATCAGTTGTGAGGTGCACCTTTCCGCTCACTGACTGCTTGAGTGCATGGACAATGCGGTCTTTCACATGATGGTGGAGGGCTGGGATGGCTTTGCGAGAGAAGTAGTGGCGACTGGGTAGGTCATAGCGTGGTACTGCATAGGCCATGAGTTCGTGGAAAGCTGTGCTTTCCACCAACCGATAGGGCATCATCTCAAACGAGATTAGTTTGGCAATGTAGGCGTTCAAACCCAGTGTACGCGGATGAGAGACTGAGTACTTTCTTGACCTACTCAGTGTCTGGGAGGGTGAGCTGGACTTGAGAGCTGCATATGGTGGAAGTAGCGGTGGACAGGGCGGACTGAGAGAGGGTTGATGATGGTGATGGAGTTGGTTTTCTTTCTGATGGCTTAGATTCAGTATTTCGTTGATATAACAGTGGGATTCCCTGACTGCTGTGGCCTTGCAACGACACCTCAACATTTGCTGCTGTGCTAACCGGTGGGCTTACAGTGGGGGAAACAATGTAGCGTTGTTGACTACCTTCTTTGTGATCAGTTGCACATGTGGCACTTGAGGTTTGGTGTTGTGTCCACGCTTGCAAGTGCATGGTGGTTAAATGTCAAAGCATGCAACTGGTATTCAAATTTTTCAGATTTTTCCCTCGGCTAAAGGTCTTTGCGCATTTCTTACAGATAACCTCTGCCTGATCATGAGGATTTTGTTCAAATAAGTGCCACACTGCACTCTTCCTACTTTGGCAGACATTTTGCGGCCTAGCACGCTGTGATCTTTTGACCGTCTGGACAAGCTGTCCAGCAACTCTTTTGATGTTTGGAACCTGTCTTTGGAGTGCTCCGGGCCTGCCAGATAACAGCTGTTGCGATGTTGATGTCTGCTGTGGATGCTCCTCATCTGAGCTATTGGAAGCAGCACCCTCTTCCCCCAATGGATGCCAATCTGGGTCAACAACTGGGTGATCCATCACCTCCTCTTCTATGTCATGTGCACCTTCCTCTGTGTCACCGTGTATGGTGGTATAGTGTGCAGGAAGGGGCACCTGAGTCTCATCAGGGTCAGAATCTGGCTCTGTACACTGCGAGGACAATGTAGTGCTCTGAGTGAATGTACCAGCAGAATCATCCATCAGCGGCTGTGCATCAGTGCACTCCATGTCAGATTCATCTTGGCCTGGGTAATACACCATTTCACTTGATAATCCAGGCATGGTATGTGAAAACAGCTCCATGGAGTAATCAGTAGTATGGCCTGCGTCATCCTTCAATCTTGGTTGGGGTGAAGGACACAAGGATAGGTGTGGTTCATGAACATGAGCCTCCAATGACGACTCAGTGCTTTTATTTTTTACAACTTCAGAAGAGGAGGCGATAGAGCTGGAGGCTGAGTCAGCAATGTAAGGCCGGTTTCACATTCGCGCTTTTGAGCGCAGCGACAGCCTGCGCACGGCCGCCGCTAAGCCCTGCCCCGCCTCCACCGGTATCTCCGCCTCCGGGCGCATAACGCTGCATGCGTCGTGCATCCCCTATCTTCATCACAGAGGGCGCAGGCCGTGCGCAGTCTGCGCACAGTCTGCGTTTGGCGGCGCTTGCGTCCTTTTGACGGTGCGCCAAACGCAACCTGTTGCATTTTGGTTGTGCTCGGCGCACCGTCCAAAGGACGCATGCGCCGCCAAACGCAGACTGCGCACGGCCTGCGCCCTCTGTGATGAAGATAGGGGACGCATGCAGCGTCATGCGCCCGGAGGAGGAGATACCGGTGGAGGCGGGGCTTAGCGGCGGCCGTGCGCAGGCCGTTGCGCTCAAAAGCGCGAATGTGAAACCGGCCTAAGACAAAACTTTTTCCTGAAGCTCTGGCTTTAAAAGCGGTTTGCCAACTCCTAGAAAACTAAGCCTTCGAGGCCTTGTGGAGCCAGACGATGACGCAGGCTCAACACCTCCTGCATTCGGTCCTATTTTGCTTTTGCCACTACCATCAGATCCACCACCAACACAATCATTACCAACTGCCAACCCCCGCCTAATTCCACGGCCTCTTCCACCAGCCTTCCTCATTTTTGGTAGAAATGTAGACAAAATCCAACAAACTATATAGTAATGTAAAACAAGGTAGAAGGTGTCTATAGGACAGGGGAGATTTTGAATTTCTGCAGACACTAGTGGACACTGGACACTTTTGGATTGTGTGAGGCCCACTGACGCTGTATGGTGTGAAAAAATGCACGCTCAGTACCTCAGCAGGACAAAAAAAAAAATTGGGATTGCTTTTTAAAAAGCAGTTTGCAGAGCAGTGGGTAAACAGCAATGCAGCTGTCAGGAAGCCTTAGAAGGCAGCCTAACAACCAACACCGCTGATCCACCACAATATAGCCTCCCCTTGCACTGCACACACAGTGACTGGTGTGTTGTACAGGCAAAATCACTAGCAGCTGAAGCAGTTTTTTTTTCTTCCCTGCCTAACGCTCTCCCTACAGAATCCGAAACCTCTCCCTATGCTAAGATCGGCAGAAGTAAGATGGCGGTCGGCATGCACGCCCTTTTATAACCCCTGTGACACCCACCAAAGTAAGCCAATCACTTGCATGCCCTTCTGAAAGATGGTGGTGACCCCTGTCTATGTCATCACGTTGCCCACAGTGTCTGTGGATCCTGATTGTTTTGTGCTCTTTCAGCCAAACTTTTGAAATGCGACTTTGGCGCGCAAATCGCCGACCTCGTGGCCGACCTCATCCTAGGGTCGGGTTTCGTTTCATGAAACCCGACTTTGCCAAAAGTCGGCGACTTTTGAAATTTTTCGACCCGTTTCGCTCAACTCTACACAGTAGTAATCGTTTTGGTCAGACATGTGACCTTCAGTGTACTAGATAAACATACATATGTATAAATGTCAACGAGAACAGCAAAAATCCAATAATTGGTAACATCATAGCAAATGTCTCTTGCTTCCTGGATGATCATGGACACGCATGAGTTGAGACTCGGCAAGAAGCTGAATGTAGGTATACCTTACAAGCTGTATGGGCTCCTGGATCACCCCGGCTTTGTCCTTATGCAATCCAAGGACGAGATCACAGCATGCAATGCAGCCAGTAAGGACCTCATGGAGAGGAAAGCGTCCATTTCCAACAAGACCACCAGCTGCATATTCAAACTGCTGTAAGAATCTGGTATCAAGAGAGCATTTGTGACTATGTGCTGTGCAACTGGCTTCATTGCCACTCTGTGAGATGATCCCTATAGAGTGGGTGTGCAGGAGAATAGCCACTGGTTCATTCTTGAATAGAAATCCTGGGGGTATCGGAAGGATATCAATTTTTATCCCCCTAAAGTGGAGATTTTTTTTTCAAGGATGATCCCAATAATGACCCACAATTGTCTGAAAAGCAGCTGATTGCAACGAATCTGTGCTGGCCTTTTGATTGGCCAGGTGGAGGAGGACATCATGGACCATTCCACAGCAGCCATCTTTGAAAATCTGGAAAAAACAAGGTCAACACAAGACTGCACCCAAGTGAATATGAAGATTGAGTTTGGTGTGGATGTGACCAAAAAATAAATTATCTTTGCTGATGTGATTGATTATGACTCGTGGCTATCAGGTGATGAGACTCAGCAGAAGGATGAACAGACTTACCACGAAAAGTGAAAAGAAACTGAGTGGGTTGCAGACAAAGTGGAGTTTCTGGTGACCTATTGATAGCCAAGGATGGGTTGTTTTGCTGATGGGGTCAATTTCTGACCTAGTCCACTGCGAAACGATTAAGAAATCTGTGCGAATTATGGCATCCCGTGTGAATTGAGGGAGATGTCTGATCACAAAGGACCTGATGAGCCTGTTTGTTGGGCTCTCCAGGCATGTGATGTTACTGTCACACAACCGTAACACTTGCAGCTGCTGTACCAAACCACTGTTTATCGGGAGCGTTCCAAATATCCAAGTTCCCGATGCAGCTATTTGGAAACCGCTAAAACTTTTCAGTTAAGCCCTAGTGATGGGCGTGGGCGAGCACTAAAGTGCTTGGGTGCTCGTTAGTTGGGTTGAGCAAATTCGAACACTCAGGTGCTCAACCCGAGTAATGAGCCCAATGTAAGTTTATGGGTAAATCAAGCATTTTTGCCATGACCCCCCCCCCCCCCCCCCCGGTGATTTTTAGAGCCTAAAAACATCAAAAATCAATAGGAACAATTTTCAAATTATACAAGGGATCATCACAGGGAATACCCCTGGAAGCACTTCTGACAGCTGTGAACAATGTTGTAATTTTGTCAGTCTTATGCCACTTTTACAGGCACACAAACATACAAAAGCAAAACCAAAATGGATTTTCCTGGGAAATATGTTAGGGAACATTCTTTCCAGGGTAATTTGTATGCCAGATAAAATAACCTAAACCAAAAATGTTCCTCCACCACTTGGGCTATGTTCACACATAGCATTTTTGATGGGTTTCAACTTTAGCATTGCTTTCAACCAAGACAAATGCATTCACTGGGAAATGCCATTTGAGGGAGGGGAGACACAAAAGGGAGATGGTAGAAAATGCTTTTTGTGTATAGTGCAGCCATAAGTATAAGATGGGGGGGGTGTTCCCATAGTG
Organism: Dendrobates tinctorius; assembly: GCF_039654945.1. Classification (NCBI taxonomy): domain Eukaryota; kingdom Metazoa; phylum Chordata; class Amphibia; order Anura; family Dendrobatidae; genus Dendrobates; species Dendrobates tinctorius. The sequence continues at coordinate 28,720,548 of NW_027361761.1, forward strand.
CTGCATGAAGTATAATTCAGAATTCCGAATTCTGTTCTGCGCTCGCCTCCATTTGTCTTGGCAGTACTATGCAGCTGTTTGACTGAATTGCACATGGTTAGTGATGGGACGGCCTCCTTTTGTTAGGAAGATGGTTTCTACCTTGCCTATGCAGGAATCCAGATTCTCACTTCTATCTCCAGAGGCTAAGTCCTTTGTTCCATCTTCTGAGCATGCTCACGGGATGAGCTCCCATTGGAGTTCGTGAGTCAGGTGCTCAGGTCCTGTGTCAAATCCTATTGGCTCCTCCTGGAGCCTTGGAGATTTCCGGAAGGTCCCATTTGGTATAAAAAGCGCACATGGCTGTTCCGCCATGCACTAGTATTCCATACTTGCTGCTGTATGTATGATGATGGATGCTTGGACTGGTGACTGACTTATTAAGAAACCCCTTCCCTCCGATAATTCGATTGTTTGGGTTCAGCCAGTAGCAGCGCTAGCGCCAGCGAGCATATACTCCATCTTGCTCAGCAGCTTAGCGTCTGCATTGCGCCAGCGTTTTTGCAGCGCCTTGCCTGCGACTCAGTTTTTGCCGTGCTGCAGTTGCAGCTTTCTCTGCGTCCGCGGTTGCGACGCTTGGCACCTTAGTTGATGGTAAGTCTAGACGGAGTAGTCCTGCTGTTAAGGCTACTCTTGTGACTGTGAATACCGTGACTGTATCGCTGTGTGTCTGACTCTGAACAGACTCAGCGGGTGATTTGTGCTTATTTTGTCTACAGCTATGTGAGTTTAACAGCTTGCTTTTGTGCACTGGGTGCCGTCTAACCCTTGTGCACATTACCTCCTTGTGCTCTGCCTCTCTAGCAGCGGTTTTTCTACCCACTGCATGGTGGGCCCCGGGTGGCGAAGGCACTTTATTTATTTATTTTTTATTTAGTGTCTTCCACCACTCCTAACACCTTTACTCTAATTGTGTACTTTTCAAGAAGCTTCTTGAAGCATTCCTTTATCAAGTTGCTCTCCTGCATTGAATCCTTCTTCCACTTCATCTTCTTCTTGGTCCCCTTTCTTCTGTCCACTTTCTCTTAATCACTGTAGATCTGTGGAATTAGACAGACAAGTTAGTTAACTAACACTCTCAATGGTAGTGATAACTAAAACTAATTGACCAAACACCTTCCATAATACATCACTGCTTATCTCCACTTCTATAAAGATGGGTGGCAGGGCTGCCTATGGCTGGAGGTGAGACATACCTTGAGCTTTCTCCTTTCACCCAATATTGTTGTTGTTCAACTTCAGATGGGAAATTCCGTCTTGCTGATGGGTATGGTTGATGTAAGGTTCAGCAAATTCTCAATCTTATTCAAAGGTTTTCATGTGCCATTTGGTAAAATGGCTTTTGCCTGTTTTGCACTCACCAAATGTTGAAATCTAGAGAAAATACATTAGTGAAAGTGACTACCACACAACTAAGCACACAGTTCCTACTATTCAAGTCACATGTCACTGTACCTCAGTTCTAATCCTCAATTCCCAATTCAGACAATCCTGACGAGAAGCACAGGCAAAAGCCACCTCTTGGTGTACAATTGTAAGTGGAAAAGTCAAGTCCAGCTTCTTGGTGCAGTTGAGCGTTTGCGGTTTCAATATATGCAACAGTGCAGCACTCAGACCCCTACTGCCATCCTATGCATTTTGACTATTGAACTAAGACTTCATAAGAGTCAAAACACACCTGCTGGCAAGAGGCGTCTGTTTGCTGTAATGTATTGAAACAGCAATAAAATAACTGCACCAAGAAGCTGGACATGTCTTTTCAACATTTCCTATTGTTCACTCACTTCTCATGGAGCTTTTCCAAGTCCTTCCAAGAATGTGTAATCAGTTGTCCTTTTAACATCACAAAAAAAGGTTGACCATCTTTGAATTCTTCAGCTGAGTTGGAAGGATAAATTTGAGGTATGTTTTGAATAGCTTTTTAATAAAAAATTAAGGATTTGCTTAGCTTACAAAACATAGAACAAAGTAAATGTATTAATTTTACACTTGCACACATCTTCCTGCTAGGGCTGTATTTAGAGTTTGAGCTGCCCTAGGCACTTTTAGTGCTGCCTCCCCCATTGGTGAGTATGACTAAAGCAGACACTGTCATCAGTAACTTTAGCTGCTGTCAAACTAGCGTTTTTTGCCATTCACGGCAGATCCGGCATTTTTTCCTAATCTGCCACCTGACGGATCACTTACAGCAACACTGATTTTGGTCTCACTTTGTAAATCAAATGGATATTCGATGATACTTGTTGTGGGCACTCTGACTCGGGGCACATCTTGTTGAGAAGGTAGATATCCATGATCTGCAATACAGTCCAGGTCATTTAGAGAATATTTTGTGGAATCAGACAGTTTATATTCCCATCTCCTATCATAGCATTCTTCTATGCCAGGGTCATTCCATAAATATTTTATCTACATAAGGATTCTCAAATGAGCACACCTTCTCTATCAACTTCCCAAATTAACAGTGCATGGCCCTTGTGTTCAAACTTGTGTGGAATTTTAAGGGACTCCATCACCCGAATCATAGCTTGCATTGTAGGGAATATGTTCTGGTAGACAAGCTTAGTGAAGCCCCTCTTATCTTCATCAGAGTAGCCAGATCCATGGAAGCAGTAGAGCTACTGGATGACTCATCAAACTTAATTTGACAGGTGCCCCACCCCCTATCACGTGGCTGTCAGTTGGATAGTAGTTTGATCTGTTGTCCTTTTCAGCAGTGTATCTGATTCTCTTTTTGATATGATTTTATATTCCTATCTGTGTATTTGCTACAACGATTTTATATCCTATCAGTAAGATTCTCATTTTACAGGAGACTTTTATAATGCATTTTGATAGTGTGATTTTATAGCATTGTATATTTCATGTATTTTATTTGATGGCATGAGGATCCCACAGCCCAAAATGAATGTTTCTGCAGCAATTTGATAGGAATTTATATCCTAGCAGCATATTTATTGGTTACAGCGATCCTCCCTTTATATCCTATCAGTAAGATTGTGATTTTGAGACTTTTGACACACCAGCCTCATTGTATGGGCATATTATGTATATGGCCATGTTACAACATCAGCAAGTATAAAGCAGGTGTTTTATACACTTACAATACCGCGTCTTTGCTTTTTTTTTTTTTTTTTTTTCTTTTTAGAACAGTTTAAAAGATTTTATTGTAATAAATACAGCTCAGGCATTTCAATAATATAAGAATTCATACAGAATGATATAAAAAGCATCACAAGTACAATTAATATACAGCATTACACTTCTTACAAAATAAATATTTAACCAGTACATAATCTACGTCGTTAGCCACATGGATTGTAGTATTGGAGACCTTTTTAGGTAAGAGTTCCTCGTGTGATACCTAATGACGGGGAGTGCTAAGAATGAATTGTATGGGGTGACGGGGATAGCTTCTGCGATGTAGATACAGCGCTTCCTTCGCTGATGGAGGTTTTTAAACCATCTAAAAGCTATCTAGTAGTGGGATTACCCACAACTGTAGATGGGATATTTAGCTTGGCCATAGCCTGTTTAAACGAATCTCAACTCCGAGGTAAATTCTGGCTGGACACAGCATGACTCTGCATTGTACTACATACCAAATCCAGTAAGTTTAGACCCGGATATTACAGCGCCTTTGAAAATAAATTCAGCTTTATCATTCCAGGCTGTCACATTTTTTTTTCTGTAGTATCCTGTTGAGTAAAAATTCCACATTCTCTATCTTTAGCTTATATGGCTTTTCAGCGACCTCTTGATTTTTATCAGGGTCGGTATTTGCCAATTGTTGCTGATCAGGAGTGGTAACGAGATTTGAAGTTGTTACTACTTTCAAGCCATGCCTTGTCTGTACCAAGTAGCGCTGTAGCACAGAGGCATAAATCTTAATTTTCTCGTCATCGGGGATGTCATGACATTGTAAAATGGTGCTAATTTCATCATCAAGGCAGCGAATAACAGTTTTGCGTATGTTATCGGTTGTTGAGGGTCTTAGTTTGACCAGTTCCTGGTTGGGGATTAGATACATTTTCTCTGTATGCTCCTATATTTGCCTGTGAGCAGGCTCGTTATTATGGGTATTGCAAATTTTAAGAGGGCCGATAAACCCTCCGGTCAGCATTAGTAGCCATTTCTTTTTCTTTATGGACTGCGATCTATCACTATGGGTTCTTATAGCTTTATGCCACTTCTTTAGTATGCCTCTTTGGTGCTCTTTCAGCGGAATCCTGCCTTTTTAAGATGTTTCACAAAATAATCACTGACCTCAGGGAGATCAGTCAAAGAAAACACTGCAGCAGCGGCGCTCAGTGAAATCCTAGGTGCAAAGCTCCCTGGGAAATATGAATATGCAAATAAAGTCCGTGGAGCCTCATTTAAAAGTCTCAAAAGATGTTTAAAGCAATCTTGCCGACAGCTGAAATTAAATCGTCGCCTGCATTGTGCAGAAAAGATTTCCTGACAGCGGGGGTTGCTTTCACCAGGGTTTAAGAAAGCCCAGTTATGCTGGACTCTGACATCTTTACATCACAACGCACACAATGTGGAATGTGTGATGCTGCCTGAAATTCACTTTTTAGGAGTGTTTTTCTTTTGAACATAGACAGCGGGCAACGCCAGTGAAAACAACCCCATCCGTACGCGATGATCCTCAGGGGTATTGGCTCTCAAATCTACCAGCAAATACCCATAAGGCTCCCACGTGGCATTCTCAAAAGCTTCCACGGGAAAAAAGTGTTTTTCTGGGTTACATCTGACGAGCCAGAGTAAAAATTTGCAATGATCTCAAGGGTTATTAAAAAGCACCAAATACCTTGTGTTTAAGGTGTGGCTGATCTTACCCTGACAATGTTTTGTATCAGGTAGAAAATACTGACATTTCTGTGGTGCACATACTTGGTAAATGCTTTTTTCTATATCAAAATGTTCGCTAGCACTCTCCATGAGATCATCAACAATAGCCAAATTCACCTTGTCTGGAGGGAATAATTCATCTACGAATGTATTCGGCAGACCCTCCACAAATCTGGTGTTGGGAAAAGAGATTTCATCATATAGTTTTTGCCAGCATGAATAAAACCAAACAATATTATCGGGTTTGAGAAAAATTGGTTTCAATATTATATAGTAGTTTTACAAAACTCTTCCAGAATTAGACGGTCCGGCTAGAATGCATGAGAATGGATGCTGCAGACGCGTATCCATCACAATACTCGGGTAATAGCCAAATGGCAGAGTGGTGAAATTGTCTAATAGTTGCCGCTTTGTGCAAATGCACTAGTGTTCTGTATAAAGGATGCAAATCAATACTCCAATTTTTTTTCCTCACAATGGCCCGCTGCTGTACGACGATACGCTTGAGTTTCAGCGTCACACTTACGCGGGTAATCCAGAACTAGATCTTTCAGACTGCTACAATTAATTGAGAGTTACCAACATTTAGTGTTCCCTTCACTTTTAAGACAGTTTGCCTCATGTTTGAATTTGTAGCCATAAGTTTTGGGCCCCGCAGAAACAAATTCTGTGTGTGCTCTGTCGGCTACTTCACTGATCAACTCCCCCAGGTAACATAGGCTGAAAAGACATCCAGTTCAGCCTATAAAATTCTGTCAGAATAAATCCCCAGATCTGCATCCTTCTAAAGAACTTAACAATAACTGTAAGATACAATATTATGCTCCAGGAAGACATCCAGGCCTCTCTTGAACCCTTCGACTGAGTTCGCCATCACAACCTCAGGCAGGGAATTCCAGATTCTCACTGCCCTAACAGTAAAGAATCCTCTTCTATGTTGGTGGAAAAACCTTTTCTCCTCCAGACGCAGAGAATGCTCCCTTGTGACCGTCACCTTCCTTGGTATAAACAGATCCTTGGAGAGATATTTGTATTGTCCCCTTATATACTTATACATGGTCATTGAATCGCCCCTCAGTCGTCTTTTTTCCAGACTAAATAATCCTAATTTTGCTAATCTCTCTGGGTATTGTAGTTCCCATCCCCTTTACTAATTTTGTTGCTCTAATTCCATTATATCCTTCCTGAGCACCAGTGCCCAAAACTGTACACAGTACTCCATGTGCAGTCTAACCAGAGATTTGTACAGAGGCAGTATAATGCTCTCATCATGTGTATCCAGACCTCTTTTAATGCACCCCATGATCCTGTTTGCCTTGGCAACAGCTGCCTGGCACTGTCTGCTCCAGGTAAGCATATCATGAACTAGGATCCCCAAGTCCTTCTCCATGTCAGATTTACCCAGTGGTTTACCATTCAGTGTGTAATGGTGATATTAATTCCTTCTTCCCATGTGTATAAACTTACATTTATGTTTGTTAAACTGCATCTGGCACCTTCCGGCCCAAGTTTCCATCTTATCTAGATCCATCTGTAGCAGATTACTATCTTCTCTTGTATTGACTGCTTTGCATAGTTTTGTATCATCTGCAAATGTCAATATTTTACTGCGCAAACAATAATAATCTTTATTTATATAGCGCCAACATATTCCGCAACGCTTTACAGTTTAACTGTTTCAAAACACAAGTCATAAGTAACAATGTTAACAATACAATAATTGAAGCAAAATAAGACAAAATGAGACGACCCTGCTCGTGAGAGCTTACAATCTACAATGAGGTGGGGGAGATACTATGTACAGGTGTGTATTTACAATGAAGGTCCAGCCATCTTGAGGGAGTGAAGGATGTATGGAGATAGTGAATGGGCTACACAAGAACACTTACAGAGAATTACTTTGATCAGTGAACGTGATAGGCCGCACTGAACAAGTGTGATTTGAGGGAGCACCAAAAACTATGCAAATTGTGGATAGTCCTGATTTCTTGGGATAGAGCATTCCAGAGGATAGGAGCAGCACGGGAGAAGTCTTGGAGTCGGGAGTGGGAGGTACGGATTAGTGAAGAGGTTAGTCAAAAGTCGTTTGCAGAGCGCAGCGATCGGCTAGGCCGATAGACAGAAATGAGGGAAGAAATGTAAGGGGGTGCCGCACTGTGGAGAGCTTTGTGGGTGAGAACAAGTACTTTGGCTGCCCATTCATTATAGGATCCAATTCAATGTAAGGACTGGCGAAAAGCGGACGCATCCGAGTACCGATTAGCCAGATGGACGATCCTGGCCGCTGCATTAAGTATGGACTGATGGGGGGGATAGTCGAGTGATGGGGAGGCCAATTAATAGAGCATTGCAGTAATCCAGGCGGGAGTGGATCAATGCAACAGTGAGGGTTTTTGTTTCCATAGTGAGAAAAGGGCGGATTCTAGAGATGTTCTTTAGGTGTAAGCGGCAAGAGATTGTATATGGGATGTGAAGCAGAGATTGGTGTCAAACAAAACACCCAGACAGCGTGCCTGCTGCCGGGGTGTTGTGGTAGCATCCACGGAGAGGGAAATGTCAGATTTAGGGAGGTTAGTAGACAGCAGGAGCTTCTATCAGATTCTTAAATATGTTGAAGAGAATAGGTCCCAACACCGACCCCTGCGGTACCCCACTGGTCACAGCGACCCAGTTAGAGAATATACCATTTATAACCACCCTCTGCTTTCTATTACTAAGCCAGTTACTTACCCATTTGCACATATTTTCCCCCAGACCCAGCATTCTCATTTTGTGTACCAACCTTTTGTGTGGCACGGTATCAAACGCTTTGGAAAAATCAAGATATACCACATCCAATGACTCACCTTGGTCCAGTGTATAGCTTACCTCTTCATAAAAACTGGTTAGATTGGTTTGACAGGAGCGATTCCTCATAAACCCATGCTTATATGGCATTAAACAGTTATTCTCATTGACATAATCCAGAATAACGTCCCTCAGAAACCCTTCAAATATTTTTACCAACAATGGAGGTTAGATTTACTGGCTTATAATTTCCAGGTTCACTTTTAGAGCCCTTTTTGAATATGGGTACCACATTTGTTATGCGCCAGTCCTGTGGAACAGACCCCGTCACTATAGAGTCTCTAAAAGAAATAATGGTTTGTCTATTACATTACTTGGTTCTCTTGGTACTCGTGGGTATATGCAATCCGGACCCAGAGATTTATCTATTTTAATCTTATTTAGCCGGATTTGCACCTCTTCTTGGGTTAGATTGGTGACCCTTAATATACTGTAAGGTATTCTTTGTCTCTTGGCATTTCACCTAGCATTTCATTTTCCACCATGGAAAAGGTGTTTAATATATTAGCTTTTTCCTCATCTACAACCATACTTTCCTCATAATTTTTTTTAATGGGCCTACACTTTCACTTTTGATTCTTTAACTATTGATATAGTTGAACAGCTTGGGATTAGTTTTACTCTCCCTAGCAATGTGCTTCTTCGTTTCCTTTTTCGCAGCTTTAATTATTTTTTAAAGAATTTTTCTCCTTATAGTTTTTTTTAGATCTTCAGCGGTGCCATCCTGCTTTAGCAGTTTAAATGCTTTCTTTTTACTGTTAATTGCCCCTCTTACTACTTTGTTTAGCCACATTGGGTTTTTCCTATTTCTTGTCCTTTTATTCCCACAAGGTATAAACCTCTTCAAAGTCCTTGCAGATTGTTGGTAGGTCCTTCCTTGCCGTGTCATTGGTGCCAACATGTATCAGAAGAAATGGGTGGACGTCCTTGGAGCTTATGAGCTTTGGTATCCTATCGGTCACATCCTTGATCTTCGCACCTGGGAGGCAGCATACTTCTCTTGCTGTTATATCCGGTCTACAGATGGCTGCTTCTGTGCCTTTCAGTAGCGAGTCTCCCACCACTACCACTCTTCTTTGCTTCTTGGCTGTACTTTTTGTTGTCACTTCTGGGTGTTGCTGTATGCCCTTTTCTTCTTTGATTGTTGGTTGTGCCTCATCCTTAGGTGTACTATCGTCATCCTCCGCAAGGCCTTGATATCGGTTTGTCAGTTGTGTGGTTGGTGATGTCTCTATGGTGGTCTTGCTGCTTTTGGTCACATGCTTCCACTCGTCTGCTTTTGGAGGTTCTCTGACACGTTCTTCACCTTCTGTGACCAGTAGAGATGCTTCTGTCTAGGAAGTCTTCATTTTCTTTGAGTTTCAAAGTTGCATTTCTTTTTTCCAGTCCATGCACCTTTTCTTCTAAAAAGGGCCACTAATCTACACTTCTGGCAGGTGAAGTTGGATTCTTCTGGTCGATCTGTGAACATGTAGCACATGTTGCAGCTCACCATGTAGGTTATCACATCTGCCATGTTGCACCTAGATCCTGCTGACTTGCTGCATGTCTTCCTCCTTGTGTAGTCTACTCAATCAGGCAAGCTTTCTTGCAATGTCCTAGGGGCAAAAATTTGCGCGCCTCTCGGCGTGCGGTTTGGTGATGCTTTCCAAGCAGCTGGTCCCAGCTGTGTCCAAAGATCCTCTTGCTTAGGGAGACTCTTCGCTTTTCCCAGAAGGCACCTGGAATATGCAAATTACCTTTCTCAAGCTTCAGTCCCTGATTCATGACAAAGTGAAAGCAGATTAAACCCTGACCTCGTGAGACAATCACAAAACATAAAATGGCTGGTCTTTGACCTTATGAGGCACTGTCTGTGAATGCAGCATCAATAGAAGTGTCATTCGACTAGAATCGATTCTTGTCCCTGTCTGCCCAGCTGATTCTGCCACTGCCACTTGGGTAGGGATTGAGCGTATACGGAAAATAGATTACAGTAAAGAGACTAGGGGTTAAAAATATATTCTATATACTAAATAAACGGTTAATACAGTGTGTGTATATATACTGTGTGTGTGTGTATATATATATATATGTATATAGTATATAATGTGTATATATATATATATATATATATATATATATATATATATATATATATAGCACTCAAATTAAATGTGGAAAAAAAGTGGATACTTTACTGATCCTCAAGTGGCAATGTTTCAACGGTGACCCGTCTCTATCAAGCCTGAAACAAATACATTTACTACAAGGAGTTAAAACAGTTACAGCGCTAACCACGAATGTATAATGAAGGAACGGCTTCTCGATAATAGCGTGGCTCTTGAGGTAGTTGTGTTTAGCGTGAGGAGTGGTTAAAATGTTCGTGGCAGGTGGAGCAGAGTTCGTATTCAAGGCCTCTTTAAAATTAGTTAAAAGCGCTCTATTATAGGGATGTCCAAGCACGCTGCTGGGTAAATTTATCGCGGCAAGTCCTTGTAAAAACTCGCGCCAGCCCGAGGGTTCATACCTTTGGTGGTTGTATGACTTTGGTTGGCATGTTTTACCAAGTGCAGAGCATGAGATCCTGGAATGAGGGCCCCTTTATAGATGAGCTCGCCCCGGTCACTCCATGACATCGTCTTTGTTTTGCGACATAACGTTTAACAAAACGGATGCGCTTTGCCTGAACCGAGCATTCAGGAGGTCCAGAATACCACTCTGGTCCTCAGACCGTTCGTTCTGTTTGCATTTGCCATTTGTTGATGACCCGAAGGTTCAATAAGCATTAAATTAGCAAGTTCTTTCCTTTCCTATCTGGCGTGAAGCAGGTACCTCTGCAGAATCTGTGTATCGTTAAATCTTTACGTCCGCCGTTAAATCAACGCGTGCCAGAATATGGACTATTTCGCTGTCAAGACGGGAAAGACTCTGGTGCACATGAGCGCTAGCGAGGGGTTGCTGCGTAAGTCTGTTAAGTTCGTGTTTGGGCACAAAGTACATTTTCTCGGCGTGTTCCATCATTGTCCCGCTATTAATGAGGTAATGAGGGGAACAGCCACAGCGAGTAAGGGACCAATAAATCCTCCTGACTGGTTCAACAAGCGTCTTTTCCTTTTAATGGAAACTTTCTTATCACCCACTCGTCTTATAGAGCAACGCCATTTTTTTCAAAGTTTTTTTGACGTTCTTTAAGAGGTATGCGACCGTTCAATATGTTTAGAACGATTTTTGGCTATGGCTATTATCAAATCCTTCCCGGCATTCAAAATAAGCTTTGTCCTAGGAGCTCGCATTGACCAGCTTTTTCAGAAGTCCCCAATTGCGACGCACTCTGACATCTTGTCGGCAGGCTGCGCAAGGTGTGAAAAAACTCACTTTATAGGGCGTGTTTTTTTTCTTTTAGAACATATACAACAGGTAAAGCTGGTGAAAACAAGCCCGTACGCAATCTTGGCTCCTCAGGGGTATCGCCGCGTAAATTGAGGAGCAAATTCCCGAAAGGAACCCGAGTCGCATCCTCAAAAGATTCTGAGAAGAATCGTGTGTTACCGGGATACATCTTCTTAGCCAGAGTCATAATCTGCAATTTATCATGAGGATTGTTAAAAAGAACCATGTACTTGGTGTTCAAACTAATCGTTATACTCTTTTTACCCTGTACGAATACATTCTGCACTAAATAAAATATCCTCGGGTTTCGGTGATGTACATACTTTGTGAATGCTTTTTTTCTATTTCGCTATTTCCGGAAGCGCTATAAATCAGGTCATCAACAATAGCCAAATTTACCTTGTCAGGCAGGAACAGGACATCGTCTGTAAATGATTCAGGGAGCCCTTCGACAAATTTGATGTTATGAAACGAATTAAGCATTTCATCGTACGTTTTTTGCCAGCATGCATAAAAATAGACAATGTTCTCAGGTGTGTGAGTTAATAACGATGATGCTCGCTCCAGAAGTTTCACAAAATAACTTTTCCCTGAATTAGAGGGCCCAGCTAATAAGCAACTTAGAGGGTGTTTAAGCCGTGGGTCCATGATGCTGTAGAGCACGAAAGAGTTGGGGTTGTCTCAGGAATTCGGCTACCATTTCATGGGAGTGTGAAACAAGCGCTTCTTGAGGGATTCATAATCTCTCATTTCCCGAGTGTTGCCGGCGGGATGAGGTTCCCTTTTCGCAGAGCCTGTGACAGGGAATAATGGATTGTCAGCGTGAGAAAAACCTCTTATTAACCGAAAGGCAGCATTGTAAAATCGTCAGACGTCTTTTTGTATAAACACATCTTTGTGTCTTGCGGAGAGGCCTTGTTTCAATCGCCCAATGTTTAACCCTTACAATGCCGCTCTGATCTACGTGGGTTGTCTTTTGAGTTTTTGGGTCCGAGTTGCGAGGGTAATACAGAACCATATCTCTAAGGCGGTCGTAATTAACGACTCGAGAATTAGCGCTATTCAGCATAATACCCTTAACTTTCAAAACACACTTGTCGTTCAAGCGATACACGTATGTTTTGGTGGGACCGGCGGATACAAACTCTGATGTGCGAGTCATGTGGTTCTTCGCTGGTAAGATCCCCCAAAAATACCTCAAGGGGTGGCATCCACTCGTAAGGCTGCTGCACGATAATGACAGTCTGTATCGTGATAGAGGCATCGTTCCTGCAACCGGTCCAAAAGAGCATACAACTCTAATCGCGCGTAGGCGGTGGTGAAGCATGCAATAAGAACATTTTGTGTTTCGATTGATCGAGTGATGGTCTTTTGTGTAGCGCCAATTAAAGGTTGCTGTGTCGTCGTCGATAAAGTTTAACTCCGAAATATCGTAGTACGGGAGGAAGGCATGCTCAAACAATTCATCGGGGTCTGTTACCACGCTCGTGCACGGTAAATTTGCCCGCTGCGTGAATTTACCCCAGAGAGTTTAAAGAGTTTGGCGATTTGTCTAAGGGTGGGGTTGAGCTCTATATTGTTGGGATCTAATTTAACACCCTCTTATAATATGCATCTACAGTCATGGCCAAAAGTTTTGAGTGACACAAATATTATATTTTCACATGATCTGCTGCCCTCTGGTTTTTATGTGTGTTTGTCAGATTTTTTTTATCACATACAGAAATATAATTGCAATCATATTACGAGTAACAAAAGGTTATATTGACAGTTAGAATGAGTTAATGCAGCAAGTCAATATTTGCAGTGTTGACCCTTCTTCAGGACCTCAGCAATTCTCCCGGTCATGCTCTCAATCAACTTCTGGATCAAATCCTGACTGATAGCAGTCCATTCTTGCAAAATCAATGCTTTTATTTTGTCTGAATTTGAAGGTTTTCGTTTGGCCACCCGTCTCTTGATTGACCACAAGTTCTCAATGGGATTAAGATCTGGGGAGTTTCCAGGCCATGGTCCCAAAATCTGTTATCACCTTTGCTTTATGGCAAGGTGCTCCATCATGTTGAAAAAGGCATTGTTGATCGCCAAACTGCTCTTGGACGGTTGGGAGAAGTTGCTCTCGGAGGACATTCTGGTACCATTCTTTATTCATGGCTGCTTTTAGGCAAGACAGAGCCCATTCCCTTGGCTGAGAAGCCACCCCACACATGAATGGTTTCAGGATGCTTGACAGTTGGCATGAGACAAGACTGGTGGTAGCGCTCACCTGGTCTTCTCCGAATAAGCCGTTTTCCAGATGTCCCAAACAATCGAAAAGGGGATTCATCAGAGAAAATGACTTTACCCCAGTCCTCAGCAGTCCATTCCCTGTACCTCTTGCAGAATATCAATCTCTCCATGATGTTTTTTCTGGAGACAAGTGGCTTCTTTGCTGCCCTCCTTGAGACCAGGCCTTGCTCCAAGAGTCTCCACCTCACAGTGCGTGCAGATGCACTCACACCTGCCTGCTGCCATTCCTGAGCAAGCTCTGCACTGCTGGTAGCCCGATCCCACAGCTGAAACACTTTTAAGAGACGGTCCTGGCGCTTGCTGGTCTTTCTTGGGCGCCCTGGAGCCTTTTTGGCAACAAGGGAACCTCTCTCCTTGAAGTTCTTGATGATGCGATAGATTGTTGACTGAGGTGCAATCTTTCTAGCTGCGATACTCTTCCCTGTTAGGCCATTTTTGTGCAGTGCAATGATGACTGCACGTGTTTCTTTAGAGATAACCATGGTTAACAGAAGAGAAACAATGATGCCAAGCACCAGCCTCCTTTTAAAGTGTCCAGTGGTGTCATTCTTAATCATGACAGATTGATCTCCAGCCCTGTCCTCATCAACACCCACACCTGTGTTAATGGAGCAATCACTGAAATGATGTTAGCTGGTCCTTTTAAGGCAGGGCTGCAATGATGTTGAAATGTGTTTTGAGGGATAAAGTTCATTTTCTAGGCATATATTGACTTTGCAAGTAATTGCTGTTAAGCTGATCACTCTTTATAACATTCTGGAGTATATGCAAATTGCCATTAGAAAAAATGAAGCAGTAGACTTTGTAAAAATTAATATTTGTGTCATTCTCAACTTTTGGCCATGACTGTACATATGCCTTTTCATGTTATCACTAACACACAAGCTCGGATAGCCGCCTCTTTGTTTGCGAGCTACATTAAAACACATCTTAAACACAATGTGTCATGGATCTCGGGGGAAAATGCCAGATTTCATAAATCTGTGCAATTCTATACCCCTTTTCCAGAGCGACTTCCAGTTAGACAGTGCACCAAGTTCTGGTCAGAGCCCTCTCATCTTGGCTGTGACGGCATTCGGATGTCTGCGAATGGAGTGCACATGTGTAGCATAGGGGAAAAATGAGTTTTTTTTTTTGGTTTTTTTTTTTGTTCATTTTAATGGGCAGGACTGGAAGAAACAAATCTCTGGGCGGGTACAGCTTCACTTGAAGAATGTTCCAAAATAATTGGAAATCCAGCTCAAAGGATAAAAATGATTTTTATTTTGACTTTAGTAAAATTATTGGTACTAAAGGGCAGTTATGTACAAATAGGTATACCCAATGAAGGGACTGAATTACAGAGCACCTGGGTGTGCTTCGAACACACAGGTTCTTAAGGCCCCATCACACATAGCGATCTCGCTAGCGAGATTGCTGCTGAGTCACAATTTTTGTGACAACAGCGATCTCACCAGCGAGATTGCTGTGTGACTGTGATCAGCGACTGGCCCCCCTGCCAGGATCGCTGCAGGAAAGGCCAGGACTTTTTTTGGTCGCTTGTCTCCCGCTGGCCACCACGCATCGCTGCATGTGACAGGCAGGAGACCAGCGAGACGTGCGTCCTTTGGATACCCAATGTGTACGTTAGTTACCAGCGCACTGATGCAGGGAGCTGGTAACTAATGTACACATCGGGTATTTAGGGACGCACGTCCCTTGGATACCCAATGTGTAGGTTAGTTACCAGCTTCCTGCATCAGCGCGCTGGTTACTAACATGCTCAGCGACACCGGGCGTCGCTGTGCTGATCGCTAGTGAAGCCGTCTGTCAGCTCACGAGCAATCACATAGCGATTCACCAGCGATCCTGACACATTGATATCGTTATAAATCACAATATCCTACTGAAAAATAAATCAGAATAAAGGACCAATTGGTATAAATAGCAAAATTTTTTTTTTTTTTTTTTATTCATAAAGAATTAAAACAGTACAAATAGAGAGATGCACATATCAATAAAGGGACGTTATAAGCCCATTTTATTCCATACACCAAACACTGAATAAATACACCATTATGAAAATAGTAATAAATAATGGATGAACAATAGCTGCAAAATCCCTTATTCTATGAAAACATACACAATAATGTAAACATCCACAAAAGTGTGCAAGCTGTGGAATTTGTAATGTATCTATAAATTAGTGCAATAAGGATACTGATTAAAATGGAAGCTCTCAGACCTATGTAGCCACTGCAAATTGCCGAAAACCGCAAGGGGTCTAAACTACGGCGATGCCCATGGATTAAATCTGAGCCAAAGTGCTAGCCATCCCCATGGCAGTATCACCCTTTGTTGGCGGCATGAAATCCGCTCTCACAATGAAACCCATGCAGCGGCATAATGGCAGTGGTCATATGACACAGAAACAATTTGTATAATAGAGCAAAGCAGCCATTACCAATGATGGATATGGAGTCTCCTCAGGCGTCCCTCTGCCCCGACGCGCGTTTCGCCTTTGCTTCAACGGGAGGCATGACTTAAGAGGGGAAATCCCCGTTTAAATAATCCTCGGCCCAGCTGCAATCAATTACCTGACTGGAATAACCATGGCGCATGCCCATTACTGGAATATCAATAGCGCATGCCCAGAAAAAGTACTCAAAACCATGAAAAATAAATCATAATATCACTTGAGGTAGATCACCAGATCTTAAAAAACAATATTAAATTTCTTAAATATAAGCGCTACAAAAATAATATTTATAAGAATAGAATAGATAATCTTAATATATAGATCACTAGTGTATCAACATATTAAAGCGCTATTTTAATACAAGTATGAAGATCTGTGATATACTACTAAAGCCCTATGTCTACACATATAGGACCAAAATACTGATGTAAACTAATATTCATTCAAAATTTCATGATAAAGATAATAATTAGAGCACTGACCATGGTGAGCATGAAAAAAAGGAAATAAAAAGTAAAAAATGAATGGCAAAGAAGTCACCCTGAGTCCATGAAGTGAAAACGGCGCATGAGGGAGTTGAACTTGGTTCACTACTATCAAATAAGAGAAGTGTTTGTGTGCTCCTATGTCGTTCGCCACCAGTCATCATCAGATGACCCTGGACAGCGAAACGCACATAATGTGAGCATCACACTCTTCTCTGGTGAATCAAGACCCACTCATGCGCACTCACAAGAATGTATGTAAAATAGGGTACTTAAAAGGCACTCACCATACTAATAATAGATATGACAAATACACAATGATGAAAATGTCATATGTAAAAAAATGACACTAATAATGCTATATTCCAACTATGAACAAGACCATAATAATGAGGATTATAACACGAGGAAAAAACATAAGAAATGGAGGCATCTTCAAATCTTGAGTCTTCAATAAATGCCCATAAATCTTCTTTTCCATTTAAACACTGGAGGAATCAAACACGAAAACCAATGTTCTGTAACTAAAAAAAACAAAATGTTAATGTCACACTATAAAAACTTACCCACCCTAAAAAGTCCACAACCCATGGAAAAAGACAGGAATATGATAATGAATAATAAAGCTACAAAAAAGCACCGAAACCGAAGCTTTCATTGAGTCCTTGAGGAGTTAAGGTGCCCAATCGAAATATCCACTGGCACTCTTTTTTGGCTAATCTTTTACCAACATCTCCTCCTCTAAGACCCAAATTAATATGATCAATACCCTTGACTTGGAGTAACCTAGAATTGCTATGATGGAAATTTTTAAAATGCCTAGGTAATGTTTTCAACAAAGCAGCATCTTCAATCTTTTTGGCTTTGTCAATGTCGAGGCAGTGTTCCCGAACTCGAATCTTGAGCTCCCTACTAGTCATCCCAATATAGATTTTCTGGCATGGACAAGTGGCATAGTAGATCACTCCCTTCGTAGAGCATGTAATGTAAGTTCTAATATCAAAGCATCTGGATTGGTCAAAATTCTGGAACTTACTACTTTTTTTCATGTTGGCACATGCCTTGCACATACCACAGGGAAAAAATCCCATACGCTCCATATTCCTCTCCCTCTCTTTCCGTTGAGGATCATATTGGCTATGTGTCAAAATGTCTCGCAAACTTGGAGCCCTTTTTGCCACAAATGAGGGACCTGATGGTAAAATTTCCCTCAACACAGGATCGGTCAAGAGGATTTGCCAATGTCTCTGTACTATATTTTTAACCTCAAACCATTTATTATTGAAGTTTGAAATAAATCTTACCTGCTGGTCCTTGTTTACAATCCTAGGAGGAATCACATTCTTATGTAAAAGTTGTTCTCTGGGGACACTTTTTGCCCTCATATATCCTCTCTGAATAGACTTCCGATTGTATCCTCTATTTTGAAATCGTTTCCTGAGGATAGAGGACTGTTCTTCAAAAAGACCTTCATCAGAACAAATTCTCTTAATACGCAAAAATTGTCCAATGGGTATCCCATCTATAGTGGATTTTAGATGTGCCGATGAAGCATGGAGCAAGGAATTTGTTGCCGTGGGTTTACGATATACTGTGGTTGATAGCCGACCATCAGATAGAACTGTAATGGACAGATCCAAAAATTCAATTTTACGTCCATAATGATACGTCAACCTGATATTTTGGTTATTGTTGTTAAGTGTATTCATTAAACACCTCAATTCCTCACCTGATCCCTCATAAATAAACAGGATATCATCTATGTAACGGATCCAATTATGGATCCGTTCCATACCCACTATTTCGCTATCTTGAAAAATATGTCTTTCCCAAGCTCCCATAAACAGGTTCGCATATGAGGGGGCGCAAGCCGCCCCCATAGCTGTACCTTGCTTTTGAAGAAAAATTTTTTCATTAAAGGAAAATGCGTTATGAGTTAATACATATTTCAGTAAAGCAAGAACAAAGTTGGCCATATCATGATCTACGTTACTGTTTAAGAGGAATTTACCAACAGCATTAAGTCCATCTTGATGGCGAATCGATGTATATAAAGCCTCAACGTCTGCTGTAACAAGGATCATGTTGTCAGTTAATTGAATATTTTCTAAATGTCCAAGTGCAGCTGTGGTATCCTTAATATATGAGGGTAGCTGAGTCACTAAAGGTTTCAAAAAATGATCTATCACATTACATATGATCTCACAGAGACCCTCATTGGCTGCCACTATAGGTCTTCCCGGTGGATCCTGGGAATTTTTATGGACCTTTGGTATCAGATAGAACGTTGCTAACCTAGGACTGAGTTTTTGATGGATTTCTAATAATTTCTTAGGGACAATGTGGTTTTCAACTGCGGCCTCCAAAATATCAATCAGTTCCAGTTTAAATTGTCCCATAGGATTATAAGTAAGTAGCCTATACTCCTGAGTATTGTTTAACAATTTATTGGCTTGAGCCTCATACATGGAGTTCGGCCATATTACTATGTTACCTCCCTTGTCGGCCACCTTGAAAACCACATCGTCCCATTCCTTAAGTTCTCTTAAAGCATTCCTCTCCTGCATGGACAAATTGTTATGGCCAAACTTACTAGTTTTCTTTAATTTATCGATTTCAGATGACACAATCTTTGTGAACGTATCAACTGCCGGTACTAATGTTAAAGAGGGAAATTTTGTAGATTTATTAATTAATTTCACGGGGAAATTACTTACATTTGATGTATTCTCATCAATCAGAGACTCAAGAATCTCAAGAGCTTCATTTTCCTCCCTACTAGAGAAGTCACCACCACTTTCTTTTTTATGATGTAACCTCTTCAAAACCAGTTTTCTGGAGAAGAGATGCAAGTCCTTTATTGCCGTGAACGTGTCTAAATCAGATGAAGGGGAAAACGTTAGCCCTCTCTGTAGCACCCTAATTTGTGCATCTGTTAACATATGACTAGACAAATTAATAACCTCAACAGTATCACTCACTTGATTTTTAGGGGTAGCACTTTTTTTATGATGCTGTCGAGTCCTCGGTTTATAACTGGCTTCAAAAGTACTACTTCCCACATCACTAATAGAGGAATTGGATGTGGATAAATCCCTAAGCAAATTCCTAGGGATAGGATCTTTTTTCTTCGGCATTTGCCATTTGAAAATTCTCTTAGACTCAAAGTCAGCCCAATCCCTTTCATACTTCTTCTGTTTATTTAGACTAATGTGATTCTCCCATTTTTCAATGTCTTTATCAAGTTTCATAACAAATTCCTGAAATTCCTCTTTTCTCATATCATGTAATAAGATTTTTTGAAGATCCTCAACTTCAGTCTCTATATCTTTAAGAGTAATAGAATTTTTTTCAATAATTATTTTGATGAATTCCAAAGAACAGGTGTTAGCGGCCGCAATCCACCTATTAATAAGAGTTTCTTCTCCCAGATCAAAAGTAGGATATATGTTGATCCTTAAGCCTCTTGGAACGATATTCTGTGCCACATAATTTTCTAAGGTAATTTTCGTCCACCATACCTTAATCTTTTTATTCAAAACTCTTTTATATTTCTGTATATTATCCTGACTCGCATGGGAAGTAGAACTATGTGATGATGTAGCACCTCTCTGGAACATACTAGTGGCCTTCGCTTGCCAAGAACTTTCCTTGGCTTTGAAATCCATAATATGGCTCTGTTTAAACAACAGTCAATAATGATAAATCACTTATAAAATTGCCTCCATAATCAAAAAATAAATACCATAACTATTGATATAAATCACAATATCCTACTGAAAAATAAATCAGAATAAAGGACCAATTGGTATAAATAGCAAAATTTTTTTTTTTTATTCATAAAGAATTAAAACAGTACAAATAGAGAGATGCACATATCAATAAAGGGACGTTATAAGCCCATTTTATTCCATACACCAAACACTGAATAAATACACCATTATGAAAATAGTAATAAATAATGGATGAACAATAGCTGCAAAATCCCTTATTCTATGAAAACATACACAATAATGTAAACATCCACAAAAGTGTGCAAGCTGTGGAATTTGTAATGTATCTATAAATTAGTGCAATAAGGATACTGATTAAAATGGAAGCTCTCAGACCTATGTAGCCACTGCAAATTGCCGAAAACCGCAAGGGGTCTAAACTACGGCGATGCCCATGGATTAAATCTGAGCCAAAGTGCTAGCCATCCCCATGGCAGTATCACCCTTTGTTGGCGGCATGAAATCCGCTCTCACAATGAAACCCATGCAGCGGCATAATGGCAGTGGTCATATGACACAGAAACAATTTGTATAATAGAGCAAAGCAGCCATTACCAATGATGGATATGGAGTCTCCTCAGGCGTCCCTCTGCCCCGACGCGCGTTTCGCCTTTGCTTCAACGGGAGGCATGACTTAAGAGGGGAAATCCCCGTTTAAATAATCCTCGGCCCAGCTGCAATCAATTACCTGACTGGAATAACCATGGCGCATGCCCATTACTGGAATATCAATAGCGCATGCCCAGAAAAAGTACTCAAAACCATGAAAAATAAATCATAATATCACTTGAGGTAGATCACCAGATCTTAAAAAACAATATTAAATTTCTTAAATATAAGCGCTACAAAAATAATATTTATAAGAATAGAATAGATAATCTTAATATATAGATCACTAGTGTATCAACATATTAAAGCGCTATTTTAATACAAGTATGAAGATCTGTGATATACTACTAAAGCCCTATGTCTACACATATAGGACCAAAATACTGATGTAAACTAATATTCATTCAAAATTTCATGATAAAGATAATAATTAGAGCACTGACCATGGTGAGCATGAAAAAAAGGAAATAAAAAGTAAAAAATGAATGGCAAAGAAGTCACCCTGAGTCCATGAAGTGAAAACGGCGCATGAGGGAGTTGAACTTGGTTCACTACTATCAAATAAGAGAAGTGTTTGTGTGCTCCTATGTCGTTCGCCACCAGTCATCATCAGATGACCCTGGACAGCGAAACGCACATAATGTGAGCATCACACTCTTCTCTGGTGAATCAAGACCCACTCATGCGCACTCACAAGAATGTATGTAAAATAGGGTACTTAAAAGGCACTCACCATACTAATAATAGATATGACAAATACACAATGATGAAAATGTCATATGTAAAAAAATGACACTAATAATGCTATATTCCAACTATGAACAAGACCATAATAATGAGGATTATAACACGAGGAAAAAACATAAGAAATGGAGGCATCTTCAAATCTTGAGTCTTCAATAAATGCCCATAAATCTTCTTTTCCATTTAAACACTGGAGGAATCAAACACGAAAACCAATGTTCTGTAACTAAAAAAAACAAAATGTTAATGTCACACTATAAAAACTCCTCCTCAAGGACTCAATGAAAGCTTCGGTTTCGGTGCTTTTTTGTAGCTTTATTATTCATTATCATATTCCTGTCTTTTTCCATGGGTTGTGGACTTTTTAGGGTGGGTAAGTTTTTATAGTGTGACATTAACATTTTGTTTTTTTTAGTTACAGAACATTGGTTTTCGTGTTTGATTCCTCCAGTGTTTAAATGGAAAAGAAGATTTATGGGCATTTATTGAAGACTCAAGATTTGAAGATGCCTCCATTTCTTATGTTTTTTCCTCGTGTTATAATCCTCATTATTATGGTCTTGTTCATAGTTGGAATATAGCATTATTAGTGTCATTTTTTTACATATGACATTTTCATCATTGTGTATTTGTCATATCTATTATTAGTATGGTGAGTGCCTTTTAAGTACCCTATTTTACATACATTCTTGTGAGTGCGCATGAGTGGGTCTTGATTCACCAGAGAAGAGTGTGATGCTCACATTATGTGCGTTTCGCTGTCCAGGGTCATCTGATGATGACTGGTGGCGAACGACATAGGAGCACACAAACACTTCTCTTATTTGATAGTAGTGAACCAAGTTCAACTCCCTCATGCGCCGTTTTCACTTCATGGACTCAGGGTGACTTCTTTGCCATTCATTTTTTACTTTTTATTTCCTTTTTTTCATGCTCACCATGGTCAGTGCTCTAATTATTATCTTTATCATGAAATTTTGAATGAATATTAGTTTACATCAGTATTTTGGTCCTATATGTGTAGACATAGGGCTTTAGTAGTATATCACAGATCTTCATACTTGTATTAAAATAGCGCTTTAATATGTTGATACACTAGTGATCTATATATTAAGATTATCTATTCTATTCTTATAAATATTATTTTTGTAGCGCTTATATTTAAGAAATTTAATATTGTTTTTTAAGATCTGGTGATCTACCTCAAGTGATATTATGATTTATTTTTCATGGTTTTGAGTACTTTTTCTGGGCATGCGCTATTGATATTCCAGTAATGGGCATGCGCCATGGTTATTCCAGTCAGGTAATTGATTGCAGCTGGGCCGAGGATTATTTAAACGGGGATTTCCCCTCTTAAGTCATGCCTCCCGTTGAAGCAAAGGCGAAACGCGCGTCGGGGCAGAGGGACGCCTGAGGAGACTCCATATCCATCATTGGTAATGGCTGCTTTGCTCTATTATACAAATTGTTTCTGTGTCATATGACCACTGCCATTATGCCGCTGCATGGGTTTCATTGTGAGAGCGGATTTCATGCCGCCAACAAAGGGTGATACTGCCATGGGGATGGCTAGCACTTTGGCTCAGATTTAATCCATGGGCATCGCCGTAGTTTAGACCCCTTGCGGTTTTCGGCAATTTGCAGTGGCTACATAGGTCTGAGAGCTTCCATTTTAATCAGTATCCTTATTGCACTAATTTATAGATACATTACAAATTCCACAGCTTGCACACTTTTGTGGATGTTTACATTATTGTGTATGTTTTCATAGAATAAGGGATTTTGCAGCTATTGTTCATCCATTATTTATTACTATTTTCATAATGGTGTATTTATTCAGTGTTTGGTGTATGGAATAAAATGGGCTTATAACGTCCCTTTATTGATATGTGCATCTCTCTATTTGTACTGTTTTAATTCTTTATGAATAAAAAAAAAAAATTTTGCTATTTATACCAATTGGTCCTTTATTCTGATTTATTTTTCAGTAGGATATTGTGATTTATATCAATAGTTATGGTATTTATTTTTTGATTATGGAGGCAATTTTATAAGTGATTTATCATTATTGACTGTTGTTTAAACAGAGCCATATTATGGATTTCAAAGCCAAGGAAAGTTCTTGGCAAGCGAAGGCCACTAGTATGTTCCAGAGAGGTGCTACATCATCACATAGTTCTACTTCCCATGCGAGTCAGGATAATATACAGAAATATAAAAGAGTTTTGAATAAAAAGATTAAGGTATGGTGGACGAAAATTACCTTAGAAAATTATGTGGCACAGAATATCGTTCCAAGAGGCTTAAGGATCAACATATATCCTACTTTTGATCTGGGAGAAGAAACTCTTATTAATAGGTGGATTGCGGCCGCTAACACCTGTTCTTTGGAATTCATCAAAATAATTATTGAAAAAAATTCTATTACTCTTAAAGATATAGAGACTGAAGTTGAGGATCTTCAAAAAATCTTATTACATGATATGAGAAAAGAGGAATTTCAGGAATTTGTTATGAAACTTGATAAAGACATTGAAAAATGGGAGAATCACATTAGTCTAAATAAACAGAAGAAGTATGAAAGGGATTGGGCTGACTTTGAGTCTAAGAGAATTTTCAAATGGCAAATGCCGAAGAAAAAAGATCCTATCCCTAGGAATTTGCTTAGGGATTTATCCACATCCAATTCCTCTATTAGTGATGTGGGAAGTAGTACTTTTGAAGCCAGTTATAAACCGAGGACTCGACAGCATCATAAAAAAAAGTGCTACCCCTAAAAATCAAGTGAGTGATACTGTTGAGGTTATTAATTTGTCTAGTCATATGTTAACAGATGCACAAATTAGGGTGCTACAGAGAGGGCTAACGTTTTCCCCTTCATCTGATTTAGACACGTTCACGGCAATAAAGGACTTGCATCTCTTCTCCAGAAAACTGGTTTTGAAGAGGTTACATCATAAAAAAGAAAGTGGTGGTGACTTCTCTAGTAGGGAGGAAAATGAAGCTCTTGAGATTCTTGAGTCTCTGATTGATGAGAATACATCAAATGTAAGTAATTTCCCCGTGAAATTAATTAATAAATCTACAAAATTTCCCTCTTTAACATTAGTACCGGCAGTTGATACGTTCACAAAGATTGTGTCATCTGAAATCGATAAATTAAAGAAAACTAGTAAGTTTGGCCATAACAATTTGTCCATGCAGGAGAGGAATGCTTTAAGAGAACTTAAGGAATGGGACGATGTGGTTTTCAAGGTGGCCGACAAGGGAGGTAACATAGTAATATGGCCGAACTCCATGTATGAGGCTCAAGCCAATAAATTGTTAAACAATACTCAGGAGTATAGGCTACTTACTTATAATCCTATGGGACAATTTAAACTGGAACTGATTGATATTTTGGAGGCCGCAGTTGAAAACCACATTGTCCCTAAGAAATTATTAGAAATCCATCAAAAACTCAGTCCTAGGTTAGCAACGTTCTATCTGATACCAAAGGTCCATAAAAATTCCCAGGATCCACCGGGAAGACCTATAGTGGCAGCCAATGAGGGTCTCTGTGAGATCATATGTAATGTGATAGATCATTTTTTGAAACCTTTAGTGACTCAGCTACCCTCATATATTAAGGATACCACAGCTGCACTTGGACATTTAGAAAATATTCAATTAACTGACAACATGATCCTTGTTACAGCAGACGTTGAGGCTTTATATACATCGATTCGCCATCAAGATGGACTTAATGCTGTTGGTAAATTCCTCTTAAACAGTAACGTAGATCATGATATGGCCAACTTTGTTCTTGCTTTACTGAAATATGTATTAACTCATAACGCATTTTCCTTTAATGGAAAAATTTTTCTTCAAAAGCAAGGTACAGCTATGGGGGCGGCTTGCGCCCCCTCATATGCGAACCTGTTTATGGGAGCTTGGGAAAGACATATTTTTCAAGATAGCGAAATAGTGGGTATGGAACGGATCCATAATTGGATCCGTTACATAGATGATATCCTGTTTATTTATGAGGGATCAGGTGAGGAATTGAGGTGTTTAATGAATACACTTAACAACAATAACCAAAATATCAGGTTGACGTATCATTATGGACGTAAAATTGAATTTTTGGATCTGTCCATTACAGTTCTATCTGATGGTCGGCTATCAACCACAGTATATCGTAAACCCACGGCAACAAATTCCTTGCTCCATGCTTCATCGGCACATCTAAAATCCACTATAGATGGGATACCCATTGGACAATTTTTGCGTATTAAGAGAATTTGTTCTGATGAAGGTCTTTTTGAAGAACAGTCCTCTATCCTCAGGAAACGATTTCAAAATAGAGGATACAATCGGAAGTCTATTCAGAGAGGATATATGAGGGCAAAAAGTGTCCCCAGAGAACAACTTTTACATAAGAATGTGATTCCTCCTAGGATTGTAAACAAGGACCAGCAGGTAAGATTTATTTCAAACTTCAATAATAAATGGTTTGAGGTTAAAAATATAGTACAGAGACATTGGCAAATCCTCTTGACCGATCCTGTGTTGAGGGAAATTTTACCATCAGGTCCCTCATTTGTGGCAAAAAGGGCTCCAAGTTTGCGAGACATTTTGACACATAGCCAATATGATCCTCAACGGAAAGAGAGGGAGAGGAATATGGAGCGTATGGGATTTTTTCCCTGTGGTATGTGCAAGGCATGTGCCAACATGAAAAAAAGTAGTAAGTTCCAGAATTTTGACCAATCCAGATGCTTTGATATTAGAACTTACATTACATGCTCTACGAAGGGAGTGATCTACTATGCCACTTGTCCATGCCAGAAAATCTATATTGGGATGACTAGTAGGGAGCTCAAGATTCGAGTTCGGGAACACTGCCTCGACATTGACAAAGCCAAAAAGATTGAAGATGCTGCTTTGTTGAAAACATTACCTAGGCATTTTAAAAATTTCCATCATAGCAATTCTAGGTTACTCCAAGTCAAGGGTATTGATCATATTAATTTGGGTCTTAGAGGAGGAGATGTTGGTAAAAGATTAGCCAAAAAAGAGTGCCAGTGGATATTTCGATTGGGCACCTTAACTCCTCAAGGACTCAATGAAAGCTTCGGTTTCGGTGCTTTTTTGTAGCTTTATTATTCATTATCATATTCCTGTCTTTTTCCATGGGTTGTGGACTTTTTAGGGTGGGTAAGTTTTTATAGTGTGACATTAACATTTTGTTTTTTTTAGTTACAGAACATTGGTTTTCGTGTTTGATTCCTCCAGTGTTTAAATGGAAAAGAAGATTTATGGGCATTTATTGAAGACTCAAGATTTGAAGATGCCTCCATTTCTTATGTTTTTTCCTCGTGTTATAATCCTCATTATTATGGTCTTGTTCATAGTTGGAATATAGCATTATTAGTGTCATTTTTTTACATATGACATTTTCATCATTGTGTATTTGTCATATCTATTATTAGTATGGTGAGTGCCTTTTAAGTACCCTATTTTACATACATTCTTGTGAGTGCGCATGAGTGGGTCTTGATTCACCAGAGAAGAGTGTGATGCTCACATTATGTGCGTTTCGCTGTCCAGGGTCATCTGATGATGACTGGTGGCGAACGACATAGGAGCACACAAACACTTCTCTTATTTGATAGTAGTGAACCAAGTTCAACTCCCTCATGCGCCGTTTTCACTTCATGGACTCAGGGTGACTTCTTTGCCATTCATTTTTTACTTTTTATTTCCTTTTTTTCATGCTCACCATGGTCAGTGCTCTAATTATTATCTTTATCATGAAATTTTGAATGAATATTAGTTTACATCAGTATTTTGGTCCTATATGTGTAGACATAGGGCTTTAGTAGTATATCACAGATCTTCATACTTGTATTAAAATAGCGCTTTAATATGTTGATACACTAGTGATCTATATATTAAGATTATCTATTCTATTCTTATAAATATTATTTTTGTAGCGCTTATATTTAAGAAATTTAATATTGTTTTTTAAGATCTGGTGATCTACCTCAAGTGATATTATGATTTATTTTTCATGGTTTTGAGTACTTTTTCTGGGCATGCGCTATTGATATTCCAGTAATGGGCATGCGCCATGGTTATTCCAGTCAGGTAATTGATTGCAGCTGGGCCGAGGATTATTTAAACGGGGATTTCCCCTCTTAAGTCATGCCTCCCGTTGAAGCAAAGGCGAAACGCGCGTCGGGGCAGAGGGACGCCTGAGGAGACTCCATATCCATCATTGGTAATGGCTGCTTTGCTCTATTATACAAATTGTTTCTGTGTCATATGACCACTGCCATTATGCCGCTGCATGGGTTTCATTGTGAGAGCGGATTTCATGCCGCCAACAAAGGGTGATACTGCCATGGGGATGGCTAGCACTTTGGCTCAGATTTAATCCATGGGCATCGCCGTAGTTTAGACCCCTTGCGGTTTTCGGCAATTTGCAGTGGCTACATAGGTCTGAGAGCTTCCATTTTAATCAGTATCCTTATTGCACTAATTTATAGATACATTACAAATTCCACAGCTTGCACACTTTTGTGGATGTTTACATTATTGTGTATGTTTTCATAGAATAAGGGATTTTGCAGCTATTGTTCATCCATTATTTATTACTATTTTCATAATGGTGTATTTATTCAGTGTTTGGTGTATGGAATAAAATGGGCTTATAACGTCCCTTTATTGATATGTGCATCTCTCTATTTGTACTGTTTTAATTCTTTATGAATAAAAAAAAAAAAAAAAAAAAATTTTGCTATTTATACCAATTGGTCCTTTATTCTGATTTATTTTTCAGTAGGATATTGTGATTTATATCAATAGTTATGGTATTTATTTTTTGATTATGGAGGCAATTTTATAAGTGATTTAACATTGATATCGTTGTCAGGATCACTGGTGAGTCGCTATGTGACTCCAGCCTTTGACTCAAGATAAGCTCTGAAGCAAACATTGCATCATATAAAGACAACAAACAGGTGTCATAATTACAAAAAAAAACACATGTGATGTCAACATATATAAAAATGAAAATGCAATGTGCAAACAATGAATATAGTTGTGCAAATAAATTAAAAAAAAATACAAAAATTCAAAGATCAATAATATAACATTAATTCTTTTCTTAGATTAAGACCCGTGGGTGCACGTGTGTCCAACAGAAAAGTCCAAAAAGCTTCTCTATTGCGCAGCACTTGTTCGCGATCAAATCCTCTCTGATGTTTCTTAATACGTTCAATTGCATAGACCCTGCAAGAAAAACTCTTCTATTGTGTGCAGAGATGAAATTTTACCGCCATAACTGCAATTTGGTGAGGGATCGAAGTGTACAGTAAATGACATCACATGAAAGCCAAGTCCAATCAGATTCCTATGTCTCATGTAATAAGTACAGAACATCCCCGGTATCCTTAAGATAACCTGGGATGCACTGCACAAGAGGCTGTAGAGTAGAATCAAGCCACTCTCCCAAACGTTCGCTAAAAGAACCAATACCTGCCACTATGGGGCGCATGGGAGGAGAAAGGTTCTTATGCGTTTTTGGAAGGGCATGTAAAACTGGTATTTTAGGGAAATCCACAATCAAAAATTCCAATTGTTTTTTATAAAAAAAAAAAAAAAAAACCCCTGAGATGAGCCCTCCTGAACAAGATGACAAGCTTTGCTATAATCTTCAGTGGGGTCGCATTGGAGAGGAATATAAATATTTGTATCTGAAATTATTTCATAGATGGATGTTGGCTAATCAGAAATGTTCGTTGCTACCACAGAGCCACCTTTATCAGACATAATCCCAATTAAATCAGAATGAAATTTCCAAGAAGTCAAAGCTTCTCTCTCCATGTGTCAAATTGGAAGATTTTTTTATCATATGATGGATTTTTATCGTTGAACAATTTTTTGATATCCCGCTCAACATTCTCCTGGAACATATTAATTTCTTCCGTTCTGGTTTGAACTGGATAAAATAAAGGATTTTTAATTTTGTATGGAAAACAAGAGACTAAAGTATTGGACGAGACATCAGAAAAATCCAAATCATTTAAATTTAACAGACAATTCTGCTCCGCAAAACTCTTACCAAAAAATTCATTAATAGGAAGAATTTGAGATGACATTTCAGATATATCTGTGGAAAAAAAATGTCTTTTGACCGTGAATTTTCTGATAAATTTGATATCTTTCAATGTAGAAAAAATGTCCACTTCATGGTTTGAGGGTGCAAAGTTCAAACCCTTGGATAGAAGTTTAATTTCTGCTTGAGAATAGTTACAGCTTCACTTTTGCCAAGCTGAAGTAGTTTTTCAGGGACGTGATTATCCTAAATGATTTTCGGATGCCCTACGGGATATGGTTTTGTCTTGTTGAAGTAGGGGTAAAGGATGGTGTGATCAAAATAGTGTATAGTCTCGCCGGCTTCCGGTATGTGGTAAAGTTTGATGGCGTTAGTGCAGCCACCGTATAGAGCGTCACGGGGTCCAGCGGTTTGGGAAATTGCATTGCGGCTAGATACGATTGAACTGCTGTTTCTTTTGTAACTATCTCCACCCACTCATGTTCCCAAACCACACATACGTTGAAGCCCATCACCTGTAGATAGCGCTTTTTAGCTAGAGAACAGCGATACAGCTGACCGTACGTCGTATTTGTCAATTTGTTTGTCATTTTTGTTGTAGCACATGGGGCACCCATGGTAAAAACACCCCTGAAATTCAAAAGCGGTGTGGCGACCCGTGATACACACATAGCCGTCTAAGTGGGTACCCACCTGTTTCTCACTGCCACACAGAGCGTGCTCCATTACGATTCTCTCCGAATGCGCTCTATACATTAACCACTGTATGGCGGGGGTGGAATAACGCTTTTGGGTTTTGTGGTAATTGTCGCTGGGTATGATGGCTATTGTGTTTTTGGTGAAAAATTTAAATCTGTACATGGCCATGCATACGGAAGCCAGCGTGACTAATTGGAATGGGTCGATGCGTGTGATCTTTACAACCTTTTTCCCTGTGCGTTTGCAATAGGTCAGTTTTTTGGTCATCATTTGCATAACACGCTCTCTGTACAGATAGCAGGCTTTACGCAGAACCTCAACATCTTGCTTACAGTAAGCTTTCAACTCTGCATTAAAATCAAAAATACAATTTTTCTGCGACTCTTACCAGGTCATAAACTCCTTTCTTTCCGCGGGCATCAGGAATTCAATTCCATATTGGTGCGCATCGGTTATCGCACAGACCTAATTCTGGTTCTCACCGTATTGAAAAAATGCGGGAAATTACCTTAGGAACCCTCAAATCTCATGGCTTGTGGGAGTTTACTGAGCTTCATGGGAATAAAATTTAAAGAATAGATGAAACGAATGCCCAGGTCAATCAGAATTACGCACATTAATTTACCACCTTGCGTGATCATTTGAACACGCAGCTTCTTGCGAATCAGTTCTCTCACGACAAAGTAACAATCATAACGACCCGCGTTGTGAGTGATAAATGTGTTTTTCAAAGTCCGATGTGGCAAAATAGCGTACAAAATCACGAACGCACGACTTGCCCCCAAACTCCCAAGAAGCGAAGCCCTCTAAATCCGTTGCGTAAATATAATTAGGCACGTGATTCCCCGTGTTCTGCATACTCAAAATAATAAAAATGTTCACGTTGGTCTCGTCCTCAACGTGGTAATGGCGTATAGCACTGATGCTCGTCAAACTTGTCAACGTATGAGTGACTCACATACTACAGTGCAATCCGCGGCATTTGTGTTCGTCCTCTCTGCACGTAACTGTAACATTTGTCACAAAACCATTTCAATTTGCAAAAGGACGAATCGCCACACGCTAGCATTCTATGCAATCTCGAGCACTTGTGCGATCAGAAGTAGATTCTGCAACAGCCGCAGCTCCGCCACAATATCGGAACTGTCGTCTGACAGGACGGACAGAAATACTGACAGGAATGCTTGTTTTAATGATGGTATACACTCCCACATTTACTACAGAAATATCTGGTGCCAATAAAAGCCTTCACATCTTTTATCCCATAATGGCCGTTGTGATGCAGGAGATAAAAAAAAAAAAAAAAAAAAAAAACTTTACCCAATCTCTTTACCGGTGTGAAAATAACGCCAGTCTTCACGACTATGGTGCAAAATCTTAACAACATCCAGGTGTTTCTCAAATGCCTCAATATCGCTAAAACTCACCATCTGATCCATGGACATGCCCAAAGTGGCATGCAATGACCTAGCGCTCGTCAACACAGCATCGGTAACGGATTCCGCAGACATGACCGCTATCAAGGACATGGCAAAACACAGATTATCATAATTTTTAGAGTTATGCAGCCATCGCTTCTTCTGAATGATGCGACTGTAAGTTATAGACCTCTAGCATCTGCGAACTCCGGAACCTGTCTGTTAGAGACTACGATAATGGCCAATTTCAAAGAGCCACCGGGTATACACTCCACGTTAGATTGCAGAGCGTTTGCTACAGCTTTCAAGAAAACCTGGGTGCTGAATCCATCTCTGGGCTGCTTAGTCGAGTACACAGTGTTAAAACCACCATCCCCCTCCAAGCGCAATTGTACAAAATCGCCGGGCTCGACGCTCCTGAGGATTCCAATTCCCTCTGAATAGCGTCATGGATCACCTCCACGCCCTGTTCAAAAGAGTGCAACAAATGAAGATTCACAAACCTAAAATGTTGCACGTGTTCAAAAGCTGAAAATTTTCTAAGTGTGCGACGTCTTTCAAAAAAAGTGCTCTAAAAAGACAAGGTGCTCTAGCAGCTCCTCAGCGGCATCCAAATGCTGCGAGGGTGATTCTCCACGCGGCAAGGGTGGGGGCTCTACTGCAGCGGTCTCAGTCGGCTGTGTGTTTTAAAGTGACTGGGTCTGGCGGGTTATCGCTGCACGGAGGCTGCGAGTGGGCCAAATTCACGCTTTTTTTAAAGCGATTGTGCATTGTCTCAGTCGTTGAAGGGCTGCTTCTTCGCATTTCTCGAGCGACTAGTGACCGCTTTGTGCCAAAGTATTTTTTAACCGAAACCATTAATCGTTTAGAATGTGTAAAGAAATTGTTTTTTAACCTCTTTACGAGTTTAGAGCGGCAACGTATTTTTGAAGCGGCTTTATTAAATTCAATCCGCCGCCTGTCAGTCATGAATTATGGGGATTTCTGCCCTCTAAGAAACTATCGATAGCGTCACAAGCGTGCAAATATTCATCTTTTAGAGCGCTTATGGCTTTTATTCTTTTTGACTGTCTGGTGTGGATTCTATCAGGCTTTTACTGCGGCTTATAAAATTTATTCGATTATACCCTCTGACCATCGAGAGTGCGCGGGACATCATTAGCCCAATTTCAGAGAGAGTGGTGTCCGGCCAAGACACAAGAGGTTCACTTTCTGTGTATTTTCAGTTCTTTTTTTCAATCGCATATTGGAGCGTGTTGAACGGGGGTCTTCATTTTCACTACCCTCCATCCGCCTCTTTTTAACAGATATTTTAGTATATGAATTCTGTTTTTGTATGCGCTTTTTTGCATTATGACTAAGGGGATTGTCTCGCTGCTTGTGGTTACATGCAACATCATGGGCAACAGCATCATGGGAAATAACCTCATCACCACTAGACCGAACATCACCATCATCAACTTCAATGATACTATCACCTGCGAACAATGCGCGTATTTTTTGCATGCTTACTAGCTCCCGGCGTGTCCACGACATCCTCACCAGGTCCAGTAGAAGAATCCAGCAAAATAATGCGGGCATCAGGCAAAACAGCATCTGTGTTAACCACATCAGACCGCGTTGCAACTGTAATTCTAGCATTAACTATCGTAGCCATTATATTCCGCAATGAAGCGCCAGCATCGTTCTTTGTAATGGTGGTAGGTTTTACAACAACGACAGATGGATTTTCACACTCCACAAGATGATCGCTTGCAGGCGACACATTATTTGTAATCCACGGATTGCTAGCAACGGCAGACACATTTTCATTTACCAAATTTCCTCCAGACGGATTTTCACACACCACAAGTTTGAATTAGGTGAATTCCATGGAGTTACACAGCAACAACATTTCATGTAGGGGAATTACAAGGAGTCAGACATTCTGCAGGTCCTCCAGTAGAGGGCGATGGATTAATTGTAATCTGGGGTGTTAATCCAGTAGGGGGCGATGCATTAATAGTAATCCGGGGTGTTAAATCAGCCAGAGTAGACCACTTTGTCATGCCCCCCCAACACATTTGTTCTAAATTCGGCTTCCGAGCGAGGCCGGGATACGTGTGGGGTCTCAGACTCCAAATACGAAGAAATGAATATACATTCCAAGCCTCCTTAACGCAGATTTCCGTATCATGATTGATGGTGGTTAGCGGTACACGCCGAGGTTTCTTCTTCGGAGCCACTTTTATGATCAAAAGAATTCCATTAAATTATGAAGTGCAAAAGATTTATTCAGTTAGAACCTATTGAACGAATAAGTATTTATACAGGCGGAAGAAATAAAATGTTACTCACAGGTCAGCAAAGAGGGGCGCCGCGCTTGCTCAGGACTGATTTCAAGCCCTCCGTCGGCGCTTGTAACTTCTACAGCATCTTCGGTAATACAATCGGCTGGTTCTGTGGGATCTGTAAAAGATACGGACTTGATATTATTCCGCACTAACTACGCATCTCAAACACACTGCCTGTATACATTAAAAAAATACCCACAACAGGGGCTATGTATTTCAGCTACACCCCGCTAACTCGCGACAGAAAACCACTCACTAGATGGCTCTGTATTTCAGATACAACATTCTGTGCAGTAAACAAAATATCCGCTAGGCATCGGTAACGTTGAAAAGGTTCCTAACTTACGTAGGGTTCATGACTTGCGTAGTAAAAAATAACTTGCTGATCATATCATCGTACGGGTTTACAGTTTCTGTGGGATTCTGATCTTCTGCCACCTCGCTGCTCGGAGGTATATCCCCTTCATCTCCCGAAAATACAGCGCAAGATCCATTATTTGCATATTCCCTAATATCTGGCCACTCGCTGTAGAAAGTCAGCGGCTCGTCCGCCATAGCAGCTTCAACCATTTTATCATGTATATAATCTGCGGGGAAATGCAATGACATGGTATACGCTATGTGTAATACAGAAACCTTAAATACACGCTATACAATATTAATATTATACCGAGCTCCGATTCAGGTATTATATCCTCCAAACTTGACCCCCAAGCATTGCTTGATTGCGACATCAGCACATAAAAACATGGGTTAAATAACACATTCACAATTACTCTCAACACCCAAAGTAAAAACAGACCGCTGGTCTGAACATTGGTGAAGAGGGAAAAATGTATGGGAAAATATACAGAAGTTGTAAAAAGTGTGATAGAGAGAGATATATTATGTATTTCAAAAATAGCTGTGCGAGTAAACCATTAAATAGCACAGGTGTATGCTGTCGGTTGAATATTTGAATAAGCCCCATGCTGCTACCCTGCATATGAGATACTTACTCTAAAAATGTAGAGTATCCTTGGGAATGCTGTGTGAGATTACGGTTCTTCACCGGGTCCTGTATGCGCATATGTGTGGGACATTCTGATTTAACCTAGTTTCGGGGGTGGGCCCAGCTAATTGTCAGCCTATGGGAAGTTTTATAACGTCAAAATCAAATAGTGTTTAACAATGAAAGCGCAGTTAGCTATTCAGACACAAGAAGTCCCTATGGAGCATACACTTTCACGTGTATAGCACAATCATAGACTACCATGGCTCTATCGTCAAGAAATATGTGAATATTAGAAGAGCAATATTATAATCCGGCACACCCTAGCTCTTAAGGTGGCGTTTATCCATTATACTGCGCTGTAAAAAAATACGGCTTGAAAAAGAAAGAGGTAATGGCTTGGTTAAGCGATCAAGAACCCTATTCATTACATAAGCCGGCTAGTAAAAATTTTATACAAAATCGTGTAATAGTCAGCCCTGTAGATTCACAATGGCATGCGGATTTAGTTTGTTTACCAGCTTATTCAGATTCCTATGACGGTATGAAATATATTTTAATGGTTATCGATATATTATCGAAATACTTTGGGATAAAACAGCCTCCAGAATAGCATGCGCTTTTGAAGAGATTTTTAAAACCGATTGTCGCGTTCCGCTGAAATTACAAATGGATCGGGGCCGTGAATTTATGAATACGGCAGTAAAGAGACTTTGTAAATGATATAAAATAAAGCATTTCTTCACCATGAATAGTGTAAAGGCCGCCGTGATTGAACGATTTAACAGGACTCTGAAAGAACGTATGGAGTTTTCTTACAAAACACAATACTTATCTATACATCGACGCCTTACCTGAACTGGTGAATAGTTATTATCAAGCCTATCATCGAACTATTGGAAGCGCTCCATTTGAAGTCACTAAACACAACCCGCTGGATGTGTGGCGACGAGTTTATAACGAATCCTTTAAACGCTGCAAACCGCTGTTAAATCTTGGCGATCACATCAGAATTTCGCAGTATAAGGCAGTAGCGTTTTTTCCTGAGCAGAAACGCATGCCCGTGCCAGGGAAAACGCATGTGTTTTTTGACACGCGATTGTCAAGCGTTTTGACATGCGTTTTCCTATGCGTTTTCGCAATTAGTGTATGTATGCGGAATCGCATGCGTTTCTGCACAATTAATGAACATGCGAATTTCAACATCATGGCTGTTTACTAATAATAATAAATAATAAATTTTTATTTTTATAGCGCCGACATATTCCGCAGCACTTTACATTTCAGAGGGGATTTGTACAGACAATAGACATTACAGCATAACAATAATCACATACAGTAGATTATAACAAATGCCAAGAGCAGTGAGGGCCCTGCTCCAAGCTTACAGTCTATGAGGAAAGAGGTAGACACGAAAGGTGGGTGGTAACAGTTGCCCTGATGTATGGACCAGCCATAATGTTAAGTGTGTAACAGTACAGACACAGAGGGCTAATGGATGCATAAAGCATGTGGGAACATGATGCTGGGAACCTGGTTATGGTAAAACTTTTGGCTCTGCCACACAGGGATAGGTTAGGTTAATGTGTTGAGGCGATAGGCCAGTCTGAATAAATGCGTTTTCAGGACACGCTTAAAATTGTGGGGATTGGGGACTAATCGTATTGACCTCGGAAGTGCATTCCAAAGAATTGGCGCGGCACGTGTAAAGTCTTGGAGACGGGAGTGGGAGGTTCTGACTATTGAGGATACTAACCTCAGGTCATCAGCAGAACGGAGGGCGCGGGTAGGGTGGTATACTGAAACAAGGGAGGAGATGTAGGGTGGTGCTGAGCCATTGAGGGCTTTGTGGGTGAGGGTAATAAGTTTATACTGAATTCTGGAGTGGATGGGTAGCCAGTGTAATGACTGGCACAAGGTAGAGGCATCGGTGTAATGATTGAGGTAACTAAGTACTAAGTAGTCTCCCAGATTTCTAGCCCTTCTAAATGTTATCTGCGGTGTATCTGGAATTATTTTCGCAATTATAGGATCTGTTTTTAAGATCGGCAAAGCTTTTTTCAAAATAGACCGCATCTGCTCCGAACGAGTATTAAAATTCGTAATGAACCTTACCACCTCTGATTTGACTGGTACATCACTAGACTTATACAACAGGGCATTCCTGTTGCTACATTTGGCACGTTGATACGCCTTTTTGATAGCACGTTTACTGTAACCTCTCTCCAAGAAATGGATCTTCATATCCCTGGCCTGCTCCTCAAATTCTTCCATCGTTGAGCAAATGCGTCGAAGGCGCAAGAACTGCCCTATGGGTACCGACCGCACCATATGTAGAGGATGAGAAGAGGATGTGTGCAGAAGCATGTTTGTAGAGGTTGGTTTCCTATAAATGGTAGTCTGAATCGTCCCCTCCTCATCCCTTCTTAACACATCCAAAAACTCAACTTTGAATTTATCAAAAGTGGCAGTTAGGTGTATATTACGTTCACCATCATTAAGATGTCCAATGAATTCCTCTAGTGAGCCACTGTCCCCCTGCCAGATCAAAAGAATGTCCTCTATGTAGCGCGTCCATAGAAGGACGCGCTCCATAGACGACAGTCGATCTGACATCAGGAGGTCCCTCTCCCACAGCCCCAGGAACAAATTAGCATATGAAGGCGCATAGGCCGCCCCCATCGCTGTGCCCTGGAGCTGTAAGAAGGACCTCCTGAAAAAGTTATGGGTCAAAGCAAATTCAAGGACCTCCAAAATCAGGGTCCTTAGATCCAAGGGGATTTTGGATGTGGATAAGAAGAATTCTGTTGCTCATAGGCCATTTTCATGACAGATATTGGTATATAATGATTCCACATCCATGGTACATAAGAACGTGTCATCATCCAGGGTGAGGCCATCAGTCTTGCGCAAAAGTTGATTTGTGTCCTTTAAATACGATAGTAAATCTTCAACTAGTGGTTGAAGTACTGAATCCAACCACCTGTTGACGCACTCAAGATACCCCCCCCCCCTCGCCCTGACACAATAGGCCTCCCTGGTGGAGTTTGAATGCTTTTATGTGTCTTGGGGAGGAGATAGAAAGTGGAGATGGTGGGTTCAACTACAAACAATGTGGTCAACAATTCTTTGGTAATACTAGCCTCCATCCCTCTCGTTAGGATCACCCTGAGCTGAGGACAGAAGGCAGACAAGGGGTTAAAGGTTAATCTCTTATAACATGTAGTGTTTAGTTGGCGCATTGCTTCTTTTCATAGGACTGTTCAGGCCATACTACGATGTTCCCCCCCCCCCCTTGTCCGCCAGCTTGATCACATCAGGGAGGTCCTTGAGATATGTTAACCGTCTTCTCTCCTCCCAAGACAAATTTCTTTTTGACTGTATTGTGGTACATTCAGAAATTCATTTGTCACTACCTTCACAAAAAGGTCTATTGCGCTGCAATTTGAAAGAGGGGGGAAATCTCTTGGAGCGTGGTTTTAAGGAGGGGGTTATCTTGCCTCCCTCAGGGGTTTGATGTTCCTCAAATTCTCGAGGATTCTCAGTGCCGACTGCTCTTCTGTGGGGAACAATGTATTCAAATTATCATCAAAGAAGAATCACTTAAAGAGGAGGGATCTAGAAAATATATTCAGGTCTTTGATGGCTATAAACCTGTCAAAGCCTGCCACAGGTGAAAAGGATAGACCTTTATGTAAAAGGGTACAATCAGCTTGTGTGAGTACATGACTACTAAGGTTAACTACCTTATCATCCGAGCCCTCTAAGGAGAGATTGTTTTTTCTCTTGTAGGGATGCTAATTATTGCTCATTCTCCAATAGTTTGTACCAGACCGGGTGACAAATGAAGAAGCCGAGGCATCCGACTGTGTGCTAAGGAAAGATACTGAAGTGTTGGATGTACTCCGACATAGCAGAGGTGCATGTGTCGTCGACTTTCTCCAATAATAAACTTTTATTTTGATGATCCTTTAGGTCTCTATTAAGTTTAGATGTGTGTCTCATTGGTCTTTTTAACCACCAGGTCAACCGCTTTTTCCAAAAGATCTTCATATGACTTTAGTTGTTCTGCTGAGCAATTCGCTCGCAACTCTATCAGGGTTTGATCAATGTCGTTATCCAGACTGTCAATTGTTTTAGTATTCAGGCCTAACAATTTCATAGACCAAGCCCCACACGCATCCTCCAATCCAGACACAAAATCAGTATCGTCAACTGGAAAAGTGGGTGAGATCTGAAACCCGAGACGCCTGGGAATAATATTTTTAGCAATAAATTTTTCAAGGAAAATTCTGTTCCACCAGATCTTTGTTCTTTTGATTAACATCTTTTGAACAGATTCAAATGTTACATCATTCCTGTGTATACCAGTCCTCATGCCATTGGTCCCATCATGTCCAAAACCTTCATCTACTTATCCTAGCCAGGATTTCTCCCTGGCTTTGTAGTCCATGTTACCGAAGCAACACCCTGTGCATAACACAGAAAATTGGCATAATATCACAGCAAGGGTACAGAACAGCATACTATACTCAATGTTCATAAATATGTGCTGTGTTCAAAAGACGGACAATTAAGGACCCATCGTTACACCAAGTAGAAAACAAGTGTGGAAACCACACCGAAAACGACACACAGGTCCAAAGTATTATAACAAAAATCACTATTCGAGAAACAGAACTAGACAGGACAAAATGGGGGAGCAGGTGCAGAAGACAAAGTGCAACAGTGCTAAGACGTGCTAAAGACCTGACAAAAGAATCGCATGGAATATTTTCTATATACAATTAGCTAAGAACTCACAGCAATTCATTATATTCCCTATGCCACAACGGTCAGGTGATATTAATCATTTCTCATATAATCAGTCCACTAAAACTACCATCCAATTGAATAATAGATGACAATTTGAAAAAAGATGGAAGAACTGTCCCTCAAAAAAGTGCCCCTAAAGATGAACTAACCCCTGCTGTGTAGCTCTATATGTAAAAAGGTAAATGCTGGTCAAATTAGCATGGGTAATTTCCCAATTGATTTAATCTCCATGTGTCCCTATTGTATCCCCATTCATTCAAGTATATAACTATATGTATAGGATACTGGGCCCCCACCGATAAGTAAATGTGGTTATCAGAGTATAGCCCAGAGGGGAGGGGTGAGAGCCAGGGAGGAGGACAAGGGAACAAAAGTAAAATGCAGTGATTATTACCTGTAGGCAATCATGCGGTCAGTCAGGAGTATGGTGCGTCTCCCTGACGCACGTTTCGGAGCGAGGCTCCTTCGTCAGGGGGCGTGACTAAGGAAGTGAAGTGCTGGTTAAAATGGTGCTGGACTGGAAGGTGACTGACGCATCCCGGAGGTGACGCATGCATCACCATAGCAACCCAGAGCGCAAGGTGGACGCCGCATCATGCAGTGGGAGGCTCCGGAGAAACACCGGAGTCCACCCTGTGCATAGAGACACCGCGGACACCATACATGCCCGGGGCATGGTGTGCATGCGTCACAGGGACACTGCCATGGCCATAATATTGGTCTCAAAATTAAAATCGACAAGGGGCAAGAGAAGGAGTGTTGAATAGTATTAACCCCATAGATACGTGATGCTGGGAACCCTTAACCTGGATAACAAACATGTTATATTGCATCATTGTAGACCATGTCAAAAATTCAATTCGTAAAAGGCATTCATGAAAGGGCCACAGAGAACTAATCATAAATGGCACAATATATAATATCACCTGGTAGAACAATGAGTCTATATCTTAGTTGCCAAAAAATATAATACACCATAACATATAATAGATGTAAAAAACTGGGGACAACACCTTAGGAAAAGTCATTATAGTACCTATGACACAGCAAAATTATATACCACATTGCACATATTTCATATAGTCATAATTAGAGTTGAGTGAAACGGGTCGAAAAAATTAGTCGCCGACTTTTGGCAAAGTCGGGTTTCATGAAACGAAACCCGACTCTAGGATGAGGTCGGCCACGAGGTCGGCGACTTACGCGCCAAAGTCGCGTTTCAAAAGTTTGTTTTGTGCTCTTTTTCAGCCAATCAGGATCCATGGACACTGTGGGCAATGTGATGACATAGGCACCGGTCACCACCATCTTTCAGAAGGGCATGCAAGTGATTGGCTTGCTTTGGTGGGCGTCACAGGGGGTATAAAAGGGCGTGCACGCCGACCGCCATCTTACTTCTGCCGATCTTAGTATAGGGAGAGGTTGCTGCTGATTCTGTAGGGAGAGCGTTAGGCAGGGAAGAAGACAAAAAAACTGCTTCTGCTGCTAGCGATTTGGCCTGCACAACACACAAGTCACTGTGTGTGCAGTGCAAGGGGAGGCTATATAGTGGTGTATCAGTGGTGTTGGTTGTTGGGCTGCCTTCTAAGGCTTCCTGACACGCTGGCATTGCTGTTTACCCAATGCTCCGCAAACTGCTTTATTAAAAGCAATCCAATCTCCCTTATCCTCTCGTCACTTTGGTCACAGGCAGCTGTGCCATCGAGCGTGTCACATAGCGCTCAGATATCAGTGGGCCGCACACAATCCACAAGTGTCCACTGTCCACAAGTGTACGCAGAGATTCAAAATCTCCATTATCCTCTCGTCACTTTGGTCACAGGCAGCTGTGCCATCGAGAGTGTCACATAGCGCTCAGATATCAGTGGGCCGCACACAATCCACAAGTGTACGCAGAGATTCAAAATCTCCATTATCCTCTCGTCACTTTGGTCACAGGCAGCTGTGCCATCGAGCGTGTCACATAGCGCTCAGATATCAGTGGGCCGCACACAATCCACAAGTGTCCAGTGTCCAAAAGTGTACGCAGAGATTCAAAATCTCCATTATCCTCTCGTCACTTTGGTCACAGGCAGCTGTGCCATCGAGCGTGTCACATAGCGCTCAGATATCAGTGGGCCGCACACAATCCACAAGTGTCCACTGTCCACAAATGTGTGCAGAAATTCTAAAACTCCCCTGTCCTATAGACACCTTGTACCTTGTTTTACATTACTATATAGTTTGTTGGATTTTGTCTACATTTCTACCAAAAATGAGGAAGGCTGGTGGAAGAGGCCGTGGAATTGGGCGGGGGTTGGCAGCTGGTAATGATGGTGTTGGTGGTGGATCTGATGGTATTGGCAAGAGCAAAATAGGACCAAATGCAGGAGGTGCTGACCCTGCGTCATTGTCTGTCTACATAAGGCCTCGAACGCTTAGTTTTCTAGGAGTTGGCAAACCGCTTTTAAAGGCAGAGCATCAGGAAAAAGTTTTGTCTTACATTGCTGACTCAGCCTCCAGCTCTATCGCCTCCTCTTCTTCAGTTGTAAAAAGTAAAAGCACTGAGTCGTCATTGGAGGCTCATGTTCATGAACCACACCTTTCCTTGTGTCCTTCACCCCAACCAAGATTGAAGGATGACGCAGGCCATACTACTGATTACTCCATGGAGCTGTTTTCACATACCATGCCTGGATTATCAAGTCAAATGGTGAATTACCCAGGCCAAGATGAATCTGACATGGAGTGCACTGATGCACAGCCGCTGATGGATGATTCTGCTGGTACATTCACTCAGAGCACTACATTGTCCTCGCAGTGTACAGAGCCAGATTTTGACCCTGATGAGACTCAGGTGCCCCTTCCCGCACACTATACCACCATACACGGTGACACAGAGAAAGGTGCACATGACATAGAAGAGGAGGTGATGGATGACCCAGTTGTTGACCCAGATTGGCATCCATTGGGGGAAGAGGGTGCTGCTTCCAATAGCTCAGATGAGGAGCATCCACAGCAGACAGACATCGCAACAGCTGTTATCTGGCAGGCCCGGAGCACTCCAAAGACAGGTTCCAAACATCAAA
The DNA here is from genome assembly GCF_039654945.1 of Dendrobates tinctorius. Classification (NCBI taxonomy): domain Eukaryota; kingdom Metazoa; phylum Chordata; class Amphibia; order Anura; family Dendrobatidae; genus Dendrobates; species Dendrobates tinctorius. The sequence goes on from NW_027361761.1 coordinate 28,763,449, forward strand.
AGAGTTGCTGGACAGCTTGTCCAGAGGGTCAAAAGATCACAGCGTGCTAGGCTGCAAAATGTCTGCCAAAGTAGGAAGAGTGCAGTGTGGCAGTTTTTTGAACAAAATCCTCATGATCAGGCCAAGGTTATCTGTAAGAAGTGCGCAAAGACCTTTAGCCGAGGGAAAAATCTGAAAAATTTGAATACCAGTTGCATGCTTAGACATTTAACCAGCATGCACTTGCAAGCGTGGACACAACACCAAACCTCAAGTGCCACATGTGCAACTGATCACAACGAAGGTAGTCAGCAACGCTACATTGTTTCCCCCACTGTAAGCACACCGGTTAGCACAGCAGCAAATGTTGAGGTGTCATTGCAAGGCCACAGCAGTCAGGGAATCCCACTGTTATATCAACGAAAGACTGATTCTAGGCCATCAGAAAGAACACCAACTCCATCACCATCATCAACCCTCTCTCAGTCCGCCCTGTCCACCGCTACTTCCACCAAATGCAGCTCTCAAGTCCAGCTCACCCTCCCAGACACTATGAGTAGGTCAAGAAAGTACTCAGTCTCTCATCCGCGTACACTGGGTTTGAACGCCCACATTGCCAAAGTAATCTCGTTTGAGATGATGCCCTTTCGGTTGGTGGAAAGCACAGCTTTCCGCGAACTCATGGCCTATGCAGTACCACGCTATGACCTACCCAGTCGCCACTTCTCTCGCAAAGCCATCCCAGCCCTCCACCATCATGTGAAAGACCGCATTGTCCATGCACTCAAGCAGTCAGTGAGCGGAAAGGTGCACCTCACAACTGATGCATGGTCCAGTCGGCATGGCCAGGGCCGTTACGTGTCCATCACTGCGCACTGGGTTAATGTGTTGGATGCAGGGTCCACAGGGGACAGCGGTGGTGGGACAGTGCTGCCTAGCCCACGGTCTAGGAAACAGTTGGCTGTAGGCGGTCGACCCTCCTCCTCCTCCTCCTCCAGAAGCGACAGCTCGTCCACAGAGCGCAGTCGTACGAGCACTCCATCTGCAGCTGCCACTGTTGCACACGATGTGTCCCCCTATCGAGCAGCTAGTGGAAAGCGTCAGCAGGCTGTGTTGCAGATGATGTGTTTGGGCGACAGACACACCGCCGAGGTGCTGGCCGAGTACTTGAAGCGACAAACTGAGTCATGGCTGGGCAGTGTACATCTTGAGGCAGGCAAGGTAGTTAGTGATAACGGCCGTAATTTTGTGGCAGCCATAGCCCTTTCAAAACTCAGCCACATACCTTGCTTGGCTCACACCTTGAACCTGGTGGTGCAGTGCTTCCTCAAAAATTATCCGGAGTTAACAGCCCTGCTCCAGAAGGTGCGAAGACTGTGCGCGCACATCCGCCGGTCGCCTGTACACTCTGTTCGTATGCAGAAGCTGCAGCGATTGCTCCACCTTCCCAACCACCGCCTCATTATCGACATTGCAACAAGGTGGAACTCCACCCTGCACATGGTGGAGCGGCTGTGCGAGCAGAGGCAGGCCATAATGCATTTGTGGGAGGATACACGGCCAGGCACTTTGAGAGCAGACATGGAGTTGACAGGCGTGCAGTGGTCGAAGCTGAAAGACCTTTGTAAAGTCCTTCAGTGTTTTGAGGAATGCACACGGCTGGTAAGCGCAGACGACGCCATCCTAAGCATGAGCATCCCACTTATGCGTCTGCTCATGCAAACTTTGACGCACCTTAAGGAGCAGGCGTCTGCAGCCAATGTTGATGATGAGGAGGAAGAGGAGGAGGGAATCCTTGATGACATTCAGCCATTGTCTGCTCAGGGACCTCTCCTGGACGAGGTGGAGGAAGAAGAAGAGGAGGAGGAGGATGATGGGGATGATTACTTAGGGGAGGAGGATGCATCTGGTGGTGCAAGTGAAAATGTTGGCGTGGCAAGGTCTGGTACAGGGTTTGTGCGTGACTGGAGGGATGTGGATTTGCCAGAAAGTGCTCCTCCACCCAGCACTCGCAGTGCATCATTGACACCGGGAACATTGGCCCACATGTCAGATTATGCCTTGCGGATCCTAAAAAGGGACCCCCGCATTGCCAAAATGAACGATGACGACTACTGGTTGGCCAGCATCCTGGATCCACGCTATAAAGGCAAATTACAAAACATCATGCCACAGGAGGACCTTGACCTAATATTGGCTAATAAACAAGCAACTCTGGTAAATCAGTTGCTTGAGGCATTCCCAGCACACAGCAGCGGTGATGGTTCTCACACGAGCCGTACGGGCCGGGGGCAGCTTGGCAGAGGTGTTCGTGGTGCACACAGCAGAAGTGGCGTTGGAGACAGGGGTTTCATGACAATGTTGTGGACTGATTTTTCAAATACCGCTCACACAACTGGTAATACTGCATCGATGGAAAGTGACAGGAGACAGCAGTTGTCAACTATGGTTACAAACTACTTTTCCTCCCATATCGATGTTCTCCCACACAGGTCATTCCCCTTTGACTATTGGGCCGCTAAACTGGACACCTGGCCTGAATTGGCCCAATATGCCTTACAGGAGCTCGCTTGCCCAGCTGCAAGTGTGCTATCGGAAAGAGTCTTCAGTGCAGCTGGATCAATCCTGACAGAAAAAAGGACCCGTCTGTCAACCCAAAATGTGGATGATCTAACCTTCATTAAAATGAACCACGCATGGGTTTCCAAGGATTTTGTCCCACCTTCCCCTGATGACACATAGGGTGACAGAAAAATGGCTTGCTTTGGTCCACCTCTTCCTGGTACTTCACCTATTTCGCCTTTTGCATCAGTTGAATGTCCAACATCAACATATGCCACTTTCTAAAACTCCCTAACTGTGCTGCCTCCCCCCCATGGCCGGGGTCACCACCTAGCGCACGACACCGTGCGAGTGCCGTTGCCCTGGACAGGTGGGTAGGCCGACTCTTGGGCGCGGGCACTGGCACAGGGTCCCTCATAGTGCAATCAAGTGTCTCTGATGGTGGTGGTGCACACCCGCCGTCAGACACACCGCTGTACTATGAGGGGCCCAGTGCCAGTACCGACGCCCACGAGTGGGCCCCCCTTGCTTGGCCAGGGCCCCAGCATTTGCAATCTTTACCTCTCCCTGCTCCTCCGCTGTGTAATCTGGGCCGTCAAATCCATACTGTGCCTGACACCGTCTGAGCCTGCCTCCTGATGTATAGACATATATTTTGAATGTGTACGTTATCCATACATGTTATCCGGGGATACGGTACCCCTTCTAACCTTTGTGCAATGACGTGCAATCCATACTGGGCCTAACACCGTCTGAGCCTGCCTCATGCTGTATAGACATATATTTTTTATGTGTACGCTATCCATACATGTTATCCGGGGATACGGTACCCTTTCTAACCTTTGTGCAATCACGTGCAATCCATACTGGGCGTGAGAACGGCTGGCGAGCTGTTAAGCAAGCTACAGCACCTGTCCAGACAATTACAGGGATTCCCTAGCGAGGGGACTTATTTGATTGTTTTCTATGTTGGGACAGCAATTTTTGGGGAGCACTATACTCTGGAGAATGATAGATGGGGCCCACCATACACTGGAACATTCCAAAGGTGGACATCAGACACTGGAGCAGCATTTACAGGGCCCATTATACACTAGAGCATTAGAAATGGGGCCCATTATGTTTGGAGCATTATTTGGGCCCATAAGACAGTGGAGCTTCATCCATGGGGACCAACATATACTGTAGCATTATGTGGAGCTCATCATATACTGTTTCAAACATTATATGGGACCAATGATTCTGTATGGAGAAATAGATGGGCCTCGTCATGAGATGTAAAAAGTGAGGTATTTTTCATTGTACTATACCGCTATTTCTCTGCCGTATCGGAGCATGATGAGTTGTGGTATGTGTTAAAGGGGCGCTCTTTCGCCCAGGGCACATGAAAACCTGCAGCCAGCCCTCCCCCCCCCCCCCCACAAATTTAGCCAAATAACCCCCATTTTTCAGTGTGTAACTTGTATTATGAAGTTAATTAAGGTTGACAAGCTTAAGTAAGAAGAATTGATGCTTTTGGCATTCAATGGGCACTGTAGGTGTGTTTCCTGTCCTCCTCTCACTGCCGACTTTTATTCCCCATTGACTTACATTGGGTTTCGTGTTTCGGGACGACCCCGACTTTTCCCTATAATCGGACGATCTTGCTCGACCCGACTTTTGGAAAAGTCGGGTTTCACGAAACGAAACGCGACCCTAAAAAAGCAAAAGTCGCTCAACTCTAGTCATAATTACATAAATCCAGATATGGACAGATAATAGCTACACTAAAATAAAAGGGTAGTACAAAAGTCCTCCACGTCAAGACCCCTATGTTCTCCATAGTATCCACACTAGAGGAACTTCATTATGGGAATGCAAAGATTTTCTTACCCAACTGGAGATAACTATGAGATGAGAGCAATCATGTGGTCCCATTTAAGCGCAAAGGTAAATCTAAAAATAAATAGAACACAAAATTAAAATAAATAAAAACAAGAATAGCACTGTGGCACGTATGTCCACCGTAACATTGCCCCACAGAGGACGAAGTATATCACAAGAATGGAGCGTATGATAAGCTTTCATTCAACCCATATGGGTGGACCGTATTCAAAGCCCAGATCCACAGTGTCTCCTTCAGGGCAAAGCGTTGGGATATTCTCCCACCCCGTATCGCCAGATCCACTATATCAATTCCCCTTATTTTGAGATCTTTACTGTTGCAGTCATGGAAGATTTTAAAATGTTTCGGGATCGTTTTAAGCGAGTGTACATCTGTTTCATTGACCGCGGCCTCTATGCCTAAAACATGTTCCCTGACCCTGATCTTGAGCTGTCGGGTAGTCAACCCAACGTAGATCAGGAAACGCATGTGGCATAGTAGACCATGTTCCGAGATGTACATGTTATGGATTTCAATATTTTATATACCTTCCTACCCGATGAATTAGTAAATGTATCTGCTCTTGCCATGTTGGCACAAGCCACACAATGGCCACAAGCAATGCTACCACCACCCCTATTGCATGCCAAATTATCTATGAATGTCCTAGGAGGGTCCCCAACATCATGGCTGTGTACTAAGTAGTCTCCCAGATTTTTAGCCCTTTTAAATGTTAGCTGCGGTGTATTAGGAATTATTTTTGCAATTATAGAATCTGTTTTTAAGATCGGCAAAGCTTTTTTCAAAATAGACCATCTGCTCCGAACGAGTATTACAATTCGTAATGAACCTTACCACCTCTGCTTTGACTGGTACATCACTAGATTTATACAACAGGGCATTCCTGTTGCTACATTTGACACGTTGATACGCCTTTTTGATAGCACGTTTACTGTAACCTCTCTCCAAGAAATGGATCTTCATATCCCTGGCCTGCTCCTCAAATTCTTCCATCGTTGAGCAAAAGCGTCGAAGGTGCAAGCACTGCCCTATGGCTACCGACCACACCATATGTGGAGGATGAGAAGAGGATGCGTGCAGAAGCATGTTCGTAGAGGTTGGTTTCCTATAAATGGTAGTCTGAATCGTCCCCTCCTCATCCCTTCTTAACACATCCAAAAACTCAACTTTGAATTTATCAAAAGTGGCAGTTAGGTGTATATTACACTCACCATCATTAAGATGTCCAATGAATTCCTCTAGTGAGCCACTGTCTCCCTGCCAGATCAAAAGAATGTCATCTATGTAACGCGTCCATAGAAGGACGTGCTCCATAGATGAGTCGATCGGATATCAGGAGGTCCCTCTCCCACAGCCCCAGGAACACCATTAGCACAACATGTGCGTTTTCCATTCTATTACATTATACACCCATTACTACCTCGATCAGGCCATGGAGGGGCTGGAGGGTTTCCGCGGCTCTGAATAGGTGTACAGATCGGGTCTTGGTGGCATGTTTAGGAGTCTGTTTAGAAGCGTGGTAACCCTGTTCAGAAAAGGATTTGACTTGGTGAAACCTCACGTAAACGTGGTGGTGAAAAATACAGCCAGAGACGTGGTCTTGAACCTATCAATGGCAGCTATGGATACAAAAACACCTGAGTCGGGAAGGTTCCTGATTGGCGTACTTTACAAAATATACGTGCAAGCAAAAAAGAGCACGCGTTCCCTCCCCGTGTCATGAAACCAGGACCACCGCATAAGAGCAGATGGCACATACCGAGGTGCCACCAGAACGTGAAAAGACGCTCCAAGAAGGACATATTCTAAACGACCAAAAGGGCTTTCATACACGTGGCCTCTGCGGAATGCACAAAGTCTGAGATGGATATTTTTGAAATCCCGCCGACGCAAATGTGCATAGAGGTCTTTATTAGTGGAAGTGAGACCTATAGCTGCCCTGATCGATAATTATGGCGTTGCAGCTGCAGCAGGCGCAAAGTAGGTGACACATCTCAGCCCTCCCACTTTACAACCACAGAGTGGGCATCCATGAAGGACATATGCACCATTTTGACGTGCTTCGAGGACTCCACTCTGATGGTGAGCGCGCATGCTGCCCTACTCAGCCTGACTATTCCCCTTATATGCCTTATAGAATCATCACTTAAAGGACTAAGGGATGAGGTTTCTCTGGCGGAGGAGTATGATGAGACACTTGGACCAACCAGGCAATCTTCATCAGCCTGGTTGGTACAAAGCTCTGTGGGTGCCTCACAAAGGTCCAGACAGCAAGAGAGGAGGATGAGGAGGACTGAGGATGAGCCAGAGGAGGAAAGTACACAGCGCTCTACTAGTAGTCACCAGATAGAGCGTGGATGGGGTGATGCAGAGCAGCCAGAGCACATTCCTCCAGCTGGTGACAGCGATGCATGGCCAGTTGGCAGTCTTCAGCACATGAGTGACTTCATGCTGCAGTGTCTGAGAAACGACCCACGCGTGGCTCGTTTTCTCCACACAAATGACTACTGGGTGGCCACCCTCTTAGATCAATGTTACCGGGACAGCCTTCAAAGCCTAATTACGCCGTTGAACTGGGTGCATAAAATGCAGGACTACCAAGATGCACTGGTTAATTCACTCATGTACTCTTTTCCACCGCATAGCAGTGATGCGTGTGCACTAGCAGGCACCTCAGTGCGTCCTGGGCCCAGCGGAATCCGTTCAGAAGCTGGTAGCAGAAGCAGTACATCTACTGACAGGTTCAGTATACCCAACTTGTTCCAACGGTTTCTGAACCCGCAAACAGTTCGGGCACCATCAGCACAGACAGTGCAACGCACTAGGAGGCAGCATTACCGTGACAGGGTGGCACAATACCTCTCCACCCCTGTCAGGATGCTTCAGGATGGATCTGCCCCCTTCAAGTTTTGGGTCTCCAAGTTGGATACATGGCCCGAGCTTAGCCAGTATGCCTTGGAGATCCTGGCTTGTCCTGGTGCCAGTGTGATTTCTGAACGTGTCTTTAGTGCAGCTGGCAATTTACTAACAGACCAATGTACTAGACTATCCGCTGCAAATGTGGACCGGCTTACATTCCTAAAAATGAACCAGGCCTGGATTTCTGGTGACTTTTGCTGCCCTGGGCCAGAGTAGACAGGTTACATGCATGGTTGGTAGCAGTATGCATGCTCTGTCATTGCCCATGTTGCACACAGCGTCATCTGTTATGCCAGTGCTCTGGCCTCTACTACCAACATCTAGCTCCTGGTTCTCTTACATGTCACTTTCACCTCATACTGTTTTCCATGGGCTCTAGTACCGCCAGCTAATGCCCATTTCCGTGACTGCTGATTTCACAGCATGCCGCGTTTCTGGGCAACAGTAACGCCAGCTGTACCTCGTTAGACCAAAGTGGGAAAAAAAGGACAGATGCTAAATGCCTATAGGCAGAAGCACAAGAGTCGGGATCCAGCCACACCGGCTGTTTACTGGCAGTGAAGTGCGGACACAGGTGCCTGCCCCGAGGGGTAAACAGAGTTCCAGCATTGCCAGCTGGTTCTCGGGAGTGTCCAAGGGCACGGGTACCTCCTGCTCCAAACCGTGTTTCGACAACCCTCGCCGTTACACGGTTGTGTCCGCCGCACTGTTCCACACCCCCGCCATACATCATTCTGGCTCAGTTTGCTGTTATCCGTGGTGTCGGCAGTGTAGGAGCCCCCTACGTGGACTCCAGGACCTGGCGCTCAAGGCTGATCTCGACAGTGCCAGTAGGCCGTCCTCCTCCCCTGCTGCGACTGCGGAGTAAAGAAGACTGTGTCCGGGTTTCGGGGGCAAATGTGGCTCTTACACCTTCTGCCGAGAAGACATTACTCCAGTAGAAGACCCAAGACAAGAAGACAGATGGAGATGTCCCCGGACTCCTGTCTTTTTGCTCTTCAACTTGCATCTTTGTGTGGCTTTTTTTTTGGGCTTCTCGGCAGTACTTTTGGCTTATGTCACTACTACATTGTGGTATCTGGGCTACAGTAATGTCAGCTGTTGCCCAGTACAGCCACTGGCAGTTTTACCTTCTGCTGCTTATCTTGGTTCCAATAATGTCAGATGGTTCTCAGTAGAGTCAATGGCTTAAGTCCCTCCTTTTGTGGTATCCGAGTTCCAGTAACGACTGCTGGTCCTTGGTAGTGCATTCTGTCACAGGTTACCTCCTGCTTAGTTATCGGCCTCCGGTAGCGTCAGCTGGTGCCCGTTAGTTCCATTGGCTCTTATGCTGATTTCTGCTGCCTATATGGGTTCCAGAATCACCAGCTGGTTCTCTCAAGTTCCTGTGCCTATTACTTCTGCGTATTTCCTCTGGGTTTGGGAAATTCTGCAACCAGCCAATAGCAGGATAACCATAGACAGAGGTTTAGGAAGCCGTAGGAGCAGATGTACATGAACCAAAAGCAGAATATCAATCTGCAGAATTACTGAATAACAGTAATATAATCAGCAGAAGACTAAGCATGGTTTAAAGGGAGTGTATCCGTTCCTCCATGTGGTGCTCCTGGAAACTCCCTGCAAAGCAAGGTGAGCTGAAAGCTGACACATGTCTGTCAAAGGGCATATTGACACCACCACCGGCAGATTTAATGTAAAATCACTAACCCTACCCCAACTAATCCTAACCCAAAGAAAAAACGCCGCTGTTAAGATGTTTTCCTGCTACAGCTTTCGCTCTGTGCATTTTTCTAGCGGTTTTTTTTTTTTTTGCACCTCTACAAACTCCATCCCCATTATCCTGAGGTGTGTCTCCTCCATTTTATCCATTATATAGCACTGTCGTGGTCATTTTGTAATTCCCATTTTTTTCTCCCACTGACTTGCATTGATATCGGAAATTCCGATATCTGATATTTTTTCAATATTGGAAATCGGAATTCCGATACGATATCGGGCAATATCGCCCATCCCTAGCCAAGATTATAATCATAATATCAAAATATTTTTATATAATTATAACAAAGATAAACCATCCATACCACCAACATTAGGAGAGACAGAATAGAAAACACTTGTTAGTGCAGTTCCACATGCACACACAAAGGGACCTGCTCATCTAGGCATAGAATCAAGGAGTATCATATGAATACTTCAGCCTGTATGTATAACAATGAGCAGTTCAAAACAGCATGTAAATAGGCTTCCACATGTCCTCAATTCTATTAATATGGCACAGTGCCCAATAGTCCCATAGTTAATCCTATATACAAGCACACTAGCGTATGTATGGCAAGAGGATCAAAACCACTACACTACCAACCTCCCATAGCCATACTATTACCCACAATGGAAGGGACAGTGCCCAAACTAAATATAAGATTACCCGTGGGCGTCAGCAGGTAGCGGCTGTATCAGTGCCCAGATGAAGTGCGTCCGACGCGCGTTTTGGACCTTCCTTTCTCAAGGGACCTGCTCAGTTATTGATTATTATAATCTTGGCCTTTTGATTTTCTTTCTAAATGTATGACAGTTTGATGATGGGCATTACTTATTCTATTATACACATGGAATATATTGAATACATGTGTTTTAAACCATGTGGCTATGTCATACCTAGTCGTGTTTTTCTGGGTTAACAAAGTAAAGGCAACGAGAAACTTTGCCATCTAAAATTGCAAGTATATATGATTTAAAGATGTTCGTCTAGGCTGGATTTCAACGATCATCCTGGAATCAACGTCAAGCTCATGTAACACCAAAAAGGTCTCTAAGATTTGTTCTTTTCTAATAGTAGCATAAAAAGTTGGAGCGGCACAGTATGATTCCAGTATAGCAAAATTACATCCGCAGAAGCAGCACTCCTCCACTATCCCAGGCCGGGAGCTGCTGTGGACAGAACCAGGTTTACTGACATGGAAGCCCCAGTTACCGCTGATGAATTGCAGCATGTCCACCAATTCCGAGCCACAGAGCATCTCCCGGGAGCGAGACCTCATGCACTGAGCGTTGGCGACTCCCACGTAGAGCTTAAACACCAGAGACAAAGTATTACCTGATTGACTGACTGGTGAGCGGTGCGGCCATCTTTCTCATCCGCATTGGCCTTTTTTGTTTTTTTGCAGTCTTGGAGATACATGACTGTCAGTGCCAGATATTGACTGCCTAAATGCATGCAAATGTATTAACAGCTCCCAGGGCTGCTGACAGGACTTTGCACTGTGGGATCTCTTAGGCCATGTAACAGCCAGTTCTGATGTTTAAAGAGAATATGCAGGGCAGGAGCCATATTTTTGGTCTCTAAATCAAATTTTTCTTCCTCCAAATGTGTGAGGAAAATGGGGGTGTCTTATGGTATCTATGTAGCTATTGGACATATGGTGGATTGGGCTCGCTGCTGTTGCTAATCAGGGTGTATGGCGGTAAGAAGCAAGGGAGGCAGGAGCTCCGGTGTCGGGGAGTTAAATCAAAATGAATATTCACTGCTCACTATGCCTTTATGGGTGAGAGGAGCAGAGAATATTAATTTTATTTAACTCGCTGAAGCCGAAGCATCTGCCTCCCTTGTTCGTGTTCTTTGGACACCTGGTCACATTGGAGCTGATGGGGGGGGGGGGGGGGGGGGTGTACAGTGGTGAGGAGCAAACCACAAAGACCCTATTTAATGCTAGTTTTTTTTTTTTCTTTTCCCACCTCTAAAACCTATATGCATCTTACGGTCCAGTGCACCTTTTATTGCAGAAAGCACGGTATTTCAGATACATTGATCCAAAAGTATCATATTTACCATCTTCCTTATGCTTGATGTGACAGTCATTTCTCAAGTACTTTGACGCTTTCCAACACTGGGATGTCCAGGTCATGCATCTTGTAACTGCTAGCCTTGGCCAGATTCTTCCGGAGGGTGGAGCTCATCCCGAAATAGACAACAAAATGCATGAAGATCTTCTACCAAAATCTATTTATAAGCATTAAGTAGTGATCACGTCTTAGTCACATGGGATGGTCTGCATTTTGCGGCTGCATAGTATTTAGAAGAATGGCGGCACTGTATGACTGCACAGGCACACTAAGATTTCCTGGTGGACTGCTACAGAATAAGGTGGCAATGAATTGGAGGTAAAGGAAGATCCGAAGAGGACTACAGGCAGCAAAACTTGTAAGGCAAGTGTACATAATGTGCATAGATGTCTGGGGCCAGAACACCAAACTTTTACCCTTACTTCCAATAGCAGTTCGGGCTGTAGGCCCCGGTGACATATTCGGCATGAACCCTGAACTTTTAAGTCAGTCTTCGCTCATCCCTAGTGTTCAGACTTTTAAAGGAAGAAATACTTACCCAGCTTCTTCATCCTCAGACACGTGTACGATATCAGAAGATTGCCAAAGAATATACAAAACAATTTTTAATTTGTATAGTTACTTATCAAAGACATAGATGTTGTATATGCTCGATAAATTAACATGGCACATTCCAGAAGTCATTCAATAACCTAACTGCAGTGCATATATTAGAAGTGTTTAATATAATAAAGACTAATAGCCCAGAAAGTCGTAGTTACTCACCGGTTAATGGTGTTTTTCGGAGTCCATGACATCACCACCTGAGAGGGGATCCGCCCTCCGGGAACAGGAAATCCTACAGATACATAAGGGCGGCACCTCTCCCATGCATCAGTTGGTTTACAGAGCACAAGAGGACCGCAATGGTTAATAGCATAATTTATATACAATACTCTACACGACTATCAATTACCCGTGTACATATAAGAGGAAGAAGTGCACACCCAAATTAAACTAAAGGGAAGGAATATACGGGTGCTGTCATGGACTCCGAAAAATACCGTTAACCGGTGAGTAACTACGACTTTATTCGGTCGTCCATGACAGCACCACCTGAGAGAATTACAGAGCGTAATAATTACTTTAGGGAGGGACTACCGTCTGCAGAACCCTGACACCAAAGGAGAGGTCTGAGGAAGCACCCAGGTATAGTTTATAATGGTTATAAAAGGTGCTCGGAGAGGACCAAGTAGCTGCCTTACATATTTGGTCGATTGAGACCTCCGATCTCTCGGCCCACGAAGTTGCCATGGCCCTGGTGGAATGCGCCCTCAGCCTGCCAGGGGCCGGTTTGCCTTTTAAGGTGTATGCTAAAGAAATTGCCTCCCTAATCCATCTTGCTAGAGGAACTTTTTGAAGCTCTAAGGCCCTTTCCAGTGCCCTGATAGGAAATAAATAAGGCATTATCTTTTTTCCAAGAGTCGGTGACTGCCAGGTACTCTAGGAGACATCTCCTAACATCTAGCGTGTGTAATTTCCTTTCCTTATCTTTCGTGGGATTAGGGAGGAAGGATGGAAGAACTATCTCCTGAGTTCTATGGAAACTGGAGGCTACTTTAGGCAGATGTGCTGGATCAGGAGTAAGAATTACCATATCATCCCTGAATTGTATGTAAGGAGGGCGTCTGGACAGTGCTTGGATGTCACTCACTCTACGGGCAGATGTCAACGCCACCAGGAGAGCAGCTTTAAGGGATAGGTTTTTCGTGGAGACTGATGATATAGGTTAAAATGGGGCCTCTGTCATGGCTGTAAGAACTAGGTTTGGATCCCATGGCATAAATTTATTTTTCACTAACGGTCTGGACCTGCCTGTTACTTTAATGAACCTATTGATCCAATGGTTATTGGCGATGTTGCAGTTGAACAGTGCCCCAAGAGCCGACACCTGTACCTTGAGGGTACTAGTGGAGAATCCCAAATCCAGACCTTTTTGCAAGAACTCTAAGATCTGCGCTATGGGAGTGGGCTGTCCAGCTACTACCCCTGAACTCTGAAGGAATTTCTTCCAGATCCTGGCATATATTTTTGTTGTAACCGGCTTTCTGCTTTTAAGCAGGGTGTTTAATTAGGGCCGGGGAAAAACCTTTCTCTCTTAGCAGTGCCCGTTCAAAATCTATACCATCAGATGTAGGCCAGCTACCTGAGGATGGTAAGCTGGGCCCTGGGACAGGAGGTCTAGGATGTCTGGTAGGACCCAAGGGTCGACTACCGACATGGTCCTCGGGCAAGAGAACCATGCCCTCCTGGACCAAAACGGGGCAATCACTATAACCCTCGCTTTGTCCTTCCTGACTTTCCTCATCACCAGGGGTAGTAGAGTCAGGGGAGGAAAGGCGTATGCTAGCCTGAAGTCCCATTTGTTTAAAGGAGCATCTACTGCCAGAGGGTTCTCCCTGGGATTCAGGGAACAGAACTGAGGCACCTTCCTGTTTTGTCTGGCGGCAAAGAGGTCCACTTCTGGCTGTCCCCATTTTTGTACTATCTGGTTGAAGATGGACGCTTTTAAGGACCATTCTCCCTGCTTTAGGAGGTTGCGGCTGAGGAAGTCTGCCATGGTGTTTTTCCTTTTATGTGTAGAGCTGTTAAAGACAGGAGATGTTGCTCTGCCCACTGGAACAGCCGTTCTGCTACCTCCATGAGAGGCTTGGACCGAGAGCTGCCTTGGTGGTTGATGTAAGCCACGGTGACCTGATTGTCGGAGAATATACGAACATGGTGCCCCTGTAGATACACAAGAAGGTTTTTAACTGCCTGCTCTACGGCTGTTAGCTCTTTTAGGTTAGAGGACATTTCCAACTGATGACTATCCACAGGTCTTGAATTAAGGTTTCCCCCATGTGGGCCCCCCAACCCATAGGGCTTGCGTCTGTGGTGACTACCCGGGTTATGTTATATTCCCAGGGTACTCCTCTGGCTAGATTGTTCTCGTCTAGCCACCACTCAAGTGATCTCAAAGTGTGTTGGGACAGTCAACCGACCTTCTAGATACCCGCCCAGGATTTTTTGGTGGCGTAAAACCTCGCCCTGTAGCACCCTTGTGTGGAACTGGGCCCACAGGACCGCGGGGATGCAGGATGAGAGAGAACCCAGGAGGGACATTGCCTTCCTGAGAGACATGGAAGGGCTATTAGAGGCGTTCAAGACCTGCTGGCGTAGGCGGACCAATTTATTGGAAGACTACATTCCTGATTTTGAGAATCAAGGGTTAAGCCCAAGAACTGCTGGACCTTCATGGGCTGTAGATGGGACTTCTTGATATTTAATAGCCACCCTAACCTTTCTAAAGCCAATTTTGCTTTCTGCAATTGATCCAGACAGTGGACTGCTGTTTTTCCTACAATTAGGAAGTCATCGTGGTAGGGGATTACTAGGATGTCCGCCTCCCGTAGATGGGCTATAACTTTAGTGAACACCCGGGGGGCCACTGCTATACCAAAGGGAAGGGCTACATATTGGAAATGCTGTAACAATCCCTCCAAATGAACTGCCACTCTAAGGAAACGTTGATGAAGCGCATAGATGGGTATATGGTAATAAGCGTCCTTTAAATCCAACACCACCATAAAACAATCTTTAAACAGCAACTTTATTGTGGAGCTGATCATTTCCATTTTGAAAGGTAGAATGACTAGGTATTTAAGTGCCCTCAGATTAATTATGGTCCTGTAGGAATTATCTGGTTTACGGACCAAAAATAGGGGGAAGTAGAAGACTTCGCCCTTCTCTGCCTCTGGTACTTTTGTCAGTTCCCCCTTCTGGAATAGATCAATAACCTCAGTTTCTAGGGCAGTCTGTTCCACTGAGGAAGATCTAAGCAGAGTGGCTCTAAAGCTGTTCTGGGGGACACGGGCAAATTCGAGCTTTAGGCCTGCGGCCACAAACTCCAGGATCCAGTTACTGTTCGAGATCCGTGACCAGGCTGGGTAGAAGGCCGATAGTCTACCTCCCACCGGGGCCTCTAGTCATTGGGGAGGTTTTTTGGACTCTGGATGCTTCTTGGCGTCCCCCTCCAAACAAAAAACCGGTACCTTTTCTTTTCCCATCTGCCGCGGTCACTGGACAACCTCCTCTGAAAAAATCTCTTCCTAGCAAAGGGATGCCTATAGGAAGTGGTGGGTAGGGAAGGAAATTTCTTTTTATCATCACCAGCCTTCTCCAGGAGTTCATCTAGGACGGGTCCAAATAAATATTCTCCCTCACATGGGATGGAGCAAAGCCAGGATCTGGCCTGGATGTCCCCGGGCCAGCATTTCAGCCATATAGCCCATCGTGCTGCACTGCTGAAGCGTCTTCTAAAAAGGCTGCTGCATCCTGGATGGTAGGTAGGGTTTTTATGATAGACTCCCTCAAGGCTCTGTCCACTAGCTGTGTTTCTAATTGGTCCAACCAGACCATCATAGATCTGGCCGTGCAGGTAGCTGCGACCGCCGGTCTCGGGGCGCCAGCTGACATTTCCCATGTGCCTTTCAAATAGGAGTCCGCCTTTTTATCCAGCGGATCCTTCAAAGAGACCATGTCCTCCAAAGGGAATAGTGGATTTTTTGGACACCTTAGCCACTGCTGCATCCAATTTCGGGGCTTTGTCCCATTTATTCACCATAGGGTCCGCAAAGGGATATCGCCGTTTAAAGGCTGGTGGTAGGGAGCCTTTCCTTTCTGGTTTTCTCCATTCTTTATTAATCAAATTTTGGACTTTGTCGTTTAACGGGAACGACTTGCGTTTCCTGGGGTCTAAACCCCCGAACATTAGGTCCTGCGCTGACCGTTCAGGTCTGGCATCTGTTACCCCCATGGTAGCCCTAACTGCCTTGACTAGCTTGTCCACTTGGTCAAGACCTAGGCAGAAACGGCTGGCGTCCTCCTCTGAAGAGGATACGGAGGTGGAGGGTTCTGAGGAGCCTTCGTTCCCTCTAGGGTCTGCTGAAGAGCCTGACTCTGAGAAGCTCGCCCTCTTTCTCTTCCTAGACGACTCCCCCTGGGGTACGGATTTTAGGGCTTTAACCTCCGCTCTGATTATCTCCCTTAGACTTGTAGCAAAGTCAGGGGTCTCTTCTGCCACCTACAGGAGGGGGGACAGAGCAACGTAGTATGCCTTTAACTCTTTGGGAATATGCCCCCCCATTTTCCTTTTTTTTTTTTTTTTTTTTTTTTTTTTTTTTGCCATCTGCATGACTGGCACAGCCTCTTAGGGTAGGCATCTGGCAAGGGGCATTTACAAAGGGCGCATTCCTTGTTTTTTGCCTTGTCGGTACATTTCTTCCCCATAGGAGGAAAAACATAAAGGGGTACACTGCATCAGGGCACATTAACGAAGATCTCTTACCCTGAGCAGAAGGCGTAGGTACCGGATCACGGGGGGGCGAGCTGGATCCTTCGGCCAGGAGGAACTTCTATGGCCGGATTGTCCAGTTTGTTTGTTCTTTTGCTGGGAGCTGGTTTGGGACCTCTCTGAGGTACGTTCCTGCTCTTTGTCCAGCTGTGGCACGGGAGCTTTCGGCTCGTCCATCCTGCCTCTGAGCTTGAAGCCGCTCAGCAGAGCATCTGTGCCCTTTTTCTCCCCCGCAGGTGATGTGGCCAGGTGCTGATTTTTGCCCCCCCATTTTCCCTGATGTCCACCCCCCCGCAGGCCATGCCCCCCGCTCTGACAGCGCCCGCGCCGGTGATGCACGGGGAGAGAAAAGCCTGCCAGCACCCGACTTCCGGTCCAGTGCCACCAGCCCCGCCCCTGCACCACTTCTGGTCCGGTCGTGAGCGGCGACGCTCAGGCCATTAACGCCACCGGCCCCGCCTCTTCCGGTCTGGACGCTCAGGCCACCGGCCATGCCCCGTCACGTCCGGTTTGGGCGCGAGGACGCGCAGACCACCAGTGCCACTGGCCCCGCCTCTCACCCGTGCCACCCCTGGCCCACGCGAGGATGCGCAGGCCACCGGCACCCAGCGTTCCCCAAGCGCCACCGAAGCGCAGCCGCACGGCCCCGACCGCGACCCAGGCGAGGGGCCGCAGCAGCCGGGACAAGGACTGGAATCCTGGGGAGGGAACCTACTTACCCGCCGGCCCAGGAGACAGGCATCCACCGGACCCCACTCCCACCTGCCCGCACACTGTCGTGAAACCCTGCGCAGGTCACCGTGGCGCTTCCAGGGGACTTCATACTGCCCGAGGTAGGAGACCCCCCCCCCCCCCCCCCCCCGCTACCTGAGTCGGACAGCCGGCCTGGGGATTCCTTCGTCCATGGTGGCATGATCTGTAGGGAATCCTGTCCTCCAGGAACAGGAAACCAACTGATGCGCGAGAGAGGTGCCGCCCTTACACGGCAGTGGGAAAAGAAGGGTAAAGAGCCACATTACCAGCATAACTGTGTGCTACTGAAGCTTGTCTGTGGTCCCGACCAGCTTCTGACACGCGGTCACGTGACCGCAGGTCCTGTGGACTTCGGGCGCATCACTACCGCTCCGCCCTCCCCGCAGGTCCTGGAGCTGGTCTATCTACACCAGCGCTGCGCTCCTGGCTCTCACTGCGGTGAGTAGGTATCATTCACTCTGGTAACCTGCCCTTCTCACCTGAGTGGCAGTGCTATCCAGCTGCCTCCTGACATAAACGACCATTATAGCTTTCTCCCCCCTCTCTGGGAAAAGTGTGTGTGTGTGTTACAGGCTTGTATTATGGATCCTATGCAGGTGCTATCAGACCAGGTAAAGCATTTGACACAAATGTTTAAAAAGTTAAATGTGGAGCAGCGCACTATGGACCATACCAAGCAACAGCTGGTGGACACAGTGCAGGGAGCTGTCTCTGCTGGGGCTCTCTGTCCTGAGAGCAGGGATGTGTCACTTGCATCCCCTGAGTCTCCTGTTAAACTGCCAGACTCTTTCTGGGGATTTTGTGATGGACAAATTGCCCGCAGGGCTGGTATTGGGCATGCCGTGGCTTCAACGGCACAACCCAGTGATTGATTGGGAAAAAAAGGGAAATTGTCAAGTGGGGTTCTAAATGTTTTGGCTGTTGCTATAAATCTGTCTTATGTGTGTCACCCGCAAAACCTGTCTACGAGTCTTCTGTCAGTCTGGAGGGTTTTCCGGAGTACCTTAAGGACTGAGGACGTGTTTTCTGAAAGTGAGGCCGAAGCATTACCCCCGCATAGGCCATTTGACTGCACTATTGATCTGATCCCTGGGGCCAAATTACCCAAAGCCAGTTTATTCAATTTGTCAGGCCCTGAGCGTCTTGCTATGAAGGAATACATTGCTGAAAGTCTCCTTAAAGGGCACATAAGACCTTCAGTTTCCCCAGTAGCAGCAGGATTTTTCTTTGTTAAAAAGAAAGATGGTGGCCTACATCCCTGCCTCGACTTACGAGAACGCAACAAAATTATGGTCAGAAATACATACCCCTTACCCCTGATTCCAGATTTGTGTAACCAGCTCTCGGGGGCTAAGTGGTTTTCTAAATTGGATCTTAGAGGGGCCTATAACTTGATAAGAATCAGAGAAGGAGACGAATGGAAGACAGCTTTTCTCACGTCAGAGGGATTGTTTGAAAATTTGGTGATGCCATTTGGTCTCACTAACGCACCAGCTATCTTTCAAAATTTCATTAATGTGGTATTTGCGGACCTTATTGGCCGCTTTGCTGTTGTCTATTTAGATATACTAATATATTCTGCTGACAAGGATTCTCATTTATTACATGTTAAGACAGTTCTCCAAAGACTAAGAGAAAATCAACTCTTTGTCAAGCTTGAAAAATGTACATTTTTTTTTTGTCCAGGAGTTAACATTTTTAGGGCTCAATCTCGCCACAGGAGTTTTGGATGGATCCCAAGAAGTTTCAAGCCATTGTGGAGTGGGTCCAACCTCAGGATCTGAAGGGACTCCAGCGCTTCTTGGGATTCGCAAACTATTATCGCAGGTTCATTAAAGGCTTTTTGCAGATAGTTAAGCCTCTCACTGACCTCACGTGTAAAGGGGCTGATATTAGGAATTGGTCTCCTCAAGCCAAACAATCTTTTCTTGTCCTAAAGAATTGCTTTGTCTGCTCTGATATTGGTTCAACTGGACCAATCCTTGCCATTTGTAGTGGAGGTTGATGCTTCAGAGGTGGGGGTGGTATTGTCTCAGGGGTCAGCTACTCTGACTAACCTTAGGCCTTGCGCCTATTTTTTTAAAAAAATTTCTCCAGCAGAGAGAAATTACGACGTCGGGAACAGAGAGCTTCTGGCAATCACGTTGGCGTTCGAAGAGTGGAGGCATTTTTTGGATTGGGCAGCTCACCCTATCACAGTCATTACTGATAATAAATATTTGGAATATATTAAAACTGCCAAAAAATTAACTCCCAGGCAGGCCAGCTGGTTACTTTTTCTCTAGGCTTCAATTTTCAATTACTTTTCGGCCAGGGTCTAAAAATGTGAAAGCGGATGCATGATCACGCAGTTTTGAGCCGTTGCCTGCCCCTTACCCACCGTCCTCCATTCTTCAACCCGGGGTGGTTATAGCAGAGCTGTCATTGGAATTGGAGCGAGAGATTGTGGGGGCTCAATCTTTAGCTCCAAGATCCAAACCTGCACATAAATTTTGTTCCACAGCACTTGCGCACCGATCTCCTGCAGAAGTTCCATGACTCAAAATTGGGCGTTCATCCAGGTATTACAACCACATGTGAAGCAGTTGAGTTTTTTGGTGGCCATCTCTATTTGCAGACGTTAAGAGATATGTCGCAGCATGTGAGCTGTGTGCCCATTACAAGAGCTCTCATTGCCGGCCAGGGAATTGGTGCCTTTACCAATCCCTAGAAGACCTTGGACTCATTTGTCCATGGACTTCATTACTAATCTCCCTCCATCTTGGGGTAACACTGTGATTTGGGCAATTGTGGACAGATTCTCCAAGTTGGCACACTTTGTACCCATGGCTAAGTTACCATCAGCTGAAGTTCTTTCTAACCATTTCCTTTCCCAGGTTGTTCGTCTTCATGGGGTACCTATGAACATTGTATCCGATAGGGGGACACAATTTGTAGCTAAGTTTTGGCAGGCCTTTTGCAAGAAGTTGGGGATCTCTCTTTTTCCTCAGCTTATCAGCCAGATCGGCAGATTGTCCCTCAAAATTAGGCAAAAAAGGTTTTGCGGGTATTTGTTGACCGTCCAGATATGGCAATTTGGTTTATACCCTGATGGTGGAAGCAGAAAGGATTTCTCTGGTAGTTCCCGCTAAATGCGTCGCTATCCACGAACGCGAGTATAACCGCTTTTGGTATTTGACCCAAAAACAAATTTTCATGATTCGAATTTCTCATCCCCGCCGGGATGCTGTATGCCTTCATACACACCCTATCGAGAGCGTAGTTGGCCATGGTGTTCAGAAGCGCCTGTGTGTGACCTATTCGCACAGCGGGAGAAATGAGAACTCTTTTTTACGTATAGGGATGCCAACAGGATCTGGACCTTAAAGGCTTCTTGCTCAGCGGACATAAGGCAGAAGGAATACTTATTCCTTGAGAGCTTGATTTTCAGATCAAGGCCGTTAAGTATGAGTTTCGGTTGATTAAACATCTCCGAAGAGGGGTCCAAGCAATTCTATAGGCCGCAAAAGCGCTGTGGCCCGTGCTCTTTTCACGAATCCCAAGTTCTCACCATCGATAGTTCTGTCCTGATGGTGTCCAGCCGTGTCTTTATAGAACAGGCCTGCGGTCATCTGCGAATTTAGAGTTTGCGGGCTGTAATTGATAAGGGTTTCAATGTAAGCGCAGTAACCGTACAGGTTGTCTGACTGCGGAATAAGACAATCCCCCAGATTGACATCGGCTTGATGGAAGAGCACGGCGATAGGGTAGTTAATAAGCGCCATGCATGAGCCGGCGGGTATGGCCGTGTTTTAGTTCATCACAATGCGACAGCTCAGAGGAGAATGTTTAAATCGTAATAAAAATCGCCGCTACCGGAGATAAAAAAAAAAAAAAAAAAAAAAAAAAAAAAAAAAAATTCCAGCTGCGCGTTACTCCTAGAAGTTGGAAATTCATGAAGACCTAATTGTTCGTTTTTTACTGTTGAAAAGCTGGTTGTGACATTATAGTATGAGGGAGGTGCCAACCTTAATGTGTTTTTTTTTCCTAGCAAAATGCTAATTTACTCAGTTCGGAATTAATTCTGCCCCCTATAGTCCACTTGACCACCTGCTGCTTTAAACAAAAGAAAAACTAGTCCAATATCTTCATACGAATATACATTTGTCATGCATGATTCTTGTATCAAGTGTTTATTTTCTAATATTTTTATTAGAAAGAAGGGTAACAGGGAGGAGAAAGGAAAATTAAAGACCAAAAAATTAAATTTTAGAAGACATATTACAGATATTTAGTACAATACCAGTAGAGATTACAATCGTAGAGTTGGAAGGGACCTCCTGGGTCATCTGGTCCAACCCCCTGTTCAAAGCGGGATTCGCTAAATCATCCCAGACAGATGTCTGTCCAGCCTCTGTTTGAAGACTTATATTGGAGGAGAACTCGCCACCTCTTGTGGCAGCCTGTTCCACTCATTGATCACTCTGTCAAAGTTTTTTCTAATATCTAATCTGTCTCCTCCCATTCAGTTTCATCCCATTGCTTCAAGTCTTTCCTTGTGCAAATGAGAATAAAGATGATCCTTTTATAATGTGACAGCTCTTGAGATATTTGTAGACAGTTAAGTCTCCCCTCGGTCTCCTCTTTTGTAAGCTAAACATTCCCAAATCCTGCTACCTTTCCTCATAAGACAGGGTTTGCAGACCGGTCACCATTCTGGTTACTCTCTTCTGAACTTGCTCCAGTTTTTTTTTTTTTTTTTTTTTTTTTTTTTTTTAAATGTGGTGCCCAAAACTGGACACAGTATTCCAGATGAGGTCTGACCAAAGAGGTGTAGAGGACAATGACTTCACGTGATCTAGACTGTATGCTTCTGTTAATACATCCTAGAATTGCATTTGCCTTTTTTGCTGCTGCATCACACTGTTGACTCTGTCTGTGATCAATTAGTATACCCAAGTCTTTTCCACATGTGCTGTTGCTTAGCCCTATTCCTCCCATTCTGTATATGCTTTTCATTTTTATTGCCCAGATGTAGTACTCTGCATTTTTCCCTGTTAAAAAAAAAAAAAACTGAAGCAGTGGGCAACAACTAACAGAATGGTTTTTCTTTTTGAATGCACTCTCTTCTCTAGTATTTGCTATCCCTCCTAGCTTTGTGTCATCACCAAATTTAATCAGTTTATCAATGATTTAGATGAAGGAATTGAGGGTAAAGATGTTGAACAATACAGGGCCCAGGACAGAACCCTGTGGTACCCCACTTGAGACATTCTTCCAACTGGATGTGCAGTCATTGCGACCACTCTTTGGGTGCGACCACTCTTTGGGTCCGATCACTAAGCCAGTTATGAATCCACCTAACAGTTGCCTTGTCCATTCCATACTTAGTCATTTTTTCAGTAAGGATTGTGTGAGATACTTTGTCAAATGCTTTGCTGGAGTCAAGATACTAGATCTACAGCATTTTCCTGATCCACCCAATCAGTGATTCTGTCATAGAAAAAAATTAAGTTAGTCTGACATGACTTATTAGATACAAACCCATGCTGACAGTTAAATCTATTCATTCTTATCCAGGTACTGACATACATGTTTAATAATTTGTTCAAAGATCTTTCTTGGTATAGAAGTCAGACTCACCGGCCAATAGTTGCCTGGGTCCACCTTCCCCTTTTTTGAAGATGGGAGCAAAATTTGCTCTTCTCCAGTCTTCTGGGACTTCTCCTGTTCTCCATGAATTTTCAAATATTATGTAAAGGGGTTCAAATTTCTTCTGTTATCTCCTTCAGTACTCTGAGGTGTAATTCATCTGGACCTGAAGACTTGAATTCATTTAGGTTAGCTAAGTGTTTCCTCACTATCTTTGTTTATTGATATCCTGGATTCTTCTATTCCCTTAATAGGACAGTGTAGAACAGTTGATGATACATTTCCTTTCTGAGAGAAAACAGATGCAAAATAGGAATTTAAAAGTTTGGCCTTCTCAACATCCAGTCTTACCATTTCATAATTTTCATCCTGTAAAAATCCTATAGCATCTTTGACTTTTCTTTCACTTTAGACATATCCCCCCATATCTTTTATTATTGCTTTCGACATCTCTTGCAAGCCTCAATTCATTGTCAGCTTTAGCTAATCTGACTTGTGCCCTGCAGGTTCTGCAGACAGCATCATATTCTTCTTTAGATATGCCTCCCTCTTTCCATTTTATTAACATTTCTTGCTTCCTTTTTAGCATGTGCTTAAGTTCTGTATTCATCCATCCTGGTTTCCTTAAATGCTTCCTATTCCCTCTTTTCAGAATTGAGGCTAGTTTCACATTTATGCTTAAGGCTGCATCTAAGCCCTGCCACGCCTCCTCTGGTAGCTCCGCCTATGGGCGCATGACGCTGCATGTGTCCTGCGTCCCCTATCATTAGCACTGGGGATGCAGACAGTGCGCAGGTATGTTTGGCGGCGCATGCGTCCTTTTGACGCTGCGCCGACCACACCAAATTGCAACAGGTTGCGTTTGGCACTGGTCGGCGCAGCGTCAAAAGGACGCATGCGCCGCCAAACGCATACCTGCACACGGCCTGCATCCCCAGTGCTGAAGAGAGGACGCATGCAGCGTCATGCGCCTGTAGGTGGAGCTACCGGAGGAGGCGTGGCAGGGGGCAGGGCTTAGCGGCGACCGTGCACAGGGCGTCGCTGCGGCCTTAAACACAAATGTGAAACTACCCTAACAATTGTGCTTTGAGAAATTCATTTTTCAAGATTTCCCATCCTTCCTGGACATTTTTGTCCTTAAGGATATCCAGCCAATGGATCCCTCCAATTCTTTCTGAATCCCTTAAAATCTGCCTTTCTGAAATCTAACCTTGATGTCTGAGTCTTCACAGGTCTTCCTCCTCTAGTTATCCAAAATTCTAAAACAGCATGGTTGCTACCTCCTAGGGTCCCAGCCACTTTTACCACCTCAACCATTTCCTCTCTGTTTAGAAGGATTAGATCCAAGGTAGCAGTTCCCTTTGTTTTCTCCCCTACCTTTTGGAAGATAAAGTTGTTAGCGGATAAGAATTTCCTTGACCCATTAATTTTCCCAACACATGTCTGCATAGTTGAAATCTCCCATGACAACTGTAATATTTTTTGGAGTACTTGGCCATTTGATGCATAAAGAGTTCATCTTTAGCTTGCACAGGCGGCCTGTAGTAAATGCCTACAATGGTGTCCTTTCCATTGTTCTGTCCTTGTATTCTTACCCAAACAGTTTCCACAGAACTCCCGGTCTCCGCAGCTTCAATCTCTGTGCAGATATACGCATTTCTAACATACAATACGACACCTCCTCCTCGTTTATCAAGTCTGTTTCCTAGCAAATAGGTTGTATCTTTCTAGCCTAGTATATCAGCTGCTACTCTTGGTTTTTTCGTTCCAAATAATAAATATATTGGATCTTATCTAGAAAATATGTTGGAACAATTAAGTGTGGGGTCCTAAAAATATGTAGTATTTTTTAGACCATTACAGTTTCAGAAATCAAAATTGAGAAATCTTTAGTCTAATTGAGAATTGGCAAGGCTAGGTTCCAGGAAAATGAGTAACACCTTAGCATGGCTTCCAGGTACACATAAATTGGCTATTTTATGAGCTAAATGTGGTAATGTAATTCATTTTTCATATTTGCATGCTGTGGTGCTACAGTGTGCTTTGTATTTTGTTTGAGTCTACCTAATTTTAGCTTGCCCATCATGAATCTATTCAGTTTATGGAGGAATATACCTAATATTGAGAGGCTTTGATCATTGAATCAAACTCTGAATACTTTTCTGACCTTAAGGATTCTCTTAATCTCATTTAATTCCAAGTGAATTTTAGATGAGGGGAAAAACATTGTTTTGCATTTCTTCTTTGCTTTTAATTTTGAGTTTGCAAATGTTGAATTTTATTTTATGCTTTTATTTATGTATTTTTTTTTTTTTTTTTTTCTTACGGAGATTTGAATCATGTGAACTCTTAACCTCCTTTTAAAGCATTTCAAATTAGGAATGGGTCAGTATCGTTCAGTGCATTTTCCTGAAAGTAATGGGTTGCAGCTGATTTAAGTTCTTTTATATTCTGGAAGTTTTAATTGCTGTTGAATTAAATTTTCATAAAAAGGTTTGTTTTGTTTTTTTTAGTTGATCCATAGAAAATTCACCTAGAACTGGGCAATGATCTGATATTTTATCAATAATAACGCTTTTTTAATTTTAAGAGTAAACACATCAGACAATATCAAATCTATGTGAAAATGATTCATGGATAACTGAATAAAATGTGTATTCTCTGGATGTCGTGTTAAGACATCTAAAAATGTGAAATTCAATGCAACCATTTGTTCAAGCAAGGCAAAGGGTGTCCAGCCAACCATCTTGGGACAATATTAATGTCCCTCAAAATAATTACATCACCCTTCTTGCACATTTGAACTTTGTCCTGTAGTTTATTCATGAATCGGATATGTCTTTTATTAGGTCAATAAACATTATAGTACATACCCTGTTATTGAGTAGACAGATCAAAATATGGTGCCTTCCTGAAGAGACGCTTATTTTTTCCAATAGTTTAAATGAAAGAGAATCTTTAACTATAGTAATTACCCCGGCCTTTTTTCTTTCATTAAGAGAAGTAAAAATATTTGAAAAGTTTTTATGTTCAAATTTTGGCTGATTACCTTTTGAGAGATTTGCCTTTTGAGAATTTTACTACTTGTAGGCAGACTGTCTGCTTGATAGTTATTGATTTCCCTCCATACCGCAAACCTTTTCCAAGGACTGTTTAGTCCCCTAAAATTGTATGACTAAATATGAATATTAAAATTATATCTGTCCAGCAATAGCAAGAAACAAGATTCAACAATTAATGTGCTGACCAAATCGGTATAAGATTATGCGACCTAAAGAAAACTTACCTAAAGCTACATAAAAGAAAACAGTACAAGTGTATAAACAGGTAGGACAAATAGAACAGCTTTCTGTTCTGACTCTGTGTTCAAGCATATTTCTATCCCTTAACCTTTGAGTGACCTCTCTAAAATTCTTTTCTTGAATCCGTCGTCATTTTAGAGAAGTCTGCAAACATTTTTATATTGTTAAAGGGTTTTGGGAAAGATCCATTCTCCCTGATATAATTTTGAATTTTTGTTGAAAAAAAGTGGAAATGCAAGATTGCCTCTCTAGGTTTTTCTGGGGTGTGGTAAACGATGTATTCAATCAATCGTTAAATCCAACTCAGAAAAAGTTGGTATAATCTTTCGGAAACATGTTTTTAGCAAAGTCCGCCAGATCCAGTTGTGAAACGTTTTCTGGTATTCTTAATTTTCCATTATTACGTCTGTTGATTTTCCAAATCTGCTAGATTTTATTTTTAAGCTATTAATTTCGTCTTGGAGGTCTGAGGTTTTTGGGAAAGAGTCAGTGGAATCCTCCACCTTAAGTCTTTTCTTGTTTTTTTTTTTTTTCCATTCTAAGAGATATTGTCATACAATCTGAAATGATTGCTGCGGAGTTTCAAAACAGATCTTGAGATTTTCTTGTATGGTTTTAGTAATTAACTGGATGAGATGGTCACTTGTATTAATTCCTGTGGAAAGAAGCTTGCCTAATTTAATGGAGGGAACCTGCAGTCCACTCAATTGTACTGACTGGAGGCATTCTTTTTTGAGCGAGATTTATTTGGGTTAGTTATTAGAAAATTGGTCAGTCATGTTGAGAATTTGCTTCTCCTTTATCCTTATCAAATATGGCACTCATCTTGGCTGAGGTGGAGGTATCCATTTTCTCCTTAAAGGCAGTATATACTGTAAGTAGGGAAGCATTTTTTTTCCTTATCTGGGGCTCTACTTGAAAGTGATATATTTAGGTTCACAGAAGGATTACCTTTAGTCTGCCCTTTTTTAGTAATGCTACTGTCACGCAGCTCTCACCTGGGGGCGGGAACTCTGTCCCGACGTCATCTCTTCCGGAGCCACAGTCACTCCGGGGGTCCCTTCGGGTGCTCACGCGCAGCTCTCGTCCCCGGGTCTCCTCCTCCAAGTCATGTTTGCGTGCTCCTGTCAGTGCTGTATAGGGCTCAGTCCTCTCTATGGTAATGGAGGACCTGACCCGGGAACCTGTAGTGGTCATGTGCTTTCTGGCTAGGTCCTGACCCGGAACCAGTAGTAATGTGCTATATCAGACCTCCCCCTAGGGGAGGTGCCTGATTATTGTTGTGCTTCCTGGCTTGGTCTGCCGTGTCCCTGCCTGGCTGTGCGCTGTATTCGGGTCCCCTGCCTTGCACTCTGTTGTGCCTCTTGGCACACGCTCTGAATCTGCACTCTGCCTTGTACTTGGTTGTGCCTCCTGGCACACGCTCTGACCCTGTGCTGTCTCGTACTCGGTTGTGCCTCCTGGCACACGCTCTTACCCTGTACTGTCTCATCCTCAGTAGTGCCTCCTGGCACACACTCTGATTCCGTGCTCTGTCTTATACTCAGTTGTGCCTCCTGGCACATGCTCTGATCCTGTATGCAGTCGTGCCTCCTGGCACATGTACCAATCCTGCGCTCTGTCTTATGCTCAGTTGTGCTCTCTGGCACACACCCTGCTCCTGTACTCTGTTACACCTCCTGGCACACCTGCTGCCTAACTCAGTGCTCTGACGTGCTCCTTGCACGCATCCTGCTTCACTCACACCCAGACGAACGTAGTCTCTGTATACCACGTGTTCCTGTGTCTACGCTTTACACGTTCCTGCAGACACACCCACCCACTCGTGTCTCCTGTGAGCTGGCCGCCTGGTGCCAGCAGTCACTCACCCCCTGGGGCTTGCCCCTGACACTCCCTGTACAGGGGGTGGTCTTCACTAGGTCAGCTCGCCCTGGGAGGGTTGGTGTCACGACCCAGAGGGTCCACTCCAGGAGTAGTCACAGTTACTATATAATGATTTAGGTGGTTAGTTTAAGATTAACACACTGGCGCCAGTCCACTTGGACAGAGAAGGAAGGTCCACTATTCCCAGATGCAGCTGGTGAATAACAGGCTCTGTGCTGGTGCCTGTTTAAAAGAGCTAAAGCTGATAAGAAAAGAAATACACCGCGCTATACTGGGAACTGAAAAAAATATAACTGAGTACTTGCTGGTGTGTGAAAAAAATCACGTGGTGGTGGATGTATAGCAGTATTCTGAGACTATTCACGTTGTCATAGATGTATATATTTGGATGCCAAAATTGCAGGGCCAGTGCTCAGTGAGGCAGGCTTGGGTGCTCAGCGTGGGGGCTGGGGCTGCTGCTGCTAATCCGTATGGACGTGGAGACCGCCGTTGCCTCGCGTGCTCCGGCCGAGAGCAACGCTGAGGGACTCGGCGTGTGATGGGGCAGGGCTAGCGTGACGTCACACTGGGGGTAAGACGGTGGCTCAAAGGCAGCACAATACCGACATGTTTCGAGAGATAGCTACTCTCTTCATCAGGGTTGACTGAGCGCCACTGATCGCGGCTGGGTGTCAGCTGATTACCACAGCTGACACCCGGCACAATGTGTCAGGGGTGGTCACGGACTGCCCCGACACGTTAACCCCTTGCACACCACGATCAAACATGATCGCGGTGTGCAAGGGGGTTAAAGGGAAGCATCGGCAGGGAGGGAGCTCCCTCCATGCTTCCCTGAGCCCCCAACAGCAGCGCAATGTGCAGCGCTGCTGTGGGGGGGCTCCATCCCTGCAGGTCCCTGAATCCAAGATGGTGACGGGGACCTTCAGGGGCCTGCAGGGAGCGGGCTTCCTCATGCCTGCAAAGCACAGGCAAGGAGGAAGCCTTGTGCAGTGCCAGTGACAGATCGCTGATCTGTCAGTGATCTGACAGATCAGCGATCTGTCACATGTCGGTTATGTCCCCCCTGGGACAATGTAATAAAGTTAAAAAAAAAGTGTAAAAATTTTTTAAAAAAATCGCTAAATAAAAAAAAATCCCTAAAACTCACTCTTTGGAAATAAAAAAAACAAAAGTACACATTTGGTACCATATTGCCGAACAAAGTGCAATAACGCGCGATCAAAAAGACACATATAAATATACATGGTACCGCTGAAAATATCATCTCATCCCGCAAAAAAACGAGCCACATATAGCATCAGTGAAAAAATAAGTTATAGCTCGCAGAATAAAGCGATGCAAAAATATTTTATATGAAAGTTTTCATTGCATAAAAGCGCCAAAGCATAAAAGACCTAAATGAGGTATTGCTGTAACCATACTGACCCAAAGAATAAAAATGCTTTATCAATTTTACCACAGGTGGAACGGTGTGAACGCACCCCCCAAAATAAATTCATGAAACGCTGGTTTTTGTTCTTAATGCGTCCCAAAAATCGGAATAAAAAGTAATCAAAAGATGTCACATGCCCGAAAGTGAAACCATTAAAAACGTCAACTCGTCCCGCAAAAAATAAGACCTCAAATGACTCTGCGGGTAAAAATATGGAAAAATTATAGCTCTCAATATGTGTGGTGCAAAAATTATTTTTACAATAAAAAGCGTCTTGTAGCGTATGACAGCTGCCAAACATAAACTGCCATAAATAGTAAATCAAACCCCCCCCTTTATCACCCCCTTAGTTAGGGAAAAATAAATTAAAAAAAATGTATTTATTTCCACTTTCCCATTAGGGCTAGAGTTAGGGCTGAGATTAGGGTTAGGGGTGTGTTGGTGTTAGGGTTGGAGTTAGAATTAGGAGGTTTCCACTGTTTAGGCACATCAGGTGCTCTCCAAATGCAACATGGCATCTGATCTCCATTCCAGCCAATTCTGCGTTGAAAAAGTCAAATGGTGCTCCTTCCCTTCCAAGCTCTGCCATGTGCCCAAACAGTGTTTTACCCTGACATATAGGGTATCAGCTTACTCAGGACAAATTGCAAAACATTTGGGGTCCAATTTCTCCTGTTACCCTTAGGAAAATAAAAAATTGGGGGCAAAAATATCATTTTTGTAGAAAAAATGTCTTTTATTTTCATGCCCGGGTGTTAACTTCTGTGAATCACTTGGGGGTTCATAGTGCTCAACACACACCTAGATAAGTTCCTTGGGGGGTCTAGTTTCCAAAATGGGGTCACTTGTGGGGAGTTTCAATAGTTTAGGTACATCAGGGGCTCTCCAAACGCACATGACACCCGCAGACCATTCCATCAAAGTCTGCATTCCAAAACGTCACTACTTCCCTTCCGAGCCCCGACGTGTGCACATACAGTAGTTTTCTCCGACACATGAGGTATCGGCGTACTCAGGACAAATTGGACAACTTTTGGGGTCCAATTTCTCCTGTTAACCTTGGGAAAATAAAAAAAAAATTGGGTACTAAATGTTCATGTTTGTGGAAATACGATTTTTTGTATATTCACGCCCGGGCGTTATAAACTTCTGTGAAGCCCTTGGGGGTTCAAAGTTCTCCCCACACATCTAGATATGTTCCTTGGAGGTGTAGTTTCCAAAATGGTGTCATTTGTGGGGGGTTTCCACTGTTTTGGTACATCAGGGGTTTTCCAATCGTGACATGGTGTCCGATCTCAATTCCAGCCAAAACAGTCAAATAGCGCTGCTTCCCTTCTGAGATCTGCCATGCGCCCAAATAGTGGTTTACCCCCACATGTGGGGTATCAGCGTACTCAGGACAAATTGCACAATAACTTTTAGGGTCCTGTTAACCTTGGGGAAAATAAAAATTGGGGGTGAAAAGATCATTTTTGTGGAAAAAATGATTTTTTTAATTGTACCGCTGTACATTATAAACTTCTGTGAAGCCCTTGTGGGTTCAAAGTTCTCACCACTTATCTAGATAAGTTCCTTGGAGGGTCTAGTTTCCAAAATGGGGTCACTTGTGGGAATTTTCCACTGTTTTGGTACATCAGGGGCTCTCCAAATGTGACATGGCGTCCAATCTGAATTCCAGCCAATTTTGCATTGAAAAAGTCAAATGGCGCTCCTTCCCTTCTGAGCTCTGCCATGCGCTGAAACAGTGATTCCCCCCATATATCAGGTATCTTCATACTCCGGACAAACTGCACAATAACTTTTGCAGTCCAATTTCTCCTGTTACCCTTGATAAAATAAAAAAAATTGAGCCTGAAGGCTTTTTTTTTTTTGTGAAAGTTAAATGTTCATTTTTTTTAAATATTCAAAAAATTCATGTGAAGCACCTGAAGGGTTAATAAACTTCTTGAATGTGGTTTTGAGCACCTTAAGGGGTGCAGTTTTTAGAATAGTGTCACATAGAAAATACCCCAATCATATAGACCCCTCAAAGTGGCTTCAAATGTGATGTGGTCCGTAAAAATAAAATGGTGTTGCAAAAATGAGAAATCACTGGTCAACTTTTAACCTTCTTATAACTTCCTAACAAAAAAAATATTTTGGTTCCAAAATTGTGCTGATGTAAAGTAAACATGTGGGAAATGTTAGTTATTAAGTTTTTTGTGTGCCGTATCTCTGATTTAAGGGCATAAAAGTTCAAAGTTGGAAAATTGCAAAATTTTCAAAATTTATGCCAAATTTCCATTTTTTCACAAAGGCAAGTTATATGAAAATTTTACCACTACCATGAAGTACAAAATGTCACGAGAAAACAGTGTCAGAATAACAGGGATCCATGGAAGCATTTCAGAGTTATTGCCTCGTAAATGGACAGTGGTCCGAATTGTAAAAATTGGTCTGGTCATGAACGTGCAAACAACCCTTGGGGGTTAAGGGGTAAATCTATTAAAATAAATGTTGTATTTTTGAATCTTTTGTTCCTTTTTGCTTTCTCTTTTTGGTGTTTTGTTATGATTTTCAAGGGATCATTGTTATCTTTTCCATGATATGAGGTCAGAAGTGTTTGGATTGTTATTTGTCATGGTGTCTTGGTAATTTTGCTGCATAGCTCTTGGGCTTCCAATGAAATTGGATGGTAAAATTACTGGTGTTCCAGCTTTTAGCCCTTGGTGTAACTCAGCATTATGGATGTGATCCATAACGCCGGCATAACTGTTGACGCGTAATGCCTTTTGAATCTTTTTATATGTTCGGTCCTGTAGGATTCAATTTTGCCATAACTGTTAGCGATAAATTGTTGTGTCAACTTCCCAGTATGTAAAAGGGCATTGAGCTTGTCACGAATGGCAAGCCTGTATGCATAGTACTGCCACAGGGTGATTTTTTTTCTTGTCGATCTTGATCCACTGGTATGGATGGTAGATGATTGTCACCAATTCCTTGATGTTGCACACTTAGGGCAATTGGAGTTGTCAAAATTATTGTCCATCCACTGTCTCCATATGGGAATTTAAGTGGATATGTCATTGCATCACACTTTCTGTGAAGAAAGCTTGTTTGAATTGTTTGGTTTTCACTTTTCAGGTGAACTCTGATGTCCCTAATGGGGGTTCACCTAATGCATTTTGATAATTTATAAACAGATTAATGTACTAATTGCAGTTATGTCAGAATATCACAACTTAGTAGATGTGTGGTTTTTTTTTTTTTTTTTTTTTTTTTTTTTTTTTTTATCCAGCTGCCACCTAGCATTTATCCCGATGACAAATGAATTGTCTCCCGGGTCAGGAAGCAGAAAATTTAAACTCCCTTCATTATCATCAAGTTTATCTTATTGTATGCAAGATCCAATCCATCTTCCAGTCAAATATTTTTCCACTTTGATGCAAAAAAGTAAATTGTGCTATTCTGAGACATTACCCATCTTGAAGTGCTGGGTGATTCAGGTTCAGGACTAGAAGTTAACCAAACTTATCCAGTACCACCAGACCTCACAAATCCATTGGTGCTGCAAGTATGAAGGGAAAGGTAGATGAGAATAAAGAATGAATTCTAACTATAAATAATCCATGCATGATATCGAATAATTTTCTAAGGGCCACTTTGGGGAATAAAAAGTATTGTACAGGATAAGGGGGAGATGTCAGATCGTGATTGATGGTTCTACTCAACATGGAATGTTTTGTTTTTTTCCACATGTTGTTTTTTTTTTTTTTTAACTAATCTCCTTTTGTTATCAGAGACCATATATTTAACCTAATGTTTTCAACACAGGGATGAAAATTTGTGTTACAGATATAGACAAAGATATTTTAAACACCATTCCTCAGCTACAACTTATCTCTGTTAAAGGATGCTAAATATTTCATGAATATTGCAAATAAGCTATATACCAGTGGTGTTCCTTTCGCATAAGTTATATTAAAAGGGTTAGATATACAGTATTGTGGAAAAGATTAAGGCATGTGCAAAGTAACAAGCTGACAAAAATAGAAGCTATAATCTTTTATTTTAATCAATTAATAAATTACAAAATGATTGAAGAAAACAAATCTAAATGACATGAATATTTGGTGACCACCCTTTGCCGTCATCAGTTTTTCTAATTACTTGAACTTGCACAGTTTTTGATGGAATTCAGCAGGGAGGTTTTTCCAATTATCTTGGAGAACTAACCCCCTCTTCAACTGCCTGGTATGCGCCATACTCAGACATTTTGTTTCCAAGGAAAATTAAAGTAATTGAATATGGAGAGAACTGACTGTTGAGAACAGGGACATTGAGAGAGGACATTGTCAAACATACATATGGCTTCTCTGGACAATAATTTCCAACAAACAGATGGTAGAATGCAGTCTGGACATTGTCTCCAATGGATGTAGACTTGGTACATGGAGTCATTTTCCGTTGCTTAGAACCAGGGAAAATATCCAGTTAAAGCAACAAAGAGCAGAACCCCAAAAGCCCAGCAATCAATAGTAGGGCTCAGGAGTAAATATTCTCCCTCTTTCAAGTCGCACAACTCTGGAGACATGTACGGGATAGTATGTGACATGGATGACACATAGTATCCTGTAGGTTGGGTCAAACCAAAGTCACTCAGCTTTACTTGATAACAATCTTCGTCCATTAGCAACACATTGTCCGGCTTCAGGTCTCTGTGCACCAACCCTCTAGTATGCATGTAGTCTAGAGCTGAAGAGATCTGTCTTGCACACCTCTTCACAGTAGCCTCAGGAATTCCTGCTTCTATTCTGACTGAGACATTACCCATTACAGTGCCGGGTGATTCAGGTGCAGGCCTATAAGTTAACCAAACTTATCCATTACCACCAGCCCTCACAAGTATGAAGGGAAAGGTAGATGAGAATAAAGAATGAATTCTAACTATAAATAATCCATGCATGATATTGAATAATTTTCTAAGGGCCATTTTGAAGAAAAAAAAGTACTGTACAGGATAAGGGGGATATGTCAAAGCATAATTGATAGTTCTACTCAACATGGAATGTTTTATTTTTTCCACATTTTCTTTTTTTTTTACTAATCTCCTTTTGTTATCAGAGACCATATATTTAACCTAATGTTTTCAACGCAGGGATGAAAAATTGTGTTACAGATATAGACAGATATTTTAAACACAATTCCTCAGCCACAACTTATCTCTGTTAAAGGATGCTAAATATTTCATGAATATTGCAAATAAGCTATATACCAGTGGTGTTCCTTTCTCATAAGTTATATTAAAAGGGTTAGATATACAGTATTGTGGAAAAGTTTAAGGCATGTGCAAAGTAACAAGCTGACAAAAATAGATGTCTTAATCTTTTATTTTAATCAATTAATAAATTACAAAATGATTGAAGAAAACAAATCTAAATGCATGAATATTTGGTGACCACCCTTTGCCGTCATCAGTTCTTTTAATTACGTGAACTTGCACACCGTTTTTGATGGAATTCAGCACGGAGGTTTTTCCAAATATCTTGGAGAACTAACCCCCTCTTCAACTGCCAGGTATGCGCCATACTCAGACATTTGGTTTCCAGAGAAAATTAAAGTAATTGAAGATGGAGAGAACTGACTGTCGAGAACAGGGACATTGAGACAGTAGATTGTCAAACATACATATGGCTTCTCTGGACAATAACTTCCAACAAGCAGGTGGTGGAATGCAGTCTGGACATTGTCTCCAGTGGCTGTAGACTTGGTACATGGAGTCATTTTCTGTTGCTTCGAACCAGGGAAAACATCCAGTTAAAGCAACAAAGAGCAGAACCCCAAAAGCCCAGCAATCAATAGTAGGGCTCAGGAGTAAATATTCTCCCTCTTTCAAGTTGCACAACTCTGGAGACATGTACGGGATAGTATGTGACATGGACGACACATAGTATCCTGTAGGTTGGGTCAAACCAAAGTCACTCAGCTTTACTTGATAACAATCTTCGTCCATTAGCAACACATTGTCTGGCTTCAGGTCTCTGTGCACCAACCCTCTAGTATGCATGTAGTGTAGAGCTGAAGAGATCTGTCTTGCACACCTCTTCACAGTAGCCTCAGGAATTCCAACCTGCAGAAAAATTATACTTTGATTTGGATAAAGCAGTGCACAAATAAATCTAATATACCAAACATTTAGGATGTTGCGATTTTTGGGACAGTGGATTCAATAGTGGATAAAACTGTTGTTGTGATTGCAATGTGGCATCAAACAGTGCATTGTTATGGACCTCTCTTCCACCTCTGGAAAGGTTTGATGTATTCCCAAAACACCCTATACACATTAGATAGCTAACTGGCTACCAGTTACAGGGATATCTAGATTCTCCCCGACTGTTGATGTATACCATTAGCCTATGGTGTTTTATAAACAAAGCATTGGAAGATTGTAGGAAATCATATGGAGTTGGCCTTACTTACCTCACTTTGAATGATATCATGCAAGGTGCCTGCTGCTGCCAACTCTTGAATCAATACATAGTGGTCAATTGTGCGAATAAAGACTGGATAAGTAGTAATAATGTGAGGGTGGTCAGATAAGGTGATTGAAAAAGAAAACTGTCAGAAAGGCTTTCAGTAGAGTTCTGTCCTTCCTCACTAATTTTGCAGCCATGGCTTTTCCTAAAAAACAAACAAAGAGTTTATAATAATCTCCCAGATCTCACATAGAAACTTTATATTCAAATACCTAATCCCAGTCACTGGCATAGGATATCTTTGGGGATTTCAATTCCTAATCCGCAATCTCATGTCATCTCATGCTTATTTGGTCAAAATCTATTTTTCCCAACCTCTTCATTTTCATATAGTATTTCTATAATCCAACATGGTGTCTGGCATTAATAGTTGGTTGTCCCCCATACACATGCAATACTGATCATTCAACAACAAATATGGGAGATTTCTATGGTTTTAGTCCTATATGTATGGAGAGTTTATAGCTGATGCTACTAGAATAATCTGGATTTTCCAATGACCTACAGAGAAATCTCTCTATGGCCAGTTAAAATAATTATCACTTTTTTATTCAGAATTTGCCACTTTTATTTAAACCATTTAGGTAAATGACCATATTCCTTTTTGCCTTGTTCACATACCTGTTGATCTCTCCTGTGCCAGTACAACTTGTCCATATGACCCCTGGCCCAGCTCCTTGATGATGTTGTAGCATTCAGAAATATTCTGAATCTCCAAGACATGGAAGGCGGCCATTGCTGCTTGGAAGTTGATGATACTTTTTGCTAAACAACAAACTCCCTGTGACTCTGTAGGAAAATATAAGGAATATGATTCATAAAACATCATGTAATGAACATATTCCTGGTTTCTGTGAACATCTATCTTAGGCTACATAACAATTTAGAAACCTATTAAGAAAGACATTGCCTTTCAGGAAAGGATGGTTGACAACCCTTGAAAAAAAAGGTATATTGGTGAGCATATTGGTTGTCATCAATCTTTCTATGAAGATATTGTATTCAAAGTCAAAATAAGGATAATTCAAAACAGTTCTACAGTCATCCAAAAGTGTTTGTATCTAGAGATATTTTTTGCTATTAAAACATATGAAAACTATAATTTGTCACATTTAATGTTACTAGAAAGGGAAGTAACTGTTTACTGGTCATATAAAAAGACCCCGAACACAATAATTAACACCAATGGATCTACTATAGAAGAGTAGTCTTACCTGGGTTGGTATTTTGGTGATGATAAACTGGGTTCTGATCCAAAAAAGTTGAATGACTTTGCTTTCTTCTGGTTAGGTCTGAGAAGTCCTATCTCCACAAAGTTCTCAGGAATGATTCAACAAGACACATGAATGTCTAGCTTTTATAGGGAAGTATCTACCTGAAATTTTTGTCCATCCTCCTCATTGGCTAACTGTGTGTCAATAGCCTCCATTGAATTACAGATTAAGGTGTCTCCTAGAAGTTGGACATTCATGTAGACCTAATTGTTCTTTATTACCCTGTAGAAAGAGCTGATTGTTCCATTATGGTATCAGGGAGGTACCCACCTTAGCATTGTTTTGTTTCTAGTAAAATGCTAATTTACTCAGTTCTGAATTTATTCTGCCCCCTACAGTCACATCTCAACCTCCTGACCTCCTGCTGCTTTCACCAAAAGAGAAACTGGTCCTATCTCTTCATATAAATATACATTTGTCATGCACGATTCTTTCATCCATTGTTTATAGCCATAAACTGACCCAACAAATCTTACAGAATAGTCTTGTACCAACTGACATTATTATTATTATAAGGAAATAACAGAACTGTCTATTTTTTTCTTAAAGCATTAGAACTGATCATCTCCCGAGAAAATCCGGCACACTGGATCAGAGTTTAGAACAAATAGGAGTGTTAATGGGTTGAAATGCATAACGACATTTGTCTGTGTGGTGGAAATGAGAGATTATGTCTTACAGGTTTTGTAAGTAATAAACTATCAATTTATTTGTAGTGTTGCATTTTTTAATCTTTTTTGCAAATGGATGTATAAATAGAAACAGCAGGTGAAATAAATATTAAACTAGTCTTCAATTTTGTAAGTAAATGCATTTTTAAAGGTGCTATTGACTTGAAATTCTCACTAGATGTCGGTAACAAACCATCCAATCCACATATGCAAAGAAATCAGCCATAGATGTCCATAAGTGAAGTTGTGTAATAATGAGAAATGGCACAGGGTAAAATGGGGTTTGAGAAACCCCTTCTGAGGAAGCCATGCGAAGCCAATTTCATAAAGTAATTTCATTTTGTGTTTTTTTTGTATATACTTTTTCATCTTGCATACAGCTCTGGCAAAATTTAGAGACCACTTTTAAATGTTCAGTTTGTCTGATTTTTCTCTCTATAGTTATATTTTTGAGTAAAATGTAAATTGTTCTTTTAGTCTTTAAACTTCAGACAACATGTCTCTGAATTTACAAGCAATATTTTTTTTCTGACAGAAAAATGGTAAAAATTTAAAGTACGTTCAGACCTTTAATAATGCAAAGAAAACAAGTTCATAATTTAGAAATGACAATACTAATGTTTTAACTCAGGAAGAATTCAGAAATCAATATTTTTTGGAATAACCATGATTTTGAGAACAGCTCTCATGCATCTTGGCATGCGTGCCTTCATCCTTTCACATTGCTTCTGGTGCAAAAATGTAATCAGTTCTTCTTTGTTTGATGGCTTGTGACTATCCATCATCCTCTTGATTACATTCTAGAGGTTTTCAATGGAATGCAAGTCTGGAGAATGAGCTGCCCATGACAGGGATCTTATGTGGTGTCTCTTAATTTTTGCCAGAGCTGTAATTACAACTATTGTTGTGTCTTGATTGAGAGTCTTTCAGGTGTATATGGATGATATTTCTCTGTAAAAAAGTTACCACTGATATTAATGCTTTTATATTTTCCCTTGGACTTGTTTGTGCACCAAACATTTCTATATTTTAAATGGTTTTAATATGTATATCCCTTTAAATTAATGTACGAATAAATAATTACTACATTTATAATCATTGGAGAAGTCTCTTCTTTTCTATCAGATTTATAGATATGATGAATAGATGCAGAAGCCATGTACAATATAAATATGAGAAATAAAATATACATTTTTCCCACAATATGCAGCTAAAACATTTTTTCCTAATGGTTATTAAAGGTTGTTCTTTTTTTTCCTCACCCCTGAGCCTGTCTTCCCCGTTTTCGCCAGGCCAAATTTTACTATTCTGACCAGTCATGTTATGTGGTGAAAACTCTGGAATGCTTCAGTGTGTCCCGTGATTCTAAGATTTTTATTTTGCGAGAAACTGTAGTTTGTTAGTAGTAAATTCAGGTAGATATTTTTTGCTTTCACTTGTGAAAAATGGAGTTTGGAGAAAATTTTGAAAAATGTTCAATTTTCAAACATATTCAGAATTGAGAGTCCTCAATGGTTGATTCTGAGGACTCTCAATTCTCAATATTTTTCTATCTACTGGCTAACACGGTACAAAGATATTCATCTTTCCTGTATCAATTTTCAAACTTAAGACTTTCTAGTTCAAAGGTGAAAAACTTATGACATACAATGGTTTATAAATGCCATTTGCCACATCTGTACTTCATATCGGCATCATTTTTAAAACATTTATTTTTTGGGGGTTCAGAAATTAGAAGGGAAAAATTATAAATTGCTGATCAACTTTTATCCAACAAAATTTACTAAACTATTTTAATTAAGGACCAGTTCTCATTTGAAGTGACTGAGGAGTGTGACTTTAGGCTATTTTTTTATCCTATAGGACGCGCAACCTGCTCAAAACCACACTCAGTAAGTTTATCAACCCTTCAAGTGCTTTCCAGGAATTAAAGCAACATGGAAGAAAAAATATGAAAATTCTACTACTTCCTACATAAAGATTGAAGAGCACCTGACATGCCAAAATAGCAGAAATTCCCACAAGTGACGACATCTTGGAAACTAAACCTCTTTAGGAATTCATCTGGGGGTGTATTGATTGTTTTAACTTTTATAACATAACAATTTTTATACTAAAATGTTGCTTCAGCCCCAGATTTGAGTTTTCAAAAAGAATAAGAAAATGAATGGTACAATTTGCTTTGCTATTTCACCTGAGTACCACAATATCACGTATGTGGTTGAAATCTACTTTTGAAGCACAGGGTGAAACTCAGAAGGGAATAAGCGACATATTGGATTTAAGAGCTTGCTGGATTGGATTAAGGATGTCATGTCACATTGGGAGAGAATGAGCATAAAAGGGTATAAGCCAGCTCACCAGTAACCACCACTGGTGCTCGGAGCTCCATGCAGACAAACGTGAAAAACCATACGCAAAAAAGTTTGGTTCCAGCTCTTCAAAAATTATTTTCTTTAATTGGTCATATTAAAATTCAACATATGGTGACATGCTCTCCTGAGAACATTGCCAAAACACGGACAGAATTTTTTTCCAAGCAATGACAATATCAGTACACAGCCCTCTATATAGAGGGGACATCACCCATAGCGATACATCCTAAGATCACATGACATATCGAAAAGGTCCTTTACATGCTGAAAACATCAACCAATGCATATTACTTAAAAATTAAAGATAAAAAAATAAATACATTAACAATAGTGTAACATTAAATCGTTACATTTCTTTAATCCACCAGGGAATCTGGTATTTAAATGATGGATCCAGAAAGCTTAACATGTGAGGAGATGCCGCCTGGTATCTCCTCAAAGTAGAGGCATGCTAATATGTTCAAATCTTTGAACCTGAAAATATGCTGTATTATGGGAAAAATGTGTAATAAAATGTTTTGATGCGGCTGACACATTGCAATCCAAATTATTGGTATTAGTAATATCATACAGGTGTTCTTTAAGTTTTCTGGAAGTACACCCCACATATGAGAGTTTGCAAGCACTGCAATCCATTTTATGGACTGCATTTGTAGAATTACAATTTATATATTGTTTAATTATAAAATTAACTGATTATTGGTGGTCTGAAATTTTTTATATATAAATGCATGTTTGCAGGTTTAATAATTATTTGGACATTTAAAAATAACCTCTGTCCGTGTTTTGGCAATGTCCTCAGGAGAGCATGTCAATATGTTCAATTTTAATATGACCAAATAAAAGAAGATTGGTTTCAGCTCCTAAAAAAACAAACACTCTTTTTTGATACTGGGAGAGACCATAAGGTGCAATAAAAGTAGAACTCCCTATAAGTGCTCCCAATTTACAAACTACACCACCAAATGAATTCATCCAGGGCTGTAGTGAGCATGTTGATTCCATGGTTGTCATTTAATTTCATACCATTGGGCAGTGAAGAAAACATTATTAAATTTTCTCCTGAGTACGTCAATGAACCAGTACATCAGAAATCCCCCTAAATAGCCCCATTTTACAAATACACCCCCCAAATGAAATTATCCAGGGGTACAGTGAGTATGTTGACACTGCATATCCTCAGAATTTAATACGATTTGGTGGGGAATAAGCAGAAATGTAATTTCTACTACTAAAATCTTGTCTTTGCCCCAAAAATTACATGTTTATAGGGGCTAATATGAGAAAGGAAAAATGGACCTCAGTGTGTTGTCATGAGTGTTCAATACCCTACATGTAATCAGGAAGTACTTTTCATGCACAGTGAAAAGCGCAGGCGGGAAGAAGCACCATACTGTAGTGCAGATTTTGCTGTTATGATTTGCAGATGCCATGAGACCCACTGGGAGAACCCCTGAGGTGCCAGAACAGCAGAAATAACAAACATGTTGATGCTAAATGTAGTTGAGGCTTTAGAAGAACAAGGAGCCATAGCACTATTCTAGAGCCTTTGTGCAACCAGTAAACCGGAAGCCCACTATATTTCCATTAACAGATGGTGAACCTGAGTGGACACTTTCTATTTTGTGGAATAAGTTGAAGCTTTTTTTAGGAACATTTTACATAAAAATTTGGATCACATTTATCCTGCGATCTACGCTGAGCACTTACATTGGGGTTTCCATCTAAGGCTGGGTCCTGCTAATGAATCTTGCATTGGACACAATATGCTAATGACACTTGGCTCTTGCTCTGCTGCGAGTTTGAGCTGAGTGTCAGTGATGTGTTTCTGATCCTCTTGCATGACAGGATCGCAGCACAACTGCAGAGGAAATGTAATCTCTCCATATTCTTTGATGCCAGCATTGGCGGGAATCAAACTGAACTTGGGTGAAGTGTCACACGCACCCATAGACTTATATGGTTGAGTTTTACTGCAATCTTTGGGAGGCAGAATGAAAAAAATCAACAGCAGGTGAATTGGTTTTATTTTTTATGCCGTTCCTTGTGAGGTAAAAGTATTTAAATGACTTTTTATTCTAAAGATCGGTGCAATTAGAGCAATACTAGATTTAGATTTTTTTTTTCTTGTTTGGCTACTTTATACTAGGAGTTATTTTTAATGGTTTCAACACTCCAATTAATACCAACTATTGATATGGTCACAATCTGCTGTGTGTATGTGTGTATGTATATGTATATGTGTGTGTATGTGTGTGTATGTATGTGTATGTGTATATATATATATATATATATCTCATCTCTTTGATCCTTCCTAGAAGGTAATTGACTTGTTCAACCAGATGGTCAAATTGTCCAAGCAGAGCAAATAACTGATTTACACTTGTCTACCAACAAAGGACCTTTGTTGCCATAATTAGATTTGATGTGTACACGTTCCCAAGGATGTTATCTGGTGAAATCTCATCTATTTGGTTTCAGGGGACTTTCTCATTAGCATTCAAGGATAGATCAAAGCTTTTTAACTAAAGGTACTGTCACACTTAGTGATGCACCAGCGATCCTGACCAGCGATATGACTTGGTCAGGATCGCTGTGCATCGATAAGTGGTTACTAGTGAGCTGCCACACAGGCAGATCTCACCAGCGATATCGCCAGCGATATCGCAGGGGTCAGGGCTCGCTACTTACCTGTCAGATGAGGTGATCCTGACGTCCTCCCGCCCGCGTCCACGCGTCGCTCGTCATCACAGCAGGAA
Source organism: Dendrobates tinctorius (assembly GCF_039654945.1). Taxonomy (NCBI): domain Eukaryota; kingdom Metazoa; phylum Chordata; class Amphibia; order Anura; family Dendrobatidae; genus Dendrobates; species Dendrobates tinctorius. The sequence goes on from NW_027361761.1 coordinate 28,806,604, forward strand.
GCTGATGATGAGAAACAGTCCAGGATGTTCTCGCGCGATCAGCGATAACCAGCGGGGGAGCGGTCGGAAGTATGTGTCAGACATGTCGATATCGCTAGCAATATCACTATAACGTCACAAAAACCATTGACGTTATTGCGATATTGCTAGCGATATCGCTTAGTGTGACAGGCCCTTAAGACACATTTGGATGCTTTTGGGTGATATAAAAAGGGGACTGATTAGCAGAGGGACACAGAGGCAGAGGGGAGATGATCGGACCAGACGAGGACACGGAGATGAGAAAGAGATGGACCTGATTTCTACCTGAATAATGTAATGTATGTTTGATTCATGGGTATATTTATTGCTGATACTGCTTATTATTTGATCTTATCACTTATTAAGTAAATCAATTTAGTAAATTCAATTCTTGTGTGAGCATTTTCTCATTCATTACAGTCCATTGGAACCCTTGCAATACAAATTGGTGTCAGACGTGGGATTGTTTTGAATTAAAATGTTTGCAAAATTGAATAAGTTTAAGAGTAGGAAATCAGTTGAGAGTAGTGTCAGATCTTTGCCAGAATGGGTGTTCCCAGCAAAGTGGACCCCAATTGCGCAGGAATGTAACAAATATATGGAGGGACAGCGCTTGCCAAATCCCTAGGATGTGGCAGCCAAATTTGATCTTTCAAGGTATGATGCAAAAGACCAGAAAGCTGCAGAAGCCGTTGGATGGATCTGTGTGCAAGTGTCTCAAAGCTTACAGGAGCAGATAATTTGTGTTTTGAGCTGCATACAGTTTTAGAGCAAAGGATTAGCTTGCAATCAGCCTTGAGAGAACAAATGAAACAGCATGACAAATATGCAAAGGAATTTTGAAGCTTATGTAATGAAAAAGGAGGAGATAGCAGCTAGTGTCAGATATTCGTGTTGCACATGAGAAATGGTCAGATTTGCTAGAATGTGATGGCTGTAACAATGAGACAGATGAGTAAGAAAAGCAAGCCAGACCAATTGTGACTACTAAAACTAGGAGAGAAGTCACACAGCATAGTGGAAATAGGATGAATGCAGGAAACGCAGCTACAGGAGCAGAAGCTTCAATGACCAAGGAAACTAGGAATTATACAGCAGGATAATTAACAGAATTCACTACCAGGTGCAGGCAGGAAAACCTTTGTTAGCATGGATTCTCAGATTATGGGATCAGAGAGCCGATACTATAATCTTGAACCGTCTTGAGGCAGTAGGACTTTGTAGTATTTGTATTGATCCTATGGTGCATCTAAAGAGACGTGCAAGGGACACTACAGAGACTTTCTCTTTGCTGCATTTGTTGAGGGATTCTGTGGCACAAGTGTGTCTCTCCCATGGAATTAATACCACAGACACGATGGGAGTCTCTTGCAGATGGAGTTCAGAGATTGAGAGAAATCGCAGGTATAGGTGGTATAACTTGCAATCCTTTGCTAGATCTGAATGATCATTTTGCTGTTGAGGATTGGAAGGGACCAGATGCTGCAATATTGACAGTATTGATGAAGAATAAGTTCATAGAAGGTGCTCCAGCATCATACAAAGACCCATTGTTCACTGCACTTATGGGAAATACCACTAATGTCTACACAGCATGCAATTTAAAAACGTTTTTTATATCTTTATTATTCCTTTGTGTTTTACTGAAGGGGTTATTCCAAATGTTTCCCTTTTTATATAAATATACGTATTTATTGGTAATATATATATTTTTATTTTTTTCTCCTTTTTTATTTGGTCCCTCTATGGGATTTTTACTTTTATCACTTTGATCGCGGATATGCTGCACCAGCATTGCAATACATTATACAATTCCTGTCAGTGCTGCACTGAGAGTAGCCTCGTACACCACGCTACCGGTGTGATCAAAGCAGGCCATCATTGGCAAACCTGGATGTCTTCATGATGACCTTGAATTGATGTCGCATTGTTCTGGCCATTGCAATGTCATCCCGGGGTAGCTTTATTTATGGGGATATATATACTAGGGGGATAAATAGTCCTGGCTATGACAGCAGTCGGGGCTTGGCTTTCATCCAACGCAAGTTTCAGATGGCGATTGTGCTGGCATAGCTATTGTAACTGGATGATTGCCATGTTAGTTTACTTCATTTTGGGGGAACCTCTACCAGACCAAGACTTAAACTCACGTCAAACATTGTGTTAATCTGTTTATGGCATAAATTTCTTGCATAGAATACTACATTTCTGTCCCACTATTAGAAAATACTGTATATATACACTGTAATATATCATCCCAAAAAATTTGTTCCCTATAACCCCGGACTTGAGAACAGCTCCATATCACATGTATGTTATATATCTACTCACCACAGTGGGGACAACTTGTGTCTTTATAAGAGTAAAACTTGTCGTGTCTCTGGAATAGGAAAGGTAAATGATCTGCAGCAACCAATTCCAAAAGAGGTGGGACAATGTGTACAGTATACAAGAATGCAATAATTTGGAAACCTTAGGCTTGCTTTATTTGCAAACTTATGAAAGACAAAATTCGGCAAAGAAGACCCGAGACAGTGGAGCAGTAAAAACCTACATCATGTCACGATCCAGTCCAGAGTTTGTTTCCTGCTGTCTTCTCTCTGGACTGGTCATGCGGGGATTAAATACCTTCTGCCTCGTTTTGGAGCTGGCTGGGCTATTTCTGTCCTCTGCAGCCTGCGTGCCAGTTTCAGCTATAGTCCAAGCTTCCAGGCTAGAGCCGCTATCTTGGTGATCCATCTGATATCACGTTCCCCATTGGCTATGACTTTGGCTTGTACCCCGACTATGTCTTACATCTCACGTTTTGGATACCACGTTGCTTTGGACATTCATGTAGACCTAATTCTTTATTTACTCTGTTAAAAGAGCTGGTTGTGCCATTATGGTGTCAGGGAGGTGCCCACCTTAGTATTGTTTGTTTCTAGTAAAATGCTAATTTACTCATTTCTGAATGTACTCTGCCCCCTACAGTCACATCTCATCCTCCTGACCTCCTGCTCCTTTCACCAAAAGAGAAACTGGTCCCATCTCTTCATATAAATATACATTTGTCATGCACGATTCTTTCATCTAGGGTTTATAGCCATAAACAGACCCAACAAAACTTCTACAATAGTTTTGAACCAACTGACATTATTACAAGGAAATAACAGAACTGTCGATCGATTTCTTTTTCTTAAAGCATTAGAACTGATCGTCTCCCGAGAAACGGCACACTGGACTAGTGTTTAGAACACATATGAGTGTTCATTGTTTGAAATGCATAATCTCTCATTTCCACCACACAGACAATGCGCGTTATGTCTTACAGGTTTTGCAAGTAATAAGCTATCAATTTTTTTCGTAGTATTGCTTTGTTTAATCTTTTTTGCATATGGTTGGATAAACAAACATGTTCAATTCCTTGAACCTGAAAATATGCTGTATTATAGAAATGATGTGTAATAAAATGTTTTGATGCAGCTGTAATCTCTCCATCTCCTTTGCTGCCAGCATTGGCAGGAATCACACTGAACTCGGGTGAAGTTTCACACGCACCCATTGACTTAAATGGTTGAGACTTACTGCGATCTTTGGGAGGCAGAATGAAAGAAATCAACAGCAGGTGAAGAATTGGCTTTATGTTTTATGCCGTGCCTTGTGAGAAGTGATTTAAATGACTTTATTTTAGAGATCGGTGCAATTACAGCAATACCAGATTTATATAATTTTTTTCTTGTTTGTCTATCATACACAATTTTTATTTGTCAAACAAGTTTTGCATCACCATAGTTTGAGAGCTATAATTTATCATTTCTGCTGACTCATGTTGGGGCTTGTTTTTGCAGGATTAGTTGATGTTTTTATTTGTCATGTTTGGGCACAACATTTTTTGATAACTTTCTATTCCAATTTTTGGGAGACAGAATCAATAAGAACCAGCAATTAAGGTATTTTTTATACAGCTCACTGTTGTGAAAGTGATAAGGCAGAGTTATTTTTCTGGTTAGTTTGATTATGGCGATACCACATATGATTTTGCAACCTTCTGCTGCTTTTACAGAATAAGAGCTATTTTAAAGAAAAAATAATTATTTTTGCATCACTTTATTTTGAGAGCTATGGCTTTTTCATTCTTCCACTGAGGTAGCTGTATGGTGGCTTCTTTTGTTTGCGGGACCATATTTTTTTCTGCAATACCATGTTTGCTTACATTCCACTTTTATGGCATTATGATAAAAAAAAAAAAATATTTTTTCTCCTTTTTTATACTTAGTCCTTCTATGGGATTTTTACTTTTATCACTTTTTTTGCAGATATGCTGCACCAGCATTGCAATACATTATACAGTACCTGTCAGTGATGCACTGACAGAAGCCTCATACACCATGCTACTGGTGTGGTCAAAGCAGGCCATCATCGCTGGCAAACCTGGATGTCTTTATGATGACCTTAAGTTGACATGGCATTGTTCTGGTCCTTGCAATGTCATCCCGGGGTAGCTTTATTTAGGGGGATATATAGCCTAGAGGGATAAATAGTCCTGGTTATGACAGCAGTCGGTGCTTGGCTTTCATCTAACCAAAGCTTCAGATGGAGATGGTGCTGGCATAGCTACTGTGACTGGATGATTGCCATGATGTTAGTTTACCTCATTTTGGGGGAATCTCATCCAGACCAAGATATAAACTCACATCAAACATTTGTGTTAATCTGTGTTTGGCATAAATTTCTTGCATAAAATGCAAACTTCATTTCTGTCCCACTATTATATTACAGCATATATACAATATTTTCTATAATCCCAAAAATTTTGTTCCCAATAACCCTGGACCTGAGAACAGCTCCAAAGCGCATGTATGTTATCTATCTCCTCACCACACTGGAGAAAACTTGTGTTTTTATAAGAGTAAAACTTGTGGAGATTTCCAGGAGGCAGATTCAAGGAATGGCCACTTTTTAGCAGAGCTCCCCGCTGGCCTACTCTCCTATGTGACCATCTCCTTGTTTGTGAGTGGAGAAACAGCATTATTCAGTGGGGGGAGCACCTGGACAGGGGGCTCATCTGTTGGGTCTGCTTTTCCAGGCTCCCCGGGAGGCTCCAGGTGCAGGAGAAGCCATGCACTGTGGTACCTGCCGCGTGCAAGCAGTAAAGACAGAGGGACGATCGGGCACATGCTCCCCTTGCTCTTAGAAGACAGGGAAGTGGTCACGAGATAACAAGTGACCACCTGCCGGGGGGAAAAAAAAGTGAGGCTCTGAAGATCTGGCCGTTAACGCATCTAGGGCCGGAGGTGGTGAGTGCAGTGGCAACTGGGGGAGGGTTAATTACAACAGACACCATCTCCCTGCCACTCTCAATTCTTAGCAGCATCTCTGCATTACACTCTGGCTGTGAGCTGCACTGTTGTAAGTTGCTGATCATCTCCTCAGAGGTGACAAGCAATAAAGCACTCAAGGTTTATCTGTTATGAAATTAACCCCTGAGGCTCCTCTACAGAGCTCAAATAAATCAGCCTGGGAAGTCACAAGGGGAGCATCTTGGAGACCAGACATATTGGGGTGTGTGCACATGCTGCAGATTCTGCTGCGGATCGGCAGCAGTTTTTGCTGGTGTACAGTACCATTATAATCAATGGAAAATGAAAACCGCAATGCACACGGAGTGGAATTTTCTGTGTAGATTTGCTGCGGTTTCAAATCCACAGCATGTCAATTCTTTGTGCGGATTCCGCTGCGGTTTGGCACCTGCTCCATGGCAGGTGCTAAACCGCAGAAAATTTGCAGATAAACTGCAAGTCTTTTGACCTGCGGTTTTACCTGTGGATTTAGACAAATCTGCATGGAAAATTCCACTGCAGAATCCGCAGCATGTGCACACACCCTTACAGGACTTAAACGACAGCTGATATTGATCTTATTAACCCTTTAGCAGTGGTTTGACCTGGTGAAGTAATTTATTTGCAACTCAGATTTATATTGGTCCTCTCTATTTATAGAGGTTTAAAAACCTTGAAATTCAAAGGTCAACAGCAAGAGATTAATATTCTACATGCTCCATGTAGGAGTTACATGCTACGTGGCAGATTCTACTGCAACATTCCTTAACGGAGACATTACCGTCTTCTATCTTATTTTCCATTGTCGCTGGTTATGGATAAATTTGTGGGCAAACAAACTAAAGGAGGCCTTGCCTCTTCTGAAAACCAACAAGGCTCATCCTCACCTAAATCTACCTCTGATACCAGTAGCAAGACTTCTCATTCAATAGTAGGACACCATCATGGAATGTCTTTTATGCCTGAAATGGATGCCAGATTCGCCACTCTTGAAACCTCAATAGACTCTATAATATCACAAGTTAATAGTCAGGGCACTCGCTTTGATGAGGCCGAACAACAGATCTCTGATCTGGAGGACGTTACCAGGGAAATGGCAGAATGTCTAGAGGGAAAAGAGAAAGTTGTCATAGAGCTTCAATCCAAAGTGGACGATCTTGAAGCAATTACTTGAAACTGATAGGAATACCGGAGTCCATGCATGCCTCTGAATTGCTAAAACTAATATCTGAATGGCTGCCGAATGCCTTGGAGATTCACCTAACATCGGATTCAATGGGGGTAGAGAGAGCACATAGAGAAGGCCCGCAGAGGGGAAAAGCCAATGATAGACCCAGACCGGTGATATTCGAGGTCCTTGACTTTGAAGACCAAATTAGTCTACTCACTGCTTACAGGAAGAGTGCGCACCTATCCTACAAAGGGCACAAAGTTCTGATGTTTCAGGACTACTCGGCCATGGTGATGACCAGATGCAGGGCCTTCAACCTGGAGAGTAAGTTGCTAGCTGACAAAAGCATCAGGTTCGGCCTACAATATCCTGTGATACTGTGCTTTAACCTATCTGGGAAAAGCTGGGTTCTTGATGACCCAGTGAATGCCTTGGAGGTTGTCCGGGAAACTTCCCAGCCACTGTGACAGAGATCCAGAGTGGCTTACTAGGTGACAATACCATGAATCACATAAGGTGATGTCAACTGACATCTGTTTGTTGCTTTTTGCTGTATTTTTACTTCTGCATCTAACGCTGGGATGCGGACTTAAGGGAATTATTGAAATTGGCACACTCTTACAAATTTTGTGGGAGGGGGTGTTTTTTTGGGGAGGGGGTCTGTGCATTCTATGTCAGGTAATCAACAATCCAGGGATTCTACTGTTAAGTAATGGTTACATCTAATCATATTTACCGCACTGGAGTGGGTTAATGGTAGATATCACGAGGCAAAAAATGTCCACTGTGACATCTTTTTGGTGTTCCAGGAATGTCAATGGCCTAAATTCCCCAGTCAAAAGGAAAAAAAGTCTTAAATTATCTGCATCGAGAAAATTTTCATATTGTACTTTTGCAGGAGACACTCTGGGTAAAGGGCAATCATTTGGTGTTTTCCAGCAAAAAATTTGTCATGTGCAGAAGCTTCTTTTAAAAAAAAAAAAAGAAAAGAGGGGTGTCGCTATAATGCTAAATGGTAATGTCAGCCATGAAATAGTGGATGTGCTAGAAGATCCTTCAGGGAGGTTTGTCTGTGTTAAGCTGGTCATAGAGAGGACGACCTACAGTGTAATTAATATTTATGCGCCAAATTCGTCAGATCCGCTATTTCGAACTAGTGTGCTAAAATAAATCGGGGGTTGGGACACCTCCCATATGATTGTGGGTGGCGATTTTAATGAGGTGCATGACATTGAGATGGATAGATCTGGCTCTGTCTCGTCATATACCTATGCAAGGGAGACTAATACAATATTTTTTAGATCATCTTGGACTGTTGGATGTTTGGAGAGTGCAACACCCTGTTGAGAGAGATTACTCCCACTATTCACATGTTCGCAATTCCCATGCTAGAATTGATTACTGAATGCTGAGCCCCCTCAGTCATGCCAATAATCACACATACCAAAATTCTGGACGCACGTATCTCAGATTATGCACCAATATCTTTCAGCCTAAAACTTACTAACCAAATCTATTTTCATAGGAAATGGAGGTTTCCTTCATGCCTATATCACTCAGATGATGTAAAAAAATTTATACAATTCTCATGGGATACGTACAATTCTGATAACCAAATACAATGCAAAACACCATTTCTTTTCTAGGATACCTCTAAAGCAGTGTTGAGAGGACAAATAATTACGTATACAAGTCATAAAAAACAGCTGCAGGAACGGACCCTGGCAGCACAAAGGGCTTAAAATTCAGCATATAAAAATTTTAAACTTTTTACCCCTCACGATAAAACAATATATCAAGGCAAAAGAATTGTTGGATGCACTAGCTCATGAATGGGCAACTTATACTATTGATCTCCAAAAGCAAAAAAAAATTTAAATGGGGCAATTAACTTGGCAAATTAATTGCTTCTCTTACCAGACCAGACCATACAGAAAGGTCACAATGATTCACAAAATTTGGACCAAATAGGGCAGAGTATTGACAGAGAATGGGGAGATTGTAGAGGAATTTAGATCATTTTTGGCTCCCTGTATAGAACAGAGAAGAGAGGGGGAAGATATTCTAAACTTTATGCAAACAAAGGAGGCACCTTTACTAACAGAGGAACCTAGGGAAATTCTCAATGCCCTTATATTCCCTTCAGAGGTCATCCAAACTATCGGCTCCTTGAAGCTCTCTAAATCTCCTGGCCCTGATGGCCATAGTAATGAATTTTACAAAATATTGGGAGGAAGTATAGGGATGCGTCTTAGTGAAGTCTTGTTAATCAATTGGTTTGGTTGGGGCAGCTCACTAATAGTTTTAATGAAGCGGACATAATAGTGCTCCCCAAACCAGGCAAACATCTAATGTATTTAAAACCTGATCATGTGAACAGTACCTATATGAGCAGGATGCATAAAGACGCTTCCTAATGTGGGCACGCTGTGTAGGACGGCTCTTTATGTGCATGTCACATGAGAGGGGAGGGAATCTCCCAAACCTTGCATGAGCAAGGAACTAATGGATTAAAAACACATGCGACATGCACAAAAGTGAACACGTTTGTCATACTGTGTTTTTTTTTTTGTGTTTCAGTCTTTGGATGGTGTGAACACTGTCCAACTGACCTGTTCACTTTTGCGCATGTCACATGTGTTTTTAATCCATTAGTTCCTTGCTCATGCAAGGTTTGGGAGATTCCCGCATCTCTCGTGTAACATGCACATAAAGGGCCATCCTACACAGCGTGCCCACACTGGGAAGCGTCTTTACGAATCCTGCTCATATAAGTACTGTTCACATGATCAGGTTTTAAATACATTAGATACGACTGCTCCGAGATGGGTATACCATGATTTTGGTGAAGTGGCTTATGTTTTTTGCAAAAAATGTATCCACTAAATACCCTGTTTTTGTTGTCATTTTTTACTAGAACTTGCTGTATACTGTTATTTTTTCTATCACAGAGTATTTTTGCACGACTGCATGACTTTCTGGTAATGCTCTTTATACCGATATTGTGATTTTTACACCTGCCAAATAGCTTGCTACTTCAAGATTTGTATGTATTTCTCTTCTTGTAATGCTCTTTAATTCAATAAAACATGTTGGGGAAAAAAAGTAAAACTTGTCCTGTCTCTGGAATAAGAAATGTAAATGATCTGCAACAACCAATTCCAAAAGAATTGAGACAATGTGTAAAGTACAAGAATGCAATAATTTTGAAACTTTAGACTTGTTTTATTCGCAAACTTATGCAAGACAAAATCTGGCAAAGAAGAACCGAGACGGTGGAGAAGTAAAAACCTACATGTCAAGATCCAGTCCAGAGTTTGTTTTTTGCTATCTCTTCTCTGGACTGGTCATGCGGGGGTTAAATCCCTTCTGCCTCATTTTGGAGCTGGCTGGGCTATTTCAGTCCTCTGCAGCCTGTGGGTCAGTGTCAGCTATAGTGCAAACTTCCAGGCTAGAGCCACTGACCTGTATACATAAGTGATCCTTCTGCCTCTGACTACCTGTACTTGTGTATGACTCGACCTGATCTCTGGACTTTGCCTCTTGTTTTCTGTCTCTGATATCACGCTCCCCGACTGGCTTCGACTCTTGCTTGTACCCCGACTACATCTTGCGTCTCTTGTTTTGGATAACACGTTCCCAGTAGGCTCTGACTTCATGCTTGTCCCTGATGACATGCTTTGCTGTTACCTCTGGTACTTCATATTCTTGTTTGTTGCTGACGTTGGCTTGTCTGACCACTCTTTAATTAACTGTGACACCTGTACTGTTGCTCTGTGTTACTATGTTGTGTGTGTGTGTGCAACCTTTTTTCCCTCACCTGCACCACCTGGTGAAGGTTGCGCTAAACTGCACTGCAGCAGCACATTACACATCACTCAAGAACGGGACAACAATCCTCTCCCAAAACTGCAGAAGTTCTCTCCTCAGATATCTGATTTCTAAAGAGTGGTGACAAAGGAATGCACAATGGTGGATAAGACCCGGGCACAACAGTTTTGACAAGTATATCTTAATTGTTTTGAAATTGGGGTTATATTATGCAATAATCAAAGCTGTGCTGTGGCAGGCAGATAATCAATTTATGGAGCAACTTACATATTTAAAACCATTTATATGCCCCAGGGGATCAATGTTATCCTATTTGTTTGATAGTCAGAAGGAAGGTTCCTTGCTAGCCTTCTGCTGTAAATCTCTTTAATAAATCCATGATTGGCCATTACTATCAACAGATTAATGTGCTAATTGCAGTTATGTCAGAATATCACAACTTAGTAGGTTTTTTTTTTTTAATATTCAGCTGCCACCTAGCATTTATCCTGATTATAAATGAATTATGTCCCGGGTCAGGAAGCAGAAAATTTAAACTCCCTTCATTTTCATGAAGTTTATCTTATTGTATGCAAGATCCAATCCATCTTCCAGTCCAATATTATTCCACTTTGATGCAAAAAAGTAAATTGTGCTATTCAGACTGTGACATTACCCATCTTGAAGTGTCGGGTGATTCAGGTGCAGGACTATAAGTTAACCAAACTTATCCATTACCACCAGCCCTCACAAGTATGAAGGGAAAGGTAGATGAGAATAAAGAATGAATTCTAACTATAAATAATCCATGCATGATATTGAATAATTTTCTAAGGGCCATTTCGAAGAATAAAAAGTACTGTACAGGATAAGGGGGAGATGTCAAATCATAATTGATAGTTCTACTCAACATGAAATGTTTTATTTTTTCCACATTTTCTTTTTTTTTACTAATCTCCTTTTGTTATCAGAGACCATATATTTAACCTAATGTTTTCAACGCAGGGATGAAAAATTGTCAGATATAGACAGATATTTTAATCACAATTCCTCAGCCACAACTTATCTCTGTTAAAGGATGCTAAATATTTCATGAATATTGCAAGTAAGCTATATACCAGTGGTGTTCCTTTCTCATAAGTTATATTAAAAGGGTTAGATATACAGTATTGTGGAAAAGATTAAGGCATGTGCAAAGTAACAAGCTGACAAAAATAGAAGTCTTAATCTTTTATTTTAATCAATTAATAAATTACAAAATGATTGAAGAAAACAAATCTAAATGACATGAATATTTGGTGACCACCCTTTGCCGTCATCAGTAATTTTAATTACTTGAACTTGCACACAGTTATTGATGGAATTCAGCACGGAGGTTTTTCCAAATATCTTGGAGAACTAACCCCCTCTTCAACTGCCAGGTATGCACCATACTCAGACATTTGGTTTCCAGAGAAAATTAAAGTAATTGAAGATGGAGAGAACTGACTGTCGAGAACAGGGACATTGAGACAGTAGATTGTCAAACATACATATGGCTTCTCTTGACAATAACTTCCAACAAGCAGGTGGTGGAATGCATTCTGGACATTGTCTCCAGTGGCTGTAGACTTGGTACATGGAATCATTTTCTGTTGCTTCGAACCAGGGAAAATATCCAGTTAAAGCAACAAAGAGCAGAACCCCAAAAGCCCAGCAATCAATAGTGGGGCTCAGGAGTAAATATTCTCCCTCTTTCAAGTTGCACAACTCTGGAGACATGTACGGGATAGTATGTGACATGGATGACACATAGTATCCTGTAGGTTGGGTCAAACCAAAGTCACTCAGCTTTACTTGATAACAATCTTTGTCCATTAGCAACACATTGTCCGGCTTTAGGTCTCTGTGCACCAACCCTCTAGTATGCATGTAGTGTAGAGCTGAAGAGATCTGTCATGCACACCTCTTCACAGTAGCCTCAGGAATTCCAACCTGCAGAAAAATTATACTTAGATTTATTTGTGCACTGCTTTATCCAAATCAAATATACCAAACATTTAGGATGTTGCTATTTTTAGGACAGTGGATTCAATAGTGGATAAAACTGTTGTTGTGATTGCAATGTGGCATCACACAGTGCATTGTTATGGACCTCTCTTCCACCTCTGGAAAGGTTTGATGTATTCACAAAACACCCTATACACATTAGATAGCTAACTGGCTACCAGTTACAGGGATTTCTTGATTCTCCCCGACTGTTGATGTATACCATTAGCCTATGGTGTTTTATAAACAAAGCATTGGAAGATTGTAGGAAATCATATGGAGTCGGCCTTACTTACCTCACTTTGTATGATATCATGCAAGGTGCCTGCTGCTGCCAACTCTTGAATCAATACATAGTGGTCAATTGTGCGAATAAAGACTGGATAAGTAGTAATAATGTGAGGGTGCTCAGATAAGGTGATTGAAAAAGAAAACTCTGTCAGAAAAGCTTTCAGTAGAGTTCTGTCCTTCCTCACTAATTTTGCAGCCATGGCTTTTCCTAAAAAAACAAACAAAAAGAGTTTATAATAATCTCCCAGATCTTACATAGAAACTTTATATTCAAATACATAATCCCAATCACTGGCATAGGATATCTTTGGGGATTTCAATTCCTAATCCGCAATCTCATGTCATCTCATGCTTATTTGGTCAAAATCTATTTTTCCCAACCTCTTCATTTTCATACAGTATTTCTATAATCTAACATGGTGTCTGGCATTAATAGTTAGCTGTCCCCCATACACATGCAATACTGATCATTCAACAACAAATATGGGAGATTTGTATGGTTTTAGTCCTATATGTATGGGGAGTTTATAGCTGATGCTACTAGAATAACCTGGATTTTCCAAAGACCTACAGAGAAATCTCTCATCTCTATGGCCAGTTAAAATCATTATCACTTTTTTATTCAGAATTTGCCTCTTTTATTTAAGCAATTTAGGTAAATGACCATCTTTCTTTTTGCATTGTTCACATACCTGTTGATCTCTCCTGTGCCAGTAAAACTTTTCCATATGACCTCTGGCCCAGCTCCTTGATGATGTTGTAGCATTCAGAAATATTCTGAATCTCCAAGACATGGAAGGCGGCCATTGCTGCTTGGAAGTTGATGATTCTTTATGCTAAACAAACTCCCTGTGACTCTGTAGGAAAATATAAGGAATATGATTCATAAAACATCATGTAATGAACATATTCCTGGTTTCTGTGAACATCTATCTTAATTAGGCTACATAACAATTTAGAAACCTATTAAGAAAGACATTGCCTTTCAGGAAAGGATGGTTGACAACCCTTGAAAAAAGGTATATTGGTGAGCATATTGGTTGTCATCAATAGAGTTGAGCGACTTTTGGTTTTTTAGGGTTTCGTTTCGTGAAACCCGACTTTTCCAAAAGTCGGGTCGAGCAAGATCGTCCGATTATAGGGAAAAGTCGGTCGTCCCGAAACACGAAACCCAATGTAAGTCAATGGGGAATAAAAGTCGGCAGTGAGAGGAGGACAGGAAACACACCTACAGTGCCCATTTGAATGCCAAAAGCATCAATTCTTCTTACTTAAGCTTGTCAACCTTAATTAACTTCATAATACAAGTTACGCACTGAAAAATGGTGGTTATTTGGCTAAAGTTGTGGGGGGGGAGGGCTGGCTGCAGGTTTTCATGTGCCCTGGGCGAAAGAGCGCCCCTTTAACACATACCACAACTCATCATGCTCCGATACGGCAGAGAAATAGCGGTATAGTACAATGAAAAATACCTCACTTTTTACATCTCATGACGAGGCCCATCTATTTCTCCATACAGAATCATTGGTCCCATATAATGTTTGAAACAGTATATGATGAGCTCCACATAATGCTACAGTATATGTTGGTCCCCATGGATGAAGCTCCACTGTCTTATGGGCCCAAATAATGTTCCAAACATAATGGGCCCCATTTCTAATGCTCTAGTGTATAATGGGCCCTGTAAATGCTGCTCCAGTGTCTGATGTCCACCTTTGGAATGTTCCAGTGTATGGTGGGCCCCATCTATCATTCTCCAGAGTATAGTGCTCCCCAAAAATTGCTGTCCCAACATTGAAAACAATCAAATAAGTCTCCTCGCTAGGGAATCCCTGTACTTCTCTGGATTCCTCGTCATCCCCATCTTCCATCTCACTGCACAGTATTTCAACTTTGCAAGTGCTGTGATCCTGGGCAAGCAGGGGGGCCCACTCGTTGGCGACGGCACTGGCACAGGGCCCATGATAGTACGGTGGTGTGTCTGATGGCGGGTGGGCAGAACCTGCACTTTCATCTGCAGCTTCCTCTTTGTCACCGTGTAAGATGGAACTGTATATGGGAAGGGTAACCTGAGTTTCATCAGGGTCAGATTCAGGTCGTGTAGCGTGCGAGGGGAATGTAGTGGTCTGGGTCAATGTACCAGCAGATTCATCGAGCAGTGGCTGGGCATCAGTGCACTTGTGTCGCCCCCAGGAGTACGGTCGCCACAGTGACATTACCTTCTTCCTATGGAGTGTGATGTCATGCTTGGGAGCAACGAAGGATCTCTATCAGGTTAACTGATTGGGCGGCGTTATTCCCACGAGTCATGACCCTCCAAATGGCGTTCTTGAATGCAAAGTGTTTGTTTTACATGGGCAGTATGGTTGCAAAGCTGAACCTTAAAGGAATGTCCAGAAGGGCACCACCAGGAGTGGAGCCTATGGTTAAATTCGACTCCACCTGGGAAACCTCAACCATGCCAGCTACAGAACAGATGCACACATTGCAAGCTTAATTCCGTTAATGAACGAGACTCCGTCATGCCCCGCGGTCCGAGTCCGGCTTACTAGAGGGACACGTGAGGCTCTGGCACATGAGATTGGCCAATAACTGGTGTCATGCCCTTACATGTTCGTGGCTGCATGTGCGCTACACTGAAAAGGCCAGCGTTTGTCGCTTACGGGTGCAGATAACCCGCTGAACAACGTTAGTGATGGGGATCACTGATTACAATTAATACCCGCGAACTATGATTTCCCAGTAAGTGCAGGTCAACCGCAGTTCCGGAATTAGGCCTAACCGTCATTCCTGAAAAAATTAAAAACTTACGTGTGCAAACCACAGGTGCTGTAGTTTGCTTAACAGCTCGCCAGCCGTTCTCACGCCCAGTATGGATTACACGTGATTGCACAAAGGTGAGAAAGGGTACCGTATCCCCGGATAACATGTATGGATAGCGTACACATTCAAAATATATGTCTCAGGAGGCAGGCTCAGACGGTGTCAGGCACCGTATGGATTTGACGGCCCAGATTACACAGCGGAGGAGCAGGGAGAGGTAAAGATTGCAAATGCTGGGGCCCTGCCCAAGCAAGGGGGGCCCACTCGTGGGCGTCGGTACTGGCACTGGGCCCCTCATAGTACAGCGGTGTGTCTGACGGCGGGTGTGCACCACCACCGTCAGAGACACTTGATTGCACTATGAGGGACCCTGTGCCAGTGCCCGCGCCCAAGAGTCGGCCTACCCACCTGTCCAGGGCAACGGCACTCGCACGGTGTCGTGCGCTAGGTGGTGACCCCGGCCATGGGGGGGGGAGGCAGCACAGTTAGGGAGATTTAGAAAGTGGCATATGTTGATGTTGGACTTTCAGCTGATGCAAAAGGCGAAATAGGTGAAGTACCAGGAAGAGGTGGACCAAAGCAAGCCATTTTTCTGTCACCCTATGTGTCATCAGGGGAAGGTGGGACAAAATCCTTGGAAACCCATGCATGGTTCATTTTAATGAAGGTTAGATCATCCACATTTTGGGTTGACAGACGGGTCCTTTTTTCTGTCAGGATTGATCCAGCTGCACTGAAGACTCTTTCCGATAGCACACTTGCAGCTGGGCAAGCGAGCTCCTGTAAGGCATATTGGGCCAATTCAGGCCAGGTGTCCAGTTTAGCGGCCCAATAGTCAAAGGGGAATGACCTGTGTGGGAGAACATCGATATGGGAGGAAAAGTAGTTTGTAACCATAGTTGACAACTGCTGTCTCCTGTCACTTTCCATCGATGCAGTATTACCAGTTGTGTGAGCGGTATTTGAAAAATCAGTCCACAACATTGTCATGAAACCCCTGTCTCCAACGCCACTTCTGCTGTGTGCACCACGAACACCTCTGCCAAGCTGCCCCCGGCCCGTACGGCTCGTGTGAGAACCATCACCGCTGCTGTGTGCTGGGAATGCCTCAAGCAACCGATTTACCAGAGTTGCTTGTTTATTAGCCAATATTAGGTCAAGGTTCTCCTGTGGCATGATGTTTTGTAATTTGCCTTTATAGCGTGGATCCAGGATGCTGGCCAACCAGTAGTCGTCATCGTTCATCATTTTGGCAATGCGGGGGTCCCTTTTTAGGATCTGCAAGGCATAATCTGACATGTGGGCCAATGTTCCCGGTGTCAATGATGCACTGCGAGTGCTGGGTGGAGGAGCACTTTCTGGCAAATCCACATCCCTCCAGTCACGCACAAACCCTGTACCAGACCTTGCCACGCCAACATTTTCACTTGCCCCACGAGATGCATCCTCCTCCCCTAAGTAATCATCCCCATCATCCTCCTCCTCTTCCTCCACCTCATCCAGGAGAGGTCCCTGAGCAGACAATGGCTGAATGTCATCAAGGATTCCCTCCTCCTCTTCCTCCTCATCAACATTGGCTGCAGACGCCTGCTCCTTAAGGTGCGTCAAAGTTTGCATGAGCAGACGCATAAGTGGGATGCTCATGCTTAGGATGGCGTCGTCTGCGCTTACCAGCCGTGTGCATTCCTCAAAACACTGAAGGACTTTACAGAGGTCTTTCAGCTTCGACCACTGCACACCTGTCAACTCCATGTCTGCTCTCAAAGTGCCTGGCCGTGTATCCTCCCACAAATGCATTATGGCCTGCCTCTGCTCACACAGCCGCTCCACCATGTGCAGGGTGGAGTTCCACCTTGTTGCAATGTCGATAATGAGGCGGTGGTTGGGAAGGTGGAGCAATCGCTGCAGCTTCTGCATACGAACGGAGTGTACAGGCGACCGGCGGATGTGCGCGCACAGTCTTCACACCTTCTGGAGCAGGGCTGTTAACTCCGGATAATTTTTGAGGAAGCACTGCACCACCAGGTTCAAGGTGTGAACTAAGCAAGGTATGTGGCTGAGTTTTGAAAGGGCTATGGCTGCCACAAAATTACGGCCGTTATCACTAACTACCTTGCCTGCCTCAAGATGTACACTGCCCAGCCATGACTCAGTTTGTCGCTTCAAGTACTCGGCCAGCACCTCGGCGGTGTGTCTGTCGCCCAAACACATCATCTGCAACACAGCCTGCTGACGCTTTCCACTAGCTGCTCGATAGGGGGACACATCGTGTGCAACAGTGGCAGCTGCAGATGGAGTGCTCGTACGACTGCGCTCTGTGGACGAGCTTTCGCTTCTGGAGGAGGAGGAGGGTCGAACGCCTACAGCCAACTGTTTCCTATACCGTGGGCTAGGCAGCACTGTCCCACCACCGCTGTCCCCTGTGGACCCTGCATCCACCACATTAACCCAGTGCGCAGTGATGGACACGTAACGGCCCTGGCCATGCCGACTGGACCATGCATCAGTTGTGAGGTGCACCTTTCCGCTCACTGACTGCTTGAGTGCATGGACAATGCGGTCTTTCACATGATGGTGGAGGGCTGGGATGGCTTTGCGAGAGAAGTGGCGACTGGGTAGGTCATAGCGTTGTACTGCATAGGCCATGAGTTCCCTTTCTTGATACGCTACCAGTTATTGGTGCAATTCTGTACAGACTGAGTGACTATTTGAAGCGCCACACCTCCTGGTTGCTGATTGGCCCAATTTTTGTTTTACGGGCTATGATTGGCTGTTTGATACACAATGTCAGTTACCACATAAACTGCTATCTGTGCAGTGTCTTATGACTTGACGGTTTTGCAGTATACCAGTACTTAATGTTTTAATGCTAGATGTGGTAGCTTCATTTAATTTAGGTCATGTGCATTATATACATATGCTTTAATAATAATTGAAACACCACGCTTTTTTTGACCGTGATTGGTCCAAATTTTGTTTAATGAGTCTTGATTGGTTGTTTGGTACATAAATACCTATTGGCTTCTGTTAGTATCCACCCCCTGACGAAGGCAATTGGCTGAAACGCGCATTGGGGAAGGGCAGCTACCTCTGGCGGGCAGGAGCAGTTATATATCCACAGGTATAACTATTTAACACTATAGTCTGGTTGTTGGCAGCAACCATTTCGTTTTTCTGACTGTTGTACTACTACCTGTGGTGATTGTTTATCTCCTAACTGCGCCTTTATATGCTCTCATTTGTTAAGAGATATACGTTTATGGTCACACAATCACAATTTTATCTATGTGTAGCAACACCTGCGGACACTACTGCACTTTGCACCTTATTGTTCATTAATTACACAAATTGTGTTTTTTGCTAGCACATATTTTTGCACTTTAAATTCATTGTATGTCGTTTTGTTAACATGTTTTTTATCACATATCTTTACGGCACCATTATATATATTTTATATTTTATGTAACACTATTGTATCATCTGTACATTTTTCTGTGGCATGGGACCCTACACATATATGTAACCTTCTCTTATGATTGTGGTTAGCTGACCCTTCAATTTCAATTTCTATGTCAATTTCTATGTATATTATTATATATACTTGATGCTTTGTCTTTTATAATAAACCTTGGTTTTATGTTATTATGGTATATTAATAAAAATATTTTTAATGATAGGACTATGGTCATGTGTTTTTGTTTCATTCCAGTTTCTTCTGGTTAGGTCTGAGAGGTCCTATCTCCACAAAGAAGTTTTCAGGAATAATTCAAAAAGACACATGAATGTCTAACTTTTATAGGGAAGTATCTACTTGAAATTTATGTCCATCCTCCTCATTGGTTAACTGGGTGTCAATAGCCTCCATTGAATTACAGATTAAGGTGTCTCCTAGAAGTTGGACATTCATGTAGACCTAATTGTTCTTTATTACCCTGTAGAAAGAGCTGATTGTTCCATTATGGTATCAGGGATGTGCCCACCTTAGCATTGTTTGTTTCTAGTAAAATGCTAATTTACTCAGTTCTGAATTTATTCTGCCCCCTACAGTCACATCTCAACCTCCTGACCTCCTGCTGCTTTCACCAAAAGAGAAACTGGTCCTATCTCTTCATATAAATATACATTTGTCATGCACGATTCTTTCATCCATTGTTTATAGCCATAAACTGACCCAACAAATCTTACAGGATAGTCTTGTACCAACTGACATTATTATTATTATAAGGAAATAACAGAACTGTCTATTTTTTTTCTTAAAGCATTAGAACTGATAATCTCCCGAGAAAATCCAGCACACTGGATCAGAGTTCAGAACAAATATGAGTGTTCATGGGTTGAAATGCATAACGACATTTGTCTGTGTGGTGGAAATGAACTATTATGTCTTACAGGTTATGCAAGTAATAAACTATCAATTTTTTTTGTAGTGTTGCATTTTTTTAATCTTTTTGCAAATGGATGTGTAGATAGAAACAGCTGGTGAAATAAATCTTAAACTAGTCTTCAATTTTGTAAGTAAATGCATTTTTAAAGGTGCTATTGACATGAAATTCTCACTAGATGTCGGTAACAAACCATCCAATCCACATATGCAAAGAAATTAGCCATAGATGTCCATAAGTGAAGTTGTGTAATAATGAGAAATGGCACCGGGTAAAATGGGGTTTGAAAAACCCCTTCTGAGGAAGCCATGCAAAACCAATTTCATAAAGTAATTTCATTTTGTTTTGTTTTTTTTTGTATATAATTTTTCATCTTACATACAGCTCTGGCAAAAATTAGAGACCACTTTTAAATGTTCAGTTTGTCGGATTTTTCTCTTTATAGTTTATATTTTTGAGTGAAATGTAAATTGTTCTTTTAGTCTTTAAACTTCAGACAACATGTCTCTGAATTTGCAAGCAATATTTTTTTTCTGACAGAAAAATGGTAAAAATTTAAAAGTACGTTCAGACCTTTAATAATGCAAAGAAAACAAGTTCATAATCAGAAATGACAATACTAATGTTTTAACTCTGGAAGTGGTCAGAAATCAATATTTTTGGGAATAACCATGATTTTGAGAACAGCTCTCATGCATCTTGGCATGCTTGCCATCAGCCTTTCACACTGCTTTTGGTGCAAAAATGTAAGCAGTTCTTCTTTGTTTGATGGCTTGTGACTATCCATCATCCTCTTGATTACATTCCAGAGGTTTTCAATGGAATTCAAGTCTGGAGAATGAGCTGCCCATGACAGAGATCTTATGTGGTAGTCTCTTAATTTTTGCCAGAGCTGTAATTACAACTACTGTTGTGTCTTGATTGAGAGTCTTTCAGGTGTATATGGATATTTCTCTGTAAAATAGTTACCACTGCTATTAATGCTTTTATATTTTCCCTTGGACTTGTTTGTGCACCAAACATTTCTATATTTTAAATGGTTTTAATATGTATATCCCTTTAAATTAATGTACAAATAAAGAATTACTACATTTATAATCATTGGAGAAGTCTCTTTTTTTCTATCAGATTTATAGATATGATGAATAGATGCAGAAGCCATGTAAAAGATAAATATGAGAAATAAAATATAATTCATTTTTTCCCACAATATGCAGCTAAAACATTTTTTTCCTAATAGTTATTAAAGGTGGTTCTTTTTTTCCTCACCCCTGAGCCTGTCTTCTCCGTTTTGGCCAGGCCAAATTTTACCATTCTGACCAGAGTCGCGTTATGTGGGGAAAGCTCTGGAATGCTTCAGTGTGTCCCAGTGATTCTAAGATTTTTATTTTGTGAGACATGGTAGTTTGTTAGTAAATTCATGTAGATATTTTTTGCTTTCACTTGTGAAAAATGGAGTTTGAAAATTGAACATTTTTCAAAATTTTCTCCAAACATATTCAGAGTCCTCAATGGTTGATTCTGAGGTCTCTCTATTCTGAATATTTTTCTATCTAATGGCTAACACTGTGCAAAGATATTCATCTTTCCTGTATCAATTTTCAAACAAGACTTTCTAGTTCAAAGGTGAATAACTTATGACATACAATTTTTACTAAATGCCATTTGCCACATCTCTACTTCACATCAGCATCATTTTTAAAACATTTATTTTTGGGGGGTTCAGAAATTAGAAGGGAAAAATTATAAATTGCTGATCAACTTTTATCCAACAAAATTAACTAAACTATTTTAATTAAGGACCAGTTCTCGTTTGAAGTGACTGAGGAGTGTGACTTTAGGCTATCTTTTTTTTATCATATTGGACCCACAACGTTCTCAAAACCACACTCAGTAAGTTTATCAACCCTTCAAGTGCTTTCCAGGAATTAAAGCAACATGGAAGAAAAAATATGAAAATTCTACTACTTCCTACATAAAGATTGAAGAGCACCTGACATGCCAAAATAGCAGAAATTCCCACAAGTGAACACACCTTGGAAACTAAACCTCTTTAGGAATTCATCTGGGGGTGTATTGATTGTTTTAACTTTTTATAACATTACAATTTTTATACTAAAATGTTGCTTTGGCCCCAGATTTAAGTTTTGAAAAAGAATAAGAAAATGAATGGTACAATTTGCTTTGCTATTTCTCCTGAGTACCACAATATCACGTATGTGATTGAAAACTACTTTTGAAGCACAGGGTAAAACTCAGAAGGAAATAAGCGACATATTGGATTTAAGAGCTTGCTGGATTGGTTTAAGGATGTCATGTCACATTGGGAGAGAATGAGCATAAAAGGGTATAAGCCAGCTCACCAGTAACCACCACTGGTGCTCGGAGCTCCATGCAGACAAACGTGAAAAACCATAGGCAAAAAGTTTGGTTCCAGCCCTTTGAAAACAATTATCTTTATTTGGTCCTATTAAAATTCAACATGTAATGACATGCTCTCCTGAGAACATTGCCAAAACAGACAATTTTTTTCCAAGCAATGACAATATCAGTACACAGCCCTCTATATAGAGGGGAAATCACCCATAGCGATACATCCTAAGATCACATGACATATCGAAAAGGTCCTTTACATGCTGAAAACATCGAATATTACTTAAAAATTAAAGATGAAAAAAATAAATACATGAACAATAGTGTAACATTAAATTGTTACATTTGTTTAATCCAACAGGGAATCTGGTATTTAAATGATGGATCCAGAAAGCTTAACATGTGAGGAGATGCCGCCTGGTATCTCCTCGATGTAGAGGCATGCTAATATGTTCAAATCCTTGAACCTGAAAATATGCTGTATTACGGGCATAATGTGTAATAAAATGTTTTGATGCGGCTGACACATTGCGATCCAAATTATTGGTATTAGTAATATCATACAGGTGTTCTCGAATGCGTTCTTGAAGTTTTCTGGAAGTACACCCCACATATGAGAGTATGCAAGCACTGCAATCTATTTTATGGACTGCATTTGTAGAATTACAATTAATATATTGTTTAATTATAAAATTAACTGATTATTGGTGGTCTGAAAATGTTTTAATATAAATGCATGTTTGCAGGTTTAACTTTATTTGGACGTTTAAAAAAACGTCTGTCCGTGTTTTGGCAATGTCCTCAGGAGAGTATGTCATCATATGTTCAATTTTAGCATGACCAAATAAAAGATTGGTTCCAGCTCCTAAAAAACACACTTTTTTTGATACTGGGAGAGACCCTAAGGTGCAAGAAAAGTAGAACTCCCCATAAGTGCTCCCAATTTACAAACTACACCACCAAGTGAATTCATCCAGGGCTGTAGTGAGCATGTTGATTCCATGGTTGTCATTTAATTTCATACCATTGGGCAGGGAAGAAAAAACTATTAAATTTTCTCCTGTGTACGTCAATGAGCCAGTACATCAGAAATCCCCCTAAATAGCCCCATTTTACAAATACACCCCCAAATGAAATTATCCAGTGGTACAGTGAGTATGTTGACACTGCATATCCTCAGAATTTAATACGATTTGGTGGGGAATAAGCAAAAATGTAATTTCTACTACTAAAATCTTGTCTTTGCCCCAAAAATTACATGTTTATAGGGGCTAATATGAGAAAGGAAAAATGGACCTCACAGTGTGTTGTCATGAGTGTTCAATACCCTACATGTAATCAGGAAGTACTTTTCATGCACAGTGAAAAGCGCAGGCGGCAAGAAGTGACATACTGTAGTGCAGATTTTGCTGTTATGATTTGCAGATGCCATGAGACCCACTGGGAGAACCCTGAGGTGCCAGAACAGCAGAAATAACTAACATGTTGATGCTAAATGTGGTTGAGGCTTTAGAAGGACAAGGAGCCATATCACTATTCTAGAGCCTTTGTGCTACCAGTAACCCGGAAGCCCACTATATTTCCATTAACAGATGGTGAACCTGAGTGGACACTTTCTATTTTGTGGATTAAGTTGAAGCTTTTTTAGGAACATTTTACATAAAAATTTGGATCACATTTATCCTGCGATCTACGCTGTCACTTAGGTGAATTGGTTTTATTTTTTATGGCGTTCCTTGTGAGGTAAAAGTATTTAAATGACTTTTTATTCTAAAGATCGGTGCAATTAGAGCAATACTAGATTTATATTTTTTTTTCTTGTTTGGCTACTGTATACTGGGAGTTATTATTAATGGTTTCAACACTCCAATTAATATCAGCTATTGATATGGTCACAATCTGCTGTGTTTGTGTATATTGTATGTATGTATATGTATATAGGTGTGTGTGTGTGTGTGTGTATGTATATGTATGTATATGTATGTATATGTATGTATATGTATGTGTGTATATATATATATATATATATATATATATATATATATATATATATATATATATATATATATCTCATCTCTTTGATCCTTCCTAGAAGGTAATTGACTTGATCAACCAGATGGTCAAATTGTCCAAGCAGAGCAAATAACTGATTTACACTTGTCTACCAACAAAGGACCTTTGTTGCCATAATTAGATTTGGTGTGTACACGTTCCCAAGGATGTTATCTGGTGAAATCTCATCTATTTGGTTTCAGGGGACTTTCTCATTAGCATTCAAGGATAGATCAAAGCTTTTTAACTAAAGGTACTGTCACACTTAGTGATGCACCAGAGATCCTGACCAGCGATATGATGTGGTCAGGATCGCTGGTGCATCGATAAGTGGTTACTAGTAAGCTGCCACACAGGCAGATCTCACCAGCGATTATCGCAGGGGTCAGGGCTCGCTTACTTACCTGTCAGATGAGGCGATCCTGACGTCCTCCCGCCCGCGTCCACGCATCGCTCGTCATCACAGCAGGAAGCTGATGAGAAACAGTCCAGGATGTTCTCGCGCGATCAGCGATAACCAGCGGGGGAGCGGTCGGAAGTATGTGTCAGACATGTCGATATCGCTAGCAATATCACTATAACGTCACAAAAACCATTGACGTTATTGCGATATTGCTAGCGATATCGCTTAGTGTGACAGGCCCTTAAGACACATTTGGATGCTTTTGGGTGATAAAAAAGGGGACTGATTAGCAGAGGGACACAGAGAGGCAGAGGGGAGATGATCGGACCAGACGAGGACACGGAGATGAGAAAGAGATGGACCTGATTTCTACCTGAATAATGTAATGTATGTTTGATTCATGGGTATATTTATTGCTGATACTGCTTATTATTTGATCTTATCACTTATTAAGTAAATCAATTTAGTAAATTCAATTCTTGTGTGAGCATTTTCTCATTCATTACAATCCATTGGAACCCTTGCAATACAAATTGGTGTCAGACGTGGGATTGTTTTGAATAAAAATGTTTGCAAAATTGAATAAGTTTGTTAAGAGTAGGAAATCAATTGAGAGTAGTGTCAGATCTTTGCCAGAATGGGTGTTCCCAGCAAAGTGGACCCCAATTGCACAGGAATGTAACAAAGATATGGAGGGACAGCGCTTGCCAAATCCCTAGGATGTGGCTGCCAAATTTGATCTTTCAAGGTATGATGCAAAAGACCAGAAAGCTGCAGAAGCCGTTGGATGGATCTGTGTGCAAGTGTCTCAAAGCTTACAGGAGCAGATAATTTGTGTTTTGAGCTGCATACAGTTTTAGAGCAAAGGATTAGCTTGCAATCAGCCTTGAGAGACCAAATGAAACAGCATGACAAATATGCAAAGGAATTTTGAAGCTTATGTAATGAAAAAGGAGGAGATAGCAGCTAGTGTCAGATATTCGTATTGCACATGAGAAAAGGTCAGATTTGCTAGAATGTGATGGCTGTAACAGTGAGACAGATGAGGAAGAAAAGCAAGCCAGACCAATTGTGACTACTAAAACTAGGAGAGAAGTCACACAGCATAGTGGAGATAGGATGAATGCAGGAAACGCAGCTACAGGAGCAGAAGCTTCAATGACCAAGGAAACTAGGAATTATACAGCAGGAGAATTAACAGAATTCACTACCAGATGCAGGCAGGAAAACCTTTGTTAGCATGGATTCACAGATTATGGGATCAGAGAGCCGATACTATAATCTTGAACAGTCTTGAGGCAGTAGGACTTTGTAGTATTTGTATTGATCCTATGGTGCATCTAATAATGAGACGTGCAAGGGACACTACAGAGACTTTCTCTTTGCTGCATTTGTTGAGGGATTCTGTGGCACAAGTGTGTCTCTCCCATGGAATTAATACCACAGACACGATGGGAGTCTCTTGCAGATGGAGTTCAGAGATTGAGAGAAATCGCAGGTATAGGTGGTATAACTCGCAATCCTTTGCTAGATCTGAATGATCATTTTGCTGTTGTTGAGGATTGGAAGGGACCAGATGCTGCAATATTGACAGTATTGATGAAGAATAAGTTCATAGAAGGTGCTCCAGCATCATACAAAGACCCATTGTTCACTAGGTTCACTGCACTTATGGGAAATACCACTAATGTCTACACAGCATGCAATTTAAAAACGTTTTTTATATCTTTATTATTCCTTTGTGTTTTACTGAAGGGGTTATTCCAAATGTTTCCCTTTTTATATAAATATACATATTTATTGGTAATATATATATTTTTTATTTTTTTCTCCTTTTTTATTTGGTCCCTCTATGGGATTTTTACTTTTATCACTTTGATCGCGGATATGCTGCACCAGCATTGCAATACATTATACAATTCCTGTCAGTGCTGCACTGAGAGTAGCCTCGTACACCATGCAACCGGTGTGATCAAAGCAGGCCATCATCATTGGCAAACCTGGATGTCTTCATGATGACCTTGAATTGACGTCGCATTGTTCTGGCCATTGCAATGTCATCCCGGGGTAGCTTTATTTATGGGGATATATATACTAGGGGGATAAATAGTCCTGGCTATGACAGCAGTCGGGGCTTGGCTTTCATCCAACGCAAGTTTCAGATGGCGATTGTGCTGGCATAGCTATTGTAACTGGATGATTGCCATGATGTTAGTTTACTTCATTTTGGGGGAACCTCATCCAGACCAAGATATAAACTCACATCAAACATTGTGTTAATCTGTTTTTGGCATAAATTTCTTGCATAAAATGCAAACTTCATTTCTGTCCCACTATTATATTACAATATATATACAAGATTTTCTATAATCCCAAAAATTTTGTTCCCAATAACCCTGGACCTGAGAACAGCTCCATAGCGCATGTATGTTATCTATCTCCTCACCACACTGGAGAAAACTTGTGTTTTTATAAGAGTAAAACTTGTGGAGATTTCCAGGAGGCAGATTCAAGGAATGGCCGCTTTTTAGCAGAGCTCCCCGCTGGCCTACTCTCCTATGTGACCATCTCCTTGTTTGTGAGTGGAGAAACAGCATTATTCAGTGGGGGGAGCACCTGGACAGGGGGCTCGTCTGTCGGGTCTGCTTTTCCAGGCTCCCCGGGAGGCTCCAGGCGCAGGAGAAGCCATGCAGTGTGGTACCTGCCACGTGCAAGCAGTCAAGACAGAGGGACGTTCGGGCACATGCTCCCCTTGCTCTTTGAAGACAGGGAAGTGGTCCCGAGATAAGTGACCACCTGCCGGGGGGAAAAAAAACAGTGAGGCTCTGAAGATCTGGCCGTTAACGCATCTAGTGACGGAGGCGGTGAGTGCAGTGGCAACAGGGGGAGGGTTAATTATAACAGACACCATCTCCCTGCCACTCTCAATTCTTAGCAGCATCTCTGCATTACACTCTGGCTGTGAGCTGCACTGTTGTAAGTTGCTGATCATCTCCTCAGAGGTGACAAGCAATAAAGCACTCAAGGTTTATCTGGTATGAAATTAACCCCTGAGGCTCCTCTACAGAGCTCAAATAAATTAGCCTGGGAAGTCACAAGGGGAGCATCTTGGAGACCAGACATATTGGGGTGTGTGCACATGCTGCAGATTCTGCTGCGGATCGACAGTGGATTTGGTCCAGTGGATCGGCAGCAGTTTCTGCTGCGGTGTACAGTACCATTATAATCAATGGAAAATGAAAACCGCAATGCACACAGAGTGGAATTTTCTGTGTGGATTTGCTGCAGTTTCAAAACCGCAACATGTCAATTCTTTGTGCGGATTCCACTGCGGTTTGGCAGCTGCTCCATGGCAGGTGTCAAACCGCAGAGGAAACCCGCAGGCTAAACCGCAGATAAACTGCAAGTCTTTGACCTGCGGATTTAGACAAATCTGCATGGAAAATTCCACAGCAGAATCTGCAGCATGTGATCACACCCTTACAAGACTTAAAGGACAGCTGATATTGATATTATTAACCCCTTAGCAGTGGTTTGAGCTGGTGAAGAAATTTATTTGCAACTCAGAGGTTTATATTGGTCCTCTCCGACTTTCAAGGTTTTTAAACCTCTCAATAAAGGTCAACAGCATTAATATTCTACACGCTCCATGTAGGAGTTACATGCTACGTGGCAGATTCTAATGCAACATTCCTTAACGGAGACATTACCGTCTTCTATCTTATTTTCCATTGTCGCTGGGTATGGATAAATTTGTGGGCAAGCAAACTAAAGGAGGCCTTGCCTCTTCTCAATACCAACAAGGCTCCTCCTCGCCTAAATCTACCTCTGATACCAGTAGCAAGACTTCTCATTCAATAGCGGGACACCATCATGGAATGTCTTAAGCCCGAAATGGATGCCAGATTCGCCACTCTTCAAACCTCAATAGACTCTTTTTAATATCACAAGTTAATAGTCAGGGCACTCGCTTGGATGAGGCCGAACAACAGATCTCTGATCTGGAGGACGTTACCAGGGAAATGGCAGAACGTCTAGAGGGAAAAGAGAAAGTTGTCATAGAGCTTCAATCCAAAGTGGACGATCTTGAAGCAATTACTTGAAACTGATAGGAATACCAGAGTCCATGCATGCCTCTGAATTGCTAAAACTAATATCTGAAAGGCTGCCGAAAGCCTTGGAGATTCACCTAACATCGGATTCAATGGGGGGTGGAGAGAGCACATAGAGTAGGCCCGCTGAGGGGAAAAGCCAATGATAGACCCAGACCAGTGATATTCAAGGTCCTTGACTTTGAAGACCAAATTAGCCTACTGACTGCTTACAGGAAGAGTGCGCACCTATCCTACGAAGGGCACAAAGTTCTCTTGTTTCAGGACTACTCGGCCATAGTGATGACCAGATGCAGGGCTTTCAACCTGGTGAGTAAGTTGCTAGCTGACAAAAGCATCAGGTTCGGCCTACAATATCCTGTGATACTGTGCTTTAACCTATCTGGGAAAAGCTGGGTTCTTGATGACCCAGTGAATGCCTTGGAGGTTGTCCGGGAAACTTCCCAGCCACTGTGACAGAGATCCAGAGTGGCTTACTAGGTGACAATGCCATGAATCACATAAGGTGATGTCAACTGACATCTGTTTGTTGCTTTTTGCTGTATTTTTACTTCTGCATCTAATGCTGGGATGCGGACTTAAGGGAATTATTGAATTTGGCACACTCTTACAAATTTTGTGGGAGGGGGAGGTTTTTTGGGGAGGGGGTCTGTGCATTCTATGTCAGGTAATCAACAATCCAGGGATTCTACTGTTAGGTATTGGTTACATCTAATCATATTTCCCACACTGGAGTGGGTTAATGGTAGATATCACGAGGCAAAAAATGTCCGTTGTGACATCTTTTTGGTGTTCCTGGAATGTCAATGGCCTAAATTCCCCAGTCAAAAGGAAAAAAAGTCTTAAATTATCTGCATCGAGAAAATTTTCATATTGTACTTTTGCAGGAGACACTCTGGTTAAAGGGCAATCATTTGGTGTTTTCCAGCAAAAAATTTATGTGCAGAAGCTTCTTTTACTAAAAAATAGAGGGGTGTCTCTATAATGCTAAACAGGAATGTCAGCCATGAAATAGTGGATGTGCTAGAAAATCCTTCAGGGAAGTTTGTCTGTGTTAAGCTGGTCATAGAGAGGACGACCTACAGTGTAATTAATATTTATGCGCCAAATTCATCATAGAATCATAGAATCATAGAATCGTAGAGTTGGAAGGGACCTCCTGGGCCATCTGGTCCAACCCCCTGCTCAAAGCAGGATTCGCTAAATCATCCCAGTCAGATGTCTGTCCAGCCTCTGTTTGAAGACTTCCATTGAAGGAGAACTCACCACTACTCGTGGCAGCCTGTTCCATTCATTGATCACTCTGTCAAAAAGTTTTTTCTAATATCTAATCTGTGTCTCCTCCCATTCAGTTTCATCCCATTGCTTCTAGTCTTTCCTTGTGCAAATGAGAATAAAGTTGATCCTTCTACAATGTGACAGCCCTTTAGATATTTGTAGACAGCTATTAAGTCTCCTCTCAGTCTTCTCTTTTGCAAACTAAACATTCCCAAATCCTGCAACCTTTCCTCATAAGACAGGGTTTGCAGACCGGTCACCATTCTGGTCGCTCTTTTCTGAACTTGCTCCAGTTTTTTTATGTCTTTTTTAAAATGTGGTGCCCAAAACTGGACACAATATTCCAGATGAGGTCTGACCAAAGAGGAGTAGAGGGAAATAATGACTTCACGTGATCTAGACTGTATGCTTCTGTTAATACATCCTAGAATTGCATTTGCCTTTTTTGCTGCTGCATCACACTGTTGACTCATATTCAGTCTGTGATCTATTAGTATACCCAAGTCTTTTTCACATGTGCTGTCACTTAGCCCTATTCCTCCCATTCTATATATGCTTTTTCCATTTTTATTGCCCAGATGTAGTACTTTGCATTTCTCCCTGTTAAAAACCATTCTGTTAGTTGCTGCCCACTTCTCCAGTTTATTTAAATCTTTTTGAATCCTCTCTCTCTCTTCTCTAGTATTAGCTATCCCTCCTAGCTTTGTGTCATCAGCAAATTTAATCCGTTTACCCTCAATTCCTTCATCTAAATCGTTGATAAAGATGTTGAACAATACAGGGCCCAGGACAGAGCCCTGTGGTACCCCACTTGAGACATTCTTCCAACTGGATGTGCAGCCATTTACGACCACTCTTTGGGTCCGATCACTAAGCCAGTTATGAATCCACCTAACAGTTGCCTTGTCCATTCCATACTTAATCATTTTTTCAATAAGGATTGTATGAGAGACTTTGTCAAATGCTTTGCTGAAGTCAAGATATACTATATCTACAGCATTTCCTTGATCCACCCAATCAGTGATACCGTCATAGAAGGAAATTAAGTTAGTCTGACATGACTTATTAGTTACAAACCCATGCTGACTCTGTTTAATCACTTCATTCTTATCCAGGTATTGACATACATGTTGTTTAATAATTTGTTCAAAGATCTTTCCTGGTATAGAAGTCAGACTCACCGGCCTATAGTTACCTGGGTCCACCTTCTTCCCCTTTTTGAAGATAGGAACAACATTTGCTCTTCTCCAGTCTTCTGGCACTTCTCCTGTTCTCCAAGAATTTTCAAAGATTATAGAGAGGGGTTCAAAAATTTCTTCTGCTATCTCCTTCAGTACTCTGGGGTGTAATTCATCTGGACCTGGAGACTTGAATTCATTTAGGCTAGCTAAGTGTTTCCTCACTATCTTTCTGTTTATAGATATCCTGGATTCTTCTATTCCCTTAATAGGACAGTGAATAACAGTTGATGTTACATTTCCTTTCTGAGAGAAAACAGATGCAAAATAGGAATTTAAAAGTTCAGCCTTCTCAACATCCTGTCTTACCATTTCATCATTTTCATCCTGTAAAAATCCTATAGCATCTTTGACTTTTCTTTTACTTTTGACATATCCCCAAAATCCTTTATTATTGCTTTTGACATCTCTTGCAAGCCTCAATTCATTTTCAGCTTTAGCTAATCTGATTTGTGCCCTGCAGGTTCTGCAGACAGCATTATATTCTTTAGATATGCCTCCCTCTTTCCATTTTATAAACATTTTTTTCTTCCTTTTTAGCATGTGCTTAAGTTCTGTGTTCATCCATCCTGGTTTCCTTAACTGCTTCCTATTCTTCCCTCTTTTCGGAATTGTTAACAACTGTGCTTTGAGAATTTCATTTTTCAAGATTTCCCATCCTTCCTGGACATTTTTGTCTTTAAGGATATCCAGCCATTGGATCCCTCCAATTCTCTTTCTGAATCCCTTAAAATCTGCCTTTCTGAAATCTAACCTTGACGTCTGAGTCTTCACAGGTCTTCCGCCTCTAGTTATCCAAAATTCTAAAATAGCATGGTCGCTACCTCCTAGGGTCCCAGCCACTTTTACCTCCTCAACCATTTCCTCCCTGTTTATAAGGATTAGATCCAAGGTAGCAGTTCCCCTTGTTTTCTCCCTTACCTTTTGGAAGATAAAGTTGTCAGCAAGAGAGGATAAGAATTTCCTTGACCTGTTAGTTTTGCCTGAGAGAGATTCCCAACAAATGTCTGGATAGTTGAAATCTCCCATGACAACTGTCATATTTTTTGGAGAACTTGGCCATTTGATGCATAAAGAGTTCATCCATAGCTTCAGCTTGCACAGGCGGCCTGTAGTAAATGCCTACAATGGTGTCCTTTCCATTGTTCTGTCCTTGTATTCTTACCCAAACAGTTTCCACAGAACTCCCAGTCTCTGAAGCTTCAATCTCTGTGCAGATATACGCGTTTCTAACATACAATGCGACACCCCCTCCTCGTTTATCAAGTCTGTTTCTTGCAAATAAGTTGTATCCTTCTAGTCTTGTATTCCAATCATGTGTATCATCCCACCAAGTTTCAGTGATTCCAATGACATCATATTTCTTTTCCTGTGTTAGTAGTTCCAATTCTCCTTGTTTGTTGCCCATGCTTTGTGCATTAGTATAGAAACATTTTAGTTTGTGATTGGTTTCTCTTTCTCCAATATTTGTATTAATTAGATTCTTTCGTCTTTGTTCTTCCTTTCCACTTCTAATAGCAGAGTTCTCAATAGCATTTGTCAGGTGTATGGCTTTTTCTGGTCTTTTGCTTCCCTTCCCATGTTGTTCTAGTTTAAAGCTCTCCTTACAAGTGTAGCAAGGTGACTTCCAAATACATGCTTGCCAGTCTTCGTAAGGTGCACCCCATCTCTAGCAAGTAGTCCATCGTGTAAGTAGTTCACTCCGTGATCCAGAAATCCAAATCGTTGCTGACGGCACCATCGACGTAGCCAGTTGTTCACCTGCAGAATCTTATTCCACCTCCTTGTTCCATGGCCATCCACTGGGAGGATGGAAGAGAAGACCACCTGCGCTCCCAGTTCTTTCACTTTCTTGCCTAAGTCTTCAAAGTCTCTGCAGATGGTTTCCAGGTCGTTTCTTGCAGTGTCATTTGTCCCCACATGTAGTAGCAGGAATGGGTAGTCAGATCTGCTCTTTCGAACTAGTGTGCTAAAATAAATCGGGGGTTGGGACACCTCCCATATGATTGTGGGTGGCGATTTTAATGAGGTGCATGACATTGAGATGGATAGATCTGGCTCTGTCTCCTCATATACCTATGCAAGGGAGACTAATACAATATTTTTTAGATCATCTGGGACTGTTGGATGTTTGGAGAGTGCAACACCCTGTTGAGAGAGATTACTCCCACTATTCACATGTTCGCAATTCCCATGCTAGAATTGATCACTGGTTGCTGAGCCCCCTCAGTCATGCCAATAATCACACATGCATACCAAAATTCTGGACGCACGTATCTCAGATTATGCACCAATATCTTTCAGCCTAAAACTTACTAAACAAATCTATTTTCATATTAAGTGGAGGTTTCCTTCATACCTATATCACTCAGATGATTTAAAAAAATTTATACAATTCTCATGGGATACGTACAAATCTGATAACCAAATACAATGCAAAACACCAATTCTTTTCTAGGATACCTTTAAAGCAGTCTTGAGAGGACAAATAATTGCGTATAGAAGTAATAAAAAAACAGCTGCAGGAACGGACCCTGGCAGCACAAAGGGCCTAAACTTCAGCATATAAAAATTTTAAACTTTTTACCCCTCATGAAAAAACAATATATCGAGGCAAAAGAATTGTCGGATGCACTAGCTCATGAATGGGCAACTTATACTATTGATCTCCAAAAGCAAAAAAAAATTTAAATGGGGCAATTAACTTGGCAAATTAATTGCTTCTCTTACCAGACCATACAGAAAGGTCACAATGATTCACAAAATTTGGACCAAATAGGGCAGAGTATTGACAGAGAATGGGGAGATTGTAGAGGAATTTAGATCATTTTTGGCTCCCTGTATAGAACAGAGAAGAGAGGGGGAAGATATTCTAAACTTTATGCAAACAAAGGAGGCACCTTTACTAACAGAGGAACCTAGGGAAATTCTCAATGCCCTTATATCCCCTTCAGAGGTCATCCAAACAATCGGCTCCTTGAAGCGCTCTAAATCTCCTGGCCCTGATGGGTATAGTAATGAATTTTACTAAAAAATTTGGGAGGAAGTATAGGGACTCATCTTAGTGAAGTCTTTAATCAATTGGTTTGGTTGGGGCAATAGTTTTATTGAAGCAGACATAATAGTGCTCCCCAAACCAGGCAAACATCTAATGTATTTAAAACCTGATCATGTGAACAGTACCTATATGAGCAGGATGCATAAAGATGCTTCCTAATGTGGGCACGCTGTGTAGGATGGCTCTTTATGTGCATGTCACACGAGAGGGGAGGGAATCTCCCAAACCTTGCATGAGCAAGGAACTAATGGATTAAAAACACATGTGACATGCGCAAAAGTGAACTGGTCAGTTGGACTGTGTTCACACCATCCAAAAACTGAAGCACAAAGAAAAAACACAGTATGACAAACGTGTTCACTTTAATCCATTAGCTCCTTCTTACACAAGAGAGGGGCAGAAATCTCCCAAACCTTGCATGAGCAAGGAACTAATGGATTAAAAACACATGCGACATGCACAAAAGTGAACACGTTTGTCATACTGTGTTTTTTTTGTGTTTCAGTCTTTGGATGGTGTGAACACAGTCCAACTGACCTGTTCACTTTTGCGCATGTCACATGTGTTTTTAATCCATTAGTTCCTTGCTCATGAAAGGTTTGGGAGATTCCCGCATCTCTCGTGTAACATGCACATAAAGGGCCGTCCTACACAGCGTGCCCATATTAGGAAGTGTCTTTACGAATCCTGCTCATATAAGTACTGTTCACATGATCAGGTTTTAAATACATTAGATACGACTGCTCCGAGATGGGTGTACCATGATTTTGGTGGAGTGGCTTAGTATATGTTTTTTGCAAAAAATGTATCCACTAAATACCCTGTTTTTGTTGTCATTTTTTACTAGAACTTGCTGTATACTGTTATTTTTTCTATCACAGAGTATTTTTGCACGACTGCATGACTTTCTGGTAATGCTCTTTATACCGATATTGTGATTTTTACACCTGCCAAATAGCTTGCTACTTCAATATTTGTATGTATTTCTCTTCTTGTAATGCTCTTTAAT
Organism: Dendrobates tinctorius; assembly: GCF_039654945.1. Lineage (NCBI taxonomy): Eukaryota > Metazoa > Chordata > Amphibia > Anura > Dendrobatidae > Dendrobates > Dendrobates tinctorius. The sequence continues at coordinate 28,841,974 of NW_027361761.1, forward strand.
TCAATAAAACATGTTGGGGGGAAAAAAAAGTAAAACTTGTCCTGTCTCTGGAATAAGAAATGTAAATGATCTGCAACAACCAATTCCAAAAGAGTTGAGACAATGTGTAAAGTATACAAGAATGCAATAATTTGGAAACTTTAGAATTGTTTTATTCGCAAACTTATGCAAGACAAAATCTGGCAAAGAGGATCCGAGACAGTGGAGAAGTAAAAAACCTACATGTCACAATCCAGTCCAGAGTTTGTTTTTTGCTATCTTTTCTCTGGACTGGTCATGCGGGGGTTAAATCCCTTCTGCCTCATTTTGGAGCTGGCTGGGCTATTTCAGTCCTCTGCAGCCTGTGGGTCAGTGTCAGCTATAGTGCAAACTTCCAGGCTAGAGCCACTGACTTGTATACATAAGTGATCCTTCTGCGTCTGACGACCTGTACTTGTGTATGACTCGACCTGATCTCTGGACTTTGCCTCTTGTTTTCTGTCTCTGATATCACGCTCACTGACTGGCTTCGACTCTTGCTTGTACCCCGACTACATCTTGTGTCTCATGATTTGGATAACACGTTCCCAGTAGGCTCTGACTTCATGCTTGCCCCTGATGACATGCTTTGCTGTTACCTCTGGTACTTCATATTCTTGTTTGTTGCTGACGTTGGCTTGTCTGACCACTCTTTAATTAACTGTGACACCTGTACTGTTGCTCTGTGTTACTATGCTGTGTGTGTGCAACCTTTTTTTCCTCACCTACACCACCTGGTGAAGGTTGCGCTAATCTGCACTGCAGCAGCACATAACACATCACTCAAGAACGGGACAACAATCCTCTCCCAAAACTGCAGAAGTTCTCTCCTCAGATATCTGATTTCTAAAGAGTGGTGACAAAGGAATGCACAATGGTGGACAAGACCCGGGCACAACAGTTATGACAAGTATATCTTAATTGTTTTGAAATTGGGGTTATATTATGCAATAATCAAAGCTGTGCTGTGGCAGGCAGATAATCAATTTATGGACCAACTTACATATTTAAAACCATTTATATGCCCCAGGGGATCAATGTTATCCTATTTGTTTGATAGTCAGAAGGAAGGTTCCTTGCTAGCCTTCTGCTGTAAATCTCTTTAATAAATCCATGATCGGCCATTACTATCAACAGATTAATGTACTAATTGCAGTTATGTCAGGATATCACAACTTAGTAGGTTTTTTTTTTATCTCCAGCTGCCACCTAGCATTTATCCTGATGATAAATGAATTATGTCCCGGGTCAGGAAGCAGAAAATTTAAATTCCCTTCATTTTCATCAAGTTTATCTTACTGTATGCAAGATCCAATCCATCTTCCAGTCAAATATTATTCCACTTTGATGCAAAAAAGTAAATTGTTTCTATTCTGACTGAGACATTACCCATCTTATAGTCCTGCATCTGAATCACCCGGCACTTTAAGTTATCCAAACTTATCCATTACCGCCAGCCCTCATAAGTATGAAGGGAAAGGTAGATGAGAATAAAGAATGAATTCTAACTATAAATAATCCATGCATGACATTGAATAATTTTCTTAGGGCCATTTTGGGTAATAAAAAGTACTGTACAGGATAAGGGGGAGATGTCAGATCGTGATTAGTTCAGTTCTACTCAACATGGAATGTTTTATTTTTTCCACATTTTATCATTTTTTTTTTTTTTTTTTTTTTTACTAATCTCCTTTTGTTATCAGAGACCATATTTAGCCTAATGTTTCAACGCAGGGATAAAAAAATTGTGCTACAGATAGACACAGATATTTTAAACACAATTCCAAAGCCACAACTTATCTCTGTTAAAGGATGCTAAATATTTAATGAATATTGCAAATAATTAGCTATATACCAGTGGTGTTCCTTTCGCATAAGTTATATTAAAAGGGTTAGACATCCAGTATTGTGGGAAAGTTTAAGGCATGTGCAAAGTAACAAGCTGACAAAAATAGAAGTCTTAATCTTTTATTTTAATCAATTAATAAATTACAAAATGAAGAAAACAAATCTAAATGACATGAATATTTGGTGACCACCCTTTGCCATCATCAGTTATTTTAATTACTTGAACTTGCTCACAGTTTTTGATGGAATTCAGCACGGAGGTTTTCCCAAATATCTTGGAGAACTAACCCCCTCTTCCTCAACTGCCAGGTATGCACCATACTCAGACATTTGGTTTCCAGCGAAAATTAAAGTAATTGAAGATGGAGAGAACTGACTGTCGAGAACAGGGACATTGAGACAGTAGATTGTCAAACATACATATGGCTTCTTTGGACAACAACTTCCAACAAGCAGGTGGTGGAATGCAGTCTGGACATTGTCTCCAGTGGATGTAGACTTGATACATGGAGTCATTTTCTGTTGCTTCGAACCAGGGAAAATATCCAGTTAAAGCAACAAAGAGCAGAACCCCAAAAGCCCAGTAATAGTAGGGCTCAGGAGTAAATATTCTCCCTCTTTCAAGTTGCACAACTCTGGAGACATGTACGGGATAGTATGTGACATGGATGACACAAAGTATCCTGTAGGTTGGGTCAAACCAAAGTCACTCAGCTTTACTTGATAACAATCTTCGTCCATTAGCAACACATTGTCCGGCTTCAGGTCTCTGTGCACCAACCCTCTAGTATGCATGTAGTCTAGAGCTGAAGAGATCTGTCTTGCACACCTCTTCACAGTAGCCTCAGGAATTCCAACCTGCAGAAAAATTATACTTAGATTTATTTGTGCAGTGCCTTATCCAAATCAAATATACCAAACATTTAGGTTGTTGCTATTTTTGGGACAGTGGATTAAATAGTGAATAAAACTTTTGTGATTGCAATGTGGCATCACACAGTGCATTATGGACCTCTCTTCCACCTCTGGAAAGGTTTGCTGTATTCCCAAAACACCCTATACACATCAGATAGCTAACTGGCTACCAGTTACAGGGATATCTAGATTCTCCCCGACTGTTGATGTATACCATTAGCCTATGGTGTTATATAAACAAAGCATTGGTAGATTGGAGGAAATCATATGGAGTCGGCCTTACTTGCCTCACTTTGAATGATATCATGCAAGGTGCCTGCTGCCAACTCTTGACTCAATACATAGTGGTCAATTGAGCGAATAAAGACTGGATAAGTAGTAATAATGTGAGGGTGCTCAGATAAGGTGATTGAAAAAGAAAACTCTGTCAGAAAAGCTTTCAGTAGAGTTCTGTCCTTCCTCACTAATTTTGCAGCCACGGCTTTTCCTAAAAAACAAACAAAGAGTTTATAATAATCTCCCAGATCTCACATAGAAAATTTATATTCAAATACATAATCCCAATCACTGGCATAGGATATCTTTGAGGATTTCAAATCCTAATCTGCAATCTCATGTCATCTCATGCTTACTTGGTCAAAATCTATTTTTCCCAACCTCTTTTTCATACAGTATTTCTATAATCCAACATGGTGTCTGGCATTAATAGTTGGTTGTCCCCCATACACATGCAATACTGATCATTCAACAAGAAATATGGGAGATTTGTATGGTTTTAGTCCTATATGTATGGGGAGTTTATAGCTGATGCTACTAGAATAATCTGGATTTTCCAATGACCTACAGAGAAATCATAGAATCATAGAATCGTAGAGTTGGAAGGGACCTCCTGGGCCATCTGGTCCAACCCCCTGCTCAAAGCAGGATTCGCTAAATCATCCCAGTCAGATGTCTGTCCAGCCTCTGTTTGAAGACTTCCATTGAAGGAGAACTCACCACTTCTCGTGGCAGCCTGTTCCACTCATTGATCACTCTAACTGTCAAAAAGTTTTTTCTAATATCTAATCTGTGTCTCCTCCCATTCAGTTTCATCCCATTGCTTCTAGTCTTTCCTTGTGCAAATGAGAATAAAGTTGATCCTTCTACAATGTGACAGCCCTTTAGATATTTGTAGACAGCTATTAAGTCTCCTCTCAGTCTTCTCTTTTGCAAACTAAACATTCCCAAGTCCTGCAACCTTTCCTCATAAGACAGGGTTTGCAGACCGGTCACCATTCTGGTCGCTCTTTTCTGAACTTGCTCCAGTTTGTTGATGTCTTTTTTAAAATGTGGTGCCCAAAACTGGACACAATATTCCAGATGAGGTCTGACCAAAGAGGAGTAGAGGGAAATAATGACTTCACGTGATCTAGACTGTATGCTTCTGTTAATACATCCTAGAATTGCATTTGCCTTTTTTGCTGCTGCATCACACTGTTGACTCATATTCAGTCTGTGATCTATTAGTATACCCAAGTCTTTTTCACATGTGCTGTCACTTAGCCCTATTCCTCCCATTCTATATATGCTTTTTCCATTTTTATTGCCCAGATGTAGTACTTTGCATTTCTCCCTGTTAAAAACCATTCTGTTAGTTGCTGCCCACTTCTCCAGTTTATTTAAATCTTTTTGAATCCTCTCTCTCTCTTCTCTAGTATTAGCTATCCCTCCTAGCTTTGTGTCATCAGCAAATTTAATCAGTTTACCCTCAATTCCTTCATCTAAATCGTTGATAAAGATGTTGAACAATACAGGGCCCAGGACAGAGCCCTGTGGTACCCCACTTGAGACATTCTTCCAACTGGATGTGCAGCCATTTACGACCACTCTTTGGGTCCGATCACTAAGCCAGTTATGAATCCACCTAACAGTTGCCTTGTCCATTCCATACTTAGTCATTTTTTCAATAAGGATTGTATGAGAGACTTTGTCAAATGCTTTGCTGAAGTCAAGATATACTATATCTACAGCATTTCCTTGATCCACCCAATCAGTGATACCGTCATAGAAGGAAATTAAGTTAGTCTGACATGACTTATTAGTTACAAACCCATGCTGACTCTGTTTAATCACTTCATTCTTATCCAGGTATTGACATACATGTTGTTTAATAATTTGTTCAAAGATCTTTCCTGGTATAGAAGTCAGACTCACCGGCCTATAGTTACCTGGGTCCACCTTCTTCCCCTTTTCTCTATGGCCAGTTAAAATCATTATCACTTTTTTTTATTCAGAATTTGCCACTTTTATTTAAACAATTTAGGTAAATGACCATCTTTCTTTTTTGTCTTGTTCACATACCTGTTGATCTCTTCTGTGCCAGTACAACTTTTCCATATGACCCCTGGCCCAGCTCCTTGATGATGTTGTAGCATTCAGAAATACTCTGAATCTCCAAGACATGGAAGGCGGCCATTGCTGCTTGGAAGTTGATGATTCTTTATGCTAAACAAACTCCCTGTGACTCTGTAGGAAAATATAAGGATTATGATTAATAAAACATCATGTAATGAACATATTCCTGGTTTCTGTGAACATCTATCTTAATTAGGCTACATAACAATTTAGAAACCTATTAAGAAAGACATTGCCTTTCAGGAAAGGATGGTTGACAACCCTTGAAAAAAGGTATATTGGTGAGCATATTGGTTGTCATCAATCTTTCTATGAAGATATTGTATTCAAAGTCAAAATAAGGATAATTCAAAACAGTTCTACAGTAATCCAAAAGTGTTAGCATCTAGAGATATTTTTAGTTATTAAAACATATGAAAACTATAATTTGTCACATTTAATGTTACTAGAAAGGGAAGTAACTGTTTACTGGTCATATCAAAAGAAGACCCCGAACACAATAATTAACACCAATGGATCTACTATAGAAGAGTAGTCTTACCTGGGTTGGGATTTTGGTGATGTTGATGATAAACTGGGTTCTGTCCAAAAAAAGTTGAATGACTTTGCTTTCTTCTGGTTAGGTCTGAGAGGTCCTATCTCCACAAAGAAGTTTTCAGGAATAATTCAACAAGACACATGAATGTCTAACTTTTATAGGGAAGTATCTACTTGAAATTTGTCCATCCTCACACTGGACTTGTGTTTAGAACAAATATGAGTGTTAATGGGTTGAAATGCATAACGACATTTGTCTGTGTGGTGGAAATGAACTATTATGTCTTACAGGTTATGCAAGTAATAAACTAATCAATTTTTTTTGTAGTGTTGCATTTTTTAATCTTTTTGCAAATGGATGTATAGATAGAAACAGCTGGTGAAATAAATCTTAAACTAGTCTTCAATTTTGTAAGTAAATGCATTTTTAAAGGTGCTATTGACATGAAATTCTCACTAGATGTTGGTAACAAACCATCCAATCCACATATGCAAAGATATCAGCCATAGATGTCCATAAGTGAAGTTGTGTAATAATGAGAAATGGCACAGGGTAAAATAGGGTTTGAGAAACCCCTTCTGAGGAAGCCATGCAAAACCAATTTCACAAAGTAATTTCATTTTGTTTTTTTTTTTTTGTATATAATTTTTCATCTTGCATACAGCTCTGGCAAAAATTAGAGACCACTTTTAAATGTTCAGTTTCTCGGATTTTTCTCTTTATAGTTATATTTTTGAGTGAAATGTAAATTGTTCTTTTAGTCTTTAAACTTCAGACAACATGTCTCTGAATTTACAAGAAATATTTTTTTTTCTGACAGAAAAATAGTAATTTAAAAGTACGTTCAGACCTTTAATAATGCAAAGAAAAAAGTTCACAATCATTTAGAAATGACAATGCTAATGTTTTAACTCTGGAAGTGTTCAGAAATCAATATTTTTTGGAATAACCATGATTTTGAGAACAGCTCTCATGCATCTTGGCATGCGTGCCTTCATCCTTTCACACTGCTTCTGGCGCAAAAATGTAAGCAGTTCTTCTTTGTTTGATGGCTTCTGACTGTCCATCATCCTCTTGATTACATTCCAGAGGTTTTCAATGGAATTCAAGTCTGGAGAATGAGCTGCCCATGACAGGGATCTGATGTGGTGGTCTCTTAATTTTTGCCAGAGCTGTAATTACAACTATTGTTGGGTCTTGATTGAGAGTCTTTCAGGTGTATATGGATATTTCTCTGTAAAATAGTTACCACTGCTATTAATGCTTTTATATTTTCCCTTGTACTTGTTTGTGCACCAAACATTTCTATATTTTAAATGGTTTTAATATGTATATCCCTTTAAATTAATGTACAAATAAATAATTACTACATTTATAATCATTGGAGAAGTCTCTTTTTTTCTATCAGATTTATAGATATGATGAATAGATGCAGAAGTCTTGTAAAAGATAAATATGAGAAATAAAATATAATTCATTTTTTCCCACAATATGCAGCTAAAACATTTTTTTCCTAATAGTTATTAAAGGTTGTTCTTTTTTTCTCACCCCTGAGCCTGTCTTCTCCGTTTTGGCCAGGCCAAATTTTACCATTCTGACCAGAGTCGCGTTATGTGGGGAAAGCTCTGGAATGCTTCAGTGTGTCTCAGTGATCCTAAAATTTTTATTTTGTGAGACATGGTAGTTTGTTAGTAAATTCATGTAGATATTTTTGCTTTCACTTGTGAAAAATGGAGTTTGGAGAAAATTTTGAAAAATGTTCAATTTTCAGAGTCCTCAATGGTTGATTCTGAGGACTCTCTATTCTGAATATTTTTCTATCTACTGGCTAACACTGTACAAAGATATTCATCTTTCCTGTATCAATTTTCAAACTTAAGACTGTCTAGTTCAAAGGTGAAAAACTTATGACATACAATTTTTACTAAATGCCATTTGCCACATCTCTACTTCACATCAGCATCATTTTTAAAACATTTATTTTTTGGGGGGTTAAGAAATTAGAAGGGAAAAATTATAAATTGCTGATCAACTTTTATCCAACAAAATTAACTAAACTATTTTAATTAAGGACCAGTTCTCGTTTGAAGTGACTGAGGAGTGTCACTTTAGGCTATCTTTTTTTTATCATATTGGACCCACAACGTTCTCAAAACCACACTCAGTAAGTTTATCAACCCTTCAAGTGCTTTCCAGGAATTAAAGCAACATGGAAGAAAAAATATGAAAATTCTACTACTTCCTACATAAAGATTGAAGAGCACCTGACATGCCAAAATAGCAGAAATTCCCACAAGTGAACACACCTTGGAAACTAAACCTCTTTAGGAATTCATCTGGGGGTGTATTGATTGTTTTAACTTTTTATAACATTACAATTTTTATACTAAAATGTTGCTTTGGCCCCAGATTTAAGTTTTGAAAAAGAATAAGAAAATGAATGGTACAATTTGCTTCACTATTTCTCCTGAGTACCACAATATCACGTATGTGATTGAAAACTACTTTTGAAGCACAGGGTAAAACTCAGAAGGGAATAAGCGACATATTGGATTTAAGAGCTTGCTGGATTGGTTTAAGGATGTTGAGTCACATTGGGAGAGAATGAGCATAAAAGGGTATAAGCCAGCTCACCAGTAACCACCACTGGTGCTCGGAGCTCCATGCAGACAAACGTGAAAAACCATAGGCAAAAAGTTTGGTTCCAGCCCTTTAAAAACAATTTTATCTTTATTTGGTCATATTAAAATTCAACATGTAATGACATGCTCTCCTGAGAACATTGCCAAAACACAGACAGAATTTTTTTCCAAGCAATGACAATATCAGTACACAGCCCTCTATATGGAGGGGAAATCACCCATTGCGATACATCCTAAGATCACATGACATATCGGAAAGGTCCTTTACATGCTGAAAACATCGAATATTACTTAAAAATTAAAGATGAAAAAAATAAATACATTAACAATAGTGTAACATTAAATCGTTACATTTGTTTAATCCACCAGGGAATCTGGTATTTAAATGATGGATCCAGAAAGCTTAACATGTGAGGAGATGTCGCCTGGTATCTCCTCGATGTAGAGGCATGCTAATATGTTCAAATCCTTGAACCTGAAAATATGCTGTATTACGGGCATAATGTGTAATAAAATGTTTTGATGCGGCTGACACATTGCGATCCATATTATTGGTATTAGTAATATCATACAGGTGTTCTCGAATGCGTTCTTGAAGTTTTCTGGAAGTACACCCCACATATGAGAGTTTGCAAGCACTGCAATCTATTTTATGGACTGCATTTGTAGAATTACAATTAATATATTGTTTAATTATAAAATTAACTGATTATTGGTGGTCTGAAAATGTTTTAATATAAATGCATGTTTGCAGGTTTAATTTATTTGGACGTTTAAAAAAACGTCTGTCCGTGTTTTGGCAATGTCCTCAGGAGAGTATGTCATCATATGTTCAATTTTAGCATGACCAAATAAAAGATTGGTTCCAGCTCCTAAAAAACACACTTTTTTTGATACTGGGAGAGACCCTAAGGTGCAAGAAAAGTAGAACTCCCCATAAGTGCTCCCAATTTACACCACCACAATCTACACCACCAAGTGATTTCATCCAGGGCTGTAGTGAGCATGTTGATTCCATGGTTGTCATTTAATTTCATACCATTGGGCAGGGAAGAAAAAACTATTAAATTTTCTCCTGTGTACGTCAATGAGCCAGTACATCAGAAATCCCCATAAATGGCCCCATTTTACAAATACATCCCCAAATGAAATTATCCAGGGGTACAATGAGTATGTTTGCACTGCATGTCCTGAAAATTTAAGAAGATTTGGTGGGGAATAAGCAAAAATGTAATTTCTACTACTAAAATCTTGTCTTTGCCCCAAAAATTACATGTTTATAGGGGCTAATATGAGAGAGGAAAAATGGACCTCACAATGTTGTCATGAGTGTTCAATACCCTACATGTAATCAGGAAGTACTTTTCATGCACAGTGAAAAGCGCAGGCGGGAAGAAGCGCCATACTGTAGTGCAGATTTTGCGGTTATGATTTGCAGATGCCATGAGACCCACTGGGAGAACCCCTGAGGTGCCAGAACAGCAGAAATAACAAACATGTTGATGCTAAATGTAGTTGAGGCTTTAGAAGGACAAGAAGGACAAGCTTTAGAAGGACAAGGAGCCATATCACTATTCTAGAGCCTTTGTGCTACCAGTAACCTGGAAGCCCACTATATTTCCATTAACAGATGGTGAACCTGAGTGGACACACTTTATTGTGGATTCAGTTGAAGCTTTTATTAGCAACATTTTAGATAAAAATTTGGATCTCCTTTATCCTGCGATCTACGCTGAGCACTTACATTGGGGTTTCCATCTAAGGCTGGGTCCTGCTAATGAATCTTGCATGGGACACAATATGCTAATGACACTTGGCTCTTGCTCTGCTGGGAGTGTGAGCTGAGTGTCAGTGCTGTGTTTCTGATCCTCTTGCATGACAGGATCACAGCACAACTGCAGAGGAAATGCAATCTCTCCATCTCCTTCGCCGCCTACGTTGGCTGGAATCACACTCAACTAGGGTGAAGTTTCAAACGCACCCATAGACTTATATGGTTGAGTCTTACTGCAATCTTTGGTTGAAGAATGAAAAAAATCAAAAGCAGGTGAATTGGTTTTATTTTTTATGCCGTTCCTTGTGAGGTAAAAGTATTTAAATGACTTTTTATTCTAAAGATCGGTGCAATTACAGTAATACTAGATTTAGATTTTTAATGGTCTCAACACTCCAATTAATACCAACTATTGATAGTTACCATCTACTGTGTATATGTGTGTGTATGTATATGTGTGTATGTGCGTATATATATCTACACTCATCTCTTTGATCCTTCCTAGAAGGTAATTGACTTGTTCAACCAGATGGTCAAATTGTCCAAGCAGAGCAAATAACTGGTTTACACTTATTTACCATCAAAGGACCTTTGTTGCCATAATTAGATTGGGTGTGTAAACGTTCCCAAGGATGTTATGTGGTGATTAGAGTTGAGCGACTTTTGGTTTTTTAGGGTCGCGTTTCGTTTCGTGAAACCCGACTTTTCCAAAAGTCGGGTCGAGCAAGATCGTCCGATTATAGGGAAAAGTCGGGGTCGTCCCGAAACACGAAACCCAATGTAAGTCAATGGGGAATAAAAGTCGGCAGTGAGAGGACAGGAAACACACCTACAGTGCCCATTTGAATGCCAAAAGCATCAATTCTTCTTACTTAAGCTTGTCAACCTTAATTAACTTCATAATACAAGTTACGCACTGAAAAATGGGGGTTATTTGGCTTAATTTGTGGGGGGGGAGGGCTGGCTGCAGGTTTTCATGTGCCCTGGGCGATTGAGCGCCCCTTTAACACATACCACAACTCATCATGCTCCGATACGGCAGAGAAATAGCGGTATAGTGCAATGAAAAATACCTCACTTTTTACATCTCATGACGAGGCCCATCTATTTCTCCATACAAAATCATTGGTCCCATATAATGTTTGAAACAGTATATGATGAGCTCCACTTAATGCTACAGTATATGTTGGTCCCCATGGATGAAGCTCCACTGTCTTATGGGCCCAAATAATGCTCCAAACATAATGGGCCCCATTTCTAATGCTCCAGTGTATAATGGGCCCTGTAAATGCTGCTCCAGTGTCTGATGTCCACCTTTGGAATGTTCCAGTGTATGGTGGGCCCCATCTATCATTCTCCAGAGTATAGTGCTCCCCAAAAATTGCTGTCCCAACATAGAAAACAATCAAATAAGTCTCCTCGCTAGGGAATCCCTGTACTTGTCTGGACAGGTGCTGTAGCTTGCTTAACAGCTCGCCAGCCGTTCTCACGCCCAGTATGGATTGCACGTGATTGCACAAAGGTTAGAAAGGGTACCGTATCCCTGGATAACATGTATGGATAGCGTACACATTCAAAATATATGTCTATACAGCATGAGGCAGGCTCAGACTGTGTTAGGCCCAGTATGGATTGCACGTCATTGCACAAAGGTTAGAAGGGGTACCGTATCCCCGGATAACATGTATGGATAGCGTACACATTCAAAATATGTCTATACAGCATGAGGCAGGCTCAGACGGTGTTAGGCCCAGTATGGATTGCACGTCATTGCACAAAGGTTAGAAGGGGTACCGTATCCCCGGATAACATGTATGGATAGCGTACACATTCAAAATATGTCTATACAGCATGAGGCAGGCTCAGACGGTGTTAGGCCCAGTATGGATTGCACGTCATTGCACAAAGGTTAGAAAGGGTACCGTATCCCCGGATAACATGTATGGATAGAGTACACATTCAAAATATATGTCTATACAGCATGAGGCAGGCTCAGACGGTGTTAGGCCCAGTATGGATTGCACGTCATTGCACAAAGGTTAGAAAGGGTACCGTATCCCTGGATAACATGTATGGATAGCGTACACATTCAAAATATGTCTCAGGAGGCAGGCTCAGACGGTGTCAGGCACAGTATGGATTTGACGGCCCAGATTACACAGCGGAGGAGCAGGGAGAGGTAAAGATTGCAAATGCTGGGGCCCTGGCCAAGCAAGGGGGGCCCACTCGTGGGCGTCGGTACTGGCACTGGGCCCCTCATAGTACAGCGGTGTGTCTGACGGCGGGTGTGCACCACCACCGTCAGAGACACTTGATTGCACTATGAGGGACCCTGTGCCAGTGCCCGCGCCTAAGAGTCGGCCTACCCACCTGTCCAGGGCAACGGCACTCGCACGGTGTCGTGCGCTAGGTGGTGACCCCGGCCATGGGGGGGAGGCAGCACAGTTAGGGAGTTTTAGAAAGTGGCATATGTTGATGTTGGACATTCAGCTGATGCAAAAGGCGAAATAGGTGAAGTACCAGGAAGAGGTGGACCAAAGCAAGCCATTTTTCTGTCACCCTATGTGTCATCAGGGGAAGGTGGGACAAAATCCTTGGAAACCCATGCGTGGTTCATTTTAATGAAGGTTAGATCATCCACATTTTGGGTTGACAGACGGGTCCTTTTTTCTGTCAGGATTGATCCAGCTGCACTGAAGACTCTTTCCGATAGCACACTTGCAGCTGGGCAAGCGAGCTCCTGTAAGGCATATTGTGCCAATTCAGGCCAGGTGTCCAGTTTAGCGGCCCAATAGTCAAAGGGGAATGACCTGTGTGGGAGAACATCGATATGGGAGGAAAAGTAGTTTGTAACCATAGTTGACAACTGCTGTCTCCTGTCACTTTCCATCGATGCAGTATTACCAGTTGTGTGAGCGGTATTTGAAAAATCAGTCCACAACATTGTCATGAAACCCCTGTCTCCAATGCCACTTCTGCTGTGTGCACCACGAACACCTCTGCCAAGCTGCCCCCGGCCCGTACGGCTCGTGTGAGAACCATCACCGCTGCTGTGTGCTGGGAATGCCTCAAGCAACCGATTTACCAGAGTTGCTTGTTTATTAGCCAATATTAGGTCAAGGTTCTCCTGTGGCATGATGTTTTGTAATTTGCCTTTATAGCGTGGATCCAGGATGCTGGCCAACCAGTAGTCGTCATCGTTCATCATTTTGGCAATGCAGGGGTCCCTTTTTAGGATCCGCAAGGCATAATCTGACATGTGGGCCAATGTTCCCGGTGTCAATGATGCACTGCGAGTGCTGGGTGGAGGAGCACTTTCTGGCAAATCCACATCCCTCCAGTCACGCACAAACCCTGTACCAGACCTTGCCACGCCAACATTTTCACTTGCCCCACGAGATGCATCCTCCTCCCCTAAGTAATCATCCCCATCATCCTCCTCCTCCTCCTCCTCCACCTCGTCCAGGAGAGGTCCCTGAGCAGACAATGGCTGAATGTCATCAAGGATTCCCTCCTCCTCTTCCTCCTCATCAACATTGGCTGCAGACGCCTGCTCCTTAAGGTGCGTCAAAGTTTGCATGAGCAGACGCATAAGTGGGATGCTCATGCTTAGGATGGCGTCGTCTGCGCTTACCAGCCGTGTGCATTCCTCAAAACACTGAAGGACTTTACAAAGGTCTTTCAGCTTCGACCACTGCACGCCTGTCAACTCCATGTCTGCTCTCAAAGTGCCTGGCCGTGTATCCTCCCACAAATGCATTATGGCCTGCCTCTGCTCGCACAGCCGCTCCACCATGTGCAGGGTGGAGTTCCACCTTGTTGCAATGTCGATAATGAGGCGGTGGTTGGGAAGGTGGAGCAATCGCTGCAGCTTCTGCATACGAACGGAGTGTACAGGCGACGGGCGGATGTGCGCGCACAGTCTTCGCACCTTCTGGAGCAGGGCTGTTAACTCCTGATAATTTTTGAGGAAGCACTGCACCACCAGGTTCAAGGTGTGAGCCAAGCAAGGTATGTGGCTGAGTTTTGAAAGGGCTATGGCTGCCACAAAATTACGGCCGTTATCACTAACTACCTTGCCTGCCTCAAGATGTACACTGCCCAGCCATGACTCAGTTTGTCGCTTCAAGTACTCGGCCAGCACCTCGGCGGTGTGTCTGTCGCCCAAACACATCATCTGCAACACAGCCTGCTGACGCTTTCCACTAGCTGCTCGAAAGGGGGACACATCGTGTGCAACAGTGGCAGCTGCAGATGGAGTGCTCGTACGACTGCGCTCTGTGGACGAGCTGTCGCTTCTGGAGGAGGAGGAGGAGGAGGGTCGAACGCCTACAGCCAACTGTTTGCTATACCGTGGGCTAGGCAGCACTGTCCCACCACCGCTGTCCCCTGTGGACCCTGCATCCACCACATTAACCCAGTGCGCAGTGATGGACACGTAACGGCCCTGGCCATGCCGACTGGACCATGCATCAGTTGTGAGGTGCACCTTTCCGCTCACTGACTGCTTGAGTGCATGGACAATGCGGTCTTTCACATGATGGTGGAGGGCTGGGATGGCTTTGCGAGAGAAGTGGCGACTGGGTAGGTCATAGCGTGGTACTGCATAGGCCATGAGTTCGCAGAAAGCTGTGCTTTCCACCAACCGAAAGGGCATCATCTCAAACGAGATTAGTTTTGGCAATGTGGGCGTTCAAACCCAGTGTACGCGGATGAGAGACTGAGTACTTTCTTGACCTACTCATAGTGTCTGGGAGGGTGAGTTGGACTTGAGAGCTGCATATGGTGGAAGTAGCGGTGGACAGGGCGGACTGAGAGAGGGTTGATGATGGTGATGGAGTTGTTGTTCTTTCTGATGGCCTAGAATCAGTCTTTCGTTGATATAACAGTGGGATTCCCTGACTGCTGTGGCCTTGCAACGACACCTCAACATTTGCTGCTGTGCTAACCGGTGGGCTTACAGTGGGGGAAACAATGTAGCGTTGCTGACTACCTTCGTTGTGATCAGTTGCACATGTGGCACTTGAGATTTGGTGTTGTGTCCACGCTTGCAAGTGCATGCTGGTTAAATGTCTAAGCATGCAACTGGTATTCAAATTTTTCAGATTTTTTCCTCGGCTAAAGGTCTTTGCGCACTTCTTACAGATAACCTTGGCCTGATCATGAGGATTTTGTTCAAAAAACTGCCACACTGCACTCTTCCTACTTTGGCAGACATTTTGCGGCCTAGCACGCTGTGATCTTTTGACCCTCTGGACAAGCTGTCCAGCAACTCTTTTGATGTTTGGAACCTGTCTTTGGAGTGCTCCGGGCCTGCCAGATAACAGCTGTTGCGATGTCGATGTCTGCTGTGGATGCTCCTCATCTGAGCTATTGGAAGCAGCACCCTCTTCCCCCAATGGATGCCAATCTGGGTCAACAACTGGGTCATCCATCACCTCCTCTTCTATGTCATGTGCACCTTTCTCTGTGTCACCGTGTATGGTGGTATAGTGTGCGGGAAGGGGCACCTGAGTCTCATCAGGGTCAAAATCTGGCTCTGTACACTGCGAGGACAATGTAGTGCTCTGAGTGAATGTACCAGCAGAATCATCCATCAGCGGCTGTGCATCAGTGCATTCCATGTCAGATTCATCTTGGCCTGGGTAATTCACCATTTGACTTGATAATCCAGGCATGGTATGTGAAAACAGCTCCATGGAGTAATCAGTAGTATGGCCTGCATCATCCTTCAATCTTGGTTGGGGTGAAGGACACAAGGAAAGGTGTGGTTCATGAACATGAGCCTCCAATGACGACTCAGTGCTTTTACTTTTTACAACTGAAGAAGAGGAGGCGATAGAGCTGGAGGCTGAGTCAGCAATGTAAGACAAAACTTTTTCCTGATGCTCTGCCTTTAAAAGCGGTTTGCCAACTCCTAGAAAACTAAGCGTTCGAGTCCTTATGTAGCCAGACGATGACGCAGGGTCAGCACCTCCTGCATTCGGTCCTATTTTGCTCTTGCCACTACCATCAGATCCACCCCCAACACCATCATTACCAGCTGCCAACCCCCGCCCAATTCCACGGCCTCTTCCACCAGCCTTCCTCATTTTTGGTAGAAATGTAGACAAAATCCAACAAACTATATAGTAATGTAAAACAAGGTACAAGGTGTCTATAGGACAGGGGAGTTTTAGAATTTCTGCACACACTTGTGGACAGTGGACACTTGTGGATTGTGTGCGGCCCACTGATATCTGAGCGCTATGTGACACGGTCGATGGCACAGCTGCCTGTGACCAAAGTGACGAGAGGATAATGGAGATTTTGAATCTCTGCGTACACTTTTGGACACTGGACACTTGTGGATTGTGTGCGGCCCACTGATATCTGAGCGCTATGTGACACGCTCGATGGCACAGCTGCCTGTGACCAAAGTGACGAGAGGATAATGGAGATTTTGAATCTCTGCGTACACTTGTGGACAGTGGACACTTGTGGATTGTGTGCGGCCCACTGATATCTGAGCGCTATGTGACACGCTCGATGGCACAGCTGCCTGTGACCAAAGTGACGAGAGGATAATGGAGATTTTGAATCTCTGCGTACACTTGTGGACAGTGGACACTTGTGGATTGTGTGCGGCCCACTGATATCTGAGCGCTATGTGACACGCTCGATGGCACAGCTGCCTGTGACCAAAGTGACGAGAGGATAATGGAGATTTTGAATCTCTGCGTACACTTGTGGACAGTGGACACTTGTGGATTGTGTGCGGCCCACTGATATCTGAGCGCTATGTGACACGCTCGATGGCACAGCTGCCTGTGACCAAAGTGACGAGAGGATAATGGAGATTTTGAATCTCTGCGTACACTTGTGGACAGTGGACACTTGTGGATTGTGTGCGGCCCACTGATATCTGAGCGCTATGTGACACGCTCGATGGCACAGCTGCCTGTGACCAAAGTGACGAGAGGATAATGGAGATTTTGAATCTCTGCGTACACTTTTGGACACTGGACACTTGTGGATTGTGTGCGGCCCACTGATATCTGCGCGCTATGTGACACGCTCGATGGCACAGCTGCCTGTGACCAAAGTGACGAGAGGATAAGGGAGATTGGATTGCTTTTAAAAAAGCAGTTTGCGGAGCAGTGGGTAAACAGCAATGCCAGCGTGTCAGGAAGCCTTAAAAGGCAGCCCAACAACCAACACCACTGATACACCACAATATAGCCTCCCCTTGCACTGCACACACAGTGACTTGTGTGTTGTGCAGGCCAAATCGCTAGCAGCAGAAGCAGTTTTTTTGTCTTCTTCCCTGCCTAACGCTCTCCCTACAGAATCAGCAGCAACCTCTCCCTATACTAAGATCGGCAGAAGTAAGATGGCGGTCGGCGTGCACGCCCTTTTATACCCCCTGTGACGCCCACCAAAGCAAGCCAATCACTTGCATGCCCTTCTGAAAGATGGTGGTGACCCGTGCCTATGTCATCACGTTGCCCACAGTGTCCGTGGATCCTGATTGGCTGAAAAAGAGCGCAAAACAAACTTTTGAAACGCGACTTTGGCGCGTAAGTCGCCGACCTCGTGGCCGACCTCATCCTAGGGTCGGGTTTCGTTTCATGAAACCCGACTTTGCCAAAAGTCGGCGACTTTTGAATTTTTTCGACCCGTTTCGCTCAACTCTAGTGGTGATTTCTCATCTATTTGATTTCAGGGGACTTTCTCATTAGCATTCAAGGATAGATCAAAGCTTTTTAACTAAAGGTACTGTCACACTTAGAGATGTACCAGCAATCCGACCAGTGATATGATGCGGTCAGGATCGATGTTGCATCGCTAAGTGGTCGCTAGTGAGCTGCCACACAGGCAGTTCTCACCAGTGACATAGCAGGGGTCGGGGGTCGCTACTTACCTGTCAGACGAGGCGATCCTGACGTCCTCCCGCCCGCGTCCACGCGTCGCTCGTCACAGCAGGAAGCTGACGATGAGAAACGGCTCAGGCCATTCTCGCACGACCAGCGTTAACCAGCGGGGGAGCGGTCGGAGGTAAGTACCAGACATAGCGATATCGCTAGCACGTCACAAAAACCAGTGTGACAGGCCCTTTAGACACATTTGGATGCTTTTGGGGGATATAAAAAGGGGACTGATTAGCAGAGGGACACAGAGAGAGGCAGAGGGGAGATGATCGGACCAGACGAGGACACAGATGAGAAAGAGATGGACCTGAATTCTACCTGAATAATGTAATGTATGTTTAATTCACGTGTATATTTATTGTTTATACTGTTTATTTGATCTTATTTATTAAGTAAATCAATTTAGTAAATTCAATTCTTGTGTGAGCATTTTCTTCATTACAATCCATTGGAACCCTTACAATACAGCTACTATCACACACAATTTTTTTTTCAAAATTACGTTTTTGCATCACCATATTTTGAGTGCTATTTCTTTATTGCATTTCTGCTGACTGTCTTGTTAGGGCTTGCTTTTGCAAGATTAGTTGATGTTTTTATCTGTCATGATTAGGCACAGCAATTTTTGTTTACTTTGTATTCCAATTTTTGGGAGACAATCAATAAGAATCAGCAATTAAGGTCTTTTTTATGCTGCTCACTGTGTCGTGAAAGTGATAAGGCAGAGTTATTTTTCTCTTCAGTATGATTATGGCGATACCACATATGATTTTGCATCATTTTGCTGCTTTTACAGAATAAGAGCTATTTTGAAGAAAAAAAAAATATCTTTGCATCGCTTTATTGTGAGGGCTATGGCTTTTTTATTTCTCCACTGTGGGAGCTGTATGGTGGCTTCTTTTGTTTGCGGGACAAGATGGTTTCTGCAATACCTTATTTACTTACATTCCACTTTTATGGCATTATGATGAAAAAGCATAGTTTTTTTGAAACGTTTTTTATATCTTAATTATTCCTTTGTGTTTACTGAAGAGGTTAATCCAAATGTTTACCTTTTTATATAAATAAACATTTATTGGTATTATATATTTTTATTTTTTTCTCCTTTTTTATTTGGTCCCTCTATGGGATTTGTACTTTTATCACTTTGATCAGATATGCTGCACCAGCATTGCAATACATTATACAATTCCTGTCAGTGCTGCACTTACAGTAGCCTCGTACACCATGCTACCGGTGTGGTCAAAGCAGGCCCATCAGGCAAACCTGGATGTCTTCATGATGACCTTGAATTGACGTTGCATTGTTCTGGCCATTGCAATGTCATCCCGGGGTAGCTTTATTTAGGGGTATATAGACTAGGGGGATAAATAGTCCTGGCTATGACAGCTGTCGGGGCTTGGCTTTCATCCAACCTGAGCTTCAGATGATGATTGTGCTGGCATAGCTATTGTAACTGGATGATTGCCATGATGTTAGTTTACTTCATTTTGGGGGATCCTCTTCCAGACCAACACATAAACTCACATCAAACATTGTGTTAATCCGTTTATGGCATAAATCTCTTGCATAGAATACTAACTTCATTTCTGTCTCACTATTATATTACAGTGTATATATACTGTATTTTCTATCATCCAAAAAATTTTGTTCCCAATAACCCCGGACCCGAGAACAGCTCCATAGCACATGTATGTTAGCTATCTCCTCACCACAGTGGGTACACTTGTGTCTTTATAAGAGTAATACTTGTCCTGTCTCTGGAACAGGAAAGGTAAATGATCTGCAACAACCAATTCCAAAAGAGTTGGGACAATGTGTAAAGTATACAAGAATGCAATAATTTGGAAACCTTAGACTTGTTTTATTTGTAAACTTATGAAAGACAAAATCTAGCAAAGAAGACACGAGACCGTGGAGCAGTAAAAACCTACATCATATCACGATCCAGTCCAGAGTTTGTTTCCTGCTGTCTTCTCTCTGAACTGGTCATGCAGGGAATAAATACCTTCTGCCTCATTTTGGAGCTGGCTGGGCTATTTCTGTCCTCTGCAGGCCAGTATCAGCTATAGTCCAAGCTTCCAGGCTAGAGCCACTGACCTGTATACCTTGGTGGTCCATCTGATATCACGTTCCCAACTGGCTTTGACTTTGGCTTGTACCCCGACTATGTCTTACATCTCACGTTTTGGATACCATGTTGCTGGTAGTCTGACTTCATGCTTGCCACTGACGTGCTTTGCTTTTCCTTATGGTACTTCGTCTTCCTGTTTGTTGCTGACTTTGGCTTGTCTGACCACTCTTTCATTACCTTTGACACCTGTGCTGCTGCTCTGTGTTACTACGCTGTGTGTACAACCTCTCTTCCCTCACCAGCATCACCCGGTGGAGGTTGTGCTATACTGCACTGCAGCAGCACCTTACACATCACTCAAGAATGGGACAACAATCCTCTCCCAAAACCTGCAGCAGTTCTCTTCTCAGATGTTTGAAGGGCGGTGAAAAAGGAAATGGGATGTTGCAGAATGGTGGACAAGGCATGGGCACAACAGTTTTGACAAGTAAATCTTCATTGTTTTGGAATTGGCGTTATATTATGTAATAGAAGCTGTGCTGTGGCAGGCAGATAATCAATTTATGAAGCAACTTACATATTTGAAACAAACCATTCATAAGCCCAAGGATATGAAGGTTATCCCATTTGTTTGATAGTCAGAAGGAAGGTTCCTTGCTAGCCTTCTGCTATAAATCGTTTTAATCCATTATTATCGGCCATTATTAACAACAGAGATGGGTACTAATTGCAGTATTGTCAGGATATCACATCTTAGTAGATGTGATTTTTTTTTTTTTTTTTCCCCCCCTCTGGCTGCCTCCGAGCATTTATCCTGATGATAAATGAATTGTGTCCCGGGTCAGGAAGCAGAAAATTTAAACTCCCTTCATTTTCATCAAGTTTATCTAACTGTATGCAAGATCCAATCCATCTTCCATTCAAATATTTTTCCACTTTGATGCAAAAAAGTAACTTGTGCAATTATTACTCTGAGACATTACCCATCTTAAAGTGCAGGGTGATTCAGGTGCAGGACTATAAGTTAACCGAACTTATCCAGTACCACCAGCCCACACAAATCCATTGGGTGCTGCAAGTATGAAGGGAAAGACAGCTGAGAATGAAGATTTGAATTCTTACTATAAATAATCCATGCAAGATATTGAATAATTTTTTAGGGGCCATTTCAGGGATTAAAAAATAAATGAGATAAAGCGGACAAGTCAGATCGTGATTGATATAATTCTACTCAACAGGGAATGTTTTTTATTTTTTCCACATTTGCTCTTTTATACTAACCTCCTTTTGTTATCAGAGACCATACATTTAACCTAATGTTTTCAACTCGGGGATAAAAATTGTGTTACAGATATAGACACAGATATTTTAAACATAATTCCTCAGCCACAACTTCTCTGTTAAATGATGCTAAATATTTCATCAATATTGCAAATAATAAGCTATATACTGGCAGTGTTCCTTTCACATCAGCTATATTAAAAGGGTTAGATATACAGTAATGTGGAAAAGTTTAAGGCATGTGGAAAGCAACAAGCTGCTAAAAATAGAAGCTTTAATCTTTTATTTTAATCGGTTAATAAATTACAAAATGATTGAAAACATAAATCCAAATGACATGAATATTTGGTGACCACTCTTTGCCATCATCAGTTCTTTGAATTACATGAACTTGCACAAAGATTTTGATGGAATTCAGCTGGGAGGTTTTTCCAAATATCTTGAACCAACTCTTCCTCAACTGCCAGGTATGCGCCATACTCAGACATTTGGTTTCCAGGGAAAATTAAAGTAATTGAAGATGGAGAGAACTGACTGACAATGTCCTCTCTCATTGTCCCTGTTCTCGACAAACATACATATGGCTTCTCTGGACAACATCTTCCAACAAGCAGGTGGTGGAATGCAGTCTGGACATTGTCTCCAGTGGATGTAGACTTGGTACATGGAGTCATTTTCCATTGCTTCAAACCAGGGAAGATATCCAGTTAAAACAACAAAGAGCAGAACCCCAAAAGCCCAGGAATCAATAGTAGGGCTCAGGAGTAAATATTCTCCCTCTTTGAAGTCTCACAACTCCGGAGACATGTACGGGATAGTATGTGACATGGATGACACAAAGTATCCTGTAGGTTGGGTCAAACCAAAGTCACTGAGCTTTGCTTGATAAGTCTTCATCGATTAGCAACACGCTATCCGGCTTCAGGTCTCTGTGCACTAACCCTCTAGCATGCATGTAGTGTAGAGCTGAAGAGATCTGTCTTGCACCCCTCTTCACAGCATCCTCAGGAATTCCAAACTGCAGAAAAATGATACTTTGATTTTGGTAAGGCACTGCACAAATCTAATTTACCAAACATTTAGGGTGTTGCTATTTTTGGGACAGTGGATTCAATAGTGGATAAAACTTGCTGTGATTGCAATGTGGCATCACACAGTGCATTGTTATGGACCTCTCTTCCACCTCTGGAAAGGATTGATGTATTCCCAAAACACCCCATGCACATTAGAAAGCTAACTGGCTACCAGTTGCAAGGATAGCTAGATTCTCTCCCGACTGTTGATGTATACCATTAGCCTATGGTGTTTTATAAACAAAGCATTGGTAGATTGTAGGAAATCATATGGAGTCGGCCTTACATCCCTCTCTTCGGATGATATGCAAGGTGCCTGCTGCAGCCAACTCTTGACTCAATACATAGTGGTCAATTGTGCGAATAAAGACTTGATAAGTAGTAATAATGTGAGGGTGCTCAGATAAGGTGATTGAAAAAGAAAACTCTGTCAGAAAAGCTTTCAGTAGAGTTCTGTCCTTCCTCACTAATTTTGCAGCCACTGCTTTTCCTAAAAAACAAACAAAGTTTATAATAACCTCCCAGATATCGCATAGAAACTTTATATTCAAATACATAATCCCAATCACTGGAATAGGATATCTTTGGTGGATTTCAATTCCTATTCCTCAATCTCATGTCTATAAGGCAGTCCAACTTTGGGGGATTTTTGGATTTACAACAGTTTACTGCTAGATTTATTTATTTTACTGACTTCTATACCACAATAAATCTGATGTTGCATGTTTGGCGACCACGTATCTCCAATGGCAAAAAAGGTATTGGGAGGCTGAACTTTAACCGCTTCATGTTTTGGACGCCTGATATCTTCTGTCAGATAGTCAATGCGGCAACCTATAGATATTTTCAGATGGACTTTTTTGTGAATGAACAGTTAAGTTTCCCACACAAATGGTTATTTCATTGAAATCATAGAATCATAGAATCGTAGAGTTGGAAGGGACCTCCTGGGCCATCTGGTCCAACCCCCTGCTCAAAGCAGGATTCGCTAAATCATCCCAGTCAGATGCCTGTCCAGCCTCTGTTTGAAGACTTCCATTGAAGGAGAACTCACCACTTCTCGTGGCAGCCTCTTCCACTCATTGATCACTCTACGATCTATTTGTCTGTAGATCGTTTGCAGAGCCACTGAATGTTTTAAAAATCAAGATCAAGAGCTATTAACCCTAAGCTTTTTGGTCAAAATGTATTTTTCCCAACCTCTTCATTTTCATGCGATATTTCTATAACCCAACATGGTGTTTGGCATTAATAGTTGGTTGTCCCCCATACACATGCAATACTGATCATTCAACAACAAATTTGGGAGGTTTCTATGATTTTAATCCTAGATGTATGGGGAATTTGCAGCTGATGTTACTAGACTAATGTGGATTTTCCAATGATCTACAGATAAGTCTCTCATCTCTATGGCCAGGTAAAATCATTATCACATTTTTATTCAGAATTTGCCACTTTGATTTAAACAATTTACGTAAATGACCATATTCCTTTTTTGTCTTGTTCACATACCTGTTGAGCTCTCCTGTGCCAGTACAACTTTTCCATATGACCCCTGGCCCAGCTCCTTGATGATTATGTAGCATTGAAAAATATTCTGAATCTCCAAGACATGGAAGGCGGCCATTGCTGCTTGGAAGTTGATGATTCTTTTTGCTAATCAACAAACTCCCTGTGACTCTGTAGGAAAATATAAGGAATGTGATTAATAAATCATTATGTAATGAACATATTCCTGGCTTCTGTGAACATTTATCATAATTAGGCTATGTCACAATTTAGCAACCCATAATTAAAGACATTCCTATTCAGGAAAGGATGGTTGACAACCATTCAAAAGAGGTATCTTGGTGGGCATATTGGTTGATTCTAAAGTCTTCATAGAAAGATTGACAAACAGTCAAAATAAGGATATTTCAAAACAGTTCTGCAGTAATACAAGAGTGTTTGTTTGTATCTTGAGATTTTTACATTTTTGTTATTAAAACATGAAAATTATATGTTAGTAGTAAGGGGCTGCATTACTAGTCAAAAAGAAATCTGACAGGTGCCACGCCCCTATCAAAGTGTATCAAACACTCCCCTTTTATACAATTTGATATCAAATAGTTATAAAAGTGTTGTGATTGAAACACTTTTATATCAATTTCCTTTAAGAAAGGAAACATTTTATTCGAATTGTAAATAAAAATGACTTTTTATAAAAAAGATAAGTGTTTATTGAACAATCAAACATTTTTATAAAGCATTACATTTGACATTTACACTGTCATTCATCACAGTGCTGCAGTTAATCAAAAAAAAAAAAAAAAATATATACACACATTATAAATATAATATAAATTTTTTTTTACTTTTTAACAGGGCAATATAAAGCCTGTGTATTTTCTGGGTGCTTGTACTTCGTGTGCCCTGGGACCTTTCCTGTAGGATTTCAGGAATGCAGAAAATCGAATACAGAGGACAGGATCTACCATTGCAACACAATAGGGTCTATGTATTTTAATTGAACAGACCAGAAAGGTCAAAGCTGTAAAGATGACAAGTTGTTAAGGTATGGGCTTACAATAGGGTCTATATATTTTAATTGAATAGACCAGAAAGGTCACTATTTGCACACCAAATTCATCAAAAACAAAGATGTCACTGCATCCTGGTGGACACTTTCCCATGGCTAACTTCAATTAGTTTTCATTCTTTGGCTTTTATAATAAAGGAATCATACACTTATTGTAATATGTAGGCTTCATGGTTATGACACGTCCTACATATTACACAGTGATAAGCAACGCTGCTTAAATATAAAAGAATGTTTGCAGGGGTAGCAGTTTGATTCAAGTAAATCTTGCTTTACAGATTTATATACTAAATTATCATTATGATTTAAGTCATCAGTAAAATGTTGCAAAATTTCATGGAATGAAAGGCCCCTTGCAAGTTTCTTTAGGATATACATGCAGTAATGTCCACACACAGTACTAAAATTATTTTGAATTTGCCTGTCTTGATAGCAGAATAATTTGCTATTTCTCTTTAGGAAGATTATAAATTCATCTGGAAAAAGTACTGTCTGGCAAGAGTCCATAACTGTCAAAGAATATCGCATTTTTTTCGTTGCAAAGTAAAATTAATATCCGATGTTTGTCGCTCTGATTGGAGCGGTCTGTATTTATGATGTACGCCGCAGGCCTCTGAGTTACTTTATTTGACGGTAGCAAGTCACACGGATACACCCCATAAAATATGGACTCTGTATAGTGATCGGCTTTCAATAACATAGTGAGCTGCATGGAATCCATCATCAGTAGAAATCATACAATACTTCACGGCGGTTATTAATTTCTAGAATAGACGAATTCACGCCGTATACCACCATATTTATCGTATGTGGTGTAGCTAGCGCAAATCTGACCTCAGAGCGCAGGTTCCCAGTTTTAATGAGAGAGAAGTGACCTCCAGGTTCTTGGTCGGCTGATAAATCAAGCAAAAAATGTATAGCGGTCCATAAATTCTTCTCGGTCAATTGCCAGCGCACAATCAGCCTTCCGCTTTCCAGAAATATGAGCAAGAGCCATATACTCTCTTACAGCTAATTCAATATTGAAATTAGGTTGGAATGGCTGGGAGGGTATCTGCTGACCATCCAAATATAAAGCCGCATGGTGTACATTATAATGATGAAAGTACAGTGGGTTTTTATTATACGTTCCGCTAAAGGCCTCATTATCTACAAAACCCAATATAATTACTCGTGGGATGGACCCTAAAAAGAGGTTCTCTATATTACAAATTTGTGTGCCTGCAGAAATGCTGTACACTTTCATACAGGCCCTATCAATAGCATATTTTGTTGTAGCAGATAGTAACGCCTGAGAGTGACCAATCCTCACAGTGGGAGCCACCCGGACTATTTACATAGGGACTAGCATTTATAATCTTTACTTCGAGTGGGTCCGGTTCAGTCGACATTAAACAAAGTGTCTTTATTTTGCGTTAGCTTGATTTTAAGGTCAAGGTCATTCAATATAAGCTTCAGCTGATTAAAAATCGCTAAAAATTGAGCCGAGCAAATCGACGGTCTTGGAGTGTGCGATTGCATGAGCCCGCTTGTGGAAACCCACATTCGCACCATCCAGGATTCGTAGATCATGATGTCCAGCGGTATCTTTAGCCTCCCAATTCACATCAGGATTATTCTATAAAGTCTGTGCACTGTAATTTAACTGTTTCAATGTAGGCCCTATAGCTATATAGATTGTCTGATTGTGAGATGAGGTGATCACCCAGGGTGACATCAACTTGATTAAAAAGAGTCGCTAAAGGAAAGTTAAAGATGGATACACGGGCGTTGTCCGCGATGGTAAAATTATCTTGTTTTACGACCCGGCAACTTATGTAAAGTAGGCTATTTAAATCATAATTATATTCACCACTTCCTGATAAGAAAAATTCCAGTGGTGCATTGTCCGCTAGAGTCGCAATAGGCTGAACTTCTTCTATAAATATTGATTTCTCGACAGATACCTGCGTAGGAGGTATTTGAAAAATATCCAGTTCTGATTTCATGCACTCCACCGAAGCATCATGTATGAAGGCCATTTTATATATAATATATTTATTTTGTTTATTTCGCTAAAAGATGTCTTCAACACAGCGTCTAACTTTTTTCTGGCATTTGCGTCTTGCGGGAGTGATCTTATTGATGAGCATTGGTGGGGGCGAATAGCGAACACGCCTTTTTCTTTTTTTCTGTTTTTTAGCAACATAAACAATACCGGAGCCTTCCTGAGGAGGGGTG
Organism: Dendrobates tinctorius; assembly: GCF_039654945.1. Classification (NCBI taxonomy): domain Eukaryota; kingdom Metazoa; phylum Chordata; class Amphibia; order Anura; family Dendrobatidae; genus Dendrobates; species Dendrobates tinctorius. The sequence goes on from NW_027361761.1 coordinate 28,869,239, forward strand.
TTTAGCCTATTCATAGCGGATGCTGAGAAAGAGGCAATGGCATACTTAGCAATATTTGAAACAGTGGTCTTTACATGGGGCTTTACTAATTCGAGTCCTTTTCTCAATAGAGGAACCGCTTTTCTAAATAAGCCTCTAAATATTCCTGCAAGCCCAGCCCCATACATGTACTCATCACCGTGAAAACCCTCTAAACCGTGGCCCATCTGAGCAATATAGTAGCGGGCATAAATGGTCAGATCTCCAAAAAAACGCTGTGACACCATTTTGACGTGTCAATCATGATGCGGCCTGAAATGTACTAGCAAAATAGTTTTTCCGGACTTGAATTTAACAGGCGTACCCTGATCAGTCAAGATAGAGATGTGTACAGAATCAAAGTGCTGTTTGCATAGAGGCACATAATCAGGTCTTGTGTATTGAAGTGTGATGATCTCCCCACTTTTACCGGTCACGTGCGCAGTTCTCAGAAGCTGGACATAAGAATCACCTACTAGCTGATGGTTAATAATGTCCAAGTAAACAAAATAAGGTATAAAACCCGTTCATGATATCTGCGTAGTTCTTCTCCTTGGCTCTAATCACACTATTATCATAGGCCTCAATATGAGGTGGTAGCCCTAAAATATAAGCCAATTTTGGGCCTGGAGCAAAATGTATCGTGGGCGAATCCAATAGAGTAACACTTCTCTTCACTTCATCGTAACGAAGTTTAAACCCTTCGGAGGCTATCTTCAAGCTGTCGATACGCTCATTAATGGCCCTTATAAGTTCCGAAATATTTAAATAATAGCCTGCTTTTACAAAATATTCTTAGAACATCCCCTCGTTTTCCAAGAAAAAAACGTGCCTTCACTATTTTTGAAAGTAAACCAGGTGTGGGGATACTGAAATTCTGTGAGGGAAACTTCATATGGGCCTACAAGATGTACAGGCTTTGCCAGTTTAGTGGTAAAAGTCGAAATTGTCTTGTCTGGGAATAGCTTACTTGACACATTACACGCTAGGGTAACATAAAATGATCCAGAATCCATGATTAGAGGTCCGGCAGCTGGTTTTCTTTAATCCAAGTATTACATTTTTCCGGATACCCTTTCCATTTAGCAAGATACAGGGTGGACCCTCTGATGCGCTTTTTCTTAATGCTTTTCTATTTTGTAGATGTGATTCTCATCCGATGTGACTTTTTGTAGTTTCTCCTTATAAAATGACCCAATCATAGGTTCTCCGTACAAATCCACGATTTTGTAGAGAGGAAATTGGAATTTTGTGTTAATTTCGGTTATGATAAATATTTCATCGGTATATGATTATTCATAGGCTTTCATAAATATACGTTTATATTGGACCAAATGTACATTGTCGCCAATTTTAAAAAGGCTTAATACGCTTACTATTCATGCTAGAGTCATAAATATTTTTCCATATTTGTAATGAATTTTTGCTTGTAACATCAATTGGTCTACATCGAATGGTAGAATGATAGGTTCGATTGTAGCTATCAATCAAATCTGGTAAAATATCAATATACATATTAGTGTTATTTTTTCTAAAATACCGCCACATTCGAGTTTTTAATGTACAATTAAACCGCTCCACAATAGAGGCCTTAACTGCATTATTCGTAAGAATGCATTATATCATACGTTTTACAAAGACGCTTCATCGGCGAATTAATAAATTCTTTGCCCAGATCCGTCTGTAATTTCTTCGGTATGCGCTTATCATTTTGAAATCAGTCTGAATGAACTGGCTACAGCGGCTCCAGTCTTGTTTGATAAGGCTACGCACCACGCAAATTTTGATAGGCAATCAATCACGGCAAGGATATATTTAACATTATCATTTTCCTTCGAATAGTTAATTAAACTCACTAAATCTCCTTGCCACAATGCATCCATGTTTGAGACCATGATCTTATTTGTCAAATCTTTTTCTCACGGGTTTGTGCAACAAATAGCTATCCTGGTTATTTAACCCCTTCATGACCCAGCCTATTTTGACCTTAATGACCTGGCCATTTTTGGCAATTCTGACCAGTGTCCCTTTATGAGGTAATAACTCAGGAACGCTTCAACGTATCCTAGCAATTCCGAGATTGTTTTTTCGTGACATATTGGGCTTCATGATAGTGGTAAATTTAGGTCGATAATTTTTGCGTTTATTTGTGAAAAAAATGGAAATTTGGCGAAAATTTTGAAAATTTTGCAATTTTCAAATTTTGAATTTTTATTCTGTTAAACCAGAGAGTTATGTGACACAAAATAGTTAAATAACATTTCCCACTGTCACGGGGGCTTAGTTCAACTAAGGCTGAAATACCCGGGGCCCCTGTGGTGTCCCTTTTACTAGGGGAAACCCTGTCTGACCCTCAACCCAGGGTTTTTGCTGAAGGTGCAAATGCCTGAGCCTCCGACCTTTCCTTATCTCCTGCTCAGCCCTGCACTTAACCCTCCACCCAGTGAGGAGTCACACCACCAAAGCTCCCACACAAATAATGACAGACAGGGAGAACTTAAACTGCACTGCGCCGCACACACACAGGAATAAACAGTAATGTGAACAGGGCACAACTAAACACAAATATGGGAAGGAGAAAGGATAACGACGGATCATACGACACCAGATATGAATCTCTCTCTCTTGAACACCTCCACTCCAGACCGGAACCACTTGGTATGAAACACAAGCTATAATCGGCGACGCCCATATGCCAGTATGACTATTTAAAGACCGTGGGCGTGACTAACCTTCCAACCTGGTCTCCAGCAGGATTAACCCCCGAGAGCCTGAAGATCAAACCGGCGCCACTGAGGCTATAGTGGCTGGAGGTGGAACTACCTCTGCCTGCCGGATGCTGTGGTGTGAACAGCGTCCGACATGACAGTACCCCGTCTTCTACGAGGGACCCCAGGGCCCTCAAGACTCATAGGACCCGGCTTGTCCGGATGACGACGGTGAAAAGAACTGACCAGCCGATCCGCATGTATGTCTGAGGCTGGAACCCAAGACCTCTCCTCTGGACCATACCCCCGCCAGTGCACCAAATACTGAAGAGTACGGCGTACTACTCGAGAGTCCACCACCTTGGCGACCTCGAACTCTAACTCGCCATCCACCATGACTGGAGGTGGCATTGGCGTCGTGTCCACCAAGCCTACCACCTTTTTCAATAAAGCCCTGTGAAAAACGTTATGTATTCTGTACACCGCAGGAAGTTCCAACCGATAAGCCACTGGGTTAATGATGGCAGAAATCCTAAAAGGCCCAATAAACCTTGGACCCAGTTTTAAAGATGGGATTTTGAGTTTTATGTTCTTCGTAGCTAACCACACCCATTCACCCACACATAGGTCCGGACCTGGCACGCGTCTGTCAGCCACCCGTTTGTACCTGGCACTCATGCTCAACAAACGCTGTTTCACCCGCCTCCAGACTGATGACAATTGGGCTCCTAGCTGATCCTCCTCCGGGACACCCCCGGAGTCACCCTGACGTAAGGTACAAAACTGAGGATGTTGACCGTACACACAAAAGAATGGAGACTCTCCTGATGACTCTTGGCGGTGATTATTTAATGCGAATTCGGCCAGAGGAAGGAAAGTAGACCACTCCTCCTGGTTGTCGGACACAAAGCATCGTAAATACTGTTCTAGATTTTGGTTCATGCGCTCAGTTTGTCCATTAGACTGTGGATGAAACGCCGATGAATGTGACAGCTTGATCCCCAACCTAGAGCAAAAAGCTTTCCAAAACCTCGCCACAAATTGCGTACCCCTATCAGATACTATGTCAGACGGTACTCCGTGGAGTCTGACCACCTCCTTCACAAATACCTGAGCCAACGTCTTAGCATTGGGCAAAGAGGACAACGCCACAAAATGCGCCATCTTTGAAAAACGGTCAACCACCACCAGGATGACCGTGTTCCCTGCCGAGGCTGGCAAGTCAGTGATAAAATCCATGGAGATTTCTGTCCATGGCCTATTGGGTACCCCCAGAGGCTGTAGCGTGCCAGCAGGACGGGTTTGGGGTGACTTAGCCCTAGCGCACGTGATGCAAGCTGCCACGTACGAGACCACGTCCTGCCGGATTTTGGGCCACCAGAAACGACGCGATACCAGCTCTAAGGTGCCCTTCACCCCTGGGTGACCAGCCAGTACCGAATCGTGGTGTTCCTTCAACACCTTAGGCCGAAGATGCAGGGGTACAAATGATTTGTTGGCGGGAAGTCCTGGTGGTACCTCCTCTTGGGCCTCGGCAATCTCCGCCTCTACCTCAGTCGTGAGAGCCGAGACCACTACCCCTTTCTGGAGGATGGGTACCGGCTCTTCCCGAGGTTCTCCCCCCGGAAAACACCTAGACAAAGCATCCGCCTTGGTGTTTTTAGCCCCGGGACGGTACGTCACAAGAAAATTGAAACGAGTAAAAAAACAATGCCCAGCGAGCCTGCCTAGGAGACAGACGCTTGGCCGACTCCAGGTAGAGCAGATTCTTATGGTCGGTGATAACTGTGACCTGGTGAGCCGCCCCCTCCAAGAAGTGTCGCCATTCCTCAAAAGCCAGTTTGATGGCCAACAACTCCCTGTTGCCGATATCATAATTCCGTTCGGCCGGCGACAGCTTCTTGGAGAAGTAGGCGCATGGATGCATCTCGCTCAAGGACGAGCCTTGAGACAGTACTGCCCCCACTCCCACCTCCGACGCATCAACCTCTACCACAAAAGGTTTAGACACGTCTGGTTGCACCAGAATGGGGGCTGAAGCAAAACTATTCTTCAGACGCTCAAATGCACGTATAGCCACCTCAGGCCAGTTCGCCAGATCGGCACCCTTCTTTGTCATGTCCGTGAGCGGTTTGGCGACAGTCGAAAAGTGTTTTATAAATTTCCTATAATAATTCGCAAACCCAAGGAACCGCTGGAGTGCTTTCAGACTCTCCGGCCTCTCCCATTGCAACACCGCTTGCACCTTAGCGGTGTCCATTTTAAAACCGGCTGCGGACACAATATATCCCAAAAAGGGCAAATCCTGGACAAAAAATAAACATTTTTCCAGCTTAGCATAGAGCTGGTTCTCCCGGAGCAACTGTAACACCTGCCTAACATGCTCCAAATGAGTGTCCCGATCGCTAGAATAAATGAGGATATCATCCAGGTATACAATCACAAATCTCCCCAGGACATGAGCAAATACATCATTAATAAAATGTTGGAAAACGGCAGGCGCGGTGGTCAACCCAAACGGCATAACCAGACTCTCAAAATGACCCTCAGGAGTGTTAAACGCCGTCTTCCACTCATCCCCCTGACGGACCCTTATGAGGTTATACGCCCCCCTGAGGTCCAGCTTGGAAAACCATTTCGCCCCCGCTACCTGGTTGAACAAATCCGGGATCAACGGCATTGGGTAGGGATCACGGATAGTAATCTGGTTTAACTCTCGGAAATCCAGACACGGGCGTAACCCCCCATCTTTCTTCTTAATGAAGAAAAACCTCGCGGCTACAGGCGAGGACGAAGGCCGGATGTGACCTTTGCTCAGACTCTCCGCGATGTAGTCTTTCAGAGCTTGTCTCTCAGGACCAGAAATATTAAACATCCTGGCCTTAGGTAATTTGGCCCCGGGTTTTAACCTAATAGCACAGTCATAGGCTCTATGTGGAGGCAGTTCTGAGCAACCCTTCTCAGAGAAAACATCCGCGAAATCCTGCAAAGCCTCCGGCAGGCTGGGCATCACGGCGGACACACATGTGGCCAAGCAATTGTCTTGGCAGAAACCACTCCATTGTACTATGTCCTGAGTTTTCCAATCAATTACCGGGTTGTGCCTGGACAGCCATGGAAAACCCAGGACCATTTGAGCTGGGAGATTACGGAGGACCCTACATGTAACCGACTCAGAATGTAGGACCCCAATGTGGAGTTTCACCTCTGCCACAAACTCAGTAATCTCCCCTTGAGGGAGGGGAACAGCATTAATGGTCACCACCTGTATGGGGTGAGGAAGTTTTTCGATCTTAAACCCGGCGGTGTGTGCAAACTCCTCATCTATGAGATTGGTGGCGGAACCGCTATCCACAAACACTGATATAGGTAGCTCTCTGCCGGCGATAATAACCTTGGCAGGGAGCATACATTGAGATACCATCATGGAGGATATGCATACGCTCAGTTGGGTCTCCTCCATACCCTCTGAGCTTAACAGTTTTCCGCCGGTGTGACCCTCTTAGGTAGTACTGGGCAAACGTTAACATAATGACCTCCTTTACCACAGTAGAAACATGCTCCGGGCTTCCGGAATCCCGGAGCGCGAGGCTGAACCTGTGCCACGCCAGCAATCTGCATAGGTTCAGGGGACTCATCTACTTCAACCACACCTGCACCTCTGTTTTCCCCCAGAGGTAGCGTCTCCTGTGCCCCCTGACGAAAACGGCGATCAATACGTATCACCAAACTCATGGCAGACTCCAATGATGCCGGAGTCTCATACATCAGGAGGGCTTGTTTCACCCTCCCTGATACCCCATGAATAAACTGGCTCCGCAGTGCTGGGTCATTCCACTGTGTGTCTACAGCCCAGCGGCGAAATTCCGAACAATAGTCTTCTGCCAAGCGCTCCCCCTGGCGGAGGGCGCGGATTTTAGATTCCGCTAGAGCCAGTCGGTCAGGGTCATCGTAAATGAGCCCGAGGGCAGAAAAAACATTATCGACCGAATGAAATGTAGCAGAGTCAGCTGGTAAGGAAAATGCCCATGCTTGGGGGTCACCACTCAGTAATGACAACACCAGCCCTACTCGCTGGGCCTCATTACCTGAGGATATTGGCCGCATGCGGAAGTATAATTTGCAGGCCTCCCGAAATACGACAAATTTGCTGCGATCGCCTGAAAATCGTTCTGGCAGCGGAAACTTCGGCTCTGCACCGATACCTGCAGATGCCGTTTGCACCTTTGCTACTACCAGGCCCTGCTGCTGAACTGCCCCTTTCAACTCGGAGACCTGTATGGACAGCACCGCCAACTGGCGGGTTATGGAATCTAATGGATCCATGGACTCCTGAAAAAAAGTGGGCCGATTATAATGTCACGGGGGCTTAGTTCAACTAAGGCTGAAATACCCGGGGCCCCTGTGGTGTCCCTTTTACTAGGGGAAACCCTGTCTGACCCTCAACCCAGGGTTTTTGCTGAAGGTGCAAATGCCTGAGCCTCCGACCTTTCCTTATCTCCTGCTCAGCCCTGCACTTAACCCTCCACCCTCCACCCAGTGAGGAGTCACACCACCAAAGCTCCCACACAAATAATGACAGACAGGGAGAACTTAAACTGCACTGCGCCGCACACACACAGGAATAAACAGTAATGTGAACAGGGCACAACTAAACACAAATATGGGAAGGAGAAAGGATAACGACGGATCATACGACACCAGATATGAATCTCTCTCTCTTGAACACCTCCACTCCAGACCGGAACCACTTGGTATGAAACACAAGCTATAATCGGCGACGCCCATATGCCAGTATGACTATTTAAAGACCGTGGGCGTGACTAACCTTCCAACCTGGTCTCCAGCAGGATTAACCCCCGAGAGCCTGAAGATCAAACCGGCGCCACTGAGGCTATAGTGGCTGGAGGTGGAACTACCTCTGCCTGCCGGATGCTGTGGTGTGAACAGCGTCCGATATGACACCCACATGTCTACTTTACATCAGCACAATTTTGGAAACAACATTTTTTTTCGTTAGGAAGTTATAAGGGTTAAAAGTTGACCAGCAATTTCTCATTTTTACAACAAAATTTACAAAACCATTTTTTTTAGGGACCACCTCACATTTGAAGTCACTTTGAGGGGTCTAAATGGCAGAAAATACCCAAAAGTGTCACCATTCTAAAAACTGCACCCCTCAAGCTACTCAAAACTACATTCAAGAAGATTATTAACCCTTCAGGTGCTTCACAGGAACTAAAGCAACATGGAAAAATTAAAATGTCCATTTTTTCATTCCAACCAAAATTTTATTTTAGCATCAGTTTTTTCATTTTCACATGGGTAACAGGATAAAATGTATCCTAAAATTTGTTGGGCAATTTCTCCTGAGTACACTGATGCCTCATATGTGGTCATAAACCACTGTTTGGGCGCACGGCAGGGCTCAGAAGGCAAGGAGCGCCATTTTACTTTTTGAATGTAAAATATACTTGAATGTTTAGCGGTTGCCATGTCTTGTTTTAAGAGTACCTGTGTGCCTAAACATTGGAGCTCCCCCACAAGTGAGCCCATTTTGGAAACTAGACCCTCCAAGGAACTTATCTAGATGCATAGTATGCACTTTGAACCCCCAGGTGCTTCACAAATTGATCTGTAAAAAAAAAAAGTACTTTTTTTTTCACAAAAATTTTATTTGGCCTCAGTTTTTTCATTTTCACATGGGCAACAGGATAAAATGGATCCTAAAATTTGTTGGGCAATTTCTCCTGAGTACATCAATATCTCATATGTGGTCATAAACCACTGTTTGGGTGCACCGCAAGGCCCGGAAGGGAAGGAGCGCCTTGTGACTTTTTGATTGGAAAATTAGCTCCAATCGTTAGCGGACACCATGTCGCATTTGGAGAGCCCCTGTGTGCCTAAACATTGGAGCTCTCCCACAAGTGACCCCATTTTGGAAACTAGACCCCCGAAGGAACTTATCTAGATGTGTGGTGAGCACTTTGAACCCCCAAGTGCTTCACAGAAGTTTATAACGCAGAGCAGTGAAAATAAAAAAATAATTTTTTTTCCTCAAAAATGATTTTTAGCCTGCTATTTTTTATTTTCCCAAGGGTAACAGGGTAAATTGGACCCCAAAAGTTGTTGTCCAGTTTGTCCTGAGTACACTGGTACCCCATATGTGGGGGAAAACCACTGTTTGAGCGCACGGCATGGCTCAGAAGGGAAGGAGCGTCATTTGACTTTTTGAATGGAAAATTAGCTCCAATCGTTAGCGGACACCATGTTGTGTTTGCAGAGCCCCTGTGTGCGTAAACTTTGGAACTCCCCCACAAATGACCCCATTTTGGAAACTAGACCCCCTAAGGAACTTATCTAGATGCATCGTGAGCACTTTGAACCCCCAGGTGCTACGCAGAAGTTTATAACGCAGAGCCGTTAAAATAAAAATATTTTTTTTCCCTCAAAAAATAAATTTTTAGCCTGCTATTTTTTATTTTCACAAAGGTAACAGGATAAATTGGACCCCAAAAGTTGTTGTCCAGCTTGTCCTGAGTACGCTGGTACCACATATGTGGGGGGGACCACTGTTTGGGCACACGTTGGGGCTCAGAAGGGAAGTAGTGACGTTTTGAAATGCCGACTTGATGGAATGGTCTGTGGGCGTCATGTTATGTTTGCAGAGCCCCTGATGTACCTAAACAGTGGAAGCCCCCCACAAATGACCCCATTTTGGAAACTAGATCACCCAAGAAACTAATATAGATGTGTGGTGAGCACTTTGAACCCCCAAGTGCTTCACAGAAGTTTATAACGCAGAGCTGTGAAAATAAAAAAATATTTTTTTTTCCTCAAAAAGTGATTTTTAGCCCACTATTTTTTATTTTCACAAGGGTAGCAGGATAAATTGGACCCCAAAAGTTGTTGTCCAGTTTGTCCTGAGTACGTTGGTACCCCATATATGGGGGGGGGACCACTGTTTGGGCACACGTTGGGGCTCGTAAGGGAAGTAATGACGCTTTGAAATGCCGACTTGATGGAATGGTCTGTGGGCATCATGTTACGTTTGCAGAGCCCCTGATGTACCTAAACAGTGGAAACCCCCCCACAAGTGACCCCATTTTGGAAACTAGACCCCCCAAGGAACTTATCTAGATGTGTGGTGAGCACGTTGAACCCCCAAGTGCTTCACAGAAGTTTATAACGCAGAGCTGTGAAAATAAAAAAAACATTTTTTTTTTCTCAAAAAGTGATTTTTAGCCCACTATTTTTTATTTTCACAAGGGTAACAGGATAAATTGGACCCCAAAAGTTGTTGTCCAGTTTGTCCTGAGTACGTTGATACCCCATATATGGGGGGGACCACTGTTCGGGGACACGTTGGGGCTCGGAATGGAAGTAGTGACGTTTTGAAATGCCGACTTGATGGAATGGTCTGTGGGCGTCATGTTACGTTTGCAGAGCCCCTGATGTACCTAAACAGTGGAAACCCCCCACAAGTGACCCCATTTTGGAAACTAGACCCCCCAAGGAACTTATCTAGATGTGTGGTGAGCACGTTGAACCCCCAAGTGCTTCACAGAAGTTTATAACGCAGAACCGTGAAAATAAAAAATCTTTTTTTTCCACAAAAATAATTATTTTAGCCCCCATTTTTTTATTTTCCCAAGGGTAACAGGAGAAATTAGACCCCCAAAGTTGTTGTGCAATTTTTCCTGAGTACCCTGATACCCCATAAGTGGGGGTACACCACTGTTTGGGCACACGTCGGGGCTCGAAATGGAGGGAGCACCGTTTGACTTTATGAACGCAAAATTGGCTGGAATAAATGGTGGCTCCATGTCGCGTTTGGAGAGCCCCTGATGTGAATAAACAGTGGAAACCCCTCAATTCTATCTCCAACCCTAACCCCAACACACCCCTAACCCTAATCATAACCCTAACCACAACCCTAATCCCAACACACCCCTAACGAAATCCCATCTCTAACCCTAACCACAAGCCTAACCGTAATCCCAACCCCAACCCAACCCTAACCCCAATTCCAACCCTAACCGTAAGTTCAACCCTAACCGTAAGTTCAACCCTAACCGTAAGTTCAACCCTAACCGTAAGTTCAACCCTAACCGTAAGTTCAACCCTAACCGTAAGTTCAACCCTAACCGTAAGTTCAACCCTAACCGTAAGTTCAACCCTAACCGTAAGTTCAACCCTAACCGTAAGTTCAACCCTAACCGTAAGTTCAACCCTAACCGTAAGTTCAACCCTAACCGTAAGTTCAACCCTAACCGTAAGTTCAACCCTAACCGTAAGTTCAACCCTAACCGTAAGTTCAACCCTAACCGTAAGTTCAACCCTAACCGTAAGTTCAACCCTAACCGTAAGTTCAACCCTAACCGTAAGTTCAACCCTAACCGTAAGTCCAACCCTAACCCTTAGTCCAACCCTAACCCTTAGTCCAACCCTAACCCTAGCCCTAACCCTAACCCTAACCCTAGCCCTGGACCTAACCCTAATGGAAAAAAAATATATATATTTTATTATTTGTCCCTACCTATGGGGGTGATAAGGGGGGCGGTGATTTACTTTTTATTTATTTTGATCACTATGAAAGTTTATCATAGTGATCAAAATAAATGAATGAATCTGCAGCGTTGGAGATTCGATTCGGCGCACTGCGCACGCGCCCGCCATCTTGCAAGATGGCGGCGCCCATGACGCTGGACGGCAGGACACCGGGACGGATAGCGGGAGGTCGGAGGCACAAAGGAGGGTGAGAGTGGGTGATCGGAGGGGCGATCGGAGGGCTGGGGGGGCGGAGGGAAGGCGGAGGCGCAGATCATGACGGCGGCTGCCGATCGGTGCCGTCAGACCGTGGCGGCAGCCGATCGGTGTCGTCAGTCGGTGTGGGGGGGGTCGGGTCTCAGTGTCCAGCCATGTCCGATGCTATTTCAGCATCGGCCATGGCTGGATTGTAATATTTCACCAATTTTCATTGGTGAAATATTACAATCGCTCTGATTGGCAGTTTCACTTTTAACAGCCAATCAGAGCGATCGTAGGCACGTGGGGGCTAAGCCACACCCCCAGGTGTTAACTCTGAACGGTCCTTTGTGTGCGGGTCGGGTGACCTTTCAGTGACCCCGGTCACCCGACCCGCAGGGGGGCTATTTATAGCATGACGCCTACGTAGGCGTCATAGGTCGTTTGGGCACTGCTTTTCATGACGCCTACGTAGGCGTCATGGGTCGTGAAGGGGTTAACCAATCACGCACAATTGTTTGTTTAATTCCGTAATCTATAGTTTCTCTATATAATTTATCAATGCCGCCGTGTGATCCTGATTCTTTAGGAGTGAAATATTGTTTCTCTAATATTTTCTCATCGTGTCTAGAAGACATGTTCTCATGAACAAATGCTGTCTTAATCAGAAATTCAAAGTGTATAAAATGAAATTAAATGTGAAATGTAATACAAATATATCATGTTTGATATCAGTAAAATATGAGTATATCATGATTGCTTGGGTCAGCATGATGGGATGTAACTGGGAGGCTCTTGTGGGTGTTAACTGAAGGTGTAGACTTTCTGCTGATTGCTTGAGACCTTTTGGTGAGGCGTAACTGGGATGTGAATGAAGGTGGAGTGTTCCAGTTATCTGGCTTTAAAACAGGCCTTTAGGTGGTGTCCTTACACATTCAGCATTAGAGACAGTTTTCCTTTTATACTGGGCAGCAACTTCGTCTGAGTCTTCACAGGTCTTCCTCCTCTAGTTATCCAAAATTCTAAAACAGCATGGCCGCTACCTCCTAGGGTCCCAGGCACTTTTTCCTCCTCAACCATTTCCTCCCTGTTTAGAAGGATTAGATCCAAGGTAGCAGTTCCCCTTGTTTTCCCCCTACCTTTTGGAAGATAAAGTTGTTAGCAGATAAGAATTTCCTTGACCCATTAATTTTGCCTGAGGGATTCTCAACAAATGTCAGGATAGTTGAAATCTCCCATGACAACTGTCATATTTTTTGGAGAACTTTGCCATTTGATTTATAAAGAGTTCATCCATATCTTCAGCTTACACAGGCGGCCTGTAGTAAATGCCTACAATGGTGTCCTTTCCATTGTTCTGTCCTTGTATTCTTACCCAAACAGTTTCCACAGAACTCCCAGTCTCTGAAGCTTCAATCTCTGTGCAGATATACGCATTTCTAACATACAATGCGACACCTCCTCCTCGTTTATCAAGTCTGTTTTCTAGCAAATAAGTTGTATCTTTCTAGCCTAGTATATCAGCTGCTACTCTTGCTTTTTCCGTTCCAAATAATAAATGTATTAATTGGATCTTATCTAGAAAATATGTTGTAACAATTTAAATGTGGGGTCCTGAAAATATGTAGTATTTTTAGGCAAAATTACAGTTTCAGAAATCAAAATTGAGAAATCTTTAGTCTAATTGAGAATTGGCAAGGCTAGGTTCCTGGAAAATGAGTAACACCTTAGCATGGCTTCCAGGTACACATAAATTGGCTATTTTATGTGCTAAATGCGGTAATGCAATTCATTTTTCATATTTGCATGCTATGGTGCTACAGTGTACTTCCTATTTTGCCTGAGTCTACCTAATTTTAGCTTGCCCATCATGAATCTTTTCAGTTTATGGAGGAATATACCTAATATTGAGAGGCTTTGATCATTGAATCAAACTCTGAATACTTTTCTGACCTTAAGGATTCTCTTAATCTCATTAATTCCAAGTGAATTTTAGATGAGGGGCAAGAAACATTGTTTTGCATTTCTTCTCTGCTTTTAATTTGAGTTAGCAAACGTTGAATTTTATTCTATGCTTTTATTTATTTTTTTTTTGTCTTGTGGAGATTTGAATCATGTGAACTCTTAACCTCCTTAACCTCTTTTCGACCGCCCACAGTAGATAAACGTTGGCGCTTGCTGGGCTTTGTGCAGCGCCGACGTTTATCTACTGTCGGCGGTTTTGTGCCCCCCGGGACCCCCTCATACCTTATAACGCGGGGATCCCGGTGCACAATGCATGCTGGGACCCCCGACGTCATCGAGACCTGATTGGTTCAGGTCCTGATGACGTCGCGTCACAGCAGCCAATGAGAGAGCTCGCTGGGAAAGCTGCTTGTTTCCCGGCGATCTCCCTCATTATAACGCGACTTCTCCTCTGAGCTCATGCTGACAGATGAGCAGAGGTGAAGCAGCGTTACAGTGTGACTAGATCGCTGCCTGGCACAGCTGATCGCTGCCTGGCACAGCTGTGTCAGGCAGCGATCTTGTCACACAGTAACGCTGCTTCACCTCTGCTCATCTGTCAGTGTGAGATCAGAGGAGAAGTGGCGTTACTATGTGCCGGGCAGCGATCTTGTCACATAGTAACGCTGCTTCAACTCTGATCATCTGCCAGTGTGAGATCAGAGGAGAAGTGGCGTTACTATGAGTCAAAAATAAAAAAAATAAAAAACACAAAAATAAAAAAAAGTAAAGAAAAAAAAAAGCAGGTAGGCTAGGGTTAGGGCTAGGGTTAGGGCTAGGGTTTGGGCTAGGGGTGTGTTGGGGTTAGGGTTGGAATTCGAATTGGGGGTTTCCACTGTTTAGGTACATCAGGGGCTCTGTAAATGCAATATGATGCCCGCAGACCATTCCATCAAAGTCTGCATTCCAGAACGTCACTACTTCCCTTCCGAGCCCCACCGTGTGCCCAAACAGTGGTCCCCCCACATGTGGGGTACCAGCGTACTCAGGACAAATTGGACAACAACTCTTAGGCTCAAATTTCTCCTGTTACCCTTGTGAAAATAAAAATTGGGAGCTAAAAGATCATTTTTGTGGAAAAAAAATGATTTTTTTATTTTCACGGCCCTACATTATAAACTTTAGTGAAATACTTGGGGGTTCAAAGTGCTCACCACACATCTAGATAAGTTCCTTGGGGGGGTCTAGTTTCCGAAAAGGGGTCACTTGTGGAGGATTTCCACTGTTTAGGCACATCAGGGGCTCTGCAAACGCGACATGACACCCGCAGACCATTCCATCAAAGTCCGCATTCCAAAACGTCACTACTTCCCTTCCGATCCCCACCGTGTGCCCAAACAGTAGTTTTCTTCCACGTATGGGGTACCAGTGTACTCAGGACAAATTGGACAACAACTTTTGGGGTCCAATTTCTCCTGTTACCCTTGTGAAAATAAAAAATTGAGGGCTAAAAGATCATGTTTGTGGAACAAAAATGATTTTTTATTTTCATGGCTCTACGGTATAAACTTCTATGAAGCACTTGGGGGTTCAAAGTGCTCACGACACATCTAGATAAGTTCTTTAAGGGGTCTAGTTTCCAAAATGGGGTCACTTGTGGGGGTTTCCACTGTTTAGGCACATTAGGGGCTCTCCAAATGCGACATGGCGTCCTCTCTCAATTCCAGCCAATTCTGCATTGAAAAAGTCAAACGGCACTCCTTCCTTTCTGAGCTCTGCCGTGTGCTCAAACAGTGGTTTAGCCCCACATACGGGGTATCGGCGTATTTGGGAGAAAATGCACAAAAAATTTTGTGGTTCATTTTCTGTTTTTACACTTGTGAAAATAAAAAAAATGGTTCTGAAGTAAAATGTTTGTGAAAAAAAGTTAAATGTTTATTTTTTCCTTCCACATTCCATTCATTCATGTGAAGCACCTGAAGGGTTAATAAACTTCTTGAATGTGGTTTTGAGTACATTGAGAGGTGCAGTTTTTAGAATGGTGTCACTTTTGGGTATTTTCTGTCATATTGACCCCCCAAACTCACTTCAAATGTGAGGTGGTCCCTAAAAAAAAATGGTGTTGTAAATTTTGTTGTAAAAATGAGAAATCGCTGGTCAACTTTTAACCCTTATAACTTCCTAAAAAAAAAAAATTATGTTTCCAAATTTGTGCAGATGTAAAGTAGACATGTGGGAAATGTTATTTATTAACTATTTTGTGCGATATCATTCTCTGATTTAAGGGCATAAAAATTAAAAGTTTGAAAATTGCAAAATTTTCAAAAGTTTTGCCAAATTTCGATTTTTTTAACATATAAGCGCAGTTCATATCTAAGAAATTTTACCACTATCCTGAAGTACAATATGTCATGAGAAAACAATGTCAGAATCAGCAGGATCCGTTGAAGCGTTCTAGAGTTATGGCCTCATAAAGTGACACTGGTCAGAATTGAAAAAATTGGCCTGGTCACGAAGGCAAAAACAGGCTCAGGCGCGAAAGGGTTAAAGCATTTCAAATTAGGAATGGGTCAGTATCGTTCAGTGCGTTTTCCTGAAAGTAATGGGTTGCAGCTGATTTAAGTTCTTTTATATTCTGGAAGTTTTAATTAATTACTGTTGAATTACATTTCCATAAAAAGGTGTTGTTTTTTTTTTTTTTTTTTTTTTTTTTTTGTTGTTGATCCATAGAAAATTCACCTAGAACTGGGCAATGATCTGATATTTTATCAATAATAACGCTTTTTAATTTTAAGAGTAAACACATCAGACAATATAAAATCTATGAGAAAATGATTTATTGATATCTGAAAAATGTGTTTTCTCTGGATGTCGTGTTGAGACATCTAAAAATGTGAATTCATTTCAATACAACCATTTGTTCAAGCAAGGCAAAGGGTGTCTGGTGGATGATGTAGAGTCTAGCCGACCACCTTGGGACAATATTAATGTCTCTCAAAATAATTACATCACCCTTCTTGCACATTTGAACTTTGTCCTGTAGTTTATTCATGAATCGGATATGTCTTTTATTAGGTTAATAAACATTATAGTACATACCCGGTTGTTGAGTAGACAGATCAAAATTTGGTGCCTTCCTGAAGAGACGCTTATTTCTTCCAATAGTTTAAATGAAAGAGATTCTTTAACTATAGTAATTACCCCGGCCTTTTTTCTTTCCTTAAGAGAAGTAAAAATATTTGAAAAGTTATGTTCAAATTTTGGCTGATTACCTTTTGATAATTTTACTACTTGTAGGCAGACTGTCTGCTTGATAGTTATTGATTTCCCTCCATACCGCAAACCTTTTCCAAGGACTATTTAGTCCCCTAAGGCCGGGGTCACACTGGCGAGGAATACGGGAGAGTGAGAGGCGCAAAAAGCACGCATTAGACACGGACCAATGATTCTCTATGGGGTCCCTCGCACCAGCCGTATATTTCTCATCTGTATCCTACGCTCCGTACCACTCGCAGCATGCTGCGATTGTCAGCGTACTGAGCCCGTAATACGCCAATGCAAGTCTATGGGTGCACAAAAAATACGGATTACACATGAACCACACATGTGACTTGCGAGAAATACGCACCCGGTGTCTTTTAGCAAAGCCGGCAATTCAGTGCGCTATACAGTAGACTCACACCGACAGGTTTAATAAAGAAATGAAAGAATAGATATAGACACATAGAATACATATATATTATATATATATATATATATATATATATATATATATATATATATAATATATGTGTATTCTATGTGTCTATATCTATTCTTTCATTTCTTTATTAAAACTGTCATAGGCCTCCATTATATGTCCATTTTGCAAGCCTGCGAGAAAATCTCACCATACGGATGCCATACGGATTACATATGGATGCTGACATGCGCAAAATACGCGACCACACCTTGATTACGGATGACATACGGAGCACTGTTTAGGGGTCTGTCATCCGTATTACGCATGTAAAATACTGACCGTATTTTGCGTCGGTTAGTGTGACTCCAGCCTAACATTGTATGACTAAATATGAATATTAAAATTATATCTGCCCAGCAATAGCAAGAAACAAGATTCAACAATTAATGTGCTGACCAAATCGGTATAAGATTATTATGCGACCTAAAGAAAACTTACCTAAAGCTACGTAAAAGAAAACAGTACAAGTGTATAAACAGGTAGGACAAATAGAACAGCTTTCTGTTCTGACTCTGTGTTCAAGCATATTTCTATCCCTTAACCTTTGAGTGACCTCTCTAAAATTCTTTTCTTGAATCAGTCGTCATTTTAGAGAAGTCTGCAAACATTTTTATATTGTTAAAGGGTTTTGGGAAAGATCCATTCTCCCTGATATAATTTTGAATTTTTGTTGAAAAAAAGTGGAAATGCAAGATTGCCTCTCTAGGTTTTTCTGGGGAGATGTGGCTGGGGTGTGGTAAACAATGTATTAAATCAATCGTTAAATCCAACTCAGAAAAAGTTGGTATAACCTTTCGGAAACATGTTTTTAGCAAAGTCCGCCAGATCCAGTTGTGAAACGTTTTCTGGTATTCTTATTTCTCCATTATTACGTCTGTTGATTTTCCAAATCTGCTATATTTTATTTTTAAGCTATTTATTTCGTCTTGGAGGTCTGAGCTTTTTTGGGAAAGAGTCAGTGGAATCCTCCACCTTAAGTCTTTTCTTGTTTTTTTTTTTTCCATTCTAAGAGATATTGTCATACAATCTGAAATGATTGCTGCGGAGTTTCAAAACAGATCTTGAGATTTTCTTGTATGGTTTTAGTAATTAACTGGATGAGATGGTCACTTGTATTAATTCCTGTGGAAAGAAGCTTGCCTAATTTAATGGAGGGAACCTGCAGTCCACTCAATTGTACTGACTGGAGGCATTCTTTTTTGAGCGAGATTTATTTGGGTTAGTTATTAGCATTTTTATTAGAAAATTGGTCAGTCATGTTGAGAATTTGCTTCTCCTTTATCCTTATCAAATATGGCACTCATCTTGGCTGAGGTGGAGGTATCCATTTTCTCCTTAAAGGCAGTATCTAAGTAGGGAAGCATTTTTTTTCCTTATCTGGGGCTCTACTTGAAAGTGATTATGTTTAGGTTCACAGAAGGATTACCTTTAGTCTGCCCTTTTTTAGTAACGCTACGGTCACGCCGCGCTCACCTGGGGGCGGGAACTCTGTCCCGACGTCATCTCTTCCGGAGCCGCGGTCACTCCGGGGGTCCCTTCGGGTGCGCACGCGCAGCTCTCGTCCCCGGGTCTCCTCCTCCATGTCACGTTTGCGCTTGCGCGCTCCTGTCAGTGCTGTATAGGGCTCGGTCCTCTCTATGGTAATGAAGGACCTGACCCGGAACCTGTAGTGGTCATGTGCTTTCTGTCTAGGTCCTGACCCGGAACCAGTAGTAGTCATGTGCTATATCAGACGACCTCCCCCTAGGGGAGGTGCCTGATTATTGTTGTGCTTCCTGGCTTGGTCTGTCGTGTCCCTGCCTGGCTGTGCGCTGTATTCAGGTCCCCTGCCTTGCACTCTGTTGTGCCTCTTGGCACACGCTCTGAATCTGCACTCTGCCTTGTACTTGGTTGTGCCTCCTGGCACACACTCTGACCCTGTGCTCTGTCTCGTACTCGGTTGTGCCTCCTGGCACATGCTCTGACCCTGTACTCTGTCTCATACTCGGTTGTGCCTCCTGGCACACGCTCTTACCCTGTACTCTCTCATCCTCAGTAGTGCCTCCTGGCACACACTCTGATTCTGTGCTCTGTCTTATACTCAGTTGTGCCTCCTGGCACACACTTGTACCCTGTGCTTTGTCTCATACTCAGTTGTGCCTCCTGGCACATGCTCTGATCATGTACTCAGTCTCTTACTCTGTTGTGCCTCCTGGCACACGTACCAATCCTGCGCTCTGTCTTATGCTCAATTGTGCTCTCTGGCACACACCCTGCTCCTGTACTGTTACACCTCATGGCACACCTGCTGCCTGACTCAGTGCTCTGATGTGCTCCTTGCACGCATCCTGCTTCACTCACACCCAGATGAACGTAGTCTCTGTATACCATGTGTTCCCGTGTCCACGCTTTACACGTTCCTGCAGACACACTCACCCACTCGTGTCTCCTGTGAGCCGGCCGCCTGGTGCCAGCAGTCATGGTGCCTCACCCCCTGGGGCTTGCCCCTGACACTCCCTGTATAGGGGGTGGTCTTCACTAGGTCAGCTCGCCCTGGGAGGGTTGGTGTCACGACCCAGAGGGTCCACTCCAGGAGTCATCAGTTACTATATAATGATTTAAGTGGTTGTTTAGGAATGTTTGAGGGTTTTTCTTCTCTTGAGAGGAGATCATGATTTATCTGGGCTAATAAGGCTCGGAAAATCGTCATAGGATCTTGCATGTGTAAGAAATGATGAAGATTTATTTATTTAGGGCTTGTTTGTTACTGTGCAAGACCGACATTTTATATACATATTATAACAGTGAAATGCTAAGCTGATATTGACAATAAAATTTGTTTTTAGGAAAGTCTAAAATATAAATTTGCATCCAAAAATGAAAAATTCTGTTGGAATAATTTCAAGTGATCAGGTCTAATTATATTTTAGAATATATTGAACGTGTGAGAGATGGATATAGATATATATATATATATATATATATAGATAGATATATATATATATATATATATATATATATATATATATATATATATATATATATGTGTGTGTATGTGTGTATATATGTATGTATGTGTATGTATATGTGTATATATATATATATATATTTTCACAGCAGAAAATGTTAATTATTCACTCTAAAAATGAGTGAAATCTTTCAAAAATTCTTAACCCTAAATAAGTTTGATTATAGTAATGATGGAGAAAGCTACATATAACTGCCCGTGTGAAAACACTGGGAGAGACAAAATCCTACAATATCAAAGGACTGTCCCTGAGATTTATTGATGATCATTGCAAAAGCCAACATGACAGGAAACTGACGCTGTCGCATCTGGACTGGCAAGTTTTTTTTATCTTTGGAAATCAGGTCAATTCTTTCAATAAGAGCTGTCTGACTCTTTGCTTTTCCATTTAAAGCAATGGCATGAAAAACGTTTGCTTTTAAGCTTTTCACATAAAGCCCTGTGCCATTACAAAGGCCATGCTTTCTGTTAAGATTAGAGAGGAGCAAAATTACAGCTCCTGGTTTCAGCTTTAGTTCATGAGGAGGCAACCCAGTGGGATTCAAAGAGTTAAGAAACTCTACAGGGTAATGTGTGAGAATCTCACCCTCTTCTGCAATTGTTGATGGAGCGATGTTAAGTGTTCACGCCTTGGACAAAATTCTTAGTCAAGTTCAAGGTGAACGTCATCATTCAATGGCGTAAGCATTGCTTCTACTGATGCATCGGTAATCTCAATTGAGTCGCCAAATAGCTGTAATTAAATCTCCCTCTACAATAAAAGAATTTGGGATTTCAAATGTCTTCTGGTAGAGCATATTTGCTTGACAACTCTCCATTGCCAAGTTTGAGTAACCATGAGTTGCACTCAGTTTTGTCATGAGATGTGCTTATATTCTGATGTAACTGGAACCGTGAAAACTGATTCCAGGATTTTGAGTATTTAATTGTGGACTGTACAATGTGGGCTCTTTTTACACCATCCGCTATTGGTAGGGTTTGAAGAAAGTCACCACCGATTATAAAACTTTTCCACCAAATGGTATTTTTTCTTCCACATATGTCTTAGAACAAATTATCCACAGCGTTCATATTAAAACAAGGAGTCATTGTTACTTTGTCCCAAATAACGACAGATGACTCCATAAGCTCCTTTGCTTAAAGTGAGGTTAGCTTAATTTTTGACAGTGTGGTCTCATTTGTTGCAATTTCAAGGCCAAACTTGGAATGGTAGGTGCTACCATTTTGTAGAAATTAAAAAAAATCCCAGAAAAAGGAGTTAAAATTAGGTGATAAAAATAAGGTATACTCCAATAAAACTTGTAAACAAAAAAGGATAAGGAGCATCTAATACCATATGCAAATAGTATTTTATTGAATATATTCATAAGTTATGAAAAGATTTTTATTCATTATTATTTATATAAAAAATTGTTCTTAATTAAAAATGTGAAGGACACAAGACATAAGGTCCGACAGTTACTAGAATTACAGATCAGGGAGACAACCATATAATATCTTCACATATACCAATGGTACCAGACATAGTCATTTATGCCACTTTAGATATACACATATATACATATAGTATATGCTAAACTTGTATCAACACACAACCTATTTGAACAATCTGAATAGTATAAAAGGTCTCACCCAAAAATATCTGTGTAACCGGTTACACCAAGCAGCCCCAATGCGTGTTTCGCTTGGGCTTCCTCAGGGTGCGTCACGGGTCCACAACCAGGCGGCAGCATGACCACAGGTACATCTGTAGTGTCGGTGGTGGGGTGCCGAGCTGGGGGGGTGATAGGGGGTGGTCCCACTTCTTACCGCGCAGAGATGATAACAGAGACACGATGAGGCAGATTCTGGGTGCAACAGGTCCAAGTTTATTGTTCACCGTCCGACTGACGGTCCTCGCGGTACACCGCGATATCTCTCTCTCTGCCCTCCGTATCCAGGGCCGCTTCAACACCGTACGTTACACTAGGGACGTATTTATACGTACCGTCCCGTCTCACACTGTGACAATCCTGACAGCTCAGTTACTGTGGCCGCCTTAGGCCCGTACACCATCAGCACTTTACTGGTCAGTTTCGTCGTTACACATACGGTGTCCTCCACCCAGAGCCTTGTCTCTGCTGCGGTCCTTTCCTGTCAGGACCACCCCCCTGACGTTTCCTCTCCTCGGTCCCCTTGGTCGGATTCTCCTCAGGGCACACAGACTGGCGTAGTCCTCCTGTCACCTGAGCTCCCCCTGGGGACTGGAATCTTCTGGAACCCTCCCTCAGAATTTATAGCTCACCCGGTTCCTTGAAACTGTCACTCTAACTGTCACCACGCCCCCCATGACCAACGGTTTCTAAAGCCCTAAGCTGCTGTAAAGTCCTTTGCTCACACTCCTCCCTGCCATCTAATGGTCATCCCAAGGTACTGCACGTCCACTACACTTTCCTAGTTGTTTCCCCACTGTAATCACTGACTCCTACCTACACTGTGCAAACCTATCTTTCTTCACTCTGACAGCCCGTCAGGTCACCTTCCCTACACATCCATAGTATATGTATGGTGAATTTCACAATACTTATATTTGACAATTTATCAATTTACGTCATATGGGACCTTTATTTCTTTCCATATGGTGCACTAGGAGGACCTATATTAAATGAGCGATTCTTGCTTATGATTGGGTTACGTTATTACATCCTATATGGTGCACAATGAGGACTCCTATTTTGTGAGCCTTTGTTGCTTATGACCTGTCTTATTCCCAATTATGCTTTCTTGTGAATCCAGGTGAGGTATTTACCTCCTTATATGTGCTCTGTATCTAAAATATGTACTATATAGTGTTATGATATGATTTTTAACCCCTTTCTATCATGTGATGTACTAACCCGTCCATGTGCCCTGGGACTTAATTCCCAGGGGCGGGACAGTATGTCACAGTGATCAGCGACTCCCACGTGGTGAGCGCCGCTGATCGCGGCTGGGTGTCAGCTGATTACCACAGCTGACACCCAGCACAATGTGTCAGGGGTTGTCCTGGACCGCCCCCGACACCTTAACCCCTTTCACACCACGATCAAACCTAATCAAGGCGTGCAAGGGGGTTAAAGGGAAGCATTGGCAGGGAGGGGGCTCCCTCCATGCTTCCCTGAGCCCCCAACAGCGGCGCAATGTGCAGCGCTGCTGTGGGGGGGCTCCATCCCTGCAGGTCCCTGAATCCAAGATGGTGACGAGGACCTTCAGGGGCCTGCAGGGAGCGGGCTTCCTCATGCCTGCAAAGCGCAGGCAAGGAGGAAGCCTTGTGCAGTGCCTGTGACAGATCGCTGATCTGTCAGTGATCTGACAGATCAGCGATCTGTCACATGTCAATTATGTCCCCCCTGGGACAATGTAATAAAGTTAAAAAAAAGTGTCAAAATAATTTAAAAAAATCGCTAAATAAAAAAAATCCCTAAAACTCACTTTTTGGAAATAAAAAAAACCAAAAGTACACATTTGGTATCACATTGCCGAACAAAGTGCAATAAGACACATATAAATATCCATGGTACCGCTGAAAATATCATCTTGTCCCCCAAAAATGAGCCACATATAGCATAATCAGCGGAAAAAAAAAAAGTTATAGCTCGCAGAATAAAGCGATGCAAAAATATTTTGTATAAAAGTTTTCATTGCATAAAAGCGCCAAAACATAAAAGACCTAAATGAGGTATTGCTGTAACCATACTGACCCAAAGAATAAAAGTGCTTTATCAATTTTACCACAGGTGGAACGGTGTGAACGCACCCACCAAAAGAAATTCATCAAACGCTGGTTTTTGTTCTTTCTGCGTCCCAATAATCGGAATAAAAAGTAATCAAAAGATGTCACATGCCCGAAAATGACACCAATAAAAACGTCAACTCGTCCCGCAAAAAATAAGACCTCAAATGACTCTGTGGGTAAAAATATGGAAAAATTATAGCTCTCAATATGTGTGATGCAAAAATTTTTACAATAAAAAGCATCTTTTAGTGTATGACAGCTGCCAAACATAAACTGCCATAAATAGTAAAGCAAAACCCCCCGTTATCACGCCCTTAGTTAGGGAAAAATAAATAAAAAAAAAGTATTTATTTCCACTTTCCCATTAGGGCTACAGTTAGGGCTGAGATTATGGTTAGGGGTGTGTTGGTGTTGGATTTAGAATTGGGGGGTTTCCACTGTTTAGGCACATCAGGTGCTCTCCAAATGCAGCATGGCATCTGATCTCCATTCCAGCCAATTCTGCGTTGAAAAAGTCAAATGGTGCTCCTTCCCTTCCAAGCTCTGCCATGCGCCCAAACAGTGTTTTACCCCCACATATAGGGTATCTGCTTACTCAGGACAAATTGCAAAACATTTGGGGTCCAATTTCTCCTGTTAACCTTGGGAAAATAAAAAAATTGGGGACTAAATGTTCATGTTTGTGGAAATACGATTTTTTTTATATTCACACCCGGGCGTTATAAACTTCTGTGAAGCCCTTGGGGGTTCAAAGTTCTCACCACACATCTAGATAAGTTCCTTGGAGGTCTAGTTTCCAAAATGGTGTCATTTGTGGGGGGGTTTCCACTGTTTTGGTACATCAGAGGTTTTCCAATCGCGACATGGTGTCCGATCTCAATTGCAGCCAAAAAAGTCAAATAGCGCTGCTTCCCTTCTGAGATCTGCCATGCGCCCAAATAGTCGTTTACACCCACGTATGAGGTATTGGTGTACTCAGGACAAATCGCACAATAACTTTTAGGGCCCTGTTACCCTTGGGAAAATAAAAATTGGGGGTGAAAAGATCATTTTTGTGGAAAAAATGATTTTTTAATTGTACCGCTGTACATTATAAATTCTGTGAAGCCCTTGTGGGTTCCAAGTTCTCACCACATATCTAGATAAGTTCCTTGGAGAGTCTAGTTTCCAAAATGGGGTCACTTGTGGGAGTTTTCCACTGTTTAGGTACATCAGGGGCTCTCCAAACGTGACATTGCGTCCAATCTGAATTCCAGCCAATTTTGCATTGAAAAAGTCAAATGGCGCTCCTTCCCTTCTGAGCTCTGCCATGCGCTGAAACAGTGATTCCCCCCATATATCAGGTATCTTCATACTCCGGACAAACTGCACAATAACTTTTGCAGTCCAATTTCTCCTGTTACCCTTGATAAAATAAAAAAAAATTGAGCCTGAAGTATTTTTTTGTGAAAAAGTTAAATGTTCAATTTTTAAATATTCAAAAAATTCATGTGAAGCACCTGAAGGGTTAATAAACTTCTTGAATGTGGTTTTGAGCACCTTAAGGGGTGCAGTTTTTAGAATGTTGTCACTTTGGGGTATTTTCTATCATATAGACGCTTCAAAGTGGCTTCAAATGTGATGCGGTCCGTAAAAATAAAATGGTGTTGCAAAAATGAGAAATTGCTGGTCAACTTTTAACCTTTTTATAACTTCCTAACAAAAAAAATTTTGGTTCCAAAATTGTGCTGATGTAAAGTAAACATGTGGGAAATGTTAGTTATTAAGTTTTTTTGTGTGCCGTATCTCTGATTTAAGGGCATAAAAGTTCAAAGTTGGAAAATTGCAAAATTTTCAAAATTTATTCCAAATTTCCATTTTTTCACAAACGCAAGTTATATGAAAATGTTACCACTACCATGAAGTACAAAATGTCACGAGAAAACAGTGTCAGAATAACAGGGATTCATGGAAGCGTTTCAGAGTTATTGCCTCATAAATGGACAGTGGTCCGAATTGTAAAAATTGGTCTGGTCATGAACGTGCAAACAACCCTTGGGGTTTAAGGGGTAAATCTATTAAAATAAATGTTGTATTTTTGAATCTTTTGTTCCTTTTTGCTTTCTCTTTTTGGTGTTTTGTTATGATTTTGAAGGGATCATTGTTATCTTTCCCAAGACATGAGGTCAGAAGTGTTAGGATTGTTATTTGTCATGGTGTCTTGGTAATTTTGCTGCATAGCTCTTGGGCTTCCAATGAAATTGGAAGGTAAAATTACTGGTGTCTCAGCTTTTAGCCCTTGGTGTAACTTAGCATTATGGATGTGATCCATAACGCCGGCATAACTGACGCGTAATGACTTTTGAATCTTTTTATATTCGGTCCTTTAGGATTCAATTTTGACATAGCTGTGAACGATAAATTGTTGTGTCAACTTCCCAGCATGTAAAAGGGGATTGAACTCGTCACGAATGGCAAGCCTATATGTATAGTACTGCAACAGGGTGATTTTTTTTTTTTTTTTTTTTCTTGTCGATCTTGATCCACTGGTATGGATGGTAGATGATTGTCACCAATTCCTTGATGTTGCACACTTGGGGCAATTGGAGTTGTCAAAATTATTGTCCATCCACTGTCTCCATATGGGAATAGAAGTGGATATGTCATTGCATCACACTTTCTGTGAAGAAAGCTTGTTTGAACTGTTTTTCACTTTTCAGGTGAACTCTGATGTCCCCAATAAATGGGGGTTCACCCAATGCATTTTGATAATTTATCAACAGATTAATGTACTAATTGCAGTTATGTCAGAATATCACAACTTAGTAGATGTGATTTATTTATTTATTTTTTTTTCTCCAGCTGCCACCTAGCATTTATCCTAATGATAAATGAATTATGTCCCAGATCAGGAAGCAGAAAATTTAAACTCCCTTCATTATCATCAAGTTTATCTTATTGTATGCAAGATCCAATCCATCTTCCAGTCAAATATTTTTCCACTTTGATGCAAAAAAGTAAATTGTGCTATTCTGACTGAGACATTACCCATCTTGAAGTGCCGGGTGATTCAGGTGCAGGACTATAAGTTATCCAAACTTATCCATTACCACCAGCCCTCACAAGCATGAAGGGAAAGGTAGATGAGAATAAAGAATGAATTCTAACTATAAATAATCCATACATGATATTGAATAATTTTCTAAGGGCCATTTCGGGGAATAAAAAGTACTGTACAGGATAAGGGGGAGATGTCAGATAGTGATTGATACAGTGCTACTCAACATGGAATGTTTTTTGTTTTTTTTTTTTTTTTTTACTAATCTCCCTTTATCAGAGACCATATATTTAACCTAATGTTTTCAACGCAGGGATGAAAAATTGTGTTACAGATATAGACAAAGATATTTTAAACACCATTCCTCAGCCACAACTTATCTGTTAAAGGATGCCAAATATTTCATGAATAGTGTTGAGCGATACCGTTCGATACCCAAAAATATCGTATCGGATGGTATCGCCCGATACGAAAAAAAATATCGGGTATCGCTGATTCCGATACCGGAAGTCCCATTCAAGTCAATGGGACTTCCGGTATCGGAATTAAAAAAAGCCCTTTATTTCCTTGTTGGCTAATTCTACATAATTGAAAACAAATAAGAATCATGTAGAATGTATTGTGGGAGGTGGAGGAGACATTAAAAGCATAGTGGTTTATTCAAATCACATGGCATAGCATTAATTCCAATTTTTTTTTTCAGTACGTTCGGAGTTAAAAAGATATTGACTATGTTAACCTTTTTTATATTTTGTCAGATATGTATGTTTCACAACTTCCATGCTCTTCACGTTCTTTTGTACTTCTCCCACACTTTCTCCTTCATGATCAGCAGCAGTAGCATTTTTTTCATCAACTTTTTCTTCACCTTATTCATCTTCATCTTCTTCCCATTAATTTTTTTTTCCATTCTTCATATTCTTCTCATTCAGCTATTATCAATTTTAATATGCTATTTCTTCATCTTCTTCCTATTCTTCTTTGTCTTCATTTTCTTATGGTGACAGGCATTCCTGTAGTACTTATCTATAAAAGTTATAAGATTACACCTTACGTTCTGCCTGTCACTAAAGATTTACAACAGGATTTGTCCGCGTTCAGTTTGGCCTGCAGCAGCAGGCATTTTCCAGGGGCACCACGAGGAGGAACGGACTCACCCCCATTTACTGCTTAGTCTTCTGCTTATAATTTTGATTTCTTCTATGCTGATTTTTAGTCTTATGCTTAATGTTCTTCTGCTTTCTGTTCTTCTGCTTTTGCTTCTTCTGCTTCTTGTTCTTCTGTCTTTTGTTCTGTATCTTGGTGGTTGTCTTCATGTTCTTTGTCCTCTTGGTCTTATTATTTAGGGTCATATTTCTGGTCTTCTTTGGTGTGGTCTTCAGGGTCGTCGTCATCAGGGTCGTCGTCATGGAGATCAATAAGGATTACCAAAGACAATTTCAAAAAGCTTGATCTTGGAAATGTAGCAGAAGGTACAAGAAGGCTGAGAAACTGGCGAGAACCAGCAGACAGTGCTGGCACCCGGATGGGTAGCAGAAGGAACAAGAGCCAATGGCACTACCGAGGACCAACTGACGGTGCTGGACCACGATTACTAAGCAGAAGGTACCTGTGCTAAAAAGCATTACCAAGGACCAGCTGACGGTGCTGGACCTCGGATACCGAGATGGAGGCACCTAGGCCAAAGGCTGTGGCGAGAACCAGCAGACAGTGCTGGAACCCGGGTGGGTAGCAGAAGGTACCCATTCAAAGCAAAGTATCCAGGCCGCAAGCCAGCCGCAGTTACCGAAACCCACAGTCCTACAGGGGGTCCATGTCCCATTGGCACTACGGATCCAGCCTTCAGTGCCAGTTCCCGCAGCCCACATAGGAGTCACCTAAACTGCAGGCACCGTAGAGTGGGCTAACCCGGCCGCAAGACGACAGGACAACGGATTGGTGGCATAGTGACCTTGACACTACCTGGAAACAGCAGGCGTGCTGGAACCAGGCTGGGCAACAGGGAGTCCCCGTGCCAAAGACACTGCCGAACACCAACTTGCGTTGTTGGAGCCCAGGGACAATCATGGTGTAGGCCGAGGCCTACTTGGTGGTAGTTTTAGATTGTTTGTAGGCTACAACAGACTGTCAACGTGCTCCAATTAGGCATCTGTCTCCACTCTGTTTCCAGGATTTCACGTGACCACCAACACCGCCAGTTTATGCGTACAGCAGCCGTCTGCCCAATCCACACGTGTTCCTGTGTTACTGGGATTCTGTAATGTCAGCAGATCCCCTGATGTGTGTCTGCCACTGTCTCCTGCTCTGTCCACATTCCCACCGCTTGCAGTGGGAAGGTGGACAGCGCAGGAGACAGTGGCGGACACATATTGGGGGATCTGCTTACGTTACAGAACTCCAGTAACACAGGAACACGTGTGGAATGCCTGGACGGCAACTGTGAGCAGGAACTGGTGGTGTTGGAGGTCAGGGGAAATACTAGAGACAGAGTGGAGACAGAGGCCAAATCAGAGAATGTTTAAATCTGAAGTAGTTACAATTTGGAGGCAGCAGCAGTTTGCCCTCATAGAATCATAGAATCATAGAATCGTAGAGTTGGAAGGGACCTCCTGGGTCATCTGGTCCAACCCCCTGCTCAAAGCAGGATTCGCTAAATCATCCCAGTCAGATGTCTGTCCAGCCTCTGTTTGAAGACTTCCATTGAAGGAGAACTCACCACTTCTCGTGGCAGCCTGTTCCACTCATTGATCACTCTGTCAAAAAGTTTTTTCTAATACCTAATCTGTGTCTCCTCCCATTCAGTTTCATCCCATTGCTTCTAGTCTTTCCTTGTGCAAATGAGAATAAAGTTGATCCTTCTACAATGTGACAGCCCTTTAGATATTTGTAGACAGCTATTAAGTCTCCTCTCAGTCTTCTCTTTTGCAAACTAAACATTCCCAAATCCTGCAACCTTTCCTCATAAGACAGGGTTTGCAGACCGGTCACCATTCTGGTCGCTCTTTTCTGAACTTGCTCCAGTTTGTTGATGTCTTTTTTAAAATGTGGTGCCCAAAACTGGACACAATATTCCAGATGAGGTCTGACCAAAGAGGAGTAGAGGGAAATAATGACTTCACGTGATCTAGACTGTATGCTTCTGTTAATACATCCTAGAATTGCATTTGCCTTTTTTGCTGCTGCATCACACTGTTGACTCATATTCAGTCTGTGATCTATTAGTATACCCAAGTCTTTTTCACATGTGCTGTCACTTAGCCCTATTCCTCCCATTCTATATATGCCTTTTTCATTTTTATTGCCCAGATGTAGTACTTTGCATTTCTCCCTGTTAAAAACCATTCTGTTAGTTGCTGCCCACTTCTCCAGTTTATTTAAATCTTTTTGAATCCTCTCTCTCTTCTCTAGTATTAGCTATCCCTCCTAGCTTTGTGTCATCAGCAAATTTAATCAGTTTACCCGCAATTCCTTCATCTAAATCATTGATAAAGATGTTGAACAATACAGGGCCCAGGACAGAGCCCTGTGGTACCCCACTTGAGACATTCTTCCAACTGGATGTGCAGCCATTTACGACTACTCTTTGGGTCCGATCACTAAGCCAGTTATGAATCCACCTAACAGTTGCCTTGTCCATTCCATACTTAGTCATTTTTTCAATAAGGATTGTATGAGAGACTTTGTCAAATGCTTTGCTGAAGTCAAGATATACTATATCTACAGCATTTCCTTGATCCACCCAATAAGTGATACCGTCATAAAAGGAAATTAAGTTAGTCTGACATGACTTATTAGTTACAAACCCATGCTGACTCTGTTTAATCACTTCATTCTTATCCAGGTATTGACATACATGTTGTTTAATAATTTGTTCAAAGATCTTTCCTGGTATAGAAGTCTGACTCACCGGCCTATAGTTGCCTGGGTCCACCTTCTTCCACCTTCTTCCACCTTCTTCCACCTTCTTCCACCTTCTTCCACCTTCTTCCTGCTTTTCCCACACAGCAGGGGATCAGCTGACTTTACCGAACCCCACTTTCACATGAACGAGTGTGTTTTTCTGTGTGGACAGCACTTCCGAGCACCAACTAGCGTTGTTGGAACCAAGGGACAATCATGGTGCAGGCCGAGGCCTACTAGGAGCCAGGTGTAAAGCTGAGGTATTTTGACTTTGGAGGGAGCAGGACACTTTGCCCTCCACACAGCAGGGGATCAGCTGACGTTACCGAACCCCACTTTCACATGAACGAGTGTGTTTTTCTGTGTGGACAGCACTTCCGAGCAACAACTGACGATGTTGGAGCCCAGGGATAGTCATTTTGTAGGCTGAGGCCTACTTGGAGGCAGTTTAAGATAAGACGTTGTTTGAATTTGGAGGCAGCAGCAGTTTGCCCTCTACACAGCAGGGGATCAGCTGACATTACTGACCCCCACTTTCACATGAACGAGTGTGTTTTTCTGTGTGGACAGCACTTCCGAGCACCAACTAGCGTTGTTGGAGCCCAGGGAGAACCAGGGTGCAGGCCGAGGCCTACTTGGTGGCAGTTTTAGATTGTTTGTAGGCTACAACAGACTGTCAACGTGCTCCAATTAGGCATCTGTCTCCACTCTGTTTCCAGGATTTCACGTGACCCCCAACACCACCAGTTTATGCGTACAGCAGCCGTCTGCCCAATCCACACGTGTTACTGGGATTCTGTAATGTCAGCAGATCCCCTGATGTGTGTCTGCCACTGTCTCCTGCTCTGTCCACATTCCCACCACTTGCAGTGGGAAGGTGGACAGCGCAGGAGACAGTGGCGGACACACATTGGGGGATCTGCTGACGTTACAGAACCCCAGTAACACCGGAACACGTGTGGAATGCGTGGACGGCAACTGTGAGCAGGAACCGGCGGTGTTGGAGGTCAGGGGAAATACTAGAGACAGAGTGGAGACAGAGGCCAAATCAGAGAATGTTTAAATCTGAAGTAGTTACAATTTGGAGGCAGCAGCAGTTTGCCCTCCACACAGCAGGGGATCAGCTGACGTTACCGAACCCCACTTTCACATGAACGAGTGTGTTTTTCTGTGTGGACAGCACTTCCGAGCGCCAACTAGCGTTGTTGGAGCCCAGGGAAAATCAGGTAGTAGGCCGAGGCCTACTTGGAGCCAGGTGTAAATCTGAGTTTGTTTGACTGTGGAGGGAGCAGGACACTTTGCCATACACACAGCAGGGGATCAGCTGACGTTAACGAACCCCACTTACACATGAGCGAGTGTTTTGTCTGTGCGGACAGCACTTCTGAGCACCAACTGGCGGTGTCGGAGCCCAGGGAAAATCAGGTAGTAGGCCGAGGCCTACTTGGTGGCAGTTTGCGATTGTTTCTAGACTACTACTAACTGTCAACGTACTCCAATTAGGCCTCTGTCTTCACTCTGTTTCGAGTATTTCCTCTGGCTTCCAACCACGCCAGTTGCTGCTCTGAAATGCCGTCTGCACAACCCACACTTGTTCCTGTGTTACTGGGGTTCTGTAACAGCAGCTTCTCCCTAGAGGTGAGTCAGGCAATGTCTCCTGCTCTGTCCATATTTCCACTACAAGTAGTGGGAATGTAGACAAAGCAGGAGACATTGCCGTGCTCAACTCTGGAGATGAGCAGATGTTACAGGACCCAGGTACCACAGGAACAAGTGTGGATTGTGCAGATGGCGCTTGAGAGCAGAAACAGGCGGTGTTGTAGGCCGGAGGAAATACTCAAAACAGAGTGGAGACAGAGGGCAAATCAGAGAACATATTAAATCAGAAGTAGTCAGAAGTTGTAGGCAGCAGGAGAGTTTGCCGTACACACAGCAGGGGATCAGCTGACGTTACCGAACCCCACTTACACATGAGCGAGTGTTTTGTCTGTGTGGACAGCACTTCTGAGCAACAACGGGTGTTGCTGTAGCCCAGGAAATAATGTTCAGGTCATAGAAACATGAACACAACAGGAGACCTGGATCCTGTTGCCAGCCAATTATTTATTCTGGAAGAGGACTGGCAAATTCAGGTGAGATCCAGGCCTTGTTCATTTTCAGAAAAGTAAGCCGGTCAACATTATCGGCGGATAGTCGCGTGCGACGGTCTGTTACCACACCACCTGCAGCACTAAAGACACGTTCCGATAATACACTGGCAGCAGGGCAAGCCAGCACCTCCAATGCATACTGGCTAAGCTCTGGCCATGTATCCAGCTTAGAGACCCAATACTTGAACAGGGAAGAGCCGTCTGGGAGAACACTAACAGAGCACGACAAGTAGTCTGTCACCATCTGATGGAAACGTTGCCTCCTGCTGACTGGAGCCATCTGTGATGGTGTAGCCGTTTGTGGTGGTCCCACAAAACTTTTCCACATTTGGGCCATACTGGCCTTGCCTTGTCCTGCGGCACTGCCTCTGCTACCTCTTTGTGCAGAGCTTCCTCCACTGCCTCTACCCACATGGCTGCTTTGAAAAGCACTACCAGCAACACTTGTGGGGGGAATGGAGAACATGATGGCCTGCACAAGTGTTTCTTGGTACTCCCGCATTTTTCGCTCCCGGTTCAACTGTGGTATGAGGCTTTGTAAGTTGTCCCGGTAGCGAGGATCTAGGAGGGTGTACACCCAATAATCAGCCATGTGGAGAATGTTGGCGATGCGGCGGTCATTTAACAAGCACTGCAGCATGAAATCAACCATGTGCTGCAGACTGCCAACTGGACCGGAAATGCTGTCCCCAGCTTGAGGCAGCATCTCTGCCTGCTCAGCATCACCCCACCCTCGCTGTACACACTGACTACTAGAGCCTTGTGTACCTCCCTCCTCTGGAGAGATGTGTTCCTCCTCCTCCATTGACTCCTCATCATCCTCCTCACTAAGTGTCCCCTGCCTGGGCCTTTGTGTGGAAGCACGTTGCGCAGACTTGCCAGAAGCAGATGGCATTTCTGACTGCTCATCCTCGACCTCTTCAAAAACCTCCTCACTTAGTGCTTGTAAGGTTTTTTGAAGCAGACAGATGAGGGGGACAGTCATGCTGATTAGTGCATCATCTGCACTGGCCATCCGCGTGGAGTCATCGAAGGCACGCAAAACTTGGCAGATGTCCCTCATAGTGGCCCACTCAGTGGTGGTGAAGTGTGTCCGGCACACAGTGCGACTTGTTTACGCCTGATGCAGCTGTTACTCCATTACTGCCTGCTGCTCACACAACCGCTCCAACATATGTAACGTTGAATTCCACCTGGTGGGGAGGTCACATATGATGCGATGTTCTGGCAGGCGGAATCGGCGTTGCAGAGATGCAATGCGCGATCTTGCCATGCTGGAACGCCGCAAGTGAGCACACTCTAGGCGAACCTTGTGCAGCAGTGCATCAAGATCCGGATAGTCCCTCAGAAAGCTCTGCACGACCAAATTGAGCACGTGTGCCAGACATGGTATGTGAGTGAGGTTGCCTAGGCCCAGAGCTGCCACTAGATTTCGGC
The DNA here is from genome assembly GCF_039654945.1 of Dendrobates tinctorius. Classification (NCBI taxonomy): domain Eukaryota; kingdom Metazoa; phylum Chordata; class Amphibia; order Anura; family Dendrobatidae; genus Dendrobates; species Dendrobates tinctorius. Next base: position 28,903,684 of record NW_027361761.1, read on the forward strand.
CATTGTCACTCACTACCAAACCTGGCTGGAGATTCGCTGGCACAAACCACACATCGCTCTCCTGCTTGATGGCATTCCAGAGCTCCTGTGCTGTGTGGCTCCAAATCCCCAAAGAAATTGATTTAAGGACGGCCTGTTGACGTTTGGCCACACCTGTGCTCATATCTGGCCTAACAGGCTCATGCAGTGCTGATTCCGAGGAAATAGAGTAGGAGGAGGACTCAATATGTACAGACTGCATTCCTGCAATCCTTGGAGTTGGCAGAATACATACAGAGCCACTCTCCAGATCTGTACCCGGCTCCACAACATTGACCCAATGGACAGTGAGGGAAAGGTATCGTCCCTGTCCATGGCTACTGGTCCACGCATCGGTGGTCAGGTGGACCTTGCTACTGACGGCATTTAGTAGCGCATTTTTAATTTTTCCCTCCACATGCTTTTGCAGGGCAGGGACAGCTTGCCTGCTGAAATAAAAGCGGCTGGGCACATTGTATTGTGGAACTGCCAATGACATAAAGTTCCGGAAGGTGTCAGTCTCCACCAGCCTGAATGACAGCATCTCAAGGGCCAGTAGTTTGGCAATGCCGGCATTCAGAGCCAGTGCTCGGGGATGGTTTGCCGAGTATGGCCGCTTTTTCTCCCATGCCTGTGCTACCGATTGCTGGTGAGTGGCCTGGGAGTGTGCTGATGACTGCGAACGTGGTTCAGTGGGTGGAATTTCACTGGGTCTCTGGACAACAGTGGCAGTGGTTCTTCCATGGCGTTCCAGTGAGGAAGCCGAACCAGCTGTGAGCTGGAGGAAGAGGCCCCAACACGAGCTGAAGAGGAGGTAGGTGCTGCTGAAGGTTGGCCTACATCTTCAGTGTGTCTGTGTAACTCCACCTCGTGCTTGGTACGCACATGTTTCCACATATTTGTGGTATTGAGGTTGCTCACATTTTTCCCTCGTTTCACTTTCTGATGACACAGCTTGCATTTGACAAAGCAAATGTCATCTGCAACTGTGTCAAAAAAAGACCACGCACTGCAAGTCCTGGGAGCGCCCGTTTTGTGTTTTGGAAGAGGATTGCTCCTCACGGGTGCCAAAGTGGAGGCTACAGGCAACCAAGTCTGCCCCCGCCCTCTCCCTCCTCTTTTGGCCATTCGGGGAATCTCTTCCTCAGAGCTGCTCCCACCACCTTCCTGTGGCTGACGCCATGATGGGTCAAGGACCTCATCATCTCCACTCCCCTCTTCAAGCACCGGCTGGTCCTGGGTTGTCTCGCCAGCACGTACGCACCAGAAATTGGCAACTGAGTCTCATCATCATCAGATGAGCACTGAGGTGTGCTGACAATAGGCACTGGTGCACCCGCCTCTTCAGATTCAGAGGTACAAAGCAGTTGCGCATCACTGCATACTCCCTCTTCTTCCTGCTCTAGAATGCTGCTTGGCTGGCCACCTCTTTCCAAGCCAACAGATTCTGAGAACAGAAGTAAAGATTGAGATGGCTCCTGTCCAGGGCTCTCAGACTGCCTGGGCAATTTGGCAGGTGGTGAAGAGACAGATGGTTGCTCTTCAGTGCTCTGGCCTTGGGAGGATGCGGAAGTCATTGAAGTGGATGCGTTAGCTGCCATCCATCCGACAACGGCTTCAATTTGTTCGTCACGCAGCAGTGGGGTACGGCGAGGTCCTACAAAGCTGCGCATGAAGGACTGTTGCCTGGTAAAAGTGGGGGATGCCGGGTCACTGGTGGCAGCAGCAGACACCGAATCCCCACGTCCTCTCCCTGCTGAATCCCCCTGTCCTCTCCCTGTTGAAACTTCACGGCCACGACCATGTGCCTTACTCCCTGCCTTCTTCATCTTGGTAGACTGATAAAGATAGGCAGAAAAGTAAAAAAGGGGTGGCTTAGTGTTCTTATTCCTGAACACCTGCTAACCAGTATAAGAAACACTAATTTGGCTAAGAGTGTGTGTACTACACTTTAATATGATCTAATGTGGCCTTGACAACTGTAAAGTGGAGTGTTTGGTGAACTTTATTTCCTTTTTTCTTGGGGGGGGGGAAAGGAAAGGATGTGACCAAAGTTTGAAAGCTATAGTATCACAAACTTTTTGGAGCGATTACAATGCAGGAAGCTAACCTACAATGCAATTGATGAGGCTCCAAAAAATAGGGTGATACTAGCCTGGCTGGCCCTGAAGGGCACAAGCCAGCAAAAAGGCTCCTCTATCTAATCCTATATAGTATTTGCAACCAACCAATGACAATGGATGTGGTTGGAAGCACACTAATATAGGAGCAAAAATCTGGCTAAATTAGCTGCAAAAAAAGGACTATGTATGAGGCAGTGACGCACGCTGAGCGGACTACAGCTAACGGTGGCTGTAGAACACACTGCAACGTGAGCTGCACTCACACACAGAGGGACCCATCAGACAGCCAAAAACAGTGCAGAGAAATGGGCTATAGCACTGAAAGGCTCCGCTGTCCACTCCTTTAGTGTTTGCAACCAACGTATATGGATACGTATGGAAGCACACTATACAGGAGAAAAAAAAGCAGCAATAAAAGAAAATGTGTATGAGGCAGAGACACACGCTGGGTGGCCTACAAGCAGACGTGCCTGCAGGACACACTACACAGCGTGGGTCTGCACTCACACAGCCCTTGCAGACAGCTGTGAAAACAGCGCTGCTAGGGAAAAGCAAGCTACAGTGGTGGTTTATGTAGCCTGGGTTAAGCACTATATGTTTTGTGGAATCGCTATTTCTAACTGTCCTTCACAGTCTTCTACAGCAGCCTGTCCCTAACTGAATTCACAGCAGAGTGACCAGAAATGGCGGCTGCAGCGCTTTTTATAGTGCATCATGACATCATTTCAGCAGCCAATCACAGCCATGCCAGTAGTTAACATGCCTACATGCCTAACAGAATGTGCCCACACTTCTGAGGATCCCCATTGGCTGAATCAAATCGAGCGGGCTCCTAGCATTATGGGAACTTCCGATTCCGGTATTCGATATGAAAAAAGTATCGGAACTAAGTATCGGAATTCCGATACAGCTAATATCGGCCGATACCCAATACTTGCGGTATCGGAATGCTCAACACTATTCATGAATATTGCAAATAAGCTATATACCAGTGGTGTTCCTTTCACATGTTAGATTAAAAGGATTAGATATACAGTATTGTGGAAAAGATTAAGGCATGTGCAAAGTAACAAGCTGCCAAAAATAGAAGTCTTAATATTTTATTTTAATCAATTAATAAATTACAAAATGATTGAAGAAAACAAATCTAAATGACATGAATATTTGGTGACCACCCTTTGCCATCATCAGTTCTTTTAATTACTTGAACTTGCACAGTTTATGATGGAATTCAGCAGGGAGGTTTTTCCAAATATCTTGGAGAACTAACCCCCTCTTCAACTGCCAGGTATGCGCCATACTCAGACATTTGGTTTCCAAGGAAAATTAAAGTAATTGAAGATGGAGAGAACTGACTGTCGAGAACAGGGACATTGAGAGAGGAGATTGTGAAACATACATATGGCTTCTCTGGACAATAATTTCCAACAAGCAGGTGGTGGAATGCATTCTGGACATTGTCTCCAGTGGATGTAGACTTGGTACATGGAGTCATTTTCCGTTGCTTCGAACCAGGGAAAATATCCAGTTAAAGCAACAAAGAGCAGAACCCCAAAGGCCCAGTAATCAATAGTAGGGCTCATGAATAAATATTCTCCCTCTTTCAAGTAGCACAACTCTGGAGACATGTACGGGATAGTATGTGACATGGATGACACAAAGTATCCTGTAGGTTGGGTCAAACCAAAGTCACTCAGCTTTACTTGATAACAATCTTCGTCCATTAGCAACACATTGTCCGGCTTCAGGTCTCTGTGCACCAACCCTCTAGTATGCATGTGTAGTCTAGAGCTGAAGAGATCTGTCATGCACACCTCTTCACAGTAGCCTCAGGAATTCCAACCTGCAGAAAAATTATACTTAGATTTATTTGTGCAGTGCCTTATCCAAATCAAATATACCAAACATTTAGGATGTTGCTGTTTTTGGGACAGTGGATTCAATAGTGGAAAAAAATGTTGCTGTGATTGCAATGTGGCATCACACAGTGCATTGTTATGGACCTCTCTTCCACCTCTCTTCCACCTCTGGATACGTTTGATGTATTCCCAAAACACCCTATACACATTAGATGGCTAACTGGCTACCAGTTAGAGGGCTATCTAGATTCTCCCCGACTGTTGATGTATACCATTAGCCTATGGTGTTTTATAAACAAAGCATTGGTAGATTGGAGGAAATCATATGGAGTCGGCCTTACTTACCTCACTTTGAATGATATCATGCAATGTGCCTGCTGCTGCCAACTCTTGACTCAATACATAGTGGTCAATGGTGTGAATAAAGACTGGATAAGTAGTAATAATGTGAGGGTGCTCAGATAAGGTGATTGAAAAAGAAAACTGTCAGAAAGGTTTTCAGTAGAATTCTGTCCTTCCTCACTAACTTTGCAGCCATGGTTTTTCCTAAAAAACAAACAAAGTTTATAATAATCTCCCAGATCTTACATTGGGATTATGTATTTGAATATAAAGTTTCAATCACTGGCATAGGATATCTTTGGGGATTTCAATTCCTAATCCGCAATCTCATGTCATCTCATGCTTATTTGGTCAAAATCTATTTTTCCCACAGGATTCATTTTCATACAGTATTTCTATAATCCAACATGGTGTTTGGCATTAATAGTTGGTTGTCCCCCATACACATGCTATACTCATCATTCAACAACAAATATGGGAGATTTGTATGGTTTTAGTCCTATACGTATGGGGAGTTTATACCTGATGCTACTAGAATAATCTGGATTTTCCAATGACCTACAGGGAAATCTCTCATCTCTATGGCCAGTTAAAATCATTATCACTTTTTTATTCAGAATTTTCCACTTTTATTTAAACAATTTAGGTAAATGACCATCTTTCTTTTTGCCTTATTCACATACCTGTTGATCTCTCCTGTGCCAGTACAACTTTTCCATATGACCCCTGGCCCAGCTCCTTGATGATGTTGTAGCATTCAGAAATATTCTGAATCGCCAAGACATGGAAGGCGGCCATTGCTGCTTGGAAGTTGATAATTCTTTTTGCTAAACAACAAACTCCCTGTGACTCTGTAGGAAAATATAAGGAATATGATTAATAAAACATCACGTAATGAACATATTCCTGGTTTCTGTGAACATCTATCTTAATTAGGCTACATAACAATTTAGAAACCTATTAAGAAAGACATTGCCTTTCAGGAAAGGATGGTTGACAACCCTTGAAAAAAGGTATCTTGGTGAGCATATTGGTTGTCATCAATCTTTCTATGAAGATATTGTATTCAAAGAGTCAAAATAAGGATAATTCAAAACAGTTCTACAGTAATACAAGAGTGTTTGTACTTTGAGAGATTTTTTTTTATATTTTTTGTTATTAAAACATATGAAAACTATAATTTGTCACATTTAATGTTACTAGAAAGGAAGTAACTGTTTACTGGTCATATGACAAGAAGATCCTGAACACAATAATTAACACCAATGGATCTACTATAGAAGAGTAGTCTTACCTGGGTTGGGATTTTGGTGATGTTGATGATAAACTGGGTTCTGATAAAAAAAAAAGTTGAATGACTTTGCTTTCTTCTGTTTGGGTCTGAGAAGTCCTATCTCCACAAAGAAGTTCTCAGGAATAATTCAACAAGACACATGAATGTCTAACTTTTATAGGGAAGTATCTACCTGAAATTTATGTCCATCCTCCTCATTGGCTAACTGGGTGTCAATAGCCTCCATTGAATTACAGATTAAGGTGTCAATTAGAAGTTGGACATTCATGTAGACCTAATTATAGTGGTTTGAAAAAACCACTATATTGTAATCCGAACGCTGCTAACTTATTCTTCGTCTAATTATTTTCCAGTTGATTTACGCAATTAATGCGGCCCGAACCGCTACACGCACAGACGCCGTTGAGGTGTCGTTTCGAAGCCAGCGTCCATGAGAGGTGTGCTAAGTATTTTTCGTGTCAATCGGATTTGTAGTTTTTGCGCAATTTGCGTTTGAAAATTTTTTTTCCCGTCATTGGAATGCACTGTCTCCAATGCTTGTCAATGGGAAATGGCAAAACGTGTCCTGAGGCGATTGAAATGGCAGTTGAGCTCATTGATATGCGCAGGCAGACCCAGTTACTATGCCAATGCCTACGAACGTCACATGTCCTCTCCAAGACAGAGCTTCTGCCACATAATATCAGCTCTTAAAGCAAAACCCACAGCACAAATGCAAGTCTAGCTTCATCACATGACGCATGCCCCTGAGAGAGAATGTGTGCGCCAAAGTGGATTTAGAAGCCCAGTGAGCCACCCTGGGTCTTAAAGGGCCGACGCGCCAAAGTGATTCTTAAAGGGCAGGCACACCGAAATGAGTCTTAAAGGGCCGGTGCGCCAAATCGAAAGCTGAGCGACCCTGGCCTCCAAATCGGAGGCTGAGCCACCCCGGCCTCCAAATCAGAGGCTGAACCACCCTGGCCTTCAAATCGGACCCAGTGTGGCCCCGCTCAAAAAATCAGACCCAGAGTGGCACAGCCCACCAAATCGGATCCTGAGGGGCCCCGCCCACCAAATCGTACCCTGAAGGGCCCCGTCCACCAAATCGGACCCTGAGGAGCCCCGCCCACCAAATCGGACCCTGAGGAGCCCCGCCCACCAAATCGGACCCAGAGTGACCCTGCCCACCAAATCGGACCCAGAGTGGCCCGCCCACCAAAATGGACCCAGGGGGCTCCACCCACAAAATCAGACCCTAAAGGGCCCCACCCACAAAATCAGACTCTGAGTGGGCCCAGCCACAAAATCAGACCCTGAGGGGCCCCAACCACAAAATCGGACCCTGAGAGACCCCGGCCACAAAATCGAACCTAGAGGGGCCCCAGTCACAAAATGGGACCTGAGGGGCCCCAACCACAAAATCAGACCCTGAGGTGCCCCGGTCACAAAATCGGACCCTGAGGGGCCTCACCCACCAAATTGGACCCTGAGGGGCCCCACCCACCAAATTGGACCCTGAGGGGCCCCACCCACCAAATCAGACCCTGAGGGGCCCCGCCCACCAAATCGGACCCTGAGGGGCCCCGCCCCAAGAAATCGGACCCTGAGGGGCCCCGCCCACCAAATCAGACCCTGAGGGGCCCCAACCACTAAATCGGACCCTGAGGGGCCCCGGCCACTAAATCGGACCCTGAGGGGCCCCGGCCACAAAATCGGACCCTGAGGGGCCCCGGCCACAAAATCGGACCCTGAGGGGCCCCGGCCACAAAATCGGACCCTGAGGGGCCCCGGCCACAAAATCAGACCCTGAGGGGCCCCGGCCACAAAATCAGACCCTGAGGGGCCCCGGCCACAAAATCGGACCCTGAGGGGCCCCGGCCACAAAATCGGACCCTGAGGGGCCCCGACCACAAAATCGGACCCTGAGGGGCCCCGACCACAAAATCAGACCCTGAGGCCAAGGTGGCCCCTGAGAGGCACCCACAGTTAAATCGTATCCTGACTTGAAAGTCTTACAGGGGCAGCAGGCAAGTCTCTCTTAAAGGGGCAGCTCGGGCACCATTTCAAACCACTATCTGTACTTCCTTCAGGAAATACACATCTAGTATTATTACTATTCAGTTGATTTCTGCAATTAATGCGGCCCGAACCGCTACACGCACAGACTCCGTTGAGTTGTTGTTTTGAAGCCAGCGTCCTCGAGTGGTGTGCTAAGTATTTTTCATGTCGATCGGATTTGTAGTTTTTGCGCAATTTGCGTTTGAAATTTTTTTTTCCCGTCATTGGAATGCACTGTCTCAATGCATTTGAATGGGAAATGGCAAAACGTGCCCTGAGGCGATTGAAATGGCAGTTAAGCTCATTGATATGCACAGGAACACCCAGTTACTATGCCAACGCCTACGAACGTCACATGACGCCCCCAGGACAGAGCTTCTGCCACATAATATCAGCTCTTAAAGCGAAACCCACAGCACAAATGCAAATCTAGCTTCATCACATGACGCATGCCCCTGAGAGAGAATGTGCGCCAAAGTGTGCCCCCGCCCACCAAATCGGACCCTGAGGGGACCCACCCACCAAATCAGACCCTGAGGGGCCCCACTCACCAAATCGGACCCTGAGTGGCCCCTCCAGCCAAATCAGACCCTGAGGGTCCCCGCTCACCAAATCGGACCCTGAGGGTCCCCGCTCACCAAATCGGACCCTGAGGGGCCCCGCTCACCAAATCGGACCCTGAGGGGCCCCGCTCACCAAATCGGATTCTGAAAGGCCCCAACCACCAAATAGGACCCTGGGGGGCCCCGCCCACCAAATAGGACCCTGGGGGGCCCCGCCCACCAAATAGGACCCTGGGGGGCCCCGCCCACCAAATAGGACCCTGAGTGGCCCCGCCCACCAAATTGGACCCTGAGGGGCCCCAGACACAAAATCGGACCCTAAGGGGCTCCACCCACAAAATCGGACCCTGAGGGGCCCCAACCACAAAATCAGACCCTGGGGGGCCCCGCCCACCAAATCTGATCCTATGGGGCGATGCTGACCAAATCGGACCCCGAGGGGCCCCGCTCACCAAATTGAACTCTGAGGGGCCTCGCTCACCAAATCGGACCCTGAGGGGCCCAGCCCACCAAATCGGACCGTTAGGGGCCCCGCCCACCAAATCGGACCCTGAGTGTCCCCGCCCACCAAATTGGACCCTGAGGGGCCCCAACCACAAAATCGGACCGTGAGAGAACCCGGCCACAAAATCGAACCCAGAGGGGCTCCACCCACAAAATCGGACCCTGAGGGGGCACACCCACAAAATCGGACCCTGAGGGGGCACACCCACAAAATCGGACCCTGAGGGGGCACACCCACAAAATCGGACCCTGAGGGGGCACACCCACAAAATCGGACCCTGAGGGGCCCCAGCCACAAAATCGGACCCTGAGGGGCCCCAGCCACAAAATCGGACCCTGAGGGGCCCCAGCCACAAAATCGGACCCTGAGGGGCCACACCCACAAAATCGGACCCTGAGGGGCCACACCCACAAAATCGGACCCTGAGGGGCCCCACCCACAAAATTGGACACTGAGGGGACCCACCCACAAAATCGGACCCTGAGAGGCCACACCCACAACATCAGACCCTGAGGGGCCCCACCCACAAAATTGGACCCTGAGGAATCCCGGACACTAATTCAAATTCTGAGGAGCCCAGGCCACCGAGTTGGATCCTGAGGGGCCCCACCCACCAAATCAGACCCTGAGGCCAAAGTGGCCCCTGAGAGGCACCCACATTTAAAACGGATCCTGAGTTGAAAGTCTTGCAGGGGCAGCAGCCAAGTCTCTCTTAAAGGGGCAGCCCATGCACCATTTCAAACCACTATCTGTACTTCCTTCAGGAAATACACATCTAGTTCTTCTTATTCTTCTTATTCTTCTTATTCTTCTTATTCTTCTTATTCTTCTTATTCTTCTTATTCTTCTTATTCTTCTTATTCTTCTTATTATTATTATTATTATTATAGTGGTTTGAAAAAACCACTATATTGTAATCCGAACGCTGCTAACTTATTATAGTGGTTTGAAAAAACCACTATATTGTAATCCGAACGCTGCTAACTTATTCTTCTTCTTATTATTATTAAGTTGATTTCCGCAATTAAAACAGCCCGAACCGCTACCCGCACAGACGCCGTTGAGGTGTCGTTTTGAAGCCAGCGTCCATGAGAGGTGTGCTAAGTATTTTTCGTGTCGATCAGATTTGTAGTTTTTGCGCAATTTGCATTCGAAATTTTTTTTTCCCGTCATTGGAATGCACTGTCTCCAATGCATTTGAATGGGGAAATGGCAAAACGTGCCCTGAGGCGATTGAAATGGCAGTTGAGCTCATTGATATGCGCAGGCAGAACCAGTTACTATGCCAACGCCTACGAACGTCACATGACATCTCCAGAACAGAGCTTCTGCCACATAATATCAGCTCTTAAAGCGAAACCCACAGCACAAATGCAAATCTAGCTTCATCACATGACACATGCCCCTGAGAGAGAATGTGCGCCAAAGTGTATTTAGAAGCCCAGTGAGCCAAACTGGCTCTTAAAGGGCCGAAGTGCAAAAGTGACTGTTAAAGGGCCGGCGCACCGAAATGAGTCTTAAAGGGCCAACACGCCAAATCGAAAGCTGAGTGACCACAGGCTCCAAATGGGAGGCTGATCGACCCCCCGGCCTCCAAATGGGAGGCTGAGCCACCCCGGCCTCCAAATCGGAGGCTGAGCCACCCCGGCCTCCAAATCGGAGGCTGAGCCACCCCGGCCTCCAAATCGGAGGCTGAGCCACCCCGGCCTCCAAATCGGAGGCTGAGCCACCCCGGCCTCCAAATCGGAGGCTGAGCCACCCCGGCCTCCAAATCGGAGGCTGAGCCACCCCGGCCTCCAAATCGGAGGCTGAGCCACCCCGGCCTCCAAATCGGAGGCTGAGCCACCCCGGCCTCCAAATCGGAGGCTGAGCCACCCCGGCCTCCAAATCGGAGGCTGAGCCACCCCGGCCTCCAAATCGGAGGCTGAGCCACCCCGGCCTCCAAATCGGAGGCTGAGCCACCCCGGCCTCCAAATCGGAGGCTGAGCCACCCCGGCCTCCAAATCGGAGGCTGAGCCACCCCGGCCTCCAAATCGGAGGCTGAGCCACCCCGGCCTCCAAATCGGAGGCTGAGCCACCCCGGCCTCCAAATCGGAGGCTGAGCCACCCCGGCCTCCAAATCGGAGGCTGAGCCACCCCGGCCTCCAAATCGGAGGCTGAGCCACCCCGGCCTCCAAATCGGAGGCTGAGCCACCCCGGCCTCCAAATCGGAGGCTGAGCCACCCCGGCCTCCAAATCGGAGGCTGAGCCACCCCGGCCTCCAAATCGGAGGCTGAGCCACCCCGGCCTCCAAATCGGAGGCTGAGCCACCCCGGCCTCCAAATCGGAGGCTGAGCCACCCCGGCCTCCAAATGGGAGGCTGAGCCACCCCGGCCTCCAAATGGGAGGCTGAGCCACCCCGGCCTCCAAATTTTACCCAGAGTGGCCCCGCCCACCAAATCTTACCGAGTGGCCCCGCCCACCAAATCGGACCCTGAGGGGCCCCGCCCACCAAATCAGACCCTGAGGCCAAAGTGGCCTCTGAGAGGCACTCACAGTTAAAACGGATCCTGAGTTGAAAGTCTTGCAGGGGCAGCAGGCAAGTCTCTCTTAAAGGGGCAGACCGGGCACCATTTCAAACCACTATCTGTACTTCCTTCAGGAAATACACATCTAGTTCTTCTTGTTATTATTATTAAGTTGATTTCCGCAATTAATACAGCCCGAACCGCTACATGTACAGACGCCGTTGAGGTGTTGTTTCGAAGCCAGCGTCCATGAGAGGTGTGCTAAGTATTTTTCGTGTCGATCGGATTTGTAGTTTTTGCGCAATTTGCGTTTGAAATTTTTTTTTCCAATGCTTGTCAATGGGAAATGGCAAAACGTGCCCTGAGGCGATTGAAATGGCAGTTGAGCTCATTGATATGCGCAGGCAGACCCAGTTACTATGCCAATGCCTACGAAGGTCACATGACATCCCAAGGACAGAGCTTCTGCCACATAATATCAGCTCTTAAAGTGAAACCCACAGCACAAATGCAAATCTAGCTTCATCACATGACACATGCCCCTGAGATAGAATGTGCGACAAAGTGGATTTAGAAGCCCAGTGAGCCAACCTGGCTCTTAAAGGGCCGACGTGCCTCAGTGATTCTTAAAGGGCCAGCGCACCGAAATGAGTCTTAAAGGGCCGGCGCGCCAAATCGAAAGCTGAGCGACCCCGGCCTCCAAATCGGAGGCTGAGCCACCCCGGCCTCCAAATCGGAGGCTGAGCCACCCCGGCCTCCAAATCGGAGGCTGAACCACCCCGGCCTCCAAATCGGAGGCTGAGCCACCCCGGCCTCCAAATCGGAGGCTGAGCCACCCCGGCCTCCAAATCGGAGGCTGAACCACCCCGGCCTCCAAATCGGAGGCTGAGCCTCCAAATCGGACCCAGTGTGGCCCCGCTCAAAAAATCAGACCCAGAGTAGCACAGCCCACCAAATCGGATCCTGAGGGGCCCCGCCCACCAAATCGGAACCTGAAGGGCCCCGTCCACCAAATCGGACAATGAGAAACCCCGCCCACCAAATCGGACCCAGAGTGACCCCGCCCACCAAATTGGACCCTGAAGGGCCCCGCCCATCAAATCGGACCCAGAGTGGCCCCACCCACCAAATCGGACCCAGAGGGGCCCCGCCCATCAAATCGGACCTTGAGGGGCCCCGCCCACCAAATTGGAACCTGAGGAGCCCCGCCCACCAAATCGGACCCATATTGACCCCGCCCACCAAATCGACCCCGAGGAGCCCCGCCCACCAAATCGGACCCAGATTGACCCCGCCCACCAAATTGGACCCTGAAGGGCCCCACCCACCAAATCGGACCCAGAGGTGCCCCGCCCACCAAATCGGACCCTGAAGGGCCCCACCCACCAAATCGGACCCAGAGGGGCCCCGCCCACCAAATCGGACCCAGGGGGCCCCCGCCCACCAAATCAGCCCCTGAGGGGACCCGGCCACCAAATCGGACCCTGAGGGGACCCACCCACAAAATCGGACCCTGAGGGGCCCCACCCACAAAATCTGACCCTGAGGGGCCCCACCCACAAAATCTGACCCTGAGGGGCCCCACCCACAAAATCTGACCCTGAGGGGCCCCACCCACAAAATCGGACCCTGAGGGACCCCACCCACAAAATCGGACCCTGAGGGGGCCCACCCACAAAACCAGACCCTAAGGGGCCCCAGCCGCAAAATAAGACCCTGAGGGGCCCCACCCACAAAACCAGACCCTAAGGGGCCCCAGCCGCAAAATAAGACCCTGAGGGGCCCCACCCACAAAATCGGACCCTGAGGGGCCCCACCCACAAAACCAGACCCTAAGGGGCCCCAGACACAAAATAAGACCCTGAGGGGCCCCACCCACAAAATCGGACCCTGAGAGACCCCGGCCACAAAATCGGACCCTGAGGGGACCCACCCACAAATCCAGACCCTGAGGGGCTCCGGCCACAAAATAGGACCCTGAGAGACCCCAGCCACAAAATAGGACCCTGAGAGACCCCGGCCACAAAATCAGACCCTGAGGGGCCCCAGTCACAAAATCGGACCCTGAGGGGCCCCGCCCACCAAATTAGACCCTGAGGGGCCCCACCCTCAATCGGTCCCTGAGGGGCCCCGCCCACCAAATTGGACCCTGAGGGGCCCCGCCCACCAAATTGGACCCTGAGGGGCCCATCCCACCAAACCGGACCCTGAGGGGCCCCACCCACTAAATCGGATTCTGAAAGGCCCCACCCACAAAATCGGACCCTGAGGGTCCCCGCTGACCAAATTGAACTCTGAGGGGCCCGACCCACCAAATCGGACCCAGAGTGGCCCGCCCACCAAATCAGACCCAGAGTGGCCCCGCTCACGAAATCGGACTCCGAGGGTCCCTGCCCTCCAAATCGGACCCCGAGGGGCCCCGCCCACCAAATCGGGCCCCGAGGGGCCCCACCCACCAAATCGGACCCCGAGGGATCCCGCCCACCAAATCGGACCCTGAGGGTCCCCACCAACCAAATTGGACCCTGAGGGGCCCCGCCCACAATATCGGGCCCTGAGGGCCCCACCCACCAAATCAGACCCTGAGGCCAAAGTGGCCTCTGAGAGGCACCCACATTTAAAACGGATCCTGAGTTGAAAGTCTTGCAGGGGCAGCAGGCAAGTCTCTCTTAAAGGGGCAGCCCAGGAACCTTTTCAAACCACTATCTGTACTTCCTTCAGGAAATACACATCTAGTTGTTCTTTATTACCCTGTTGAAAGAGCTGATTGTTCCATTATGGTATCAGGGAGGTACCCACCTTAGCATTGTTTATGCTTCTAGTAAAATGCTAATTTACTTAGTTCTGAATTTATTCTGCCCCCTACAGTCACATCTCAACCTCCTGCTGCTTTCACCAAAAGAGAAACTGGTCCCATCTCTTGATATAAATATACATTTGTCATGCACGATTCTTTCATCCATTGTTTATAGCCATAAACTGACCCAACAAATCTTACAGAATAGTCTTGTACCAACTGACATTATTATTATAAGGAAATAACAGAACTGTCTATTTTTTTTTTTCTTAAAGCATTAGAACTGATCATCTCCCGAGAAAATCCGGGACACTGGACTAGTGTTTAGAACAAATATGAGTGTTCATGGGTTGAAATGCATAACGACATTTGTCTGTGTGGTAGAAATGAAAGATTATGTCTTGCAAGTAATAAACTGTCAATTTTTTTGTAGTGTTGCATTTTTTTTATCTTTTTTGCAAATGGATGTATAAATAGAAACAGCAGGTGAAATAAATATTAAAGTAGTCTTAAATTTTGTAAGTAAATGCATTTTTAAAGGTGCTATTGACATAAAATTCTCACTAGATGTCGGTAACAAACCATCAAATCCACATATGCAAAGAAATCAGCCATAGATGTCCATAAGTGAAGTTGTGTAATAATGAGAAATGGCACAGGGTAAAATGGGGTTTGAGGAAGCCATGCGAAACCAATTTCATAAAGTAATTTAATTTTGTGTTTTTGTATATACTTTTTCATCTTGCATACAGCTCTGGCAAAAATTAGAGACCACTTTTAAATGTTCAGTTTGTCTGATTTTTCTCTTTATAGTTATATTTTTGAGTGAAATATAAATTGTTCTTTTAGTCTTTAAACTTCAGATAACATGTCTGAACATGTCTCATGAATTTTTTTTTTTTTCTAACAGAAAATTGGTAAAAATTTAAAGTATATTCAGACCTTTAATAATTTAGAAATGACAATACTAATGTTTTAACTCAGGAAGAGTTCAAAAATCAATATTTTTTTTGAATAACCATGATTTTGAGAACAGCTTTCATGCGTCTTGTCATGCTTGCCATAAGCCTTTCACACTGCTTCTGGTGCAAAAATGTAAGCAGTTCTTCTTTGTTTGATGGCTTGTGACTATCCATCATCCTCTTGATTACATTCCAGAGGTTTTCAATGGAATTCAAGTCTGGAGAATGAGCTGCCCATGACAGGGATCAGATGTTGTGGTCTCTTAATTTTTGCCAGAGCTGTATTTACAACTATTGTTGTGTCTTGATTGAGAGACTTTCAGGTGTATATGGATGATATTTCTCTGTAAAATAGTTACCACTGATATTAAAGCTTTTATATTTTCCCTTGGACTTGTTTGTGCACCAAACATATTTCTATATTTTAAATGGTTTTAATATGTATATCCCTTTAAATGTATGAAGAATTACTACATTTATAATAATTGGAGAAGTCTTTTTTTTCTATCAGATTTATAGATATGATGAATACATGCAGAAGCCATGTACAAGATAAATGAGAAATAAAATATAATTCATTTTTTCCCACAATATGCAGCTAAAACATTTTTTTCCTAATAGTTATTAAAGGTTGTTCTTTTTTTCCTCACCCCTGAGCCTGTCTTCTCTGTTTTCGCCAGGCCAAATTTTACTATTCTGACCAGAGTCATGTTATGTGGTGAAATCTCTGGAATGCTTCAGTGTGTCCCAGTGATTCTAAGATTTTTATTTTGTGAGACACGGTAGTTTGTTAGTACTAAATTCAGGTAGAAGACAGGGGAAGTGGTCCCGAGATAACAAGTGACCACCTGCCAGGGGGAAAAAAACTGAGGCTCTGAAGATCTGGACGTTAATGCATCTAGGGCCGCAGGCGGTGAGTGCAGTGGCAACAGGGGGAGGGTTAATTACAACAGACACCATCTCCCTGCCACTCTCAATTCTCTGCAGCTTCTCTGCGTTACACTCTGGCTGTGAGCTGCACTGTTGTAAGTTGCTGATCATCTCCTCAGAGGTGACAATCAATAAAGCACTCAAGGTTTATCTGGTATGAAATTAACCCCTGAGGCTCCTCTACAGAGCTCAAATAAATCAGCCTGGGAAGTCACAAGGGGAGCATCTTAGAGACCAGACATATTGGGGTGTGTGCACATGCTGCAGATTCTGCTGCAGATCGGCAGTGGATTTGGTACAGCGGATCGGCAGCAGTTTTTGCTGCCGTGTACAGAACCATTATAATCAATGGAAAATGAAAACCGCAATGCACACCGAGTGGAATTTTCTGTGTGGATTTGCTGCAGTTTCAAATCTGCAGCATGTCAATTCTATGTGCGGATTCCGCTGCGGTTTGGCACCTGCTCCATGGCAGGTGCTAAACCGCAGAAAATTTGCAGATAAACTGCAAGTCTTTTGACCTGCGGTTTTACCTGTGGATTTAGACAAATCTGCAACAAACAAACTAAAGGAGGCCTTGTCTCTTCTCAAAACCAACAAGGCTCATCCTCGCCTAAATCTACCTCTGATACCAGTAGCAAGACTTCTCATTCAATAGCGGGACACCATCATGGAATGTCTTTTATGCCCGAAATGGATGCCAGATTCGCCACTCTTGAAACCTCAATAGACTCTTTAATATCACAAGTTAATAGTCAGGGCACTAGCTTGGATGAGGCTGAACAACAGATCTCTGATCAGGAGGACGTTACCAGGGAAATGGCAGAACATCTAGAGGGAAAAGAGAAAGTCGTCACAGAGCTTCAATCCAAAGTGGACGATCTTGAAGCTATTACTTGAAACTGATAGTAATACCGGAGTCCATGCATGCCTCTGAATTGCTAAAACTAATATCTGAATGGCTGCCGAAAGCCTTGGAGATTCACCTAACAAAGGATTCAATGGGGGTGGAGAGAGCACATAGAGTAGGCCCGCAGAGGGGAAAAGCCAATGATAGACCCAGACCGGTGATATTCAAGGTCCTTGACTTTGAAGACCAAATTAGTCTACTCGCTGCTTACAGGAACAGTGCGCACCTATCCTACGAAGGGCACAAAGTTCTGATGTTTCAGGACTACTCAGCCATGGTGATGACCAGATGCAGGGCCTTCAACCTGGTGAGTAAGTTGCTAGCTGACAAAAGCATCAGGTTCGGCCTACAATATCCTGTGATACTGTGCTTTAACCTATCTGGGAAAAGCTGGGTTCTTGATGACCCAGTGAATGCCTCGGAGGTTGTCCGAGAAACCTCCCAGCCACTGTGATAGAGATCCAGAGTGGCTTACTCAGTGACAATACCATGAATCACATACGGTGATGTCAACTGACATCTGTTGTTGCTTTTTGCTGTATTTTTACTTCTGCATCTAACGCTGGGATGCGGACTTTTGGGAAATATTGAATTTGGCACACTCTTACAAATTTTGTGGGAGGGGGAGGTTTTTTGGGGAGGGGGTCTGTGCATTCTATGTCAGGTAATCAACAATCCAGGGATTCTACTGTTGGGTAATGGTTACATCTAATCATACTTCCCGCACCGGAGTGGGTTAATGGTAGATATCACAAGGCAAAAAATGTCCGCTGTGACATCTCTTTTCGGTGTTCCTGGAATGTCAATGGCCTAAATTCCCCGGTCAAAAGGAAAAAAAATCTTAAATTATCTGCATCGAGAAAATTTTCATATTGTACTTTTGCAGGAGACACTCTGGGTAAAGGGCAATCATTTGGTGTTTTCCAGCAAAAAATGTGTCATGTCCAGAAGCTTCTTTTACTAAAAAACAGAGGGGTGTCGCTATAATGCTAAACAGGAATGTCAGCCATGAAATAGTGGATGTGCTAGAAGATCCTTCAGGGAGGTTTGTCTGTGTTAAGCTGGTCATAAAGGGGACGACCTACAGTGTAATTAATATTTATGCGCCAAATTCGTCAGATCCGCTATTTCGGACTAGTGTGCTAAAATAAATCGGGGGTTGGGACACCTCCCATATGATTGTGGGTGGCGATTTTAATGAGGTGCATGACATTGAGATGGATAGATCTGGCTCTGTCTCCTCATATACCTATGCAAGGGAGACTAATACAATATTTTTTAGATCATCTGGGACTGTTGGATGTTTGGAGAGTGCAACACCCTGTTGAGAGAGATTACTCCCACTATTCACATGTTCGCAATTCCCATGCTAGAATTGATCACTGGTTGCTGAGCCCCCTCAGTCATGCCAATAATCACACATACATACCAAAATTCTGGACGCACGTATCTCAGATTATGCACCAATATCTTTCAGCCTAAAACTTACTAACCAAATCTATTTTCATAGGAAATGGAGGTTTCCTTCATACCTATATCACTCAGATGATTTCAAAAAATTTATACAATTCTCATGGGACACGTACAAATCTGATAACCAAATACACTGCGAAACACCAATTCTTTTCTGGGATACCTCTAAAGCAGTGTCGAGAGGACAAATTGCGTATACAAGTCATAAAAAAACAGCTGCAGGAACGGACCCTGGCAGCACAAAGGGCTTAAACTTCAGCATATAAAAATTTTAAACTTTTTACCCCTCACGAAAAAGCAATATATCAAGGCAAAAGAATTGTCGGATGCACTAGCTCATGAATGGGCAACTTATACTATTGATCTCCAAAATCAAAAATAAAAATAAACCTGGCAAATTAATTGCATCTCTTACCAGACCATACAGAAAGGTCACAATGATTCAAAAAATTTGGACCAAATAGGGCAGAGTATTGACAGAGAATGGGGAGATTGTA